>NW_025335568.1:17325114-17642329 GCF_004798865.1 Varanus komodoensis | reverse complement strand
TGGTGGTTGTTTTAGAATATTTTACAATTTAAAAACCCTTGAGAAAGTAAGCTGTCCCTGAGCTGGGCTGCCACAATTTATGCTCTGGGCAAGGAGAGGTGATCAGGTTAGGGTGGGTGCTCAGGCAGCTGCCATGCAAATGAGACAGGAGATAGGAAATCAATAAGAGGTGCAGTGGGGAGCTGTCTGTTGAGGGCTCTGGCTCGGAGAGTGTTTGCATGGGACTGAAACCATTTTTGCATTTAAAATATAAAACTTTAATCTGTTCACACTGATACATTTTATTAACCTCGCTGGCCTCTGGCAATTTCACAGTGAAACTAAATACTATCCATATAGATTTTGCAGCAAGCATCTTAGAAAAGCAGGCAGCATTGAAACTTAAGGGGGAAGAATCATTTGCTGATTTCAGTAAAGTGTAGATTAGTGCCTTAATTGCAAGAATTTAAATATGGGGGAAGAGCTCACTAATGCCTCTGTCTCGGGATTTCTATCAGACATTTTCCGGCATGTTTTGCTGTCAAGCAGCTGTTGTTACAGAGATGGCATTTACCTTCTGTCATCCTGGACTAAACTTTAAAAAGAAGCCTATGGATAAAAGGCCTTCTGTTGCTGCAATTTATCCTATCTAATTAGCCTCAGGGTCATATTTGTATCGAAAAACATTATTGTCAGCAAGAAGAGTTATGTTTATAGATCATGAAAAATAGAAATTGCCAAAAACAATAGCTACAGTCCAAAGAACCAAGTCACCAGCTCCACCTCTGGCTTTTACAGTCATCATCATCAGCATCCCAATGCTGTTACTACTGCATTATCATCAGTCTGTATGACGTGCAAAGTGCAGAGCTGAAGAGGGCAGATCTTTGCACAGCTGGGCTTACAATCTGTACCAATGGAAGGGCAGGGGGAAACACCAGGAAAATATGAGCTTAGGGGACAGATCCAGATTAAAAGATTCAAACTGCCCCAGTGGGTCCTGGTGGACTAACCCAGTGCGGTAGACAGCAGGGATAGCAGATTTCTGAGCTATGTCTGTCAGTTGGGTCGAGCTATCATGGCAATCTCCCACAGGTGTCCTGGGACATTAAAGGGAATTAAAATGGAGCCTATGCCCTGTTTCTTGAAATTGATGCTCTGAGGTGCGCCAGGTCAAAAACTAATTGTCCTGGAAAATCTCATCCACCAGGGTATTTTACGCAGCAATCTTGAATACAGCACCTGTGATAGTTTCTGTGCTGATACTTTCCTGGTGTGATTAGTCCAACCAGGTGAGATGGCCTGCATTTGTTCTGTCTCTGCATGTTTTCTGGAATAGCTGTTTACACTGCTCTGCCTTGTTACAAAATAGATATGTTTCCACGTGCTTTTTCCCTGTGTATCAGCCTACCTGACTCTGCTGAGCACTGTACCACTTCTTGAAGCATGGAAGCCCAATTAAATCCTCCACCTACAGAAGCCACAAGCAAAGAGGGAACATTAAAGCGATGGGCACCAGCAGTTGGTCCTGCCAGGGTGCTGGGCTTTTGGCAGTTGCCCAATGGTGCCAGATGCTGATGCCAGCACCAATTAGTTTACATCAGGTATACAGACTTGGCCTTGGCAGTGGATATTCTGCCTTGCAGTCTTGATTTTCAAGGGGGCTATGGGGAAAAAAAGGATTTTGAAGATAGATATGGAAACAGTGCAGGGATTGCCATCATGGAGTCATCATGCCAATTTATTCTTATCCCTACTTGCATGGAACCCAAAATTCTATAATCCAGGAGGAACCTTTAAGGTGAGACTAGGTCTATAGTTCAACAGATGTTTGAGCATCTGCTTGCCCAAGAGCAGCCGAAGCAGTACCAAAGGATGCGCCCACCTGTCCCATTGCCCAAAATCAAATGAAGCAATCTTTAGTGCCAGTTCTTCAACTTGGCTGACTCCCATATTGAGCTCTAAATAATTTGTTCAGTTGCAGTCCCAAAAAGATGTTTGTCAATCACAGGCACGAATGCTCTTTTAACTGAAAATTAGCAAGGGAAAAACAAACCTCTCACAGTAACATCTTGAAAACTTTCTTCTCAAATCTCAAGAAGCATTTGCATATCTAACCCAAATAAAACAAATCTATGGAAGCTAAATGTATTTGATATGAATTCAGATGTTATCTTATTATGTAACCACTGAACAAGTGCAGCTTAGATCAGACTTATGGAAGTGGTCCATTCTCTTCTCAGGCCATGAAAGGTGTGGTGTTTAGTTTAATTTTGCTTTTATCCAGGTATGTCCTCCATTATTGTTCCAGAAAATCTCACCCACCTACCCATGAATGTTTGGAGACCCAAATCAAGAAAATTGAGGAGCATAGAAGAAGATGTTCCAAGCAGCTCCAGTATATATGAACTTTTTTTCACAAGGCTGTTAATTGCTGTATCTACTTTGGATTTATCACAGTATTGAGATTGGAGTCCTTTTCTGCTATGCAACCTATAGGTGGAGCTTGCTGCAATGGAATATCAGGACAAAGACCACCGCTCACACCCTTGTAATGTCATACCTAATTTTACCCATTCTAAATGAAAATGGGGAAGTGTTCTGAGAAAAGCCTGGAAGTATAGAAATTATCTAAAGAGCCCATAAACACCCATGTGTGAAGAATCATAAGCATTCAATAAAGGCCTCTTGTATGTGCTCAGTAAAAGTTTTCATCCAGATATTCTCAAAGGATTATGTAGGGAACTGTTTTGCTTCCATCTCTGATTAGCCTTTAAGGAATAGATAGGACCCCATTTCCTGGAGATCATTTCTCCCTGTTGCTCATTGTGGAGTGAAATAACCCTTTGCAGCTACAGAGTCTTCAGACTTCTTCCAAGTCCTTTGGCATAAAGAGGCAACTTGGGAGAAGGAAGAGGTCAGTCTAGGATTTGAATACATTCAACAGTAGCAGTAGAGACTCTCATTGTTTGATCGTTTCTGTGTAATCTGTAACTTTCCCTCCCAAGTTACCTGTGGATGCTAGAGGATTTAAGGAAGAGGTGAGCTTAGCAGCAACCCAACACATGCATGCACAAAAGACCAAGGTTAGCTAAGGATTTAGTCTTCTTGAAAGTTTTGCACTTTCCAGTAAGTTTAGAAAGCATTGTAGAAATGGAATCTAACTGCCTGGGATCATCAAGAATTCATGACATAAGGTGGGTGTGGGAAACTTCAGGCCTGGAAACTGAATCTGGTCCTTCTGGGATTCCAAGCCCCTTCCCCTGGCCTCACACCCCCTCTGTGGCTTCTGGGTTTTAGCAGTTTCATGACTTTTGCAGAGTTTCTTCCCTCAAAAACTGAAATGCGTCCCCAAGGGATTAGCTATTGGCAGTAAGACAATTAAGCAACAATATACTGATATTTATGGCCCTTTCCATTTGGGCACTATGGCTGGTCAGCAAGGAAGGGATTTGGAAATTTCAGCAGCTTGACTGGATTTAAATTCCCAGTTGGGGATGAAGGAAGTTGTGTTCCCAACACATCTGGAAGGTGCCAGATTGAGGAAGGGTAATATAATTTATACTGAATACCTCTTGAGATTATTACTACGAAGTTCAGCCATGTGGAATCATGTTCAGCTCCATTTCACTCCTGCATGATCACAGAGTTTCTCAGGGCAGCCCAAATGGATACATCTAGAAGCAGCATCATAGAGTGATCTAGGTTTCAGAGAAGGGTCTAACCTAAACTGTCGGCCCCTGTCCTGGTATATGCTGAATAACTTAATGGTCCAGTTATACACTTTCCATTCCACAGAGCACCTCGTTCTTAAGGCAAGTTACAGGCCAATCCACCCAAAGAGTTGGGGTGCTCCAATGTAAACATGTCAGCGTTCCTACTGTCCTGCCAGAGGGATGAACTCTTCCTCTGTTACTTCTGGGACTAGGAAAGGGCTGAGTTTCCAAGCTTTGCAAGCCAGTCTCCATGGCTTTTTTAAAAACTTCTCCCAATACTGTGGCTTCAAAAGCTGAGATATGAGAGCCATGGAAGCCTCCTCATAGGTTGAAACGGAGATGTGAGGTTTCAATATGCCCTCTGAGGACAGACCTCTTTCTCCACCTGTGAAGGAGGAGACAGGGACTGGGTTCAGAAAACCTGTTTGCCAACAGTCATGGGTTAAGGATAGGTTGAGTGTGGCTTGTCCTTTTGACCATCAGTTGTTGCCTAAATGTGGATTATTATGCTGTTTGAACCCCGTCTTGGCCCTTGGAACATGTGTGGAAAAATCCCTCCCAAGGACCATTGGGTTCTCAGCCTAAAAGGGGCACAGACAGGAACCTATTTTGTGAGATGGTGCTATGGACATTTACTCAGAAATAAAGCATATTCAGTGGCATTTGCTTCCAAGAAACCCATTTTGATCTTGATATCAACAAAGATATGCCGGGGGGGATAAACAAACACAGAAATCTATGCACAGTGTAAAAATTAATGAACAAAATTCTGCCCACTGAAAGGGGGGAGAGAGAGAGAGAGAGAGAGAGAGAGAGAGAGAGAGAGAGAACCATCTTGTGGATAAGCATAATTGCAACTGCAGTTGAAATATGTCCGTGCCCCTCAGTAACCAGATATGGAATAAGGGTTTAAATGGGCCACATGCAGGGCAGAGCTAGATTCTGCAACCCCATTCGGACTATCCTTTGCAATAGTCCAAGTGCTTAAGCTGGAGTTGGCATAACCAGCATTCCTGTTCAAAGGTGGCCTGTCTTTTCTATGGAGCTCCTGAGAGGCTCCCTAAGAGAGCAATTAGTGAAGATGATTTCTACTCTGATCCCACCAGACGTTCAGCATGACCAATCCATGGATGCTGAAAATGCATTGGAGAAAGCAGGATGGGGGGGGGGGGGGCAGGGGGGAACAGAGGGAAAGAGAGAGAATTCAATGGTTGTGTGTGTGTGAGATATGAGGGTGATCTGGTCTACTGGGCTCTGGCCTCACCCACCAGCAACTTGTGAACCCTACTTGCTTCCTGAGCAGGAATCCAGCCCTTGGGTAGGTCTAGAAGAGAGTAAAGATTGTTCTGCTCCTGCAAATACATGCATGCACACACAACCAGACTAGTCCAAGAGCTATTATTGCCGTTTAGAACACAAAGAAAGGAAGAATCCACATTCAACCTCCTCCCCATCCCATCTTGAGAGGATTTTTTTCCCAAATGTGCAATCTTCAATTATGTTTGGCAATAATATTTATACCTAAAGTGGCAGCCCTGGCTGAAAATAATTGCAACAATAAAGAAGATCTACTTGCTAAGAGTTTCTCAAGTTTGCATTTTAACTTCTTTCTCATTTAGCACCAGTGTCGATTTCATGCCCCCCTTCCCAGCTTCTGCAGAAGATCCCCCATCCTTTATGAGGGCTGGTGCATTTGTATTTGTAGCTCTTCCATTCACTAGCATGGAACAGTTGCCGAGTACATAGCTTTTCTGTGAACACAGCCAATTAACTTCTCCCTTTTGTGTGGGAACAGACTCCCGCACCCACTGTTCTCTGTTTCTTCTGTAGGGTCAGCCAGAGTACATATTTGCTGCTATAAATAAAAAGGCTTTGAAAAAACTTATATAAACATGTGTCATCTGCAGGCTTGAGCAATAGAAAGCTAATACTGAACCATTTTGCAGCAATTTTTGTTCTTGTAATGCTTCTATTTTTGCAAAAACAAAGTAAAAAACAAAAGCCCCCAAAATATAGCAATGTAGCCATGAAACCATAAAGCAACCAGTCAGAACAGGGATAAGAAAATGCATTAAATGCCCATTCTCCCAACTCGTTTCTTCACATAAATCCAAAATCCCTTCAGAGAATTCAGACTGTCAGGACCTGTATTAGTTGTGCCAATGGCTATCAATCCAAGAGGGACCACCTTGGCATCAGCTCAGGAAGGGGGTCATTCGTCCAAAGCAAAGAAAAAGCCACAATTCTTCTAAACAATGTGTGCTTATATGTGATTGAAAAAATGGGGTTTGCACCTTCTTCTGCTTTGATAGAATCTCCCACTCCCCCAAGGGTCACTCAAGTTTACAGAATTGTAAGCCTGGAAGAAAAGACCTTCTAACAGTGCTGGAATGAACCTGAAATCAATGAAACTAATCAAATGAATTTTCATGATGGCTTTCACATATTAACTCCCATATACTAATTCTGTGTTCTGAGTATTTCATATTTTCCTGATAATCACACATATACGTAATGTATAGCTGTTACAACTAGAAGAAACCCCCAGATTATCATTTATGTTTCTGGAGCCATCAGGGGTTGGATGGAGGACTGTTAGAGATTTCTAATATTCAGATGGTGTGCTTTTTTGTGGGTAGGGAGATGAAGGATCTTCGATTTTGCTAAATGCCAGTTGCACTGGGTACTTTTCACTTACCTTATTCCAGGTTCCACTAAACCAACATTTGGACTCAGAATGAGTTGTACAAGTGAAGTAATGGTGTATAAATCTGGTTGTTTACTTACCCGTTAAAGACTGTTATCATAGGAGATCTGTAATTTTTTGTCTTAACCTGGAGCAAAATATGAATCAGAAACCGATTTTATTTTTAGCAAAGCATTCACAATCTTTGTATAGAAAATGCCATTAATTTATTTATTTTGAAGCAATTTTATTTGAAGCATGGTTTAATGTGAAGCTTTTTCACCAAGATATCTCCCAAAGTGGTTTATGTACCATTCCTATATCTCTGCTCCCATTGTCTTGCTTCAAATATAGCCTTTCTCATACAGTCATAGAAAAATCACAAGACAAAATAGTACTCTTTATCCAACTCCTAGCTACCAGGGCACCAAAACAAAAATCATATACATGATCATCTTAAAAAATTGAGAGGCCCTCCAGGGGTCCTTAAGCATTTATATTTCCTTCAACAACAATATATTATAGATCTTCTTAAACATTTCCTGAAAACCGGTTACTCCGGGGAGATGATTTTGGAACAGACTTGAGTGGAAGAAAAAGAAAACGTTTGAGCTGATCAACATATTGGAATTAAAACTACATTTAAAAATTATAGACTTTTAGCTTGGCTCTCACCTTCACTCGGTGAATTACTAGCCAACATGGTTGGCAATTTGTTCATTAATCATAACATTTTCTTACATCAATTGATGAATACATTTTAGTGTTTAAATGGATTGTGAATAATCTGAGCTAAATGCTCTTCTGGGTCTGGTTCCAATTCCCAGTTATACCCCCACTCTCTCTCTCTCACTCTTTCTCTCTTGCAAGAACATTCTGCTAACTTACATCATGGATTTTCTCTGTAGAAAACTAGTTCTATCAGTTCCATATTAAAATGTACATAACATACACAATTTTACACCAATATAGATCTTCAGATACAAAATATACATGAAGCTTATCAAGTGTGAATACATCATGCAGGTAAAATGTGTGACTTTGAAATTAACAGATAGGGACACTAAATCATTTCTTATCACAGCTTTTTAAAGAGGGAGGCTATGTATCATTGTTTGATCTATAATATTTATATGAAAACATACATGACATCATGTGAGTTGGGATATCCAGATAGAAAATATACATTCAGCTTGTCAACTCTGAATAAAGCATACATGTACTGCAAAATGAGTTGCGTGTGACTATGAAATTAATAGAATTATTGAGGGACTGGTATTGCCTTCCCATGGTTGTTATGGGTTCTTTGGACAATATTATGATACTCCAGTTTCACTTCTGTGCCTAAAGAGTACTTTCACCAAGTTTTTCCCTCCTTTTTAGAGGAAGGAAAATGGTGCTTTATTTGTGAAAGTGAATAATACTCATGAAAGTATTATGAGTGAAAGAAAATGCTGCTATTGTGCTCTTCTACTATGCCATAAAGCCACCTAGAAGTTATGTAGTAGAAAAGCAGAAAGGATAGTCTCGATACAAAACTGCAGACTGATGAAAAAGGCAATATCATGTTTCGTATTCCAGATCCTATTAGGACACGGATTAATCAGTTCAAGTTGCGACAACCCAAATTCAGGTTAGACATCAGGAAAAGTTTCCTCACTGTCAGAACAATACAACAGTGGAACCAGCTGCCTAGAGAGGTGGTGGGCTCTCCCACACTAGAGACATTCAAAAAGAAACCGGACAGCCATCTGAGTGGGATGCTGTAACGTGGTGTCCTGCAACAGCAGGGGGTTGGATCAATGGCTTTCATGGCCCCTTCCAACTCTACTATTCTTTGATTCTATACTATCCAAAACACTTGTTCTGTTGCACCAGGGGGACCCACCATTAGTGAAACAGGAGTTGGTGCTTCATGAATTAACCTTGAAAAGTAGAAGAAATGCCTGTTTCTTTATCCCGTCAGGTCACTGAAGCCCCATTATGCAAGCGTTACTGACCTGACCTGCTCCAGAAAATAGTGTTTTTGTTCATTTCCATTTATTTTAAAAACTCTTAGTTCCCCATTGTATCAGCAGTGGGTCCCATTGATGTGTGGGCATCATAGGAAATTAACCATAATTCCCACTAGAGGATGATGGTAGTGATGATGATAATGCTGAAAGAGAAACCCACTGTGTTCTTTACTTTGCTAAGGCCTGTGTATGTATGCAGTGAATTAAAATCCAGAGTGATCCATGTTATTACATATAACATGCAACTCAGCAACTGGTGGTCAACTAAACAAGGTTAAACAAGTTTCTCCTTGACATTGTCATATATTTGTTCCAGGATTTATCATAATCTTTAGGAATGCCGGAAAAACTCAGTCTTTGTGGACTCTCATGCAAACAGACAAAGTCCACACCTCCCGGATTAATGTGCACATCGTAACATTACTATCTTTCAAATTTTGCACTTTTCCACATTTCGTTATACAGTTCTTCATTTGGAACACATACATAGACATATCAAAATACATTTGAAATACGTATTTTAGGATAAAATACATCCAGAACAATATGTACAGCTAGATAAAGTACATTTAGAAATGCATATTTTGTGAGAATTAGAATGTAACTTATTCTTTATATGATTGAATTAAAATATGGTTTAATTAATTCTTTATAAATAATGTAAATTCATGTATACACATTTTTCCCACAGACTTCTTTAAACCACATATTCATGCAGAAATGAGATAGAAAGGAAGTAGAGATCAATTTGCAAAACTGGCATAGCCCCAAAACACATAGAACGGATGTTTTCTTTGGCCATTTTCTTTGACCTGAAACTCTTTGCCCCTAAGAAACCCAATCAGGGTTAGTGCATGCTCTGGATCAGTACAAAGGGCAGTGGTGTGTGCAGCAGGACAAGAGAAATCAGGGGAAATTGGTTTGCTTCCATCCCCTAGCAGAGTCTTCCACAGTTCTGTTTGCAGAACGGTCCAATCTACTGCACTTCTCTACATGAGGCTTTTAACTACTCCCTTAATGAGGCTTCTGCTTCCACATTCTTTGTGGGATTGAGATCGGTTCCTTTATACATGGGAAGTATCTCTTCCCAGGACATTTCTTTCTCTGCTTTTCTGTGTGTGCTATTGTACGACCACAAAGTGTGGTAGCAGTAGAGTAAAACTGTGAAAATACACAAGTTCCTCACAGCAATATTTCCAGAGAATAGCACACTTCCCACATTCTAAAAATAACTGGGGAAATGGTTGCATTGGTCAGGAGAGGCCCTGGAAATAAAAGTATGTCATGGAAAGTATCTGCAAACAGAAGCATACACTAGAGGCTTTCTTACTACCAAAAGCATATCACTCTCGTTCTTTGATAGGAACTGATCATTATTGTTGTGAAGTATAAAGGTTAAAGGTATTTTAAATGTATTTGTGTAAATTATGGAATAAATAAATAATACTGTGTGTTTTACTTATTGTTACGTTATGCTGCAATTAAATTTCACTTTTTTCTCATCTGTATTTCATCATTAGCTGCCTTGAGCACCATTAATTGGTAGAAAGGCAGGATATAACTTTAATAAATAAAGCTTGGATCCAGATTTATGGTGGATTCACTGTGTTGATGGATGTTGATGGATGTGGATTTGCCCATCCCCTCCTTTCCCCAGCAACCCCATCCTTCTTTCTGAAAATGCTACAAAGAGATTCTGCTGAAATGAAATGAGCTGCAGTTTGTGTGGAATGGGGAATCCACAAAAATCAGACTGAGGGATCTTCCAAAGGAAAGCTGCTCTTCTCACAGAAGATTCCTTCTTCTTGAATAAGACAGATCCTGGCTCCACACCTAAATAATTATCACCTAAAGATTAGACTCCTCAGCCATCCCTAAGTGGCTGTAAACAAAGTAAAGGGCTACAAGGTGAATCCCGTTTCTTTTCTCTTTTAAAGAGCACTGTTTCTCAGTGCTGCTGCCCCCCAATATGCCCATGGCTTTACACACTGTGACAGTGTGTGTGTGTTTGCGTGTGCATTCTAGTTGAGTGTCCATTAATACTCTGAAGGACATCATGAGTGATGACTATAAGCCGGTGGGTGCGAATGACATGAATGCAGGTCCTTGCCTTGACCTGCCTCTTACAGAAGAAGGATCACTCGGTAGCAACATACAAGGACTACCATTAGTGAACAAAATGCTGGGCTCAATGACAGGTAACCACCATCTGTTGGGGGACACTCAAAGGGAATTATGAGGCAGCCACATATCCAGGGCTTTTAAAAGAACCATGATTCCTCTCACCTGTCTGGAGAAGGAATCAACTGTAAACTACCAGAAACCAAAACTAACAGGCACTAAGAGTGCATCCAAGATGCATCAGCTTCAGTCCCCCCTCCTGGAATCCTGCAAACCCAGTCCAGCTGCAGCCATGCATGCTTATTCTGAAGGAAGAAACTGGTCACATACAGCTCTGCCTTGCTCTGAATGGTAAGAACGTAATTCTTCCTGATTAGAAAATTTTAACTCATCCCTTAGGCTGGAACTACAGATTCAGAAAAGAATATTCCAGCACACCTGCTGCCATCCACTGTGTGATGTGGTATAGTCCCAGCAAGGCAGCATGAAGATATCAGTGCTTATGGGTGCAATCCTATGCATGGTTAACCTGGAAAAACCCTACCATTTCCAGCATGCCCATATTCCCTGAGTCTGCCCTGTGACTCCCATAAACTAGTCTCCTGACTTTCAGCACGATGGAAGATCATTCCCTGTTGCCCCTGTGGCAGTAATATTCAGCTCCCAGTTCAGCCAATTTCATATTTTGCCTAAGAAGCAAAATGCCTTGAGCCAGGCCTGCACTCAAGCCAACCCAGTCTTTCCATTAGATTCCCACATCAGCAGGCACATATGGGGACAAATTCAGCAGCCTCCCATCTGTGCTGCCCAGTGATTCCCTTCTGTGCTCCCTAAGACGGCCTGCTTCCCACCAGTGTGGAAAACAGTGTTCATCACCAGGGTAGAAATAAAACTGAACTAGCCAACTTTGAATATTATGCCACATTGAAAAGGGAAATTAAGAATCCCGTTGATTCTGTTTTAGTTTTGACAGGGACTTCCAATGTTTTGTACTTCTCTCTCTCCAGCCCTCTTTTTCAGTTCCCCTACATACACAAATCAGGGTGAGATATTGCTTGCCCCATCTCCTATATCCTGGCCACCCTATAATGCATAAGACTAGCTTTTCTTTTCAGGAAATGCACTCTTCCACTGGAAGCTGTGAAAACAGAGATGCTCTTTCAAAATAAAACAACTACAGGGCAGCAATGGAGCTTGCTGTGTCCTTTGCATTTTTCTGCTTCCTTGTGGAGGAAAAGAAACACTCCTCCTACTGGTTCTTTTGCAGATCACAGAGGAATGAATGCAGTACAGCTATATCAGAAATATTGTGCACTGCAACTCTTTTTTCTTCAGCTCGATTCACACTATGTGGGTAAAAAAAAAGCAAGTTCAAAAATCTTACTTGTTAAGATTTGGAACCTTCCCTTCCCTCCTCCGAATGGTCCAAGGCTGCCTTCTTTAAGTCCACTAAAATGAGAAGGCACTGAATAAACAGCTCCCATTCATTTGGACAGCATTTGCAGGAGATTTTCCCCACAGATTGCAGGTATAATCGAAATGATTATATGAGTTTGGGGACCGATATTCCTTATCGTTCCATTTGGAATTTCCCTCATGGTTACTACCAAAGGTGTACAGAATGGATTCAGGTATAAAACTCCGGGCAAAATTTCTCTCTGAAGTGAGTTCAGGCTTTTCAAGGTACTAGCCACTGGAGCTAATTACCCATCAATGTCAAATTTCTGTAATATATCCTGCAAAATGGCATGCTGACCCTTCATTAATTCTGCTAGCTGAGTTTAGAATTAACAGCAATCCAAAATGCAGAAAAATGCATTTCCCAAATCTCCCCCTGCTTTTTAAATCACAAATCCTGTCCATTCATTAGTCTCATTCTCTCTCTCTCTCTCTCTCTCTCTCTCTCTCTCTCTCTCTCTCTGTGTGTGTGTGTGTGTGTGTGTGTGTGTGTGTTTAAATAAAACTTTAACAGGAGCTCAGGATGGTGTGCAGTCCCAGCATGGGCAGGCAGCTGCCAAGGGCACAGGGTAAAGAGGAAACTCATGTACATTCCTTCCCCGGGTGCCTCCTCTTCATGCCACCTGAACAGCTGGCCCTGCAGCATTTCCAAAAAAATTGCCATGGCCAAATATGCGGACCTCATTCTACTCCAATTTAACAAGAGAAAGGAGCCCCGTTTTGCTGAGCAGCACTCTGAACCAAGCAGACACAGCCTAAGAGGACTGTCTCCAATAAGTGCACGGGGTGCTGTAAAGATCGGTGGTGCCAGATTGCTTCAGAGTGCTGCTTATCAAAATGCACAGGTTCTTTCTCCTTTTAAAATGCATAGCATATAGGTTTGGCCAGCCAGCTGGCTAGCAGGCCACCAGACCTTGCCAGCAGGTCCAGACAGGCCAGGTGGGGAGCAAGAGGAGACCAGCATGCCCCCCACACCCACCATGGGAAGAAGGGAGTTTCTGCAGGAGCGACGGGACTTCTACAGAAAGGCAGCAGGGGCCTTCAGTAGCAAGTAGGGGTCTTCTGGTGGGAGGGTTTGGGCAAGCAGGCAAGCAAAAGGATAGGGTTCCAATGGCAGCATGGGTCCCTGGCACGACTATGCTAAAGGCCTCCAAGCCCTAAAGCTATGCACTGTTCCCACACATGCACGCACGCACACACACACACAAACATACACACTTTATCCTTGCAACTTCCCTGTGAAATAGGCTAAGCCTGGGTGTTTGAACGTATTTCATAGCTGAGTGAAGATTCACTCCAGGAAAATTCATCTCTTCCTGCTCCCATTCCAATGCACTAGCCATTATGCCTCACAGAATATTTAGCACTTGATGGCTGCAGTGGGGAGAAACTGCCTGCACCTGCACCTAAGAAGGCATATATCAAACACAGCACAGAGCTGTTCATGTCATCCCGCACCATTCCAAACACAACAGTTCCACTGGCCTCGGTCCATGCTTGTAGCTCCGAGACAGCCAGAGATCTCAGGTAATATATGCTCATTTGTAACCAGTCCAGCAAAAGCTGGTGGATCAGAATAAGGCTGGGAACTGGGTTACTGAAAGGAGCTGGTGACTGGTCTGTCCGTGGTGCTGCTGATCCATTGCAGAGGTTATGCTGGGTTTTCTAGGAGCTCCATGGTGGTGAACCATTTTGAGAATGGACTTCAGCACTGTGGATAGTTCCTATAACCTTCGAACCAATCTCTGCAATGGAGAAAGAGCCCCACCGCCCCTGGCAACACCCACACAAAGACTTGATCATTTTGCTGTTCTTGGCCTGGATCTCAGGTAGGTCTTCCATAAACAGAAGGTTTTTCCCTGTGTACAGAATGCTGGTAACCCAGCGGGGCCTTCCCTTCCCGGAAGCAAGAAAAAGGCCATTTCCTGTAATTCTCGCCCACCCCCTGGCCCCCTGAGAACCTCCTGTGCTGGAAACGTCTTGGAATGAACTATTTCAGAGACAGCCCCCTCCCCACATCTAGGCAAATTGTTCTGAGCCTCTTTTACACAATTGTTTGTAGAAGGCAACACAGAAATTAATCCATAATCATTTGTCTTCCCAATTCTCTCTGCATGAGAGCAACATACCTCTGTATGTCTGTGTGTGTGTGCGCGCACACACACATGTGTGTGTGCATCCACGTATGTTTAGAAGTGTGCATAAGTATTTCTCTCTGTGTGTGTGCATTTATTAATATGTGTGTGTGTGTGTGTGTGTGTGTGTCAAAGTTACACTAACGACAGAGTAATATATAATATGGTGTGTGAGGGAGGGAGGTATATATATCTCCATATTTCAAGATGTGTGAAGAGTGAAAGAATACAAAGTTACATAAAGACATGGCAGAATTAGGTTATCAGTAAATGTTGATTTCACCTCCTACACTAAAGAATAACTGATTATTACTAAATTTAGACACACTAAATTCTAAGTAAAACCTACTCTTTCAGCTTTTCTGGAACAGAATAAAGAAGTGTTTTAAGGGGTAGGGTAACATCAGCAATTTCCTTTTGTGTGGTTTATAACAGTGAATCTCAGTTACTGAATTTCAGCTTTATTTGGCAAGAAGCCCTTGGGGCAGGAGATGTCACGAGTTCAGGAGAGAGGCCCACCCAGGCCTGTGCCATTCAAAACTTTTCAGAGCAAAAGATGACACAAGGATTACATTTAGATAGACCTTTCAGTCTCTCTTAGTTCATGGCCCTACCAATAGTTGCCCTCACTTCTACAGGAGACTGAATGAAGTCTCTAACAGTCTCTTCAGAACAAGGATATTTGATGTCCAAAGGTTAAAGAATTCTGAGCCTGCCTTGTTCCTCTCTCTTCTGGCATCCTTTGTTCCAGGACTGGGATTTCCTCTCAGGCTTTCTTGGGCTTGGAACCCTCCATGCCAACATAGCCATTCCTTCACATCCGTGCAAGCAGCCTTTATTTCATCTTTATTGCTATGTAGGTGTAGAGGGGGGCAACAAAGACAGGGAAAGCCTTCCCTACCCCTGCCAGGGTCCCAATCCAGTGGGGGGCCTTGCACTTCCTCTAGAATACTAAGGAGGAGGAGGAGGAAGAGGATATAGCTGTGAGACACAGAAAACAGTCATTTGGGCCTCCAGCTGGGCTCCCCTCCTGTACCTACAACCACAACTCCAGTGACTGATCCCAGGCTGAAGAGCTGCAGGGTTAACAGCTTGCTGACAGATATTGCTCTTGGCTGTGCTTCTGGCCTCAACTCCCTTCTTTCTGGGTCTCTTGACACCCTCCCTCCCCCATACACAAACACTTTGGGAAGGAAGCTTTATTTCCGTTCTCTTTTACTCTTTGTTTCTTCTTCCATTTTATCCTTCATGCTTTCTTTACTACTTTTCCCCCTCCTTTACTCCCTCTATCCTGCCAGCACAAAATACTCCCCTTCACTGATTTCTTCTATCATGCCTCGTTTGGCACTTCTTTCCCTTTATGCTTCCTCTGGTTGTCACACACACTTGGACATACCACTGCTTTTGTGGCACATGGGTCTTACCTTGAATGGCTCCCAATTTGGGAGTTGCTTGATGTCCTTTGACTTGCTCCGTCACTCCAGTCAATACCTCAACCTCCTTGTAGATTCATAGCACCCATGCATGATGCCAGCTAATGCAGCCCACAGCCAGCCCAGGCCAGCTTTCTCTCCAGCAGCTTTTTCTCCTGTAGGTCACCACACCCACTATTATTTCTCAGTGTGAAATGGTTTGAAAACTCAGGAACATATGGATGTGTTTGCTTTTTAGAGGTCTGTCTACTAGATTATTAATTGTGGTCTAAGATTTGAGCTAGCACAGCAAATATTTCACCTTGACATGGAGGTTACATGGAGATATCTCTCTCTTGCTATCCTCCAAGAACCCAATGTAATATTACAATCTGTTTTTTTGAAGTCCTCATCATTTCAGACATGGATTCCTACAAAGTCATTCACAAAATCCCTCTCCACAGTGTAGCTTTCTTGGATAGAGTGTTGGACTGAGGTTTGGGAGATCCAAGTTCTAGTCCCCACTCACCCATGAAACCCTTTGGATAGCCTCTCAGCCTGACCAACCTCCTAGATTTAATCTGAGGATAAAATAGATAAAATGGGAACATGCAAGCTTCATGGCTTTCTTGTAGAAGGAAGAATGGAGGGCTCTAATGGCAACACTAAAATAATGCAAGAGATGAGCAGAACTGTCCTGTTTACTATGTCCCCATTCCCAAAATCTCCCAATCCAGTTCAACATTTGTGTATGGAGTAAATAGTTGGCAGCAGGGTGAACAGCTGTGCAGATAAGTGCTCTGACTCAACATGAATCCTGAACGGCCAAGGGTCCCACCAGGATCAAGAACCCAATGCATGCCAGTCATAGACATGGTTGTGGCCCACTTTCAGAGCTCTGTTCAAAAGTAGATCTCAGGAGAGTTCCTGCAGAGTTCATGCACAAATTGATTGGGGATGCGGGGTGGCTTAACAGAGGCCCCTGTTTGCGAGGGCCTTGAGTCACACAGCTTCAACAGACCTTCCTTGAACTGACCTTCTGAAGACCATTGTCACCAGTGAGGAGCCACTATTGCTCCTCATTCTCATTTTCCACCATTGCTACCGATTGCTTAAAAGGTAGAGACCAGGACACAGGCTGTGTGTGTAATCTACTGCTGTTCCTTCTCACCAGCACTGTTGTCTGGGCCAGAGCTGCTGAACATGTAGATTGTGATGCTGAAGAGAAGATGAACTCCAGAGGGCTTTTTTCAGGGGGCTCCAGGATGGTCCCTCTTCAGGTGCCCAACCCCACAAGGGTCTTCCTCAAGGGCCTAGAACTAGACCAGAGGTTTTGTAGCACCTGCAAAAGACTAGCAATTGTTTATTTCTATATTTTTCAGTAAGGGGGATAAAAGAAAATTCCACTTCTCTTGCTTCCAGGGGAAACCACAGAGCACTTGGCCAAAGAATGACAGAAATGGAGCTTTCTAAGTAACACTCATTTCCAAACTGTGGCCAACCTGTCTTTAAATGAGACTAGAAACAACAACAACCTGCAATCCATGAAAAGCTGACATTTTGAGAACCTTTGCTAAATCAGAGATTTCTATGAAGCTGATTCCATCACATATGCAAAATTCCTTCCCTACTTCCCATTAAACCTTCCATGGTTGTTGCCAATTAACTTCTTTCACAATAGTTCGCGGCAGTTGTGTTTCCTCTCTCCAGTTGTCCCCAAACAACCATCCAGAGAGACATCTGTGATGGGGAAGCAGCAAACAGGACAGTGTGAGTACCAGTTCCAGCACACGCCAGAAGCTGCTTGACTGGGACCGCTTAACACAGCATCCTCTTCTCCACTTGTTTTTAGCAACATTTAATAGTCAGAGGTATAAAGCACGGCTACAGAAGCTTCTTCTCTTTTTTGTTTTTGACTTTGAAATGATATTTTATTTTCCTTCTCCACCACAAAACTGTACTTGTTCTCAGGTAAATTTGCTTAGCATCAGGACAGTAGAAGCAAGCTCTTCTGTAGCCATGAGGGTGCTATGATTTAAGTGAATCATAAATGCAAAACTGTACATGCTCAGAGGATTGCTTTCTTTTTATCAAGGTTGTCCAATGCCCTCTCCCCTCCAGCATCTCAGAAATATGGAAGGACTTGTAAAGCACAAAATGGGAGTGTGAAATACAGAGAATGGAAATATTAGTTGTGCATCTCACAACTGAATGAATACAACTCAACCATCTAAACAGGGTCCAGGGAGGCCTACAAGGACATTATGCCCAGGGTCTTACCTAACTACACTGGCAGCTGTTAATCTCAGCAGAAAGAGCAGGCACGGAAATGGCCATACAGGTAGCTCAAGACATCTCACCTCATTCATCTGGATAGAGGCAGACTGCTAGAGGAATAGAGGGGAGTTTTTACTATACCTACTCTGTGAATAAACAGAACTTCAATCTCAGTGGCTGTCAATTCGACATGCTTCACAAGCTTTCAATTCCCGCAACATTTTTTTAAAATTACATCCAGGATGAGTGGAAAGAGGTTTGCAACTACAGTGATGTAAAATGCTTTTATTTGATTTTTTTAAACTTGCTTTCTTTTCAGGGTTTGGAAAACTTGCAGTTCATAACTGACTGCAATGTCTTTTGCACTGTCCACCCAGCCGGCACTTTCTACTGCCAGCTTCCCCTCATTCAACCTGAACATGGCAGGCCCATCCCAGTTGGCAATGTGCAAAAGAAGGATCTTGTCCCAGCATTTAATATTTCCAGAATGAGACATTTTAACAGGTTCAAGGAGGCAGAGGGAGCCTGAAAAAGCAGCCCCCTGTTTCAAATCCATACAGTGTGCAACAGAGAGCCCTAGTTTATGGGTTTGGGTACCAGACAACATCACAAACTATGACCTGCATGTAGTCAGGCAAATGCAACCATAACCACCTCAGAAGTCTAGCTGCCTGCTACCCAAGGCTGGTCAAGTCATTAGGAACATAAGAAGATCCAAGCTGCATCTCACCAAGAGTCCATCCAGTTCAGTGGCCAACCAGCAGGTAGGACTTGAATACACAGCATCCACAGGTAGGACTTGAGTACAACAGCAGTGCCATCTTGTGTTTGCATAATGGAACATAGAGGAAGGCAGAGAAAGGAAACGAAAATGTGTAAAAGAGACCATCTTAATCCAGCAAAAAAATGGGAAGCAGAAACCCAAGTAAAGTGACAGGTTAAAATCCTCATGTAGAGAAGCCCTTCCTTTTATGGACATACACAGAATTCCATTCACAAGAACCCACCAAATTGGAAAACTCAAAAAAGGTGGTGTCTACGTGGGAGGCACTGGGTTTTACTTTCATGAAGTTGTTTAATTGAAGGAAAGCACTATGTAATTAGAGTATGCATTGCAAATTGAAATGGTAAAATTACAGGAAAGACTTATTTTAGGCTATATACGGATACGTGCAATGAACGAAACACATTTTTACACTGATGAGATTTTAATTAGACACATTTCCCATTAGCTAAGATTAAGAGTTAGATTTCATCTCTGTATTTTTATAAACATGATAGGGTGATGAAAAAGAATGAGCGAAAAAAGACCATTAGCACAAAAAAGTGTGCCTGTGTCTGGGGATATGCTAAATAACATCTGAACAAAGGGGGAAAAAGACTATCCCACCCTTTTGCTGATTTCTTTCCTGCTGATAAACCAAACAAGAGACAGAGTTAGTGTTTATGTACCAGAGAGAGGTTTCTTATAAATTTTTATAGGGTGCAAACTCCAAAGGTATTTGGAGGAGTCATTCTGAATTCATCATGAAGTTTCATGTTTTATAGAAATATTCTGTTACCTGGTTGAAGCATTTCCTGACCTACTCAGCTTCAGTTGGAAATGGGCTGAACCAGGAAAAGTCACACTGACAATTTACCCCCTCGGTTTATTATTACTTTGAAGTAATAATGTACCACCTGGACCAGCATTATTCTTGCTTTCAGTTCAGGTGTGTTACTGTAAGAGAGACTGGAAAAGATAATATTAGAGAAGATCTAATAATGAGCAGCAACTTACAATTTTTTTTAAATTTTTCTGCAAGATATTGGAGTATTCATACAGTGTCTTCAGAAAGCAGCCAGAATGAGGGTTTTGTAATCTATATATGTGTGCACCAGTTAGCCAGTTAATGTGCAAAACTATTTTAATTGCTTGACCAATCTCTATCATTTTTCATACATTTTTATGCATCTGACAAAGTTGACTGTAGCAGCAATGGTAAGTGGCATGCACCAAACATGTACGATTTGCATTCATTTCAATGAGACCTTAGAAAGAAGTCTAAGAGCACCACTGGATGAGCAAGGTCTGAGATGGACAACAGGGCCTGTGTCAAAAGGAGGCACAGGAGCCTCAAAGAGAAAAGGAGATTGTCAGGTGCCTGAAAACAGAAACAAAACACTTAGATTGCAACATTGCATTTTGAAAAGGGTTTTCTTCCTTGGGCACTGCTTCATTTTCTCCAAACATTTCACAATGAATCTTTCCAATATTTCCTCTGTTTTAAAATGATTGAATTCCTGCCAAGGGCCCATTAGGTGGGGGCTATTCACAAGACTGAGTTGGAGATGTCCCTCCTCTTCCCCAGGGCTTGTTCACCTGCCTCTTGCTCAGGTCCAGAGAAGAAGTGGTTGGGAGAAGCAGCCATTGCTCCTCTGCCAACTTGATTACCAGTTATTTGTCTGTCAAGCAAGGAAGCATTGAAAATAGAGGAAGAGGAGGAGGAGGAGCAAGGCAGGCAGGCAGGGAGGCAGGCAGAAAAATGGCTGTTGATCATGGTGTTGAGAAGGCAGACTCAGTGAAGGAAGTGCCTGTTGAAGGTACCTTACTCCAGCACCTTCCAAACCCAAGAATCAGCACTGTGAATACCTAAGAAGCCCTTCAAACCCTTTTTCTAAAGGAATGAGAAATCTTATTTTTCTTGTCTAACTCTGGTTAGTCAAGAGTGTTGCTAAGTAAGAAACAAAGTCTGACTGCTCTGTGCATTTCTGATGCTATTATTAGGACATGCATCTTCATAAAATGAGTGTGCAGTACACTCCTGCTTGGCATGAGGCAAATACTTTAGGCAAAGGTTAATGCTGAAGCAAGGGTCAGGATGGTGGAGCACCTGGGACCACACCTGTACACTTACAAGAGCCACTTGGAGTTGCCCTTTCTCTAAATCATTGCAACATGCTTGTTTGGCTGCCTTTACCCTGGCCCAAATAATACTGGTGGAGAGAAGGATCGGTAGGAGATGCCACCAAGTGATTCTATGACTATCAAGCAAGCATGTGACAGCAAGGATGAGAAAGAGGAGAAGCAGCAAAGACAATTGGTAGCAAGGACAGGCAAAGGTAGCATCACCAAGGATCCATTGGGAGTGGCTTGCCTGAAGGCCCTCAAAAACCTGGAGCCAACACTGAGAAACTCCAAAACACATAACATTGACAACAGTTCTGAAGAAAACTGAATTCCGGTTAGCATAGTCAGCTGAAATGACATTCACATTTAGGTTTAGTTCTCAAAGTGAGTTTCTGTCACTCATTTCTCTAAGTAGATAATGGCATATCTTCTGCCCATATCTTCTAATTTATTACACTGCCCAAAGATATCTGTGAATATTCTAACCATGTCTATCAGGACAACCCAATCAGGATATAACCACCTGGCATGACAATGAATGAGAGAGACCCATTTCATTGGTCCTACAGAGCTACACCACAGATTGAAATAGTCATCATTTATTCCTCAAACAGTCACGATTCCCAAACAGCACAGGACTGCAACTGCTTTGCCTCTGAGTATATGAAGAGGGTGATGTATATTTTCAAAGGGCAACATTCACAGAGCAATTCTAGCACCCAGAATGGTAGCACATCTGAATTATGTATATTTCCTTTCTGTCACATTTATTTATTATTTGTTTATTTCAAAGTTTCTTTTCCAACCTGTTTAGTCTTAATCCTATCCAACATACAATTAATGTCAAAGAATCTTGTTGACTGAAATATAATAAAATAAAAAGGCGAAAGCACATGCAGTTACAACAAAACTATAAAAAAGGAATGTATCCAAATGCATGGCCAAATAAGAACATTTTATCCATGTTTCCTACATAGTCTTATCATAGATTTGATCAAGGTTACTTGCTGCTGCAAAAGTTGGTACATTCCTTGCATCTGTTCTTAATAAATGGATGAAGTAAACATTCCCAGTTACCAAAATGTTCTTAACTCCAACTTAGACTTGTATACAAGAAAAGGAAAACAAGCCAGATCTTAAATGCTATAATCACATTTCATTCCCCTCTCCGAGCACTGCACAGAATACCCTCAAAGGACCCATAGAGCCTCAGTGCCTGGCTTTGAAATTGTATGCCAGTAGATAAACCAGAGGGGAAGGAAAGGGTGGGCTTGTGAGCGCAGCACCAGATGGAATCCTCATACATAAACCAGCCTTCTGCGTGTGTTTGGAGAATAGTGGGAATATTTCCATGACAGTCCACATCAAATACTGTCCATGGCAGAAGCACAGGCCATTTTATACCCTGAGAACTGTCTTGTCTCAGGGGACATCTGGAAGGCTGAAGCAGAGTTCTCAGAAACCAATGTTGTGGAGGAGCTGCAAACTTTCTGAGGGAGTTTGAGGCAGATCAGGGGGCTTGCAGATCATCCCTGGAGGAAGGACTCTGTCTTTTCCCTTGAGACACACATAGTTCCTTCTCAGTCTCGGAAGCAGATGTGGAGCAGCATCCTAACATGGGAGAGAACAAGTACTCAAAGTATGGGTTCAACCAATGCAGAAGTGCCTGCATAGATGAAAAATGTCCTTTGTGAGTATGGCTTTGAGCAAGACTCTACACGTAAGGAGGCAGTTTCTGAGCTGGCACCGATGGCCTGTACTTATCCTCTGAAAACTCTGGCTTGAAAGACTTCAGTTCTAGGCAGAGAATATTGGCACTGACTCCTGCTGTGTGTATGGCTGTTCTCCAGACTTGCCTGTGTTTGGAACTTGGACTGCCTACTGCTTGCTGGAGCTCACCTTCTGCCACCATAAGCAGGACATTTCCTGTCATGCTGGCATATATGATCCTGCACCCACAGGGTGGGATGAAGGTATTTATGGAGTCTTGGTCCTGTTGTGAGCATGGCAGCTGACTCAGGCGAGAAATGCTGTGGGTTGGCAGGAGATGCAAGGTGTTGGAGGACCAAACTGTATATACTACAAGTCTGTCCTGTACCCACTAAGTGATCCTGCAGCCCATGCATACAGTAGAGGATGCTGTCCTGTCTCCAGTGTTGATATAGGACTCATCCACCCTTCTTAACCGTTCTCAGGAGCTGGTCTTTCCAAGCTTGGTGCCTTCTGGAAATATTGAACTACATCTCCCTACTGGCTGGTGGGTGGCTTACTGGATATTAGAGAGCACCAGATTGAGGAAGGCTGCTATAAATGGAAACAGGGATAATCTCATCTTCACCTGGGGCAGCATAATGACTTGCTCCAACACAGAGTATTCCTTTCAAATGCTACAGAAAATGCCACTGTCCAAATGCAGGTGTTCCTGGTAGTGTTTTTCGGGGTGGCTGAAACTGTTGTCCTTTCTTACAGCTCCTGTTCCATGTAACACAGCCTTGTAGCCATGGATGGCAAGGATCTGCCTGCAAGCAAGCATATGGAGTGCCACGCAGATGAGCAAGTGGGCTGTCAGAGTAGGAAAGGAGCACTCAGTCTCTTGTCTGCAGCTGACAAAGAAATCCAACTGGCTGATGCAACTGTGAAGTGGAAGGTGAATGCAAAATTCTGTAGAACAGTCACTTCTCTCGACTCTGCAGTTCTGGATTTATTGTGATGTTATGTGCCATCTAGCTGTCTCTGATTTAGGGTGACCCTATGAATGACTGCCCTGCAAAATATCCTGTCTTTGACATGCCTGCCCAACTCTTGTAAACTCAGCTTCCTTTAAGGCATCTATCCAGCTTACATTTTACCTTCCTCTTCCTCTTCTGCCTTCAGTTTTCCCTAACATTTATTACTTACTATACTTGAATTTGCTATACTCTGATTTACAACACATGATGGTGATGGTGATGGTGATGATTGCAATTGCAATTACATTTATATCCCACCTCTCTTCCTCTTGCAAAGACCTCAAGGTGGCTAGTTAAGTGTTTTTCTCATGTACTATATGTATAATGTAGATCTCCTTTCAGTACATAGCATGCCACTAAACCCATGCTGCTGCTATCATTATCATTATGCACATGGACTGGGCATGCAGAGTATGGGAGTGAAAGTCTAATTCTCTTCTTCCCAGTCAAAACTCAGCCCTTTGGCGATTATAGAGATGGAGGACTCTATCTATTTACCATCCCTGGTTGTCATGCAGGAGATCTGAATTTGGAATGAGCTGTGGACCCTTTGTATGCACTGCAGTCCCAATCCAGAGAACCCACTATTACTACTGAGGAATTTTAAAAAATCAGATCTGGCTGCATGGTGCATATCAAAAAGCAAACGTAACAAACAATTGGATCCTAGATCAAATTAATCCAGAGTTTTCCCTTGAAGCAAACATGGCAAACCTGAAGCTGTCATACTTTGGATGCATCACGAGAAGGCAAGACTCCCTGGAGAAGACTACCATGATAGGGAAAGTCAAAGGCAGAAGACAAAAGGGGAGACCAAATACGAGATGAATGGACTCCATACAGGAAGCCACAGCCTTGAATTCAGAACAGCTGAGCAGGGCTGTCATTTTGGACAGCTTGCATTCACAGGGTCACCATAAGTCAGAGACAACCTGGCAGCAGGCAGCAATAGCAACAACGTTAGACTTTTTCATAAAGTTGACAGGTTCCAGTTCTTCGTGCCGTCTTATTTTTTATCTTATAAGTCAATGGTGCCTGGCGAAGTTGCATTGCACTAGAAGCTAAGCATAGTCAAATGACAGGTTAGTGTCTATATGTTTTGGCTGGGCTGATGGACATTGCTGTCTACCACCTTCTGGAGAGCCTCTCCTTGTAAGCTGACAACTAAGAGCACACTTCCTCCTCCTAGTAGAATAACTGGAACCTTACTGACATAGCAATGTCTGAAGGCTCTGCTTCATGTCTGAGGGAATTACTGATATAATATATGAGGAGAAGAGCCAGTGTGCTATGGTGTGTTGGCCTGGGATTCAGGGCATCTGGATTCCAGCCCTGAAGCTCCCTGGGTGGTTTTGAGGCAGTCACGGACTGTTAGCCTAACACACCTCACAGGGGTTTTTGTGAGGATAAAATGGAGAGCAGGAGGCCATGCAGCCCAGCCTGGCTTCCTTGCAAGAGGAGCCAAGGCAAGATATAAATACAATACTAAATGAATCAAAAACATCAATTTCAAACACATCCAACTGACCTGGGTATAATTTGGCTGAAGCAAGTCTAGATACAGAGACAACTGGAACATATTTTCCTGTGTGTGATTCATCTCTATTAACATTCTTATTGTGAACAGAAAATAATTTCACTGATGAGGTTTTAATTAGCCACATTTTGGTGTCAGCACTGAAGCATCAACACCACATGCCTTCAACACACTTTGCCACACCTGTTGACATTTACATTCCAAGAAGTGCTATAAACAAGAAAAAAGCTGGGACAAGGAAGCAAACAGTGCAGGGAAATGGAAGGTACCAGGAAAACAAGTCCAGTTTGCCAAAGTAACTACTTAGGCTGCAAATCCCATGCATGTTTACTAAGGAGGAAGCACCACTGAAATCAGAGGGGCTTTTTCGGAGTTCTCCCACAGGGAGTTACGCAACCTGCCTGTTTATATTAGAGATGCAGACCCTCAAGACTAGGTGCTAATCCAGCCCCGCAGGTTCCCAAATGGCTATTCCCCTTTAGTTTGCTGGCTTCCCACACCTTCTGTGATTTCCTCCTTCCCAAAGGATCGACATGCCTCTCCTAAAACAGCAAGAGTGCTAGTTAACAAACACAGGCGTTTTGACCTTGCCCCATGTACCTTGTGCCATGCCACCTTTGGAATGCAATGTGTCTCCAAACTGGACTTCTGGCTGAAGGAGGTTCAAACCTCTGGTTTATATTAGAACATAACATATATTTATGTTTATGAATGTCAAACTTAGATGCTCAGATTAAAAGGGAGTGAGCTTTTCTAAGAGACTAATAGCATGATGCTATATACATCAATTCAGAAGTAAGCCCCATTGAATTTAATGGCTCTTACATCAAAGTGTTGTACACTTACCTGGGAGTAAGTCACATCAAACTCAGCTGGGATTATTTCTGAGAAGACATGATTAAGACTGCAGCATGAGCCTCCTAAAACCTATGCTATGGCTTTTTCAAAAATCATCTCCTTTGCAGAATAAATTCTGTGTGCTAAGCCCAGACCTCTTGCATAACAGTTCAGCATGTGCCAGCGTCTCCATAAAACAGATTGGGAGCAGGGGGCATTTATCAGGTTCTAAATGGAGTAAAAGGCAATGGAAGTAAAACCACCAAACTCTCTTGATTTACCTCTCCCTGTTCTACTGCTTGAAAGACCCTTCCCCAACTCTGGTCCAATGTGTCAGGGGCAAAAAGTCTGAGAGCAGCGCATCATACAGTATCCAATCTTATTCTTGTCCCTCCTGCATTTTATTTAGCATTTTGTAATTTTAATTGGCCACTGGTTGGTTTCTTCATTGATTCTATGTACGTTTTGCTTTAAACAGTCCTGAGACTCTGGGACTGATTGGCTGCTTGCATAGGTAACAAATTCATGCTTCAGTCTGGCCTAGCTGTGGACTTCTAGTCAATCATCCAGGTTGCAGATGAGATACTAGAAAACACCAATGAGCTCTGTCCTGGAAAAAAAGCCAAATCTTGCCTTGGTGGTTGTGTGTTTGTGGGGGGTGGGGGGGTGGGATCTTTCTATTGCCTGAGGCCACACTATTCCAATAATGCAGACACATAAGCGGCATAGACGGGGCAGGACCATGCAAGGAGAATGATGCTAGCACTAACACTTCTATAGTTCTTCCCATGTGATTTGCATGTTCCAATATTACTGGAATACTATGCACTGATACCACTCCCATGGGGTAAGGATCAGGTCCTTTTGTGCTTTAACAAGGGAATAAGCTGCTTGGGCTGACCTAGATTTTTCCCCAAGTCCATTTAACAGTATAATCCTATAGATGTCTGCTCAGAAGTAAGTCCTGTTGCATTTAGTAGGGCTTCCCAGGAGGTAAGTGGATAGAGCATTACGTTTTTAATATGCTAGTGTCTTATTACTGTTCATAGAGAGGACCCTTTTAAATGGAATTTTGTGAGCCATAGAAAAGATTTGCTGCAAGAGTGGAATTCCTCTAAATCTAATAGGCTCGATCGTTTCAGAGAAACAGGCGAGGACCGTTGAAATGACCACTTGACTCTTCCTTTCCTTCCCCCAAATGTTCACCTTCACCACAAAAATCTCATTTACAGCAGAGGGCATTTGAACTCATGGAAAGAAACCAATTCCAAAGTTGAGCCACTCCCAAAACGGGATGAGTTAGCTCAAGAAAATGGACCAGCCACAGTCGGCACACTGAATGCCACAGGAAAAGATGGACACTGCTATTTCTGAGTTATTGGGCAATTATCAAATGACTTCCAGACATCAGCTGAGATCATCTTCCTGGGCCTAGTGTACCTTTATGATTCATTTATACTGTAAAAACAAACAAACAAAATGTAATGGACTACCCAGGTTTGTATTCTATTTGGATGTGTGTGTTTTCTGCCCTCCACTCCTCCCTCCCTCCCTCCCTCCCTCCCTCCCTCTCTCTCTCTCACACACACACACACAGAGAGAGAGAGAGAGAGAGAGACAGAGAGAGAGAGAGACAGAGAGAGAGAGAGAGAGAGAGACAGAGAGAGACAGAGACAGAGACAGAGAGACAGAGAGGAGGTTGTAACAGAAGTACAGGCTGTGTGTTAGGATAGCAAAGAAACAGTGCTGAAGGAGCATATGTGCTTTTTAACTCAGACAAATGCAAAGCTGTCAAACAAAGAGTTTTTAATTTATGTCATATGCAAAGCAGAGAATAATCATGGTGATATGGTTGGTGTGATCGTTCAGAAAGCTGGAAGTTTCATTAATCCGCAGCTCAGTTTCAAGGGTTTTTTATTTATTCCTCCCACCCCACCCTGCTCCCCAGAGTGAAATGTCACTGCAGCTCTTTTTGCAGGGGCTTGACACATGGAAGGAATGCGGGCCTTTTTGCAGTCAAAAAATAAAAGACACGCCTTTTACACAAGGAGATTTAGCATTCCTCGGGGAAGCCCTGAAACAATTGGAAAGATTCATTCCTCACTCGTCCATATGGGAGGCTCCACCAATTTGCCTCATTTCAGAAATGCGCATTTCTGCTCATTTCAGGTTGCCCTACAAGCAAATCACCATCATCATGCAAGCAGTAGAGGTACTTCATTGGAATCTGCCCAAAATGCAGGAAATTTATTTATTAAAGCTTTTATATATCTTCCACATTACCCAAGAGGTTCTCTGAACAGTTTACGATAAAGAGTAAAAGTAGAAGACCCAATACAATAAAACAATACAACACAGAATACATAGATATAATATAAACCATAACACACCTGTCCCAAACCAATTAAAATAAAATACATAAATAGGTAAATAATACATCCATAGCGATCCAACAACAGTATAAAATACAGTATAAGATGGCACTTTTTCTTATCTAACAATTAAAATACTAGAAAAATAAAAAGGTTTTAGAATGGCACCAAAAAGCATAAAGACTTGGCTCCATGCACAACTAACTGGGGAGCTGATCCTACAAATGGAACATAACAGCCAGAAAGGCTCTTTCCCTACCAGCCACCTGCCTTACATCTGTTAAAGGTAACTCAAATACTTTGGCCACCTAATGAGAAGGAACAACTCAGTGGATAAGACCCTGATGCTGGGAATGATTGACTGCAAAAGGAGAGGGGAGTCATGATGACTAGAAGGGAGCCTAGTCAAGGCTAGATGGAGTCACTGGGGCAGTGGGTGTGGGCTTGGGTGGGTTTCGAGGGATGGTGGAGGACAGGAGAGCCTGGAGGAATGTTGTCCATGGGTTCGTGATGGGTCAGGCACAACTTTGTGACTAAACAAAAACAAACAAGCCCGGAGAAGAACAGTGAATGATTTTAAGTCCTGGGAAGGCATATGTGCAAGATGTTCCTTCAGATATCCAAGCCCTAGACCATTTTAAGCTTTTTATATCAATGGAGGCACCTTAACCCAGGCCCAGACTTCAACTGGTAAGCAGTGTACATGATAAAAGGCATGTGCGATATGAACTTGCCTACCAATTCTTGTTAAGAGGCAAGCTGCCCCATTCTGTACCAAGTGAAGTTTCTGTCCACTTTCAAGGGCAGCTGCATTACAATGGTCCAGACATAAGGTTACTAGGGCTTGGATAACTGTTGCTTAGTCCTGCTTGTCCAGGTAAGGATGTAGCTGACATACAAGTATCAACAGAAGCTGACAGAAGGCCCTCCTGGCCACAAAAGGAGCATATGTGATTTTAAACTCATTTTAACATATGCTCCACCTGGAATTCCAAAAATAGTTCCAGGTCTAGGAGTGCCCCCTCCCACCCGCCAAATCTGGAGAATGTTCCAGCCCGTATTAATTTCATATCTAATGTAAGATTAACTACTTTTCTGCATGTACCACTGTATCTCCAAAGGTGAAATGTGCTTTATTTGTACAATGGATCCATTTGCATGAATTAGGGTAGTGGTGAAGGTATGAGGCATCCTCTTCCAGCTAATGAGTAGTATGTAAACCAAGTAATTAGTTTATACAATTATTACAATCATTTTTAAAATATAGCTTCAGTTCACTTAAGTTTTAATTCTACAGGCATCACCTCTTTTAAATTTGGTTAAAGCCCAACAGTTCACAACATTATTACTGTCAAACTGATCATATCAGAGGTCTGGAAGGGTAGCAGCACAAAGCAGTAAACATCTTTTATCTGTATTGATTTTAGAGATGAGTCTGGCTTGAAAAAATGTATGCACCTTACATATCCCAAGTAGCCAACCTGACTACGAAGTATTTAAGGCAGTGAGTAGCTTTGTGGTAGGATATTATTCCCAAAGGTACGGCAGCTATATGGATTAATCGCTACCTTTCAGTGGTGTGATGTCATTGCTTGGAGGCCTGGTGCTCAAAAGCTATGCTTCTAGGAATGATGCAAAGCCTGATATTGCCAGCACACTGACAGTCAGGCAGCCTGGATTCTACTTCCTAGCTTTTTGGTTCAGATGGGTGAGAGTTTTGCTTTCATTCTTTTTTTACTAAACTAAATGAATAAATACAAAATACCCAAATTTGCTTGCTTCTTCATAGTCAAAATGGAAAACAGTTGAGATCTAAAAGCTTCAAATGTGAGAGGAACCAAATCAGACAGATGGCTCTGAGTGCTCACCTCTGGGTTTGAATCCCTGTGCATTAAGAGAGATCTTTTGAGGCAGGACAGGATGTGGTCCATCTCCTTCTCTGAGGCCAGAGACAGAGATATGAAACTTCTTTCAGCTGGTGAGGAAAGCTTTCCTGCAGGAACTTAGAAACACAGAAACATAGAAACAGAGTGAGTCAGAAGGTGTCTCCCGAGCCATCTAGTCTGATCCCTGGCTCTAGCCAGCTCCACTTGCCTACCATGGCATGCCTCCACTCATGGCATGCTTCAACTTCTCATGAGATCAATTCTGACCTCAGAAAGGGAGGGCAGGTGAATGTTGGAGGTGGGCCAGGGAGATGGGAGAGGCCATGAATCCACCATATCAAAGACCTGTCAGCCCTTGTCCTCATCCCAGCTGTCATAAGGGGGTTCCTCCCTTTGCACATTCAAAGCCACAGACCTTTCTTGCAAAATGTTCTTTATTGACCAGAGCATTTCCAGAAGCAGAAACACCTAGAATGAATCTCTGAGCATGCACAGAGCATTGAACCCATTTTAATATTCACCTTCAAGAACTTTCCTGGAGGCATGCCTGGGTCCCATCCCTTCAGGAACGGCCTTCTGAAAACAAGTATACTGTACCGCCTCTCTTTATGGTGATCCTCTAATTGGGGTTCCCTCCTCTGCTGATGTTGTGTCATAGGGTCCAGAGTTGTATCCAACTTGTCCAACTCTGAGAAACTCCCCTGTTCTATGCCTCTTCCAACTAACTGCACATCTTGGTTATCCCAAGGGTGTGCCCGCATCTGGGGTGTCTAACCTTGAGATCAGCATCTCTGCTACTCTCATCTCAATGTCTGGAGCTAGCCCATATGCCTGCTCTTTCTCCTCCTTTTCCTCCTCTGAAGCCCAGCCAACAGGCCTTGAAAATGTGTGCCGAGAGCAGCGATCATTCTCTCTCCCAACACCAGCAAAGAGAGCAAGTTAAATGGCCTCAGAGTCTAATGAAAATACTATTTAGGAGCATAAGATTGGAGGCTTCCTTCATTTGGCTTGATGTCCATGGAATTGCTCCCTGAATTATGTTAGTGCTGAATTAGAAAAGAACATGAAATTGACACAATTGGACAGCAGGAGAACTGGAAGCAAACAGATGCATCCATTCCCACTTGCAAGTCGGTGCTGACTACTGCTTTACCTGCTTTACCATTTTAGTCTCCACAGGCAACTTTACAATCAGTAACCGAGTTTCTCCCCTGCTTGGGTGTTCACCATTCTGTCTTCCTTCCAAGGCAGACTTGAATAATTCAGTTCTCCCATACATCAGGGGATCATTTCCATGTGATGATAAGTCCTCACAAATCAAATATCAGAGGAATGGGTGACAGACATAAGGGCATAAGGACAGCTCTGCTGAATTGCACCAAATGTCCATTTAATGCAGCATCCATTTTACTGCAGTGGCCAAGCAGATGCCTATGAAAATTCTGCAAGGAAAACATGCAGAGGACAGTTCTCTGTCCTGGTTGCTCCTCAGAGCTGAGTCATGCTGCCTTCAAGCTCATTGTTAGCATGTCGCAAAGAAAGATCTCGTATAGACTTCTCCCTGAGATAAGACGGTAAGAAGAACCATGCTGGACGAGACCAACGATCTACCTAGTCCAGCATTCCATTGACACAGTGGACAACCAAGTTCCCCAGGAGAAACCTACAAGTGGGGCACAGATAGGTAGTAAAGCTTTCTATAAAGCTTTCTATAAACTTTCATTCCCTTTCCCAGGGGCGGGGGGTGATGGGTGCTGAACCTTCCGCATAGCCAGCCTGTGCTGTATCAGTGTTCTAGCTCCTCACAGCAGAATCTGTTCATTCCTGATGTCTTTGTACTCTATAACCATGCCCTAGAGATTGAACCCTGCAGTGGACACATAAAGAGTGGCAAGTCACCAGTTCCTCTGATGAAGCCTCCATCCCATTTAAAGTCCTGCTGGTTCTCATTCTATATATTTCCCTGTATTTAGTCGTCACTGTCAGGTATCCTCAACGAAATGTCCTCATGCACCACCATCCCCCCCCCCCCGCCCGTAACTAAATGAAACAATTCCTTCATTAACTTGTATAAAAGGAAAAAGTTGTCCTTTCTGGAAAATGGCTGCAAGGGGGGCAAAGGGCACCTCAAAACACAAGAGCCCCAAGACTCATGGGGCTCCCCTTACACCTAAGAAGGGATTCTTATTTATTAAAGCCAGTGGTGGGCATGCCAAGGGCCTTTTTCAAAATACCAAATATCCTGATGGACCCAAATATATTGACTACCCTGTTCTGTGCTACCCAAAACCCTTGATCATTTCCTGAGATTTTAAAGAAACTATCTGTGATTCTTGGTCAGGATCACATCAAAGTGAGGTCAAATATCCAATTAAATGTTTAGCTGGATTCCTTAAACATAGGTTTAAAATAGTATCTATTTATTTATTTGATTTATATCCTGCTTTTTTCTTCCAATGAACTCAAAGCAGCATACGTAATTCTCCTTCTGCTGCTCTCAGTCCTATCCCCTCAACAAGAACCTTGTGAGGTAGGTTAGGCTGAGAGTCAGTGACTGACCCAAAGTCACCCAGTTGGCTCCATGGCTGGGCAGGGACTAGAACCCAGATTGCGTGCATCCTAGCCTTTCATTCTTAACTGCAATACCACACTCTAGTAATCTGGTGAATAATATTTTCCACACAGCAACCCAGAGCAGGAATTCTGAACATCTTATGCTTTTCTGTGTTTTTTCCCAAATGTTACCATGTAGATTCTACCAATTTGCATTGATCATAATTTGATCATAATTTGCATTGATACAAAGTGCCCCATGACATCCTGGTGGAGAAACTGAGGAGTTTTGGGATACACCAAAGCACTGTCCAGTGGATTAGGGCATGGTTGACTGACCAAAAGCAGAAGGTAACCATTAGCGGGGAATCATCGGGATGGCGGCCAGTGACAAGCGGGGTCCCCCAGGGCTCTGTCCTGTGGCAGATCCTGTTTAATCTTTTCATTAACGACATGGAAGAAGGGGTGAACAGTCTGCTGATCAAATTCACAGATGATACTAAAACTGGAGCAGTGGCCACAACCGAGGAGCAGGTACTCCAGATCCAAAAGGATCTGGACAGACTATGAAGTGGGCAGGAGACAACAGGATGGCGTTCAATGTGGATAAGTGCAAGGTCTTGCACTTGGGGCATAGGAATAGCTGTCATAAGTACAGGTTAGGTGACAAGTGGCTGGAGAGCAGCACTTGTAAAAGGACCTCAGGGAACTGGTTGACTGCAGGCTAAACATGAGTCAGCAGTGTGATGCGGTGGTCAAGAGGGCAAATGCCACCCTTGGTTGCATAGCCAGAAGTGTGGCTTCTAGAACAATAGAGGTATTACTACCACGCTATACGACTCTGGTGTGCCTGCAACTGGAGTTTGGGGCCCCTCATTACAGAAAGGATATAGCCAGGTTAGAGTCAGTGCAGTGTAGGGCCACAAGGTTGGTGGCTGGTTTGCAGGGGATGGGGTATGAGGCGAGACTGAGGGAACTGGGTCTCTTCAGCCTGGAGAAGAGGAGACTCAGAGGGGATATGTTGGCGACATACAGGTATGTGAGGGGGTGTCACATGGAGATGGGTAGAGACCTGTTCTCCCCTGCAGAGGAAGGCAGGATGTGCTCCAATGGAGCAAAGCTCAGGGAACCAAGGTTCCATTTAGATGCCAGGAAGCACTTCCTGACAGTTAGGACCCCGAGGGTGTGGAATGGGCTTCCACAAGAGGTTGTTGAGGTCCCATCGGTGAGGGTGTTCAAAGATAGGCTGGACATGCATGTGGTGGGCATGTCATGAGCGGAGCCGGCTAGAGCCAGGGGTCAGACTAGATGGCCCAGGAGGCCCCTTCTGACTCGCTCTGTTTCTGTGTTTCTATGTTTCTATCATGGTAGGTTCACAAGCCCATATTGCTTGACATCACATCTAGAACTCCTTTTCTATTGGCTGCTTTCCAGTTCTCTGAAACATCTTGCTTGGACTTCTTATAAACACAACATAATGGCTGCTATCAACCAGAATGAATCATCATGTTTACTTGATCTTCAATAACTGTAATTCACCAGAAGACAGGAAGAGCAAACATGTGGTTGAACATTGGTCCCTTAGGAGTCCTGTTGTAACCAATGCTGAAGACAAATGCTAGACTGAATTGACCATCAGCTAGCATGTACAGTATTGTAATGCAATGACATTGCAAATGTCAGTATCAGGTAGAATATCTCATTAGTTCTCAGAAGGCTCAATTGCATGCATGTTTAGGTTGGAAAAAGCTCCCCCATCCCAGCATTTCCCAGCCAGCATGAGAGTTGTAGGATATGGTTGCATGTGAGTACACCTCACTTCTCAAACGATTAGCTAATAACAATAGGACATGCTCATGGCACTCTTCCCTGGTTTACTCTTCACTAATAACAAACCTCACCCTCCAGCCATAAGCCTTTTTCACATGGACCTTCATTTTTAATCATCCTTAACTTGAAGACAGACCACTGAGTTCCCTGAAAGTGACAAAAAAGAGAAATCAAGATGTCACAAAGATGAATACTTTGAAATCATTGGTGCTTCCCCGATTTTGATGAAAAGCTTATGAGGAGAACTTTTTCAAATAGATCAGCTTGTTGAACTCCACCCCTTTCCCACTCTCTGAGTACAAAATAGAGCATTGCAGCTACTAGACACTAGTGAAAGTGTCTTTAGTTGCAGCAAAACCTCGTGCGTGTGTGCACATGCGTGTGCATGCACAGTCAGACTGCTTTTCTTCATGCTCAGTGAAATCATATAGAAATACCTTGGATCTGCTGCATTGTTCTTTGGTGGATCACAAGCCAGAGATAAGATATTGCCACATTCTGAAAAATGCAGTCACTCACTCTCAAAGAATATCTGTGCACTGCACATGCATATTGGCTGGTGCATTTTTCTTTCTCCCAATGAGAAGGTGAGTAGAATATGATTGTATTAGCAGCTCTGCATTATACCTACCCATTGCTCATCCCAATCTTCTTGCCTCAGGCGCAAACCATATGCCATTGTTAGTGCCAGAGGGTTTCTTTGTTTTGCACTGGCACCTTGGGAAAGTGTGGAGAGATGCCTTTTCCCATAGGTGACTCACAAAGATTTCAGGACTGGGAATGCATGCAGAAGTCAGGATTGCCTGGCTGAATCAGACCAAAAGGCCTCTGAACAGATTGCTTCCCAGGAGTGGCTGGCCAGATGTTGTTTGTCCTTAGAAAAATTGGTACCGTAACTATGAAAGTTCCATGTAGCTATTAAGGCTAATCATAGCTTCAGTGAATTTCTCTAATTCTTTCTCAAAAGTGATCAAAGGCAGAAGCCAGTGCTACCCTCTGTAATTAATGTATTTCTTGAGTTAACGATGCACTTCACAAAGTATTTCCTTTGGCCTGTTTGGAAACCACTGTCAATCCTGACTGGTCCAGCATTCCAGTATTGGCTGACATGGTAGAAAAGATCATTTTCTTTATATACCTTCACCATAGCCCTCCTTAGTTCTCTCTGTGTTATATTGTAATTCTAGCAGTGCTTGGCTGGTCTGTTGTGAAAATTCTCACTCACGGACACTTCAATGATTCGAGGAAAAAGATGCTAGAAGGTCTATAATGACGGAGGAGATGGAGAAACAAGAAGGGACTCTGAAGGGTAGGAGAAATGATTTGCAAAAAGTCTGATTAAGACAAAAACCTATTTATTTATTTTATTTCTATACCACCCAAGAGCAGACAATTTTGGAGGTATTACAACAGTTTCTAAAAAGGACTATGACACATTAAAAATACGACAATATTTTTCCATAATACAACATTTTAAGTTGGTTTAAAACAGTTAACAGAGTAGTACGGAATGGTACAGTAGCACAGAATAGTATAGAATAGGCCAGTACAATTAACTCCATCAAGCCATGTTAGAAATATTTAAATGCGTCAGCAAAGGCTGTTTTAACCTGGTGCTGAATAGATGGCAAAGTTGGTGACAGGTAGGCCTCATTCCACAACTGAAGGGCCACCACTGAGAAAGCCCTTCCTCTTGTTGCCCTCCTCTGAGCTTCCCTCTGATGCTGGCACTCAGAGGGAGGCCTCAAATGTTGCGTACAGAGGGTGTACAGATCAATTACCTAATACAGATAAAAAGTGATAAATCTGAGGGACTTGGTGGTGCTGGAGAGAAGGATGGGCTTCTAAAAACAGAACCAAGAAAAGAACTGAGGAACAGGGGGAAGGTGGTGGAACAAGTATTCTATAGGCATGCAAGTGCAAGTCTATAACCTAGAAAGTTTTTGCACAATTTTATGTGTGGCTTGTACCATCAGTGCAGCATTGTCTTCTGATAACTCTAAAGGAGCCATGATGCTCAGGAAGGAGAAGGGAAGTACAGGGCAAGAGCTGAAACCAACTCAACTAACTAGCCAATTGTACTGTTGCAGGCTTCTGTTTTTCTTTTCCCATATCAAAAGACCAAGCCTTCTAGAGCAGATAATCCAAGTTCTGTTGATCAGAAGTAGCAGTGCTTTGTCCTGCTTCCTCATAACAGAGTCATTTTCTTGCACTAGTATCAGTTCAGCTGCAAGCACAAGACTGATGCTTATTTCACACGGGTAGCCTTTAGCATTCTTCCTGATGAATACAGACTTGGAATAGGAAGGAGGTCAGAAGTATGTGATCTTCTGCTAGATACTTACATTATTGTGAATGCTGCAGAAGTTTAATAGACCGCTACTCTATGACATATTTAGCATACTGATTCATCCAGTCCTGCCTATCAGTCAGAAGAATATATCAGGGTTCAAAGCCACTTTGAAACACCACAACAATATGAGCTTTTATTTATATTTAAAACCACTTTTATACAAAATGTAGTCAGAATAATAAAGGCTTCTAGAGCTGAGGAACTTTGCTACGCTATTTTAATATGAGATTCTACTTTTGGAGAAAGTAAAGAAGGCTTTTCACACTACCATAAAAGCAAAGATTCTAATCGGCACGACATCACATCAGCATCTTAAAGACCCTAAGAATAGTTTTATTTTTGAAAATGTGAATATCTTTATGGAGAATAATATAGAATATTAAGTTTTTATTAACAGATTATCATCAACTAATTTATGACTGCATATGCTATGAAATGAACTAAGAAATCCAGTGTAAGCTACTTAATAATCCTTGAACAGAGATTGTCTGAGAGTTCTAATAATGGGAGACATTGTGTGCTATCAAAGCCAAAGAACCATCCATTATACAGTCATTTATATGATATTAGATTCTCGCATGTTACTGAAAACTGAAACAATATAAAGCAAAATATAAACCTCAAATTAAAGACATAACAGTCTAGACAGATGCTGATAACCTGGAGTTCCCTAGAGCAAGAAATGAAAGATTCAAGACTGTTATGCTTACAGCAGATACCACGTTGCTAATAACCACCACAATTCTGCAGTATTTTCATGAGTGATTAACTTAAGTAAGCTGTGAAGGTCAAGACCGCACTGTACTCCTAATGTACATTTACTTGGGAGTTGGCTGCATTGATTGCAACAGGGTTGATTTCTGAGTAGACATGACTAGAATGAACTGGATCAAAGTCTACCCTCCTACACACACGTATTTTAAGCAACATACACTGAACTCAGCCCTCCAAGTATAAGGGTATACAGCACCGGGCAGAAAGAGATCCACATTGCCTATTAAACCAATAATAAAATACACAATCATATACATTAATACTACTGTGTCATAGAATACACTTTTGTCTCAGTGCAGCTAGGGGACAATGTGTATAGAATCCACTGAGTCAGGAACCATGTGCACAGCCTAGAGGTGGGGAAAGGCCATTGTTCAATGGCAAAATGCACATTTTTTGTGCGATTTCAGCAGATCTGACCCAAGAGACCCCACGAGACTGGCCGTGCCCCTTCCTCCCCCCAAGCATTTTTTTAAAAAGCCTAGATTTTGCCATTTAAATTTTCAGATGGAATAAGTCAATAGAGAAATCTGGGTAGTCAGTGAGAAAGGGTCTTCCCTAGTCATTTCTCTTGTAGGCTAGGTTTCTATGATTAACAGCTTTTTACTTTTTACCTTTGGAATAGGCAAAGTTGTGCCTTCCACCCACATTCTAAAGTGGTACAGATCAGCTGCTTGAGCGAACCAATATAAACCAGAAATGATAGCATCTTCCTCCTTAGCTTGTAACTGTGGAACACAAGCATTATTTGTTTGTTTATTTGAAGGATTTTAATCTCATTCTTCAACCAAAATATTTTGCAGACTGTCTTCTTTAAGACCAATAAAAACAAAACAGCCCACAGGCATACAATCTAAAATACAGAACATGAAAGGAAATGAGAAGTTGAAAAAGAAGGAGATCATAAGCAAGCTCAGTGACCAATTTTAAAAGTCACCCAGTACTTTTCATGACCAGCTGGAATGGAAACTGAGAAAATGTCTTAGCTTAATCAGTGGAGGGGACAAATTGTCCAGCTCATCCTGTGAGCATGGAGAAAGGAGCCCAGCCAAGCTGGTTCTTTGCCAAGACTATGCAAGATGTCACAACCAGTGGTACTCCACAAGTGCTGGCTGTAATGTGTGAAGGAGCAGCACACAGCTTAGTGCTGCAGAGCCTCCTTCGCATGCAGAAGGTCCAGGTTCAATAGCGGAAAGGCTGCTACAAGTCAGTGTCAGCAACACTATTAGTTGCACACTTCTACAGCATTTGCAAGACGGTACGAAGGATAGTCCCAAAGAGCATCCCTAGAGCCATTTAGCGTGCAATCCTGTATATGAACCTTTCCCAGCTAGGGCCTCCAGATGTTTTGGCCTTCAATTTCCAACAGTTTTAGCCAATGATCAAGAATGCCTACAAGGCTTTGTATGTAGTCCAAAACATCTTGAGGTCACCTGGCTAGGAAAGGACGAATGCTTACTACTCAACTCCATGAGCCATGCATAGAACAGCAGGAATAGAGAGCATCTGAATGATGGTTATGCATGTCTGTTCTCTTTTAAGAAGTCAGCTTGACAAGGGAGCAAAGCTGGAGATTTCTGCCTCCCTTGACAGTGCAGTTTTACAATAGAATTTAAACCAAGAACTTAAGGCTTGTCAGCTGTGAGTCCCTTTATGGTTGAATAGGACTGATGCTGGTTCCACTCATGGACATTACAGCAGGAGTAAGCAGAACAGAAAGGACAAGGCATTTGTTGCCATGTGCACTTATGAGCAAAGATCTGCAATGGGACAGATGACATCTGTACAAAGATTCTGTCAAAATCTCTCAGGAGATCCAGAGACCGAAACCGAGGCCTCTTCAGATGGTTTGGATTTATATATCATCTACTTGAGGGAAGAAGTAGTCAGAATCTGAAATAGCCTTACCACTTATCAACCCAGGCACAGGTTAACTTGTATGCCCTCCTAAATAACACTGCTAGCTTCTGAGCAAGTTAGCTTTCCATGTGCAGGGAGATTAATGAGCAGTTAAGCAAGAGAGTCCCAATTTATATTCTGAGTGGAGGACTGCTCTATGTGTCCACTCTGAATATTCCATAAGAGTAAGAGAAATCACCTCATGTTGTCACAGTCTCTGAAAGCTAGCAAATTTTATATGGCATGTATATGGGTGGGGTGGAGTGTGTGTGGAATTATACATTCCAGAAATATATCTGCCATTTCAGCTGCCATACATTTTCATTCTGAAATCCTTCCAGACTGGCCATCCTAAACAAGTGATTGTCAATTTTCTAAATAAATGTAGGATTTACATGCAAATATATATTCTCTTTCCCTGGGTAGACAGGGTCTTAGCAAGTTGATTAAAGCATAATTTATATCAATGCAGCTCTAGATATGGACATTTTATAGTGCACATAAACACATTTGAAGGGTTAGTGCATATGAATGTCATTAATGAATAAAAAGGCATTGACTTCCATTCTGAAGGAAATGTATATAAATTTTTTTCAAGGATTTCCTAAAGGGGGAAAAGAAACTTGGAACATTTACCATATTTTCAAGTTTTTTTTTCTAGTGTTGGGCTATATACATATTTCATCCTTCTCCCTTTTAGGAATGGATGCTTAAACATCTGCTTTTCATTGTTTTTACATAAGTAAATAATGGTAATTCTGGCTATGTCGGTGCTACATGAAAGTTTTCTAGGTTGGGTTCATGTACCCTAACAATTCTGATACCCCTGTAGCTTATTTCATTCAGCCCATTGAATCTTTACATTTGTTATTGCATGGGTGTGCACACATTGTAGACATTGAAACAGTGAAAGGTTTGACCTACAATCAGCTTCCACATCAAGGAATGGTGAACATATGTGAATAAGCCCTCAGAGATTTAAAACACACGCATGCAAATAGGGTTGTCATATTATGAAACAACTCTTTAATGACCCATTTTTCAAAGGAAGCATTTTGCACATTTAGCAGGATATTGTAATGTGATTAGATCTCTACGATCCTTCAGTGGAAATGTCATTCCTAGTAATGTACTCCCTGCTCCCATGCTCCACCTTCTATATGTAAACAAGATGGAGATGTGTCCATTATATGATCTGAGAGAGAGAGAGAGAGAGAGAGAGAGAATGCGAGAGATTGAGATTTAGCTGAGTTTTAAAAGTAGTGATTTAGCTTAAACATTCAACTAAGGCAGCTTTCTCCAACCTGGGGTCCACCAGAGGTATTGCAGTCTAACACTGGCAATGCTGAGTAGGAATGCTGGGCATTGTAGTCCAACAGCTTGGCAGGACACCATGTTAGGAAATGTGGAATTAGAGCATATTTACTATTCATCAAAAGTCAGAATACTTAGCTATTGAGAATCCAAAGACATAACTACAATATGATTGTAGGCTTGGGGTATGGGGCTGGTGGTAAGCCAGGGCCAATCCTTGGGACAAAGTTTAGGGCTTCACGGTCTGCAGGAACCTCTACTGACCACCCAGACAGTAGCCAGAGTTGAGGGCACCAGTACAGCAGAAGCAAACCCAATTTTATGACTCTAATCATGGTAACATTTTGATTTTAAAACACATAATGTTAGATTCTAACATATCATTTTAAAGCAGAAAATGGCAGCTGAGAAATGCTACTTGTGTGCTTCACAACTCAGGCAATACATATGGCATCCTTAGGAGATGCTATATGACCATGAACTCCAGGACCAATTTATCTGAGACTCCCGTCTCTTGTGCCACCTATACTTCACAAAGAAAATTTGAAAGTGTAGGAAGTCACTACCATAAAGGCCCTGATTCTAGCTGACTTTGTTACTTGTTACAAGTACAGAGCAGGAAGATGACAGCTACCCAACTGGACAGCCAGTTGGTACCTGCATTCATATGGAGAATCTGTCGTTCAAGTATGTTGCCATCTAAGGATCTAAACATAAGTGCACTTACTTCAGAGCAAATCCATGGATCACAATGGGACTTCCTTCAGCATAATCACATGTAGGACTGAACTACAATTATCCAGTTCCACGCACTTTGCTTAGGGGCAGAACATTCCAGTTTCCTATGAGAGTGGGTCCTCGTGAAAAAAAAATGCAATAAATATTATTTCTGTGCTGCTTATTATGCAGCTGAGTTTTAGCACATTTAAATGTGACGTTGAAGATAAAACCAAATAGAGTTGCATTTTCCAACTGTAAACAAGGACTGCAGTATGTGGCACACCTGCTGCAGAACTGCCAGGCATGTTCCACACCTGTTTTTTCCCACTATGTCACAACCCCAAGGCTCCACAATAAGCTATGGGGAGTTAAGAGAACCCCAGCCATGTTGTTGAGTCCTAAGGCAGGTGCACTATAGACTGTTGTGAACATATTCTTTGTGTATGGAAAATTATCCTCTCATTTAAATTGTCAAGTACTCAATATTGGAAAGGGGCTTATTTACATCATTTTCAGAATGGCCACTTAGAGCTCAAAAAAAAAAAAAAAAAAGCAGTCATTGCATCCCCCAGAGACAGCAAAGGAGCACAGAATTTGTCAAAAATATGCATGTGCTGATTCAGAGAGGCTGGGGGTGGGGAGAGAATTGCTATAATTTAAATCAGGAGTGCAGAAGCTGATTTATGACGGCCAGAATCCAATTTGGAGAAGTGTTCAGGAACTGTATTCTAGTGCTGGGTGAGCTGAAGGCTGAGATTTTTTTAAAAAACAGTATATTTTAAATTAGAGGAATAATCCTATGGCCCCTTGGCAATATCTAAGTGGTCATAGGATTTTTTGGATTTGGATTGTAATCAGTGCTCTGAATATGAAGGGGAAATCGGAGTGCCAACCCATCTGCCCCACCCATGTTCTTTTGCAGCCAGCAAGAAAGAACTCTGCTGGCTGCTCTCTGAGGCTGGGAAAGCAACCTTAGAGATGATTAAACAGTATAAAACACCACATATTAGAAAATAAGGTCCTCTGGGAAACACCACAGGACTAGATTTGGAGCCCTGGGGCCTGAGACTCTTCAACCCTGATTTAAGTGCTAACATAATAGAAGCAGTATGGCCAGGTAAGCTGCATGAATTGAGGACTGTGCATTGACTTTCGACTGCATCCTTAGTTCTTCAGTACTAGTTCTTCAGTAGAGTGCCAGCTCTAGGAATTGAACAGTCCTTGAACAGAACATTCTCAATGGGCCACCTCTCTCAGAGGATTTGTCTTCTCCTTGCCATTGTTAACAGCTACTATTGCTCTTCATCTTTTTTCTTATCACTGCAAGTCCATGCTTACTTGACAGGCAGATAATACCTCCTTCTCACTACCACCTTGGTCTGGGCTAGGGCAAGACAAGTAAGCCAGCTCACTACAGTGATGAAGAAAAAGAAAAATCCCAAGAGGCTTTCGTCAGTGGGCCCCTGTTGGAGTGCCCTATTATTTATTTGAAGAATTTTTTTTTGTATTTTATATGGGATTTTAATGATTGTAAGCTGCCCCGAGGCTCATGCGATGGGGTGGCATACAAGTTACTTAAATAAATAAATAAATAAATAAATACTGTGTCAACTATGTATACCCTTGATGTCAACCCTACTTCAATATTCGCTTATAAGATTTGCCTTATAAGCATAAGCACACCACATAATAATTTCACTTAATTATTATTAATTTTATTGTGAATTTCACTCAAACAAAACAACAACATAAGAAGTAAACATTTTCTTACATAAATTGAAATGAATTATTTAGAATAGGTGAACATGAAATATTCACATATACTAATATATAAAACTATGTATATACTAATATATAAACTTATGTATATACTAATATGAAAATACAGAGATCCTTTGGCCCAAAAGCAACAGGAACCTTCCTGAGGAGGGAGCTGACTCCATTTGGTGGGGAAGGGAGGAGGGGATGAATTAACTTATGGGTATAAACTAATTCCATAATTAGAGAGTGATAACTCAATGGATAACTCTTGTGAAGGACCCTTACTATTTGTATCCCACAATCAGTACCGACTGGTCAATTTTAACACAATAAAAGTTGTAGTTAAAAGCCTCTTGGCATGATTTTCTGAGAAGGGTAAAGGAGAGACTGGACACCAGCTCAGGACAATTTTCCATTCCTTTGGGGAGGGTTGGAACTCTTTAAAGGAGTCTTAAAACCTCTTTAAACATACATTATCAGTACTGGTTCCAACTTTTTGAGGAACCTTGGGCAAGACACCCTCAATGGACTCTGCCCTCAGTGAATCTGTCTTTTCCAACATTTCCACTAGCAGCTCTTGCTCAGGACTTTCTCATCGCAGCCACAATTTGCTTGCTTGAAGGACAGCGAGCCATCAGTATTGGCTTCCACTGCTCCTTCTTTTCACCACCACCATAGTCTGGGCCAATAAGAGGCAAGTAAACAAGCATCTAGCACTGGAGAAGAGAAAGATCACCTCCCAGGAACTCTTGTTGGTGGGCCCATGCTGGGGTTTGGGCCTTCAACAGTTTCTCAGCCATGCCTTCTGCAGATGTCGGCCTTGTTTCAGTATTAACATTTGGCTGATGGATTTGTCCCATGTGCCACATGAGTGCACCCCATGCCCAAGCCCACTGTTAACTTCTAATGAAAAACAATGAATCAGAAACTGTCTGTCTCCAGCCTGCCACATACCATATGTTTTAAAACCAGGCTTTCCAAGCTGCTAAGCCAAGAGCTTCATTTTTCAATGGATTTGAAGGCCAAAAGCAATGGAAGGCTTCTGGTCAAAGACAGCACCATGTCCTCTATCCTTGTAAGAAAATCTTCTGCCATTAGATGTTATAGGCCACGCACACACGCACGCACGCACACACATCAGTGCTCATATGCAGACTTTCTAAAGGGACCCATTGATTAACTTTGGCTTGTATTCACAGTCTTGTAATTCTACAGGTTTTAGCAACTTGGCCATTTTGAACACACCATATTAGAGTTAATGTCAATCATAGTAACAAGTTGGAAATAGGGAAGGAGATGTTTTTTGACAGCCAAATCTATGTTGAAAAGCTAACCAAAATGTATGAAGCTGCTTTCAGATGCTCCACTCCACAAAAGAAACCATGTAACTATGTTTTGTTGAATTTAAGTTGACTGGCATTCTTTGTTTTAATCTTTGCCTGCAAAATAATAAGGAGTTTTGCCATTTTCTTCAATGCGACCTCTTCAAAAATCTTTGTATTTTAACACATTGCACTGCTAACTTTCCTTTCTGAGTTTTTGGTTTAATTTTTCAGTTACATCTTTTTACAAGGTCTTGCCTTGTTTTATCCCCCTTTCTTGCTGCAAAATGCATTGTGACTTTTATGAAATTCTAGAATAACCAGTTATAGAAACCTTGTATACCAGATGCTGCCAGTCTTTGTGGAAACCATGCAGGATTATCAGCTGAAAAAAGCAAGATTGAGAAGAATTCCCCTCTCAGGCAGGGCTGATCAAAGGCAGTTTGCTGCCTGAGATGAAGCAGAAACAGGCAGTCTGTCCTAAGTAAAGATGGATCATGCCCGAGGTTATTCAAGTTATTTTGGGACATGCAAGGTAGAAAATCTCACTAGCACATCTTCCATTCCCTGATAGTAAAAATGTAATGGGTTGGATCCAGGTTTGGGTATGTGTAACTAGGTGGACCGAAGCAGACTTCCCCACCCATCCTCCCCAAGGCAGTCTCTCTGCCCGCCCCCCACCACTGTGGGAGACCCTGCTGAATGAAGTAGGTTGCAAAGTGGGGACAGTGGGGGTGGAGTGCAAGCTGCACCCTGCTTAAATCTGGATCGAACCCAATAAAAACTTTTTAGGTGTGTAATCCTCTGCACTTTTAGACCAAAATGAGACCTGCGGCAGGCCTTTCCTCTAGATATGTAAAACATTGCACCCTAAATAACCAGTCCTTTCTACCCTTTTAGGGCAATCCAAAACTGCTACCCAAAACAGACTTTGCTAACCCCAGCTCTGATCAAAGGATTTACCTGTAGCTTAAAGGTATGAGGGGTGGGGGGAACCAAATCAATCACATTTTAATACGATGTACATGTTTTTCATTCTTCAGCTTCCAAGTTCCTGAGATGTTTTTGTTGTTCTACAATGTGAGATGAGACTAGTCAAAAAAGTTATTGAGACTGACTTGGACAAGCCTTCCAAGAGATAAAATCAGTAAATTGTGCTTGTCTTGTTGGTCAGAGATGGAGAATGTGAAGTCCTCCAGATGTTGAACTGAAACTCTCAGCATCCCTGGTGGGCTAGCCTAGTGAGGGTGGGTTAGGATTCCAATCCAACAACTGGTTAGTCAAATGCTCGTCATTGCTGGTGTAGGGGAACTCTCTGTCCTGTCCTCTTCTATAGGAAAGATCAATAATATTTCTCCTTCCAAGGGGACAGTATTAAAGACATCTTCCTTCTGCATTTCAGTGTGAAGATCCTTTATAAACAACAGAAGTGTATATTAGAAGCACACAACTGTCTGGTATAAACAAAACAAGCATTTGTACATTCCCTTCAATGATTCATGGGAGGTTTCTCCCAGGAGAACAAACTATTTGGTCAGAGCTTCCTGTTATCATCCTTAGCACCAAGAAAAGCAAGGATGACTTCACATCCCACTATCCATTACTCAGGCAGAGTTCCTGTTCTGCCTGGTTCCTCTTATCACACACACGCACGTCGAAGAGGGAAAGTGGTTTACCAAACCTCTAAGGGAATGCCCTATGTTAGATTGAGTCACATTCTGCCTGGAGCTAATAGGTCCATCTGGCCATGCTCTTTGTGTCATTCTTGCTGACTTCATGCATATTAATTTACTTGAGCTCCTGAAGCAGCGAAAGCTCACAAAATCTTCCAGACCTGAGTGAAGCAGAGAGTTTCCAGGAAACCAGTCTTTGTGTCTCTACTGCAAGGCTCTCACCTTAGACCTTTGAGATCTTCTTTAAACAACACATTTTCCTTATGAGGTTGTAGTTGATTGTTGAGTCTTAGGGATAACTGTACACATGTGTATCTGTCATGTATATCAGGGATGTACAACCTTTTCAGTTCCAAGCTCCACATGTGACATTGGCTCTTGATTTAGGCACACATATACTCGTAATCCTGATTTGGTGCACTAGTCATGGCAAGTAAAGAGTGATCTTTAGGAGGATCATTGTTACTCACAGAAGCCACAGGTTGGGCACCCCTGATGTAAACAATCATGTACACATGAAAATTACAGGACTGTTCACTCTGTGTACATGTTGTTGGAGACCTTGAAACTTCATAAGAGGTCACTTTGGTGACATTTAGATGTGGTCACACACCCTTTGAGTTTCCGACCACATGCAAATATTCCCCATGGAGCTTCTATACTTTTGGGCAAAGCATTGATTAATTATACTGAGACTGCATAGGTTCACTGGCAACTAGGTGTGAATGCTACTGGCATAATTCTTGTGACTCCCCAAAGGGAGATCAATTCCTTTTTTCCATTTTTATAAGGCATAAAAAGAATATGACCACAACAAATGTTCTTAATATACACCTTTGGTTTTCTGGGCATTATTTTTAATTATTTTGAGAATGCATTCTATGAATATATATAATATGTCTGGAATTGTTTAACTTAGGGAAGAAAAGCAAGTAAGTGAAAACATGATAGGGGTACCAAAATGATGCACAATGTAAAGAAAGAGGACAGGAAGACACAGATCTTTTTGTCTTCTAATATTGGAACCCAACAGGGTCATGCAATGCAGCTGATTAGTGGAAGACTTGGGAAGGCTCAAAGAAGGCCCTCTTCACATGGCACATACTTATATCATTGAATTCACTTCCACAATAGGTAGTGATGTCCATGAATTTGGATAGCTTAAAAGTGGGATTAAACAAATGGAGATAAATGGCTACTTGCCCTGATAGCTATACACTGCCCACTGTTTATACATCAGATGCAGCATGCTTCTGTACACCAGTTGCTGGTGAACATGGGTGGAACAGTGTGCTCATATCCTACTTGTGGGCTTCCCTTAGGCCGCTTTGTGAACATAGTATCTTGGTCTGATCAAGCATAGCTCTTATTGAACCAAGGGCTGTTAGATGACATAATTGTTAACATCTTCACCAGATTCTATTCTTTTATGTCATTATACTCATTGTTACCAGTATTCCAGTAGGTGTTGTCTCCTAGGAGAGAAGTGTATTAATAGCCTAATTTATAGCTATCAGTCTTTGTCTTCCTGCAGATTTTTGTTTTGCTTTGCATGTACACCTTTTTTGTTGAAATTCTGTTGCAGAGTTATCACATATTCTGCCTAACCAAAGCACAAAATATAGAAACATAGAAACTGAGTCAAAAGGGGTCTCTTGGGCCATCTAGTCTGACCCCCAGCTCCAGATGGCTCCACTCATGATATGCCTACCATGTTCATGTCCAGTCTTTCCTTGAACACCCTCACCGTTGAGGCTTCAACCACCTCCCGTGGAAGCCCATTCCATACCCTAGGGATCCTAACCATCAGGAAGTACTTCCTGGTATCCAGTCTAAATCTTGGTTTCCTGAGCTTTGCTCCATTGGAACATGTCCTACCCTCCACTTGGATTGTACTTGGAAAATGTGATACTTGAACAATGTGATTACAGATAGCTATCATGTGATCCTTAGAAAGAATGTGATTGCTCAAGTTTCATGCGAGCTAGATATTTGGCCATGTCTCCCTGTGACAACTGAATTGTATAGTCTTGGGAGAGAAGTGTACTACTTTAACAAGCAAACATTTTAATCAGTTCTCTCTTAATCCAAACAACCCTGCTCAACAGTCTCTCCTCTGGTGATAAGAGGATCAGATGATGAGGTTTCAGATACTGAAAGGTTTCATAAAGCACTTTTCTTAAGTTCTCAAAGCAGTTTGCAAGCACTGGGTTGTATCCTATGTTAGTCCCACTTAAGCAGAGTCATTAGAATGAATGGAAAATTAGGCTAACATTGTATACCACACAATATATTTGTAACAGACCTTTAAAGTAGAGTGTTATTGCCATTGCTATCCTCACCATCACTGCTTGGGTTAGTGAATATACAATTGCAGTGATGGCGGAAGTTCCAGCTCAAATCTTAACAATTACATCCTATTCTCTTGCCTTTCTTTCTGGGAGGGCACCTGTTCAGAATGATCTATAGCTCCAAACAGCTGCAGGAAATGCAACAGGTGAAGAGCCTTTCCATGCAGTGCTAGGCAGCAGCAATGCACCTTTCCAATAACAAGGACCACTTAAAGGCATGGGCCCTAGTTACCAATTTATTTCTCAATATAATGGGAAGGGTTGCATGTTGATCATCTTAAATTCTTAAAAGGTCTCCTTCCACACCAGCCTTCCAGTTTCCTAAGATCTATTGCAGAAGCCTTTCCAAGAAGAAGAAAAAGAGCCACAACCTCTTCTACCCTTTGGGTGATCATCTTCCCGCCAGCCCCTTCCTGGCAAAGGCACCGTCCTCCTCCTTCCGTGCCCTAGTGGCAATCCAGGATCCCTGCCCTCTACTGTTATCCTTGTAGGAACGTGCCCTAGCCAGGCCCATAAACCTGTGGAGATACCCATCAACTGCACCGACCCTCCTTCCTCGAATGGGCCTGCCAAGAATCCAACCCATGTTCTGTAGGCATTCTATGAAAGCAAAAGTCCCTTGGATTGGGATGGACAAAGGACCTTTGTGGGGCAACATCTCAGCTCCTGTCATTGGTCCAGGCTGAGATACTGGAGCAAGGGAGGTTCAGGGCACAGGCATCCAATCCTCCTAGGCAGTTCCCCTTTTGCTTCTCATATCCTGCCCTGCACAAAACATCCCTCTGCCCCATACCCAGCAGAACTATAGGAGATGGTTCGGGTTTTGGAGCTGCAGAAATGGGAGGCAGAGGCAGTGGGTGAGGAACAGTCCCATGGGGCATCCTCAGTGCCCGACGCAAGCTCTGGTCCTTTGGATTCCTGAGATCTTGCTGCCTGGTTGTGCTCAGCTATTGGGCAAGGAAGGCTAGTCATTGCAAATCCACTTCCCTTGACCAGGTGGGCTGCAGAAGGGAGATTTAAGAGCCTGGTGCTGCCTCTCTGAGCTCCATCCATGCACAGTTCAGAACAAGCTGAATCCATAGACCTGGAAGCTTTACTAAACCATTAGCCATAAAGGGCATTGAGCGAGACAGCCAGAATCCCACCTTCCCTGAATTCCCACCCACACATCCCCCTTTTCATTCTCTGAATACGTAGTGGACAAAATAGGTTGCTGATATTAAGATAGATAGCAATGCACAGCTATTAAATTAAATTATGAAATAAAGGCTTACCTGTTCCTCAAGGCAGAAAGAGAAAAGATGCAAAGCAGGTAAAGCCAGGCTACTGGGCCATTTTGGAGTGGGGAAATGCTGAGTGAGTATCTTGATTTTTTTTTTCTTTTTTGAACTACACCCCACTGGGCAGAATAGAAAGGCTGGCCGCTATCAGCTGACTGCAATATACAGCATTTTATTTTTTCTGGGATTAACCATACATGGAGCATGAAAATGTCATATGTCATGAGAAAGGCAAATTTTATGATCAAATCATTTCTTGATGTTTGTTCTCTGAGATGAACTTTCTCATCCTTCTTCCTTTCATTGCTTGAGCTGGGGTCTAGACTGGTTGCACGATTGTCAGATATGTAGAAGATTTTTATTTTATTTTTGAAACCAATTTCCACTTGGTGCCTTTAGCAGTCATATGAGAAATGATAAATATGTACATAATAACCTGAAATGGGGTTCATTCCTTTTTCCTCCAATTTAATTTCACCTAATGTGACTCTCTGTTGGCTGAATTCTAGAAAGAGATATTCCCTTTGGGCTTTTTATTTATCTGCAAGCATGTCCTATCTAGCCTTAGAAAGAGAGAGTTTTGCCTTTATATATTAGCTGCACAATCCTTGACATGTCTGTTCAGAAATACATTGTACAGTCTTCAGTTGGCTTTGCTTCCAGGTAAGTATAGTTACCTGGAAGCGAGGACCCCTCCAACTAGCAAGAAAAAGTACTCTATCAGGATTGAATTGGCTTTGTACAATCTAGTACACCATGTAGAAACACCTCTAGCTTTGCAAACATGACTTCCATCAGCCCCAGCCCCCTCAGCTCCAGCCAACATGACCATTGATCGGGAATGCTGGGAAGTGTAGTCTAGAAGGCATCTTGAAGGCTTTTCTGCCTTCCATCTACCAAAGAATCTCCATGGTTTGCATCCTAGGGATAGAGGTAGTTCTAACACTTAGATTTTATATTTTCAGAAATATGTCATCAAGCATTTTGTTTGCTCACTCCGGGAGTCCTTGAAAAGTCATAGATGCAACCCCAAATCTTTGCAAAACCTGGTAAAGCCTATTTTGAATGTTTGTAGTTGCATGTTCCATTTTAAGACTGTGATAAAATTCAGATTCCCCACATTTGCTTGGCCTGCCATCTTGTCTGATGAAGAATACTGGAGAATTCACAAGTTTGCGTTCCTCTTTTGCGACCTTGGGGTTGGCTCTAATAAGGATATTGGCATTAGTCTTCTATAGATGCACATCTAGAATAATAAGAGGACATGTGACTGACCGCTATAACCCTGCAATTTGACAGCTGGGTAGGTTTGTTTGAGGGTTTCACTGTATCACACTCAAGGCTATATAGTTGTCGAGCAGACTAGGAAGTGGGAAGAGCAGCCACAAAGGGGCACCACAGGAAGGGCTTGCCTATCTGTTGGGCCATGGCAACTGTGGAGGTCAGGTAGGGTGGCAGAAGAGGGTGCGAGGCGACTTCACATCCAGTTGATATCTGTAGCTTTGGGACAGAGGGATTGCAGTTCATCCACCTTAGTAAACAGAAACAGTTAGAGTGTTCCACGGCGGTTGCCATGTGGCTTGCTAGCAGATTCCCTCAAAGCATGAGCAAAGTAGCATCTGCGTTTGGATGACTGGCTAGAGCACAGAGAGCTAAACGGAGGACTGAGCTGTTCAAGCCACCCTGCAGTGTGCATCCTCGATTTGGACAACATGCTATGCTACCATGCTCTACAACCCACCATGGCTTAGTGTGTCATGCACACTCAATCACGACTGGCTATGCGCAACATGATCAACCATGTTGGGCTGTAAGCCATGTTTGTTTCCAAATGTCTTGTTGTGTTGTCTGACCCAAGAAGCATGGCTTGTAACTATGCCCAGACAACTCTGTATTTCACGTTTATTTGTCTCTAGCTACCCTAGCTTGAAAGTTGCCAGAGGCCCAGCTGCACTTGACTAAGGCACCGTGGGAGTTCTCAGGAGCCCAGTCCCTCCTTCAGCTTCAGGCTTCCTGCCACTATCCCAAGTGGCACTGTGCTGGAGAACTGAAAGGAATGGGATGACAGCTGCCCAAAGTGGGCACTTCTGGCCCCTGTCATCTGCTTCCCCACCCACAGCCCTGCCAATGGCAGCAGTGCAGGCTTGCTCATGAATAATCCTGTTCTACAGGCATTGGCTGGAGCATGGGGTGGGAAAACTGCAGCAAGGGGAGGATGAGATACCTGAGGCTGGGCTTGGAAGCTGAGCACCAGAAAGCCAAGCCCTTCCCTTCCCTTCCCTTCCCTTCCCTTCCCTTCCCTTCCCTTCCCTTCCCTGCCGCTCTTCTGCAGTGCAGATAAGTGGCAAGGAAGGGACCCTGGAAGCCCAGCAAAAGGGGCCTTTCTTTCCTTCTTCATGAGCCAGGTTTGGAGGGAAGGAAAATCCACCTATCAGTGGTCCACACACACAGTGACGGTCAGAACTTCCCACTTGAGTAGTAGTGTGAACGTCAAGAGTAGGTGGATGGGTAGTGGGAAGGCCTGTTTGATTTCTCTTCTTAAGGAAGCAAAGCCAAGAGGCCCTTCTCCTGCTGCATGAGTGAGGCTGGAGACAGAGAGATGCAGGAAGGCCCATGTCCTTTGCCAAGGGGCACTTCTGTTTCACGGCTTGACCATGGCTTAGCATGCCATCTGGGTTCCAATGGCACACTAAGCTGCAGTGGGTTTTCTAAACCACCCTGGGCTGCTTGGGGTGGTTTATAAGCCATCCCAGGCTGGCTTATAAACGAGGCAAGGGAAGCAGAGGGGTCTGCACAACACATCATTCTGTCTTTACAACCCAAAACTGAGAGATCAGTTTGAGGATTATCTATGCCAATTTTGAGTTAGAAGGGATAAGAAATGGCTTATCGGTATGCGTTTAGAGCTTGTCTGGAAATTTCACAAGCATTCTCTGTTTTCTTTCTCAAAGGCTCGTCTTGGATAAATGCTATTGGCTGATTCCTCAGTTTATACAGCATCTTTCAGCAAATCATTTGTTGTGTCCAAGCTAGCACTTGCTGTGCCTTCGTAGTACCATAACACAGTTGTTGGGGCTTTTTGTTTGGTGTATAATAAAAAATGTGATTTCCATCAGCACTGCCCATATCTGTTTTTTTCATAAGGTCCTTCCTGGCATGTCCAATGATCTTGCAAAATGGAAAGGGCTGAATGAGGGTGGGTGTACCAGGGAGAGAGAAAAGAAGGGAAGGCAAGTGAATAGACGGGGAGGGAATTATTATGTCAGTTGGGGTTTTAGGGAAGCAGTTGTTTAGAAGAAAATAGGAGCTGCACTGTTAATTCTTCTTTAATAAATATATGCTAAATTATTTATGCTCTTATTTTATTGTACTGCAGGGGTGGGGAACCAAACAGTAGGCCTTTTTCAAAGTATAACTTCAAAGTTAACTCATTCTGAATTCTGGCTTTCCAACAGCTTTCCTTAGCACAGCCACTCTGTAGGACTCTATATGAAGCTATATTTCTTTGCTAGAACTCTAGGACTTCTGTTTGAGAGACAGAGAATAGTGTACCCTCCTATGACATAGAGTCTCTTAAGAACTGTGCATTCCAGAGTTGCTTAGCTCATGCTTGCATTTTCAGTGCACTCACAGGGAACCATTTCTGCTGTTAAATTTACTGGCCCTGAAAGAAAAAAAAAAAAAACTTTTTTTGGCCTAGAAACTATGCCTGTAAATAAGTTATCTGTAATTTACAAGTTTATAAACCTATTAGAGATTTATGGTACTGGGATTTTGTGATAATTTTTTTCCAGAATTCTGGCCATCTATAGAGTGGTGCTAAATTTCCTGAAATAATAATCAGCAATTCATATTAAAATGCATACATAACAATATCTCTTTGTTGAAATGAATGTGCGGTTGTTAAAATGCATGTTAAAGTGCCTCTGTATAAAGTCTTACCTTTCTAAATGGTGTGTGAGGACTGAAGCAGGCATTACTTTAAAGATGTAGCTCACAGCTACAAGTCTCCAGCCCAGTCCCCATATTTACAGCAGAGTAAATGCAGTGAGGCTGATCCTGGAGTTGCAGAAGTCTGGGGTGGGGGGGGGGGCTTTCCCCATTGTGGGCTCAATCCAGATGAGAGCCCCTGCTCCTGCATTTTCCATTGCAAATGGTGATCCATAAGCAAGTAAGCAAAGACCTCCTAACCTGGATCAGGTACATAACAAGGGAGGAACAGGGGTCAAAGATCCCATATGCTCCACACTAGATTGGACTGGGGGCCCTGCACCTACTCCACAGTAAAAATGAAAAATGACGCCTCTTGGACCAGATCTCTTATTATATTTCTTCTTTTTCTATTGAGTTTCTCATTTTCAATTCCAATTCTTGCCTGATCAGAGAGTTTTAAACACAGCCGTCCCAAAAGATCAAATGCAATCAACAGAGCTCCTTTGGTTTATTGTATTTTGTTGGGGACTTTCAATGTTTGCTTAAGCTCCAAAATGCTGTGAAATTAAGAGCCACACCCTTAACGAAGGAGCTATGGAGGCGCTATGCATTTAGTTCCAGCTTTCAGTACTGCCTTGCAGCTGGATGACTGTCAGTTACAGAACAGTGGATAAAAATCCCAGATTTGTCTGTTGCTTGGAATACACCCATGGAATCTATGTATCTGAAGCTATCATTAACAGCTATAATTTCCTAGCATATTGAAGCCTGAGTGAACATGGAAAACCCTTAAGAGAACATGTTGCACCGAGAAAGAATTTTGGTTAATTGAATAGTGAAGGAATTAATGCTTTGTTCTTCCTCACTCAGTAAGCAGAGTCAATTATTGTGCTGTGCAATCTCAGGCTGTTGAGAAAACACATGGGAAGCAATGAATATGGTTCAACCCACCACTCCCATATTTTGAAGCTGATCCACAGCATCAGTGTCTGGCCTGATCCCTGTTGCCAGCATGTCCTGGCCAATCAGTGAGATCAGATGACCTTACACACAGAGAGGTCATGTTTGTGGCATTATCTGGCACAAACCTGCAACATTTTAGGGTTTCCGGAGCTCACGTTTGTCATTCCAATTGAGTTGCTGCTTCTCTTTCTAGTGATTCAGCTGGACCACTTGCCCAGAAATACTGAACCTCTGGTTGGGGTTCAGATCCAGTCTCCCTGGGGTCCTACTCTGGTCCTCTGAAGTTCCAAGATGGCCAGGCTTCCTTCCCTTGGCTCCATCCCCTTTCTCCCAACTTGCCATCATATGCTGATGTTCCAACTTTTGAGCTGTTTTTTTTTTTTACTCCATTCTAACAAGGCTGAAATGTGTCTCCTAAGACTTAGCTACTGACTATATAATCTTTAATGTAAGTTATACTGGTATATTTTTTATTTGTGGTCCTATCTCTTTTGCCTTCAGTCTTGCCTTCCACTAGAATATTGGCCATGAAAGGTTTTCTGAGAAGGAATTTGCCTTCCTGGCCCAAAGCCTAAAGCAATCTTCCCCCAGCCTCCACATGTCTTGTTCTAGAACCCCTACCAGCCCCATCACAGTCAGTGGTCAAGGATGATGAGAGCTGTGGTACAAAACACCCTGAGGGGCACCAGGCTGAGAAATGCTGATCACCTGGCAGGTTGGCAACATTCTTGGTCTCTGGTGAGTTGCCCGATGCTCATAATGGTTGAGTTCACACCACTGCTGAGAAAAAGGAGCCAGAGTAGCTTATTTTGTCCATGCCCATGCAAGCTGGTTGTGCACTGTGTGATTTGCCACCTTAACCTGGTAGCATATGCATTGTTGTGCCATCCAAATCCAGTGAGGTCCCTGGCAACTGATGGTTTTCAAAGCACCCCTGTACTGTACAAAGCTATAGGCTGGAGGCTGCTTTGGCAGCCAACTCCCTCACATACTTTTCTGGGTTCAGATGACATGGCAACCGCTGCACAATGAGAATAATTAGGCAAATTGGGCAGCACATGGCCAGAAGAGACAGGGCAGGAGAAAAGCCACTGTGACATCTACTCACGGCCATCCTGCTGGGTCCTTATTCAAATGTTCTTTACCTCAAAGGCGATCCCGCCCCAGGCAATTCAAAGGCAGGTCTCCAAATAAAACCACACACACAACTTTACATAAACCAGGGAATTGCTCCACTAATGTCTTGCAGCATCATTCAAGCCAGGTGACCTAGTGGTTGGGGTAGGAACAGCCAGAAGAAAACATCAAATTCATATTTTGCCATATTTAGCAGGTAGCAGCTTTGTAAATCTGTTTTATAAAATTGAAAGGTGGAATATAAATAATCAAAATAAAGATGTGTAATGGGGGGGGGACCAAGCACTTATTTCTCGGGGCTTCTGGATAAGGCTTTGGTGGGACTATCACCCCAACACATTCATGGAATTTTGCAGGTGTCCAGAAGGTGTGTCTTCCACTTGTAATCCTCCTGTGTTTCCTAGCACCATTTAATTCCTTTTCGCTCACCTTAGTAAATCCATTAAGAATGTTGGAATAGATTTGCGAAGCCTTCCCACCGGCACACTAGGGGCTAGAAGCATCTTCTGTAAGATGGGCAGGGTCTCTCCTCTGCAACTGGGGCTGTGCACCTAAGCTCCTAGATAGCTCTAGAGGACTGTCAGGGCACAGTCTGAACCCCTGTTGGCTTAGGGAATCTTAGTGATGCTCATTTCTTCCCGTCTATGCTGCAAAGCAACCATTTTAGAAACCCAGTATTGGCTCCCGTGGGGGTTTGTGGTCCAGAGAGGACCAGAGTGATATATTCTAAACAGACCTCACCAGGTGGCACGGAAAATGTAGCCTTGCGTGGATGATCGCTCCCTCTGTTTTACAGCTACTGTCACAAGATCTGTTTCTGTTCCTGGTCGGTGAACTCAGCCTGGTTTTTACTTTTATGTTGACTCAGAAAAAAGCACCCGCTAGGAAACGCGTTTAGGATCAGGAGCACTGATGCAATTTCCCCGTCGACTGTTTAGGGCAGCGGGAATGGGCACGATCCGTTCGCGGCCGGACTTTCTCCTGCGGAGGACTGCGGTCCCTCGAGAGAGACCCGTCCTCGGAGCCTGAGGCGGCGGGAGCACGAGGGAGGAGCCAGTCCCGTCCGCGAGTCCAGCTCCGATTTTGCAGGTGCTCCTAGGAAAGCCGAGCTCCATTGGCTACAGCGGTGTGCCTTAGCCGGGGCTTCACTCGGCAGCTCGAGTACAACGTTCGTGGGGTGGGGGGGGGAAGGCAGAGGGGCTGAAGCGCGCCGGCTCTCGCTCCCTGCCGCTCGCCCGCTCGCTCCTTCGCCCTCGCGCACTCGGGCGGCGCGGCGCGAAGGGGCGTGTGCCGATGCGGGGCTGCCTCGCCGCTCGGCGGAGACTCTCCGGCCGGAGTTAGGAAGGATGCTGCTGGAGCCGGCTGCGCTTGCACGCCCTCCGCCGCCCCTGCAACCTCCGGCACCCTCAGACTTCTCGGCCAGACTATGAAATGACTATTTTTGCTCACTTCGCCGCCGCCGCCGCCGCCGCCTGGACCCCTTGCCTCGCGCTCGCGCTGCCGCGCGCAATTTGGGCGAAAGGGCGCGCATCCTGCCAGAGGAGGAGCCCCAGCCAGGTCTATCGGCCAAGCCAAGGGGGCTGAAGGAGGGCAGAGCCGGCGAGGAAGCACGCCTTTCGGAGGGGCTTCTTCCACCCCGCGCTGCCAGCAAGTGTGCTCAAAACTGCTGCCCGAGGCAGGACCGGCAGCTTCCTCTCCAGAGGGACGGCGCGGCGCAAAACTGCGCGGCGCAACGCCTCTCTCTGTCGCTCGCTCTCGCTCTCTCGGGGAGACTTCTCGTCGCCGCCGTCGCTGTCCCTTTCGTCCTCCAAGAAAAGTCGAGCGGGACGGCAGGGCTGCGTCCGGAGCGGGCCGTTGCAGCCGCTGCCGCGGAGAAAGTGGGGCGGCTGCTGCTCCTGGACTTCGGCTTCGGCGCGTCTGTGGCTTGGGGCTTGCCGCCGCCGCCGCCGCAGAGCTCCCACTTCGCCAGCAGCCATGGGGAAAGGGCTGGAAGCCACCGCGGCTCGCTACGGGCTGGGACTGGGATACTTACTGCAAATGGTCGTGCTCCCCGCCTTGGCCATCCTGAGCGCCAGCAGCCCGGGCTCGGCTGCGCAAGGTAAGGCTGCGCCTGCTGGCGGGCGGCGCTTCTCGCTCGCTCGCTCGCTCTCTCTTGCCGCTCCCCGCGGCTCTTCCTGCACCTGGAGCGATGGTTTGCCCGGCCGGCCAGGCAAGGGTGGGCTGAGTGGCCTCCCAGCTCCGCCGCTCACCGAGCATGCATCCTGGGCACGGCAGGCGACCTTTGCTTCCACAGGTTCCTTGCAAGAAGCCCCGCGAGCGAGTGAGCGGGCGCGCTTTTGCGGGGAGGTGCAGAACCTCTCGTGGGAAGGCAGGTTCGGCTGCCGGGGCTCCGACGGGGCCACTTGGAGCCCGCCTCTGAGTGCTCTTCTCGGGAGCAAGTCCCGCCGCCGCCGCGGTCCCTCTCGCCTTCCGAGCCACCAAGCCGGCAGCCCGACTGGGCGACGCGCTTGCCTGCAAAGAGCGGTGGGTGCCTGGACCAAGCAGGCGGCGTCTGCCCGGGTTTCTTCGGGCATTTTCTCCTCCTCCGCGCAGCTTCGGCTGCGGAGAAACTTAAAAGCGCGCACACGCTCGCTCTCTCGCTCACTCTCTTACACACACACACACACACGCAGAGCGAGCGAAGGGTTTTCCCCTTTCTGGCAAAAGGGGAGAGAGACCATTCACCCCCGCCCCGCACACTTTCTCCCAAATCCGCCCTGCGCTTTTAAGAGGACACGAGGAGAGCCAGGTTGTGCTCCGTGTCGGGGCCTCTTGCCGCTGAAAAGTGTGGCGAGCTCCGATCTCGCAGCCTTCGAGCCTCCCCTGAGCCCTTTGCAAAGGGAACAGCAGAGGGGGCAGACTCCGGGGCTGACCGGGTTGCCAGACGGCAGGAGCGAAGCAGAGCAGGGAAGGAGGCAGAACTGGGCGGGAAGACAAGCACTTGTGCTGCTTTGGGATGCTCAGCTCCCTAGTTTAGGGTGAACAGAGTCAGGCTGTGCAGTTGGGCATCTCACCTTCCTTCCCCACCCGCTCTGGTCCAGCAGGCACCTTGGAAAGGACTAACCAGGTCGCTCTTCTGCCGACGAGCTTCTCTTCCGGAAGGTGCCTGTAGATGTTTCCGCGCATTGGGGTTGCTATACAGCTACTTGCTCTGGGTGTGTGGCTGAGGTGTTGTTACCACATGGCCTCTTTCTACCTTTCTGCAACCATGTATTTATTTCTTCAGGGTTCTCACCCCCCCCCCCCATTCTTAAATTTCAAATCTGGTTTCCAGCACACGCATCACCTTAGTTGAATCGATCACATCCATGTTCTCTATTGGTCCAGTCCATTTACCCCTGACCTTTTTGGCTTGGGTAAGTCCCCAGCCTTGCTTGGTGGCCCCTTGCATTTGCTGACAGGTTTATGATGGCAGCAGCCTTTAAGGTGCCACAAGACGGGGTGTCTGTGTGTGTGTGTTGTATGATCTGCTGCAACGGACTTAACAGGGCTCTCCCTTTGGTATTTGTCTTTCAGTAGGAAGACTTCAGGGAGAGTGAGCTGTTGGCATGTTTGAGTTAGCTCAAAACATGAGCCGAAGTTTGGCAGCCAGGAAGAGAGGCAGAGCGAGAGAGCGACAGGGCTGACCCATGGGGCACAATCCACTGGGAAAGCTGCCTGTGCCAGTCATATGGAAAAGGACAGCACAGTAATTCTCCTTCATTTCATTGGAGCTTGAAAAGGAGAACATCTTGTGTATTAAATCACGGCTTGGAAGGCACCCTTTGGATTGTCCATCTCAAGCACAAAAATGTCTTGGAGAGGCCTGCAAGGAATGATCCTATGATATGCATCTGCTCCTTGCTGAATGTTTCCCCTTTCCTAAATACTTCTGTGTGGACAGTGTTATTAAAAAGCAGCAATGGCATGCCAGAGTTGGAAGTGTGATGCCTCACTAAAAACTTTGGGGCCAAAGGGACTTAAGTGTTTTGCACCTGAAGGCAGCTCATGCCGGGTCATTTGCAGAGATGCCAGGAGGTACAGCACACTCTGCTTTTCCTGCATTGGCATTCCCATGAAAACTTGACAAAATATGCAGCCTCTGAACAGTCTGTAAAACTCCCATCCCAGTTTGTAAGATCTTTGAACATTTGCTAGGTTCTAGTTGATTATTATCTTTTATAATGCCATTTTAAACTACAGTTGTTTGTCTTTTTCTTTTAATTATTTTGAATCGCCCAGAGAGACTGGCGGCAGTATTGAAATGTAATAAAGATAGCAAAAAAGCCCATTGAACTCAGCTGGAACAGCTAACTGCTCCATCTTTTCCACGTCTATTTAAAAGTAAGCCCCATTGAACTCAGTGGGCTTACTTTTAAGTAGACATCTCTATGAGGGAGTGGTAAACTGTTTGTTGCATTGACGGTTCAAGTTGTTTTGGCTTCAAAGCCAACTGGAGACACAGACATTAAACTTCTGTTGTAACTTGTGGGGAGAGCCTGTTGTAGTCACCATTTGTTGATTTGCCTGCTGTTTGCAGGGTTGTCTGCCTTTGCTCAAAATGCTGGCTTGCCTGATACTTGATTGATTAGGGGAGCTGAAAAAGATCCCTGCCTATCTTCAGAATGAATTCCTGTAGGAAAACGATAAGGTTCCCCCGGTTCATACTGGCAATCTGGTGAATTCCAGGTCTTTTCACATAACATCCAACCTGAACAAACACATAGAGCTAATCGGGGAACAAAGCAGACAGCCAAATGGGAAGATAATCTGGTTAGTATTGGAAAGTTGGGGCGAATGGGTGGAGGTCTTATAAAAGGGACTGTTAGTTGTCCTGCTAGCGCTCCATTGTATATTGGGCCATTTTTGACAGGCAAAGCCTCTAGGCAGTGAATCCTTCTTCCCTCTTTTTCCTTTGCACAGCAGGAAAAGAACTTTCACGAACTGTTTGGCCACCTCTGTCCCACACACACGTGCACCACCCGTACCGCCTGATGCCTGCCACGCTGTAATCCGCCTCCCTCCCCTTTTTCTCAGTTTATATAGTGAGTGGCGCTATCCACAGGTACGCCACCCCACTTTTTAAACTCCGATTCAGTCTGCAATATTTAATATTATAGCCTGAAGACACAGTGTCAGCCATCTTTCTGAATTACTTTTGTGCCTGGTCATGTTTCTCTGTTATTCTGTGAATGTTTTGATACATTCTGATGGGTCGTGTCTCTGTGTGACATTTGCCTGGTTTACTACTTCATGTTGCATTTGCGTAGCAAGAGTCTCTCAGTGACTGCCATCTGGAACTCTCTTTGCCATACACCAGTTGACTCAGTAATAGGTGGTAGAAGGAAGCCCCGTTCATGGGTTGATCTGTAGACCATACACAGCGAGGATGAGCTGCTGCATTAAAATAGCTGAGAAACCTGTTTTCATTGTTACCATGGAAAAGAGAAGGGGGAAGATGACACCAGAAATACATATTTTTGCCAGCACAGCTGAGAAACATTGTGTGGGGAGTGGTGGGTGGGGGAAGAGAACAGGTGCCAGATCCAGCAGGTGGCAAGGTTGCCATTTTCCTAGTCCTTAAAGGGACCGTTGTCTCAATAGGATGCGCTTCTCAGTTGGCACAAAACATCCCGGAAAGTCAGAAGCAACAGAAGGTAATTCTTCATATGCAGGGTATTCCCCTTTCAGTTTCAGGACCCTCATCTTGGATCCAGTCTTAGAGCAAACAATATATGCATAGTGTGCCTACAAAAACTGAACTATTTCAGCATTATCTTCATTGTCGATGGCAATAGCATCAATTAGGCTGCACGTGCATTTGGACCTTTTAAAGTATTGTGTGAAAACTGCAGTGGGTTTCCAAAAATATTTGTAGGTCCTTGTCAGCTACCAGGAGACTGGATGGATGAATGGAATTGCTTAGGTCATTTTGCTTGTACCAAAAAGCTCTTTTCTCATGTCCAGACTTACCTAATATACTGGTCACATGAATGAGGTTGGCCTCAGATATTTTTGTGAATCAAAAATTGCTTGGTTTAGTCCCTGGGTTGGACCATTTTCTTTTAAATTAGAGAAACCGAAGACAGCAAAATGGCACCCCCTCTGCAATCGGCTGTCCGATGCAACTGCTTCGTATTATTTCAGTGAGATAGTCTGGGTGGGAGTCCTGCAGCTGGAAGTGATGAGAAACCTGAGAAACCTTGATAGTCATCAGTCCTTACCCTCTCAACAGCAGTGCAGACTGTCATGCTAAGCATGGATACTGCAGAGTCATGAAATGTATACAAGTCCTTTTCTAATACCAGTGTTGCATTAGTCCCCCTTGTGCACATGGCAGTGAGTTGCATGCATCAGCTGTGTGAGAAGCTTTCGCCTGATCATACGCTAAAAAGGTGGCTGTCCATGGGCTGTGGGATCCGGAGCTCAAACATTTAAGAAACTCAGCATTGTACAGCTGGCCTTGTTACAGCTGCCCTAATAAGAAATCATCGTTCCTTCCTCTGTGTCACCATTTATGTTCTGTACAGCATGTGTATACCACTGCATATCTTCTACACAGATTCTGGGGTGGAGCTGGAACCAACTCGTGTGTGCTGATATTGATATTACTGTTGATCCATGTAAAACTTAAATACTTACTCATTTCATATGTAGCAGTCACTACTGCAGTAGGATTAGCAGAGTTATTTGTAGTGGACTATGATAAACAAGATAGAAAAGTTTCTAGAACTGTAGGTACAGGTAAGCACATTAATTAGGTTGCCTGCATATGGAAAAGTTTCTGCTCCCTTCATGTGGGGGGAACACCTCTGCAATATTAGCCAGATGTTGATTTCTTACACTTTTGTTCCAAATTCAGTTATGCATTCTATTTCCTGTGTTCTTTCATAATAATAAGATGATCATTAACAGCATACTGGTCTTCTGATCTTAATTAACACTGTGTAATGAATGAGAGAAGAATCATACTATACCAAGAAAATCATATATAACACGCCTTCGAAATCAGATGGTTAATGCAATAACAAATGCATGTATTGGCATGAAAGATGTTGCATAAAAAGAAAAGGTAACCATTGGAATTCTTGCCAGGTGGTCATAAAGATATATTTTTCATTTCCTGGCTTTCTTTTATTCTGGCTTGTAATTGAGTGTTGCAGCAAGTCAAAAATGCTTAAGAACTGATGCAAAACTGTTTTTATTTGGTGACCAAGACATGGTGCGATTGGCCATATGAAGGATGGTGTTTTAGTTACTCTTGAAGACTAGACATGCATTCTCATCTGATAACTAGCAGCAGTGTGATATAGTGGTTAGAGTGTTGCAGGAATTCTGAGTTCTAGTACCCATTTGGCTGTGAAGTTCACTCGGTGACCTTGGACCAGGTGCAGACTCTCAGCCTAATTTACCTAACTTGGATTATTTACAGGCAGGATGTAAATATAAAGAATAAGTTTGTAAGTGCTTTTCTGTGTAGATGTTCACTGAATGAATGGAAAGGGAGTAGTGAACATGGTGGAAGAACCCATGGGCTCAGATGCCCAATATCCACACAGATTTCACGCCATGTAGCATAGGCACTGATGGAGATTCCACAATCTAGGTATAGGCGGGGAGGTTGTAGGGAGAATGACTTTCACCATTGTGTACCTTTGTATCTTGAACTGTGTATTAAGGGTATACTTCTGGGAATGTTTAGACAGAAAAAAGTCCTGCAACTTCCATCATTTCCCAGTCAGCCATGACAGCTGGATAATGATAGAAGTTACAGGACGTTTTTCTGCCTAAAAGTGCAGAGGTTTTCACCCTATCCTTTTTGTCTGCCTTTAGAACCTTCTTTAAAGCTCGTGGCTTGACACATCCTTGATTCTTTAACACTTTGTGCTATTTGTGTATTAATAAAGTACTAAGTGTGTCTGTAAGTAGAGATCCTTTTTTGAGAACTAGACAACCAGTCTCTTGAGAACACTTAAATTTCAAAACTGGTGGTTTTGCTTTTACAGAGACCAAACACAATTAAATATATCTTCTAAATAAAAACCTTCCAGTTCCTCAGCTTTTACTAAGTGAAGTGGGGCTTTCTTTCCTCTTAAAATGTGCAGGCGTGCGCACACACACACACACACACACACACACACACAGAGAGAGAGAGAGAGAGAGACAGAGACACACAGTGGAATGGTTTTACTTTTATTTGCTTCTAGTAACATGGTTTCATAATTATCAAGCATTTTGCCCTGTTTCTTCTCTTGATCTCTTGAAGTAGGGCATGGATGCCTTGGGCATTTCTGGAGTCCTCTCTCCTTTTCTTTCCTTCCACTACATCTTGGAAAATAAATGCACTAATTGAGTAATTGATGGATTTTTTCTAGTCTTCTCCCTAGAGAGATGTGCTGCTGAGCATAAGAATAAACCATTCAGGATAAAGCATTAGGAAGAACTACATTTATAATTAACCAGGAGAAGAATTATAATTTTCTATTGTATTACTAATCTCTATTTTAATATCGCAAACTGTTTGCATATTTGATTTTCTGCAGTTGTCACAATCTGCTGTAACATTTTTTTGAGAGAAGTTACTGGATGCAAGCAATATCTCAGGGACCTTGCTTTCATAGGGCCTAGCTAATGAGTCACGCAAATGAACAACAAAACAAAACCCAACTCTCCTGCTGTTTATGTTTATAATATTTATACTGTTTCATGTAATATTATAATATTTGTACTTTATAAAATCAGGGTAACTTCCAGTGATTTAAAATAATATATATAAATAGTAGAAAGAGCAGTGCAAAATAAAACAAAGCCATGTCAGCCTTTTCCTAAGAATTCAGGGACACTTAATATTCAGTTGCTACGGCAAAGCTTTCTATAGGCATTCTTAAACAGAAATGACATAGGTTGCAGATCTGCACACAAAAAGCTATTACTCCAGGGTCCCTAAGATATAGCTTGCATCTAGCAACTTCCAAGAAATGTTTTGGGAAATTGTGACAGCTGCCATTCTTGACAGCCAGACTGATGTTTTTACATGATCATGGGGCAGGGGAGAATAATTCATGATGGCTTATTCCCCACCTCCAGGCATGCAACAGCCCATGGGCTGCAGGTGGCTTGTTACCCACAGCAACAAACCAGCCTGACCAGGTTTGCACAGTATACCATGTTGTCAAGGTGGAGAATAAGCATCAGGTTGTATTTCCTCCTCCGTGATTGTTGAAAACTGTTACGGGCAAAGGGTCTACTCAGCCAGAGGAGTGGTTTTGAAACTTTTTTACAGCAGTCAATAAGCAGCTTTTCAGTGGTTTGTATTCTATGACAGATTGCCTTGGGCACTGATTGAATGGCGAAGCACCCTTGTGAAGGGTTAGATTAGAACCTAGAGGATGACCCTAGTGGATTAGTCTATATTTATACCATATGAATGTATTGAAGTATAGAATTTGTACATATGATTTATTTATTCTTTAGATTTCTATCCCAGTTTTGCATGCTGTTTTTGCAGTATAAATCTCAAGCCCCCCCCCCCACACACAATCTTGTTTGTATCAACCAAGTTAGTCACAATGAACTCAGTGTGATTTCTGATTGACTTGTCCAAGAGGTATGTCAAGTATGCTTAATTCTGATCCAATTTAAGGTACTTGGGAGTGGAAAAGAACTTGGGAATGGATCGCCAGTGACTTATTGAAGCATGGACTATAAGAAAATCTTATCCTGCCTTCTTTCCTTTTTGTGCTGCCTTTATAAATGTTTCACATATCAAAGTTTGTTGGAAGGATACTTGTGCTAGCTAGTCCAGATGTTGGAGCTGTCAAACACTTTTTAGTGAACTAATAAAATTCTAGCTATCCAAAACTAAAGATGACTCAGATGACACATCCAACATCTCAGAGTAAAATAAGCAACATGCCTGTATTGCTATTAATTTCCATAACTTTGACCTATCATCCTTGCTGGGGATTCTGATGTGCCTTTTATTATGCATTCAGACACTCTGTACTCATGTTGGTCCAGCAGTCTTTCATTTTATGGAAGCATTCAGGTCTCCTGGTGGTACACCCAGGACTAACAGATGTACATGCTGAGGATGATGGTAAAAGAAGGTAGAGCATGCAAGTTATGCCTAATACACAGATTTGGTATCATTCGTTCCGTGTGTGTGTACACAGGCAGACTATATTGTTAAACTTAAGGAGAGAAAGAGAGAGAGAGTCTATAATTAAATTAAAGTGATAATTCTGAAAGAGGAGAATAAAAGGAGCCATATGTGCAGATATTTACCCTAGCGCACTATATTAGCTACAGCAGCACTTTGAAAATGCTTGGTGTGGAAAATGTGAAATATAATATGTGAATATGCTAACCTTCTGGGGATATGCTTTTTAATTAAGCACCTAAATGCATCCTGTTGCCAAAAAGAAAAAAAGAAAAGAAAAGAAAGAAAGGAAAGGAAAAGAGCGAGAGAGATGGAGGTTGCAGGAAAAAAAGGACTTAATTATCTTGATGCTTCAGTGAGCTAGTTCTATTTGATATGTTGGATGTAACTATTTCTACTGGTAAAAGAAGTGCTGAGTAGGGCTTGCCTGTAAACCAGTTTTTCATCCTGAACTCATGAGCACTTGATAGATTCACCAGCCATGATAATTTGGGACCAGTCTGCCACCCTTACCTTCATCTTATTGTACTAGTAGCCACGCAGCATCATCAAAGCTGTCCACCGGGGCTCCTTACAAAGTAAAGTGCAAGCTTAAGCAAGACAGCATGAAAATGATAGGCAGCATACCGAGGAAAGCATTCCTGCACTGTGTTAATGTGTTTAGGGAGCAGTCTGCCTCATTGGTATGCAAAAATGTATCTACTGATGCCACATTTCAACATCAAGGAAAAGTGAAAGTTGTAAAGTAGAGCCATAAAGTTTTGTGCTTTTGCACACTGGTGGTCTTCAGGTATTTTTTTTACTTAAAACCCAGATGCATAAAACTTGCCTCCCAATTCAGACATTACAGAGAAGCATGATTTCCTATTCACATTACTATGCGAATGGAGTGAAACAAGCCTCGAGTTACCAGGGCCCTGTTTTCCTTTTCTCCCCTTGCATGCTAGAGGAGGAGGCCCATAAGATCCTGTTTTAAGTGGCACAGTCTTTCTGTGCAGCTGTGATGTGTTTAACTTCTATTTAGTAAGAACAAGATGGGATCAAACAATGGCTTTAGAGTGCCGATTGTTTTCAGACCAGTGTTTTAAAAGAAACCACGGGGCAGCATGCTGCAGCTCCACATATGCAACTGATGTGGTCTCTACAACCACACCAGTATCACAAGGTGGCAGGATGGCTTTTCTGGGAAAACCTGTTGGTGCCAGCTTTTGCTATGAGCTTCATTCTAGAGATCGCTTACGCTAACACACGGTCAATTGGACAAGCAGAATGATGACACTGGATACTGCCCATAGTTCCTATATTCAGGCATCACTCTAAGTAGTACTTAGTTAAAAACTTGAAGTGGATGCCTTCTGCTTCCTCTCTCTGGCACAAGAAAATGGAAAGAGTGGAGGAGAGAGTGCATGGGATCCGGGTTCACCATGGCTTATGTGCACAGTGGACAACCATAGTGCCCTGTTACTCTGAACTGGACCAATGAGTCAACAAGCATGCCAATTTCTTGCCTTTCCTCCTCTCATCTATTGCACATTTTATTGGATGACTGTCTCATAAGAGCCATGCTGGATCACGCAAACAGTCCACCTAGTCAGCCTTCCTCTCACATTGTGAAAAACCAGCTGCCCGTGAGATCCCACAAGCAAGATATGTAACAGCATCCTCTTGCCCAAGTCCCCTAGCAACTGGTGTCCACAGGCATAACATATAATAATCAGGACTAGTAGCCAATGGTAGCTTTGTCCTCCATGAATTTTTCCAATCTCCTTTTAAACGAGTCCAGTTTGATGTGTTCTTTCGATTGCGATGGCCAACCACTACCATGCGAAATAATGCTAGCATCCAGATAGAAGCACATCAGTTACACACTAACCTACCTAGAAAACACAAAAATGAACTGGACATAACTAGTCTAAATCTTACATGCTGACCTAACTAGAAAACAAATGTCGGCACTATATTCATGAAAAGGTAAGGGGTTTTATGGGCCATGTCTGGATATTGGTTCAGTAGACCCACAGTTCATAACTGGAATCTGCTGTATTTAGAGGCTACTTCCAGCCAAGGCTTTATTTACCATACCTCATTCACAGGATTTTACAGGTCTCCCAAGATGTTTTGTGAAATGGGCCACAGGTTCTGTGCATTTGGGTTGTGTTTCCCACCACTTCTTCCATCTTTTCTCTTTCTATAAAAATCTGTTAAGGAGCAAAAGACCCAAGCGGTGTTTTTTGGTAGTGCCCAAAAATGTCCATTTGGAAGCAATCTAAGATTACTTTTGTACTGATTTTAGCTACATTGCTTCTCATATCCTGGGTCTTAAAGTTATTGTGGGACAGAAGGTAACTTGTAGCCCAGCTGTAAATGCATACTCAGAAAAAGTTCTGTTGAGTTCAATGGATCTTGTCTCTGTGTTAGTGTGCTTAGATCAGTAGCAAAACAAAAGACAAAGACCTAATTTTTATCCAGGAATAAAGCTGAAAAATTCCATTTTTGGAACTATGCTTCAGAATGAAAAGTGGAACAAAGAATGGGCTTTTGCTCATCCTTGTACTTTTGCACTCACAGTGATTCACTGAAAATTCAACCAATCAAGAATATATCCTGTTCAGGCTTCAATTTAAGTTAACTTGACACACCCACACGTGTATCATATGATGCAAACATGGGTTATGTTCCTTGTGGTCCCAAGCCAGTAGAAAGAAATTCCACTTATGAGTATGCTAATAAACTGCCTGCAGATTACTGAAGACTAGAATTTTAACCACTGTCATGACATTTGCAAATTATTATTGATCATCAGTTTTTAAAGCAAACCTTAATCTTTCTGCTGTATTTATTGATTAATTTGTTTAATTTCTTATTTCCACAGCCAAAGCACTCTGGCTGGTTCACAACAGAATTTTTTAAAAACTATAAAACAAACAAACAAACAAACAAACAGAGCACAAAGCATATAGCATTTATCTATAAAACAATCTATTTTTTTTCCAGAATATACCTTCTGAAAAGATCAGTTGGATAAGTACATTTTAGTTTATTCCTACAAATGCTTTCAGGATGGTTTACTTTGCCAAGTATGCAGTTCTTAGCCACCCAGTGGAAATGTTTGCATTTAGCAGGCAGCAATGTTGACATCAGAATTGATAAACCAGATGCATTACCTTTTTTGCCTTTAGTTTCTGCTTTCCGTGATGAAATAGTATGAGCTTTTAAAGACCAAGTGAGCGGTCACGTGAGGAATAAAAGAGCCAGTAGGCCTTTTCTCCGTATAGTCGTAGTGCATTCTTGTACTCTTGTACAGAATCATAGTTCAAAACTAACTGCTTTCAAGGACTGAAATCTACCCGCCCTTCTGCAGTAAGTGATTTATTGCCAGAGCTCCACAGAGCCCCTTGTCTCAAGTTCAGGCTTCTCTTGAGCTCATTCTATCATAATATTGTTGAACAGGCAATCTTAAAGAAATGCTATTAAGCCTGTGGGCTGCAAATTCTACCCAAGCAATGACTTAATTTGCAACATTTTGCAATTAATGAGCTGGAAGAGTAGGGGGAAATACAAAAAATGGTAACAAAATCTAAGTGAGGAACTGATTCATGTTAAGCTTGTTCTTTGATGATCTCTCAGTTCTGCAGATACTTCATTTCAGCATGACAGTTTTAGTTCCCATTGCTTATAAGCAGTGTGCTTGTTTGGCTAGGGTGGGGTAGAAATCAATATATGCAACATTGTTTCATAAGTCTTTTCTGTGCAACATTACATGAAACAGAACATTTCAAATAAGTATTACAAAGCAAAAATAGCAACAAAACCTTTCTGAAGTTTGTTTTGTGACAAGGCAGAATCAGTATAGGACTGTATAGAAGCCCCAGCAAAAATGTTGCCAGTTTTACCAAAACATTTCTTTCCATCTTGGATGTTTCACCCAAGCAGGGACCTCCAAATTTAATGCCCCCGCCCCCAGTGGCAGCTTCTACCCTATTGATGCATCTTTACAGATGGAAACCAAGACAGTTCTATGATTAGCTCTATGTGCACAGTGGAGCATTTTATTTATTCTGTTTTTATTTACCAGTTACTTGCATAACTCAGTATTTTCTTCACTGGTTAGCAACAGTGTAGAAGGTTTTAAAGGAGGTTTTAGAAGCTCTGGAGATGCCAAGGTTTTAACTTGGGTTTGGCATGCAAGGGATAGAGGACCCTTCCTCCCATATGACTCTGTTCATAATTTACAAAAACAGCCTGAAACGGTTTTTTAGGTCCCAGCACCTTGAGGGGCTAGATTGGTGGGGACTCAAAATGAGTGCCTTTCCAAAGCAGTGCCCTGATTATGGGACTCCTTTTCCAGATTGTCACCCTCTTTACTGTGCTTCAGAAAGGCAACAAAGATGAGTCTAGTTGCATGGAGTTTTAATGTTACAATCAAGCATTAATGTTGTGCACTATTTTTTGCTCTTAGGGGGTTTGGGGTTTTATTATTGTTGAACATGAATTCTGTCTTGCTTGGGGTGTCTGTTAAGCAAAGGGATAATTCATAAGCTTATTACATAAGTGTTTATTATCACTGAGCTAAGGAGATCCTTAGAATACTTCCTGATGGTTAGGACCCCTAGGTTATGGAATGGGCTTCCACAGGAGGTGGTTGAGGCCCCATCGGTGCGGGTGTTCAAGGATAGGCTGGACATCCACATGGTGGGCATGTCGTGAGTAGAGCTGGCTGGAGCCGGGGGTCAGACTAGATGGCCTGGGCGACCCCTTCTGACTCACTCTGGTTCTGTGTTTCTTCTATGCAATAGCAAAGTTGAATTAGACTGCAAGTTTTGAGCATTTGATTGCATCCTTGCAACTTAGGGTTTCTGTTGAAGACCATATACTTCAGTTGGATTCACTGCAATCCCAACTTGTGCTATGCATCCCGACAGAGCCGACGTTCTGCTGCCTGAAGCATTGGACAAGCTCTCCCCCACACTGTCCTATGTATAGTGCCTTCTGCAGCTGCTGAGGGCAGTGAGGCAGCTTGGGGATGCAGGGCGAACTGCCAGGCACACTCAGCTCTGTCTTGGAACAACTCGCTGCCTCCTACCCACAATCTGCTGCCTGAGACAGGCACACCCCTCTGTCTAATGACAGGGCTGGCCCTGTGTCATCAAGCTGTGAATCCAATGAATATCAGTGTTCAATTTTAAATAAGTCTTTAGTTGGGTTGCAAGATCTACTCAAGATTTAATGGAAAATTAAAATTTGGTCTGTAACTAAGCATCACAGTCAAGATTGAAAGGCATTGTCACAACGCACACTACGAATACTTCCTCAGAGGTGAGTTTTCTTACGCGGGTGAGGTTGTCAGATGATTGCACGGTTTCCATCCTCCTGCTGGCTGGCAGCATGTATCCCATGAATTTCTGTGGCTAAATTCAGTCACAGGGTGCACCACTCCTGCCTATATGGCCTGCCCCCTCCTCATTGGTCTGCATATAGAAGCTGAATGGCTGGAGGGGCTCCTACAGTTGCTGCTCTTTCCACTGGACTCTTTGGTAGCCTCATGGAAACTGCTTTTCTGGGTCTAGAGCACTGAAGATGCCATGTACAGAAACCATGCAACAGACCGTTGTTTCTCTCTATGGTTCTATGGAAACCAAATGTATGTGTGGTAAGTCTATGACAGGGTTCAGACAACACTACAGACTGTTCCACAGTGGAAACCACTGTGTTTTGTTGTTAAGCAGTTATGAACTGGGCCATGGATGTGAATTGTGATGGAAAAGAATGTGAAGATTATTGCCCTTTCCTCCAAGTTCAGAGCTAGCATATATTCTTGGTTTTCAAGTATAACTATTGTAGGGTTTCTTCTAAAATAATTGTGGTTACAATGCAGTGCCCTTTTTGGCTATTCAGAAGTTAACCTGTTGAGTATGTATAGAATTCAGCCTTAGTAGTATAACCACATTTAACTCTGTTTTCAGCTGATGAGGTTTAAACTTGTTCATCTTTTGTGGTCAGCTTGACTCTGGTATGTCAACTGTGGAAGGGAGTATTCTAAAAACCAGGTTCTTAAGCATATCACTTCTTCTTCTGGTCGGTTTTGTTGGTTCTAGTAGATGGTTCTCTTCTTAGAAAGATATATCCCTTTGAAGAATGCAAATATGTTTAATCTATGAAAAAATGAATTATTAATCCATTAAAATCTTTAATTATTGGCATTCCTACTTTTTATTTCACTTGGTTTGATTAGATGTTTAAAAATGGCTGACAAAACTAAGAAGAAAAGGGCAGTGCAATCCTATACCCACAGAGAATTCTATGGCCACAGGAATATTTTTGGAGACCAAACTCAAGGTCTGAAAAGCTTATAACATTTCATATCTGTTTGGTAGTATGGAATAGAGACCAAATTATACGCAATAATAAATTCATTTTAGCATCTTCATAGTTTTCTAAAGATGCAAGCAGCAGCTATTTAGGGGGCTGATAATTTCTGGGATTGCAGCAAACAGCAAGGGGGAAACTAGCTCCTCCTTTGCCCAACTGCACTGCTGGAAAACTCTGGTCCTCTGAAGCTGCTGTTTGTCCTGGGAGGGATCCCTGGTGGTGCACTTAATATCTTGTCTCATTAGGCCTTGAATAGCCCATCCTTGTTTTAATAAACATGCTTACTCACAAGAAAATGCATTAGAATTAACTATCTGGTGGGTCTGCTTAGAATGGCCAAAATGTATTTCCATAAGGAGAAGGAAATCCACGGGTAGTTTTGTAAACCATTCAGGTAACTTGATGTGCCTGAGATGTTCTGGAATGCAGCTCCCATGGATCCTGACCATTGACTGTGGTAGCTGAGGCTTATAGGACTTGTAGTCCAAAGTGCAGAGGGCACCAGCCTCTTTACTCTGGTGTAGGTGATATGACAATCTCATAGTGGACTTCATGCAATAGAAATCTGAGTGTCGCCAGTGCACCTCATAAAATGTCTCATGGAGCTGATATTTGCAGGAAAGCTTCACAGTGCAGAGCGAACTCCCAGGTCTTTAAAGTTGCAGTGTATCAATAATGCACATTCCATTCTAGAGAAGTCCAAAGGAAATGAATTGCTGTTGATTTTGTGATGAAAATCGCAAAGCAAATTGTTCATCTCAACAATTTTCAAATGCAAGTAATTTGGAAAGATGGAATTTCAGCTTTCCTTTCTTGTAAGGTTTTTCTTCGATGGATTGGTTGTATAAATTGGTACAAAAAAATGAAGCTACTTTTAAAAAATGTATCAGTCTGCTTTATGAAGTACAAGTTTTTAGTACTCATTCATGCTGTATCTGTCACCATAGATGTCTGGGGGAGCAATCTAATTAAAGCTTAAGGACAAAGCAGTATTTCATTATTCAGAAAGAGGGCCCTGTCTAATAAAACCAATTTACTAAAATTGTGTCTGGAACATTAGCCCAGATTCTAATCTCAGTATGTAACTTATCTCTGCACTGGATCTTTTGTACAGTCCCCATTATGATAAATTCCCCCACAATGTGATTCTTCAATCTTACTTTTACAAGCACCATTCCTGTAAATGAATTCCTTCTCTTATCTTTTTACCTTTGAATCTGTAAAAGCATTTGGCTGATTCATACCCACACCCCCATGGACGCCTGTGGATATGGAGGTTGAACTTTTATTTATCCTATTGTGTCTGTACATTTTATATTTATTAATGGCATGTAGCAATACAGGCAGAACCAAAATGTATGGGAGCAGGATGTTCCATAAAGGTCCCATTTATTGACACTGGTCAGATTAGGGCTGTTTGCTCTATCATGCAAACCTGTAGGCCTGGCAGGTAACTTTGAAAATGCAGCAGAATCCAGCAGAATATAATTCCATTAAAACTCTGGGCTATCTTAACACTTCACCACCGAGATCTTTTCATATAGCTATGGACTCATGCATGCAGTGATTGCTACTACATTGCAGCTAAATAGGAGGAACTCCACTTGAGTAAGCTTCTTTTGAGGCGGCTTTGATGTATTAATGCTGCCAGTGCTCCTCTCTTCTACACTGATTGTGCACATGCTTGGAATGACGCAGAGAGCTTTTCATGCAAACAGCTTTCCTGGTGGAAATTTCACCCAGATGCCTCAGCCACCCACATGGCCGCTTGAACATAGAGAGTGACTTCATATTGCCAGGCTCCATTAAAAAATCTAATGTGTATCTTGCACTTGTTTAACAAGTGTGAAGCTGAAGAATTTGGTAGGGTTCACCTGGCAGGCACTGATTACTCCTTTCAGTCAGTTTTCACAAAGCAAAGTGGTTTTTATTGCTGAGAGGTTGAAATGTTAAGCTATGTGGATTATTGGCAAATCCTGTGAGAACCAACCAACTTTGGATTTACCTTGGTTTCTATCCTGGGTGCAGACTGTAATAGTCTGAGAAAACTGATTGTTCTTGTTATACCTAAGGAAATATTCACTTTGTGCTTTAGTGCTCTTCCAAAGGGAAACAGAATTCATTCTGGGAAAAAAAGCTGATGTGTTGTATTTCCTTGTATTTCACATACAATGCACAATTTATAAGAACATTTGTAAGACTATGCTTCAAGAGCCAGAAATGTTCTAAGATAAAATTTGTGCAGAATGTAGTAACAGATAATGTTTCTCTGAGAAATTTTATGACTTGACTGGAATTAAACAACTGAGTTTTTGCTCATGCAGTGGACCTTTCGTTTCTTCTACTGAGCCTCCCTTGCCTTCAAAATGTACTGGATCTCCATGCCAGATCCTAACTGGTGGGAGGGCTGCGGAAAGGGATTACCCACTTCAGCCCTGCTGACAGATGTAGTTTTGTTAGCAGAATAACTTAATCAAATCCCATTTATTTATTTAAAACTTCTCTAGACCATCCTATTACCAAACGGTTTAACAATATAAAATGTAAAAAAAAAATAAATCTACTATTTGAACATATACAGGGTACCAGCTCACGAACGCCCCAGTCATGAACAGAAATTCAGAAAAATTTTGCCTGAGGTCTCAAGCTCCACATCAGATGACGATCGCAATTGCACCTGTCTTCCCTGCATGAGTGCTATCACGGTCGACTCGGGGGGGGGGTGGCCACGATCACGCCCATCTTCCCTGCCTGAGCGTGACCACGATTGTGCCCGTCTGTGACCACGATCACAGTCACACTCATGCAGGGAAGACGGGCACGATCACGGTCGTGCTCGGGGTGGGGGAGAAGGCTGCGATCGCGGTCACACTTGTGCAGGGAAGACAGTTGCGATTGGAGTTGTGCTCGGGGGGGGGGATGGCCACAATCTGGTGTTCTTTGTCACTTTGTTACAAATTTTTGTGATTAAAAAATGGTTACAGAACGGATTAACTTTATTTACATTGAACCTTATGGGGAAATTTGACTTGGGTCACAACCAATTCGGGTTGCAACCAGAGTCCTGGAATGGATTAAGTTAAGGTACCACTGTAGACTGATACCCAAACATGAAGTTGAGCCATTTATGGACTACTTCATATTGCAAAGAATTGTTCTGATTTTGAGACATTTGGATTTGTATTTTCTTTATAGATATGCTGTATAATATGTGTAGCTACCCTTAATGATAAGTAGCAGTGACATTTTTGTATTACAAATATGAATACCTGTTTTACACCTTGTCTCTTTCTCCTGTAAAAATGTTATGAAGGTCCTTAATTTCTCAGAACAAATAAAATAAATCCAAACATACGTGCTGAAGATACCAGATCAATGAAAATTTTCAAATGGTTTCTCTAAGCAATCATTTATTTTCTTCCTTTATAAGCATTAGTGCAATATGTAGACTCCAGCACTGACACATACATTTATTGGAAATCACAGGATAAACCGACTTCAGATGATTGAGTGATGCACCACAAATACCTCATCTGGTATATTTCACAAATGAGTTTAGTCTAAGTGATTCACTTTAATTGCAGAAGTTTTCTATAGAGAAAACTTTTTGGCATCAGTTGGAACACATTGTGATCTAATCTCAGAAAAGTTAGACCTCTGCTTTTCTCAGCAAAGGAAGCTTATGGTTGAGATCTTGTAACAACACTTTCTCAAGAGAGGTTGCGTGAAGTCACTTGGCCCTTCGCCTTTTATAAACTTGCTAAACCTCTGGCCCCAAATGCAATGTGCATTTTGACAATTTTAAGGTTGGATGGAGGTTAATGAGTTGATTGTAGAGATAACAGCAGATTTCAGAGTCTTCAAGTTTGTTTTGCATTCAGTGACAGTCATTAAATCAAAGAAGGAATCTTTTTAAAAACACACTTAGAAGAAGGAAGCTTTGCTTTCTTTCTTTTTTAAAAGGAGAAATAGAAATGGCCCATTCCTGCTAATAGCCACTCACTGACTATAACCCCATTGACATTAAAAGTCCATTAGCTAAGCCCAGTTTAAACAGCAGCTGATGCTATGTCAGCTAAATGTACATTGGAATTTTCTTGTAATGCACAAATGGGACATCTGTTATTTTTCTAAAACAGTGTACATTATAGAAAATCAGATATCATCTGATATAAGTAGATGTATAAGAGCAAAATACCTGTAGTAAGACCAAACTAATTAGGGGCAGAACAGATGGAACAGTAAAGATTTTCACATTGAAATCAAGGTGAATCTAAATTATTTAGAAAAGGGAAACATTCCTGAAGCATACAAAAAGCATTGTCCATTTTATGCTTTGCACCATAATTTGTGGGCAGAAGTGGAAAAATATGAATGCTTTAAGGACTGTGTCTGTTCATCTGGCAAATATTATTTATTTATACAATTTTATCCTTGTAGGTGGCATTGATTTGATAGTAGAAACTCTAAGGACTGCACAAGTCTAAAGTTTTACAGTGGAAAAGAACAGAGGGACAAGAGAAGCAAGTAAAACCAGGGGTCAATGTGAGCAAATAGAATTATACATATTTAGATTTAAATATTGTTGGGGAATAGAATGAGGAGCCAATTATAGCAAGACCTTTGTAAAAAATATAGGTTTTGAATTAAGTTATTGATGTTCTGAGAAAGGATTTGTGTTTGTTTTACCTTAAAAAATTATATCCTAACTTTTCTCTGAAAAGCTACAGGTGGCTAACATCACTGTTTAGAGAAAATTGGGGCAAGAGGCAGCAAGGGAGAGTCGGTGAATCATTTCAGAAAGTGGTGCCATTGATGACAGGTGAGGACAGGAGGTTTTGAGGAGTGCAAATCATGGTTGGAGATGTGCTGGAAAATAAAGGCAGAAATATGGGATATCATAGGTCATAGAGAACTTTAGAGGTTAAGAGGAGTTTGTCTTGCTTGAAAGCAGCGTTTAAGAGTTTCGTTCCTTAACAGTATATTTTGAAGCCTTGACTTCTAGTGACTGGACTGCTTGGTACAGATACAACACTGGGGCATAGTCTGGTGTGCTCCCATCATCTTCTCTGAAGTGGCTGCATGGAGATTGGAAGCTTTGTCCTCCATTGTTAAGCTGCTGAACTTTGTCATTATGTCTAGACTCGGACAAATAGTGCTTAATCCTAACTATGTTTTATGAAAACAAGCCCACCTCAAATCACAGTTCATAGTTTATGAAGTAAACTCCTTTCCCTAAATTGTAATTATGATGTACTAGTCTTTTTGCTTTGGATGGAACTGGTTCAAAACTCAAAATGGAGACTTCCAGTGTCATTCTTGCAGGCAGGCAGGACAGAAGAGAGGCATACAATACTAACTTACAGTTCAGCCGTAGAGCGGATCTCTTATCTGTCCTGTATGTAGCTTAATAGTTGTCCTGATTGTGTTGGTTCTTGATTCTGTGTGTTAATAAGGCAGTACACATGACAGCTTAGATGAACAGACTATGTGCTAGTTTGGATCCACATAGCTTCCTAATGTGTGTGCATTCCATACCCACATGACTTGGATTACATACAGCATGTTTTATTTGAAAAGATGGCAATCCTACTTCTTGCGCTGCTTGGTGCATCTGAAAATCCATTCAAGTAAATAGGAAAATGGTTTGCACAATGAGAAACAAATTTCATTTTAAAGCACAACATTTTTGGAAAGGTCTTAATACAGGCATGTTTATATGTGCATGCTTAAAAAATAGTATGGGCAGTCCCTGGGTTACGAACAAGTTCTGTTGCTGAGAAAATGGAAATTCATCTTTAAGTCGAATTTGTATGTAAGTCAGCCCTCCACATTCATGGGGGTTAGGGCCCAGGATTTCCTGTGAAAGTGGAAAAACCGTGACTATCTCTAGCCCCTCCCAAAGCCCCCATGCCCATGTTGGCCTGTGTTAAAGCAAGTTTAACCTGCAGCACTGTTCATGCCCTCAAATATCCAGGCCTGCTGAAACAGATGTTCACGGTGAAATATACTTTGAAACATTTGTCACATAATTGAATTGCAGGAAATGAAAATCATAAATGACAGTGCTATGAAAAGAAATGTATTCTTTACGGAGTGCTCTTATTCATCTCGAAACCCAGAGCATGCACTATAAGCTCTGAACCCAGAGATCAGAGGCTTCTCAAGTACAACTTAATACCCAGATGCTGCTGGCTTCCAACCCCCTTTTGATAAGTTGTTATTTTAAAGTGTCTTGTGAAATAGTTATTGCGCTGTTACTGTAATGCCATTGTGGAGACAGAGGTTTGTTTGGTAAGCTAATGTATGAGCTGGGATTGGAGTAGAGCAATAATTAATCACTTTACTGTCACACTTGTAACTGCTGTGAAGTATTAATATGACCTCTTTCTTCCACCCCTTCTATTATTAGTCCATTAGTGAAACCCTGTGCAAGTATCAACAAGTGTAAAGCTTTCTTAAGTATATAATTGAGAATTGGGGGGAGAGATTATCCAGAAAGACCATCCATATGTAATTGTTTGTGGTTATTTAAATTTTTATCTTGGCCTTTGCTGACAAAGACAGATACCACCAGCACCCTGTCTTAATTTGGTATGACCTCATTCTTTCCAAGCTTTTTCAGAGAATTCTTGGAAAGAGCTTGCACTTATTAGGGGCATGCTGTGAAATCAGAGGTCCTGGGGATTTTTGCATTGGGAACTGCCTGTTGGTAAAGCTTGCAGGCTTTTTAGTGCTACCTTTTTGAGGGCCCTAGACAAGACACTCTTACTGGGTCCCTTCTTTCGTATGTATGTATGTATGTATGTATGTATGTATGTATGTATGTATGTATTTGCTTATTTGATGGCTTTATATGCCACTACAATGGTCCATATCGGCATTTACTGAGTGGCTTACAATATAAAACAGTGGGTCTACTTTCCACCACTGTCCTCACTAGTTGCTATTGATCACCACCCTATTTCTCATTACTACCACCACTTGTCAGTTGACCGGGAGACAATCAGGCTGTGGCATATACCGCTTCTCACCACCACCACCAGTTCCAGAGGCAAGTGAAGAAGAAGTCTGAGACCTCATCTAATTGAATGGCATAGAAATAACTTAAATAAATAAGGTTCAACAGTAAAAAAGTCGTGTTCTGCCCTGAATCTGGATCTTTTATCGCTTGTCTTGAGCACCTTCAGTTAACCCACATTTTAGGATCAGGGCTTTCCTTTGTTTCCTCACCTAGAATTGCTAGAGAATCACACCAATGTTTGCAACATTCATATAGCCCTTTCCTGCTGGTTATTTCTCCACATAAAGTCTCACCCACCTACTTTTTTCTTCATGAAGGATAATTCAGAGTAATACATGTTCTGTTTGAATCATGTGTCTGTGGAGCAGTAGAGAAGATCCGTAGCTTAGTCATGGAGTATAAACCATGGTTAACACCATCCCAGCTTCTCTCCTGAAGATCTTGGAATCTCCAGTGCACAGGTCTCTGCTGCTACCCAGGCTACAGACTTCCAGGCTTAAGACTTAGGACAATCAATGCCGGGCAAAGTAGAGGAGAGCTAAGAGAATTTGGCAGCCTTAAAATGTGAAAATATATAAGTAAATAAGTACAGGCAGTTCCTGAGTTACGAATGTCCGAGTTACAAGGAACCCATACCTGTGAATGAACTGCCATACAGCCTATTAATTTTTTTAGAAATAACTGTGGGAATTCATCATCACCATAGAGAAAGAAGAAGTGAAATGGGTAAGAGGGAAGGATTCCAAAGCATCACCATAGAGAGAGAGGAAGCAGAAGGGGAGAGGGGGAGGCTTCCAAAGCATGCCTTCCTGCCCTGTCCTTCCAGAAAGGGAACTGTCTCTGGGATTTCCTTGCTACAAAGAGGAGGTGCTGTTGAGTTTTGCGGGGCATAAATAGAGATATTCATGGTTTTTCCACTTCACAGGGTCCTGCACCCCTTACCCTCGTGAATGTGGAAGGTCGACTATAAGTGATTCCACTTACCTACAAATTTGACTTAAAGATGAATTTCTCTTTTCTAAGGAACAGAACTTGTTTGTACCCCAGGGACTGCCTGTAGTTTAGCTATCCAACTGTATGAATCCTTTAATTCATCCCATCTTAATTATTTTCAGAGCAGAAGTTAGATTTGAGTCTTCCCTGTCAAGGACAACTTCCAGTATTAAAAAGCTTTCTTTCATTTATTGACAAAAGTAGACATGTATGTATGTATGTGGACAGTGAACATTATAGAAATGAAATCTGTTTAGAGCTAAGAATGTAGTGCACATGGAGACCATAGGTGTTATGCATTTTAGCTAAAGTTTTGCAGTGCAGGGTGCCATGTGACGGTAACAAGACATAATAGGCCTTGCACATCCAACAAATAATGAAAACCGGAGGGACACATCTGTTCCAGTTTCTCTAGGAATGGTTGAGGTACTATTTGAGCATGCATATTACAGGTATTAATACCTGTAATCTGTGCTGTTTAATTTTGAAGATCAGGGATATGAATGAGAACTTTACTGTAAGGTTCAATTGTAATGAAGTCCACAATTTATAAAAATGGACACTTATTTTGATAAATAAATAAGCACCACACCAGTTCATAACAAATATTATATGGATTTCATTTCAGCTGCATATGTACATTTTCCTGGATTATACATAGCACTTTCTATAGAATGCCTTTTCTTGAAAAAATTCAAACCAAAATACACCTTGTGTGTTTTGAAAGCCTGTCTGGTTTATTTCAGTTGAATTTGATTAGGAACAAGTGTTTTCAGAATGTTTGTATGTACCTTTTTACTGATTCATAACATATGCTTTGTGGGAGTGATCTTGATTTATCTGTGCAAAGATGGCAGTTCAATATTAAAAGTGGAATTCTATTATGCTACTTATTTCCAAAAGTCATAAGTAATGCTATAAGCCTAATAAATAGCATTTATTAATTACCTAATGTAGGCCTGATCCAGAGAAGTGTCAGCTGAATAGATGCAGGGGAATACACTAAAGTATCAATGGATAAAAACTTGTGGCCTGTGGGAGCACCTCAGAAGAAAGACATGGGGTTACATATACATTAGTCCATTAACGGTCTTCCCATACCATCCCTACAATGCAGCATATTTTTATACACACAGCACAGTAGATCAGGGAATGGAAATGTCACTCTGCAGACAGACACCTTAATTAGGAGACTTTGCCTTTTATTGCCTTTGGCAACCCACAGTTACACTTGCTGAGGTTAATACCACATGTTTCATTACAAGTCTGTTACGCATTCCCTATCATACTTAATCACAGTGTGGTGCTCAGTTTTCTTCAACATGGTCGCATCAGTCATCATGGTCGTCCTTCACTGAGGATTACTAGGGAACTAATGATCACACTAATTTGAAATTTTGCATGTATATCCTCAGATAGTGTCATTAGCTAATGGAATAATTAAATTACCCACATCAATAGCAAAGCAACCTGATACCGAGAATACATTGAACGCTCCTTGTAAATGAGGAATGTTGCCCCTCTGGATGATATTGGAATCCAGCTCCCATCAACTCTTACCATTGACTACAATGAGTAGGGCTGATGGGAGTTATAGGCCAACAACTCCTATAAAACCACATGTCGGAGTAGGGTCTTCTCTGTGGTGGCACCCAGACTCTGGAATGTAGTTCCCAGAGAGGTAGGCCTGGCGCTGAGCTTATACTCTTTTCAGTGCCAGGTCAAAACCATTTTATTTAAACGGCATTTTAAAATTAATAGTTTTTAACATTTAGTCACTCTTCTTTTGTTTTGTGATTACTGTTTATTGTTTTGTTTTATACATTGTTTTGTTTTTAATGCATGTTTGGAAATTGTTGTCTTTTAAACTGTCCTTTTAAAGCATTGTAAGCCATCCTGAGATTTTTATATACTCGTAATAGGAAAGCATATAAAAGCATTTCCACACCTAAGTTTTGCAGCTGCTGCAGAAGAGAGATAGATTAACACCCCTCCCCACCCTCCACATTTTGGAGCACTTACTGTTGAGGTGTGCTGTGGATCTGTGACAGTTGAAAATGGGGAGGACATTGAGAGCTTTTATTTCAACACCTGAATGCATAAAGATTATATTGCCAAGGCTCATTTCCCTATTTTGGTGTACTTAGATTTTGGTATACTTAGATTTGCTGTTTTTGCCCCCTTTCAGTCAACAGTTAGACAACTGAAACTGGCAATTATGTGCAAATTAGTCTCATCTGGAGAATTTCGATTAGTCAGTCTCATCTTGTCAATTTCCGTGTATATTACCTACACGATTTCATTTTCCTGTCTGAGAAATGAAACATACAAGACCATTGACAAGATTAGATTACACATATCAGACAGCCATCTAGGTGACCTTGCTCATCTGCAAGAGACCAACAAAAATAAAATTTAAAAGATGAACACAGTTGTGTAATTTACAGGGTCAAAAATTAATAAAAATACTTATTAATAACAAAACTGTTTTTTTTTCTGGAGATCCTAAAAATAAAAATTGGCAATGAATAAAAAGAGCAGCAATTGGAGTGGGGAGAAAGAGGTAAGATGGGTTCTGCTTTAAAGGATACTGAGTGGAGGACCAAGGGAGAAGGAGGAGGAAAGCTGCAGTGAGTTTTATCATCTGTCCAGTGCACCATGGGTTGTTCCTGAAGCAAGCCACACTGCAAAGCTTATTTGCAGGGTGGCTTAGCGTTGTGAGAATTGGCCCTTTGTGCCTTCCTGTATTTAGAAGATTAATGACCAAGGCAGTGAAAAGGGATGATAGAGGGGCGAATGAGGGTCTCTTTCTCTAACTGTGCAGACTTACTGACTGTATAATATGAAAAGGTACTGAATAATTCTCTATCAGAAGTTAACAAGGCTGTTATAACTTCCTGATCAAGTGTTTAGGTGCTGAAGGAAAAGCAAGTTGGTGTTACAGTACCCTCTTCTTCCCCCAAAGTTTCATAGTAAAGGCATATGGTGGACAGTCCAAGAGGAAGCTGTAAGAGTATTCCCACAGTCCTGTATGAATGAGATAGTGACCTGGTTCACATGACAAGACAGTTCCCCATGGGTTAATTTACCACTGGGAGGTCATCCTGTGCACCCCAAATGACACAACTGCCTCTGTGGATAAATTACTCTACAGTGGGCTGACACATCCTATCAGTCAGGTCATTATGTCATCAGTGAGAAGATCTGAGAGCAAAAGCCATGGCAGCTGCCAACTCCCTGAAGAGCACCATTGCCATAAGGGATGTGCATTTGGCCTTGTGGGGTGTATCTTCAACCCCACATTTGCTGCCAGATATGTCTGGTCCCTTGTTTGTTTGTTTATTCCTGTTTCCCCACTAAAGTGGAAAGGACTAAAATGCCCACCCAGCCTTTGCTGGCTGAAAATGGGCCAGTGAAATTGAAGTGGAGAAATTTGGGGCCAGCACTAAAGGCTGCAGATACTCTTGTGTGGACAAAACAATAAGTGATAGTTTGATCAATAAATGATCATCTGGGTTCGCTCAGGGTTGGAAATGATGGAACAAGGCTTTACAGCTCAAATCTTTTGGGCTATTCTCTTACTGGTCATATTGTGAAACCAGGGCTTGCAGGATTTGTAGCACGGACTTTTTTTTAATTAACAAGGATGCAAATATTTATTTATCTATTTAATTTTTTCTGTACTGTCCCTTCACAGACATCTCGGGACAATTTACAACAGATTCTGGCAGCTCCCTGAGAATTTGGCAGCCTCCTTAGAATACCATCTTCCCTCTGAATTTAGCTGTAATCCTTACAATTGCTGTGAGGAAATGAATTTTCCAGCAGTACCACATGTTTGTGAGCTATCCCTGATATTTTGGGGTGTCTTGGATGTGGACAATTGGGAATGATTAGCATTACAAAAGATCTGATTCTGGCACAGATGAAACCTGCTAGAAATATATGGGTCAAGACAGCTGCATGAACTTTTTGACTTGCCTTGGGGGTGTCTGTCACAATGAGTGCTAGTCCTTGTCCGTTACTGGAAACAATGCCAAATTCCAGTTCATTTGAGTTAGAATGATAAACTGTAATTAACAAAGTATTGCCTTTATACTTAAGATAACTGTACCAAAATAAAAACAGATACAATGTATATGTTGGGTTCAGTGTATTAGAATGTATGTGTTGGCTTTAATGTTTTCCTCTGCCTTTTTTTTTTGAACCAAGTCTATGATATTTTAATTGAAGAAGATGTGCGGGGCATATCTTCATATAAGACCTATGTCATATATTATAAGACCTTTGAAATAAAAGCATGACTGTGCAAATACAGTTTCAAAGAAAAGCAAAACCAAGAAGCAAATACAACAGCGAGTTGCATTAGCTAGAAATTCTAGCATTAACAAGAAGAGTTTGAGTACCACTGGACAGTCAATAATTCTCCTATGTCTTTGCAAGATCCCATCCCAGTTAAAGTGACAAAAATAAAAGACAGCAATTACTGGGCAATGCGCCTTTAATAATCTATCAAAGTTTTTAAAATACTTTAAGGGGTGCTCAGTTTGCAAAGTTTTTCTTTGAAACTTTTAGTAAGCTGCTACTATGTCTGTGTCAAACTCAAAACAACATTTTGAACAAGTTTGACTCAAACATATAAAGCTTTGTTATTTCATACAAGACTAGAAGTATTTCTTCTTAAGATGACACTTTGTGATAAAAACACTTTTCAACACACTTGATAATTTTGAAATTTCGCATTACTGTACTTAGGACTGTAGCCTTTCTGGCTTATTCAGACAAATCCAGCTAACATTTATCTTGCTCAGTCACACTATTGATTTCTCAATTCATTCGATGATGATGATGATTTGGATCAATTAAAAAGGAGACGCCATCCAGTCATAACTTCTAGTATTTGTTCATGTGAGAATAATATGCATAGCTTATGCTGTTATGATATTTATCAAGAACATCCTATTTGTAAATGCAAATGATATGATAAAACACATAATTCTTTTGATTTAGCTTAACTTCTGCTTAGGATGTTTTGGAAGGAATGAACCTATTTACTGGATTTAGTTTAAGGACATTTTAAGTCTCTGCCTGCAGGAAATATTAACTTTAAGGAAATAGTATACTGTATATTTAATAGTTCCACATGAGTCAGGAAAGCACTTTTTAAAAGATCAGCACAAAATGTTAGATCATACTACTTAGGGAAAGAGCAAGAAGAGAGATTATTTCAACTGCTCCTTTTGGTTAAGACCCAAGTAAACACAACGCTGGAAAATTACCATAGGGGGTTGTGTATATTGGTTCCTTTATGGATAGTTGCTTGTTATCAAGGGATGGAATCTTTTTTGTCTTGACATAAAACAGAGGAAGTGGTTAGGAGACAGGCCTGTAATTATCAGCAGCAGGTGCCCATAATGGACTGCCAGAAAGAGGTTTTAAGAGACAAATATTGCTTTAGGAAAAAATTCAGGACTGTCAAAGAAAACCAGAAGACAGAAAAGTGAAAACAGTGTAGTGTAGAGAGGGAAAGGGGAAGAAGAAAGGGAGAGAGAGCCAGAGTCTGTAGAGGAAAGTCAAATATGTTCAGACAGGTTTGCAGAGAAAAAAAGACTGCAAAACTTATGTAACTTCCAGCATTTTTACTGTTATTCCCTAGGAACAAAACGTCTCCTTGAAATTAAAGGTATGTTTCAAATATATATGACTTTTAAGAATAAGATGAATATTAATAAAATATAACATTGAAATAGTATATTTACAATAATTCAAAAGAATGAAACAAAAACACTCACTAGGGTGCAGCATTAGCAAAAATCTACATAGTATGAGAGATTTAATCCAAAAAAAACATAGTCATAACCTTAGTAAAAGTATAAACAATGCAAAATATTTTATTCTAAGGCTAGGGTGGAATTGGGAATTCCAAAAGTAAACTTTTTGTATGGGTTATTAAAATTTTAGTATGAAACATACCAAAGATTTTAAAGTAAGTGGCAACTTGTGGCCCTCCATATGTTTTAGTCTAGGGTTCCCATGACTCCTTACTACTGGTTATGCTGTCTGGGGCTGTTACCCAAATCTGGGAAGCCTTTTAAGGTGTGCCTTAAAAGTGTGTCCGGTGTGCCTGAGCACTAAACCAGTTGTGATAGCTTCTGCAGAAGAAGGTGGCTTTATTCCAGGAATAAAGGGGACCACTTGGATGGAAGAAAAGCAAGGTTTATGTGCAGCACTGGCCCAAACTACACAGGTTTCTAACTTTTATACAGCTGATCAAACAATGAATTCCACCTCTCTCTGTTCCTCCCATTGTTCCAGTGGCACGTTCTTGCTCCAGTCTGGTCAAGCTGCTACTACTTTCTGCTGCCCCATCCTTGCCTCCCTCGGTTGCTTCCTTAGTTTGCACAGGGGTTAGGAGTCTTCGTATTCATGATGAGTTGGAGTGCCTCTGAGCCTTGAGGTTCATGGTTAGGGCATATTTGTCAATGAGGGCTGGTACAAATTGTAGGCCAAACTGTCATTATAGGCTACAAGTTGCCTACCAGCGTAAACAAGTTGTCTACCAGAACAAGGAGCACAATGATAATGTACATTAGCTGTGTTTTGTGAGCCAGTTTTCCAAAGCAGCTCTCTATGCACACTCGAAATTCATTAGATAAAGTTTCCAAATGAAGCAGGGAAACAGACCTGTGCTGCTTGAAATAGGTACCAGTGACAGGTGAAAAAAATAAGAACTGGAAATTCCTGGAAAAGTCAGATCATTTCACTGTGAAATCACAGGTATATATAGGCATGCGATCTCTAGTGTTGTTTGTATTTTACTAAGCTGAGTGCAGCCTGCCAAACTTGTATTTCATGACCCACCATTGGCCTGGATCCATGTTCAGAGATCTGTCAGCCCAAGAGCTACCTTCCAATTTGGAGAAGACCTCATACTGCAGAGATGGGTGGGACTGGGGGCAACAGGGGAAGGACCATCTCTCTTGACACTGCTTTGCAACCTTTCTCCCTGCTGCTGCAAGCCCCAGCATGGACAGCCTGCTGTGCCCCCCTGTGGTACCACACACAGGCTCTCTGATGGATGGTAGCAGCGGAGAAGCGTTGCACAGTAGCTGGGAGGGAGGAGATCTTGGTGGGTCCTGGTTCTTTCAAGATCTCAGCACATGCCTGAGACATTGCAAGGTGGTAACTGTGTGCTGAGATCGCCCAGGAGCCCTGCAGCTGCCAAGAGTCTGCCACTCCTCTGATCAGCTCCTCTGGCCATGTTTTCAGTGCAGCAACTGCCATGGAGTGGGGGCGCTCCTGGGGCCTTCTAGAGCCCTGATGAAATGGCAGTGGGCTCTCCACACTAAGGCAGGGCTGGGCTGGGTTGTGGTACATTTTGCTTCTTGCACCCGCTGCAGGTGGTAGCGCGTTCTCTGGGTATGAGTGGATGATCAACACAACTCAGTGCATTTCTAACTCTCCATTTTATGTGGATTGAAAGCCTTGGGTAGGATAAATACAAGATCACTTTGCTTAAGCCCGTACCGTCAAACACTGAGGTTTAGGACAGGCATTTCAGCCTTTTAGAGTAGGGAAAAATGCACAAAACATAGGAAATGACCAAACATTTGATGGTTGGGGAGAAAGAAGTGAAGAAATGAGGCCATTTCAGAACAGAGGGATGGATTTGGACTGAAGAATGTCAAGGCCTGAGATTCTTCATCCCTTCTATTACTGGATAATTCATGCTTCTACATTTAATAACTTTCAGAACTGTACCAAGTTATTCTTAATATTTATTTCAGCTAATTTTTTTAATCCAGACATATCTTTTGTCTTTATCTGAAGAAGTAATTTGATTAATTTTGTGTGCAGAATTTTATTGACTTTGTTTATGATACATTTAAGTAATTAATGAGATTTATGGAGGCCTAACAGAATTACGTGGTTAATCCTGGCAGTTTCACTAGCGCTTTTCACATGTGAAGAAAAAGGAAAAAATAAGGATAGATTTGGTTATTTGACTTCTGTGGGAGTAGGTTAATTTTATGGAATTTGATACTTTCGCGGAAAGTGGGAGTGGGTCATTTCCAACCTATAGACCCATTAATGTGCTTAGCACTGATTTTCCTCTCCATATCTTCACTTTGTTACTTTAACAATTTTATATTGATCACTATGAAGACAAAAGGGAAGACTACCGCTTGATGCATCTTACCTATTTTTTTTTCAATAATTCACAATGAAAATGTTGAACTTAAGAAAAGAAAATGTTATGAACATCGATTCACTGGAGAAATCAACCAAGCAAGGAAAAGGTGAAGGCAAAAGAAGAAAAGGAACGCCAAATAAGATATCGATAGAGGATGTTCCAGCTTTGAATTTAGAGCTCCTAAGCATGGATGTCATGGACAGGACATTTTGGAATTCTTTCATTTATAGAGTCACCATAGGTTGGAGATTACTTGTTGGCACATAACAACAACAGGTTCATAACTTACCAATATGATCTTTCTTAAAACTGCAAGCTGAAAATAATTTTAATGTGGTTAAACTATAGTCCGTACTAATTATCTTTACACCTTATATTTTAGTGCAATAACTCTGGCAGACTTCATTTGTTCTCAACTGGATCTAATTCTTTTTCCACATCAATTGCTTTATCAAATGGAATCTTACTGTTGCAATCAGTTGTAGAAATGCAACAATCAGGCACATAGAGTTACAATGGATATTGCCTATTGTGGGTACACGTGTGTGTGTAAGTCATGTGGCTGAAGTTTCATATCTATCTCTACAGTTCCCAGCAATTCCTTATAATGCACATAGGACCACATCATAGATTATATCATGGTCATCCCTGTTTTATTGCTTCAGAACTTAAGTCTAGCCATTACTGCATAGTTCATTAACAGATTTAACATTTGTATACAGGTTTATTCTTTTTTTAAAAAAAAGTAAAGAAAAAAGCATGTTTAAGGCCTGTTTGGTTTTAGTAATGGTCACCTTTGTACTCTCAATCTATAAAATGATGTCAGTACACAGCGCTTTAATATATGGCAAACTTTCAAACCATTTTCCTTTTTTATTTAAAGAAAAAAATGTCTGGATCTCTCTGGGTGAGAGATGTCCATGAATCCTGCTGAGGAAACCTTCTAGGCTTCTGTAGAATACCACTGAAGGTACCTGCAAAGTAAAGACCTGCCATAAGTCAGAAATGACTCAAATGATGCCAGGTTCAAGCATTTGACTACAATCTCAAGTCCCTGAGATAGTGATCCTGTATACACTTCCTGGGAGTAAGCTTCTTTGAACTTGTGCTAACAGCTACTGAATAGACATGTATGCGTCTGAGGAGACTGCTTCTTTTTGAAATTTAAATACTTCAGTCACTAGGACCACTTTTAAAAGGACACTTAATACGTTGCTGAGACATTCTTTCATCTTTGACACATGTATAGGTTTATTTCATTGAAGAGTAAAGGAATTTTGATGCTTGCTAATTCTTAGTGGAAAGGATTAACCCTTGGCTTCCACTTTAGCTGAGCTACTGAAATCAGGTTCTTTATTGACTGAAGAAGCAATTTTTCCCCTCCTGAAGGTTAATGCCCAGAAGACTGTGGTAAGATTAACAAACCAGTATTTCAGTGTCATGGATTTTGAAGAGTAAGCAAAATACATACAGTTCATCTGTAAGGTGTTTTGATGCACATTTACAGTGAATCAGTTTAACCCTCTAATTCCTTTCACGAAAGGAAAGCTCCCATAAATCTAAGCCTTGCAAGCTGATAAATTTTGCATAATGTGTCTATATGCTTTTCTCTGTGCAGGAAGTTTAGTAGACAGACCGCATATGCACACTTTCAAATCTTGTACAGTATGGACAGTTTGATCCTAAGTGCATTACATATGTGTAATGACTTCCAATTGATTTCAGTAGTTGTATCTAAGTAATCAGGCTTATGTTTGCAACCACTGTCAGTATATTCCAATAGTTGTTGTTGAGGTTGGCTTATGCAAAAGACGGCAGAGTACCTGCCCTGTTTCTAACTTCTGCTCACAGATTCTTCTTTCACACTTGAAGCTGAGTAATTTCTTTTTAAGGCACTTCCTTGCAAGTAGTACTTAGTATATGAGGAATCGTATGCGTGCAGCGAAGGCATATGAAATATTTGCTAAGATGCTCACTCTTAAATGGTTGTCTCCAATGGAACGAAGAAAAAGTGAAGTTTGTATGGTCTGAGCCAAATTTTGTTCATTTGTTTGTTTATTATTCTCATATCCTGCCTTTTCCTCTTAAGAGTTCAGTTTCCTCCTCCTCTCCATTTTATCCTCACAGCAACCCTGTGGAACAGGGAAAGCTGAGAATAGCTAACTGGCTCAAAGTTAATTAGCAGCTTGCATAGCCAAATATTTATTCACTTATTTAAGGCTTTTATAAATGGTTCAATTAGCAAAACCTCTCAGAACAGTGTACAGAAAAGTGGAAAAAATCTAACAACATAGTATACATACGTTCAAGTCAACAGGGCAATTAAACATTACCAAAAACAACAGCTACTGCTACTACTGATAATAATAATAGCATAACACTAAAGTAAAACCAATTCACAGAATGCCAATGACCATATAGATAAAAACCAGTATAAAATCAAATAACAATGTGTAACAATTAAAATGCTGTATTTGATCTGGCGCTGAACTATATAAAGAATTGGTGCCAGGTGCACTTCTCCTATGGAGCTGGTTCCACAGTTGGGGTGCCACCGTCGAGAAGACCTTTCCCTAGTGGCCACCTTCCTTCCTTCTTTTATAGGTGGCTCCTGGAGAAGCACCTCCACAGACGACCTTAGAGTCTGGGTAGGGGTCTATGAAGGGAGATGCTCAAGGAACCAAGGAACCAATCCTTGGTTTCCTTAGTCCCAGTCCCTGTCCAACACAACTTTCTAAGTGTGAGCTCTTAGAAAAAGCTGGGGAGACATTCTGAATTAAGGTGGACAAAGTCCCCTATCTCTACTCCAGCTAGTAAGGAACATGTTCTTTCTTTTTTACATGGACAACAGATTTGAGATGAAGAAGAGAGGCATCAGTAGTTCCCTGATTATCTGAGGCCATCATTCCATACTTTGGCTCACTTTTGCCGCTGATTGATTGATTGTGACTGACCAGATTTTACAAATCACATAAAAAAAGCCCAAACATTTAGAAAAAGGCAAGCTTACAGGAACTAAAGCATATGTAAAATCAGCAAAACATGCAAAAGAATATGAACAAACAAAGGTTCATGTCAAGAGAGACTACTAAATGGAGAACTCATCTTGTATTAGCATTGAAATTGTAAAGCTTTCTCTCCAGACAAGTTCTCAGGCACCTTTATTGATTTTGGACCATTTTTTCCCATTTACTTGGCTTTAGGTATTCCTTTTCTGATCATTCTTTATGGTTTTGCTGTTTTCTGCTAGGAATATTCTGGGGACCATAAGATATTAGGGTTCCTTGTCCCAAGGCTTATGAACTCCTTAGGGAATCTAACACAGATCTCCCCCCCCCCCCCCCCCGCTCCCTTACTGGCATTGTGAAAAGAAGCATAGCAGCTCTTTCTGAAGTCACCAAAGAGACATCAGACAAGCTCACGGAGGGGTTTTTTTTAAAGAGCCTTCTGGCAGGTGAGAAGTGAGAGAGGCCAGAACTGCAGAATCCCATAGCTTCTCTGTTGCCATTCTCCACCCACCGCCAGTAAGTGTGATGGACTCAGACTCTCATCTAACTGGAGGGTATTTTCTTTTTGAGCAAGGATGAGTGGTGAAATTGGCCCAGCTTCCTACCTAGTGGCAACAACACTGCAGAGCACAGGATTTTCAGAAGCCTTAACTTAACTGGCAGGAATCCCACTGGTTTGCTTTTAGTATTCTTATTTCATTTGCAGCCCAATTCTGTGCATGTCTACTTAGATATTAGTCTCGTAGAGTTTAATTGAACTTATTTATTTTATGCTTTGTTATATTTATATGCCATCATTTTCCTTCCGAGGAACTCAAGACAGCTTACATAATTCTCCTTTACCTCTCCATGATGACCCTGTGAGGCAGGTTAGGCTGAGAGTCTGTGACTGGCCCAAAGCCACTCAGTGAGCTCCATGGCTGAGTGGAAGAATGGAGCCCAGATCACCCAAGTCCCAGTCCCGTACTTTGACCATGAGACCACACTGGTTCTCAGGTGAGTGAGTATAAGACGCACCGTTAGTCCATTCAGAAGTGACTTTTAAATTAGAAAGGCAGGATATGCATTTCTTCAGCGAAATAAACGTCAATCAATGCAGACATAATGCCAGACCATGGCTTATATTAACCACAACTGAAATGAATGTTTGAGCTTGAAGAGGTACAAAAGGCAAAATATAAACTTGCTCTGCAATCTGATTCCTTGGTGCAGGAGCCTTTGGAAGCACCAATGACAGCTGTAAGTAGCTACCTATTTTGCTTCTAGAGATAGGGCACTTGTTTTTTTTATTCTGGTTTGCCAGCTGTTGGTAAACCACAATTCATTAATCATGGCTTCATGTGTTGTAATGAATTCTAGTGATAATCTGCTAGATCCCATCCCCTTGAAGCAAGAATGGGTGTTATATTGGAAAATCTACTGTACATGAGTGGACAATTTGGTCCCTTGGCATAGATAATTGATACAATACATTACAATGCATTATCTTTGTCATAAGTGTAAGCAGTATCTACTCAGCTGTGGCAGGACATCTTTTGGAATAGTGCTAAGTTGTTGGAAGCAAATAGGGAATTCATAAGTGGACTAAGCAAAAATTATCTTGCTACCTTGGTATCTTGGCTTCAGCGTAATAATGAGCAAAACTTTTGAGACAATGTTAGTTGATGTATGGGCCTATTTCATGACCCACAAGAGATTGCTGTAGGAGTGATGGATTTAATTTAAAGAAAATTCTAGCTCCTGTGGTTATAGAGAGATAATTGAAAATGTGATGACATGTAAATTGACTTGGGAAAACATGCATAATTATCATCAAGCATAATTACCATCAAGTCAATATAGCTTTTGGATCATGCCTTTTAGACCCCATTTCTTCATAGAGCTTGCCCCAAAATCTGTGCTTTTAATTCTCTGTCAACTGGCTCACCACTGTTCCCAGCGAAACAGGATTCTTTTCATTTAATCATGCAAAGTTTTGGCATATACTATATATGTCAGAAGCTTAACAAGTTTCCATGAAGGCAATCCTGCAAACTATCATCAGGGGAAGAGACAGACCTCATCCTGTTTTACACTGGTTTCTGTAATTCTCCTGTCTAGAGATACTTCCTCTGTGCAAAACTACTCTCTATGATTTTCTATGGGGTTCAGTTTTCAAAGCAATAACCTTAGCCAGCGTTGCCTTTTAATGGTGACTTCTCTTAATGACTAGTTCTCTTACAAGATGATGACCAACTACTACTTCCAGTGGTAGGGAAGTATCTTTTTAGCTCATATGGTATACATCTGTGGAAGGAAAGGGTGCGGGTCCTAGACAACTATTGGTAATTGCATGTTCTTGCTTCAAGATTATAGGTTTGCTATAGCATATTTCTGTTGCATCCTGGGCTTTTCTTCCATTGTTAGCACTGAAAACATAGCACTGCTATTCAGCTTAGGTTGCCTAAGGTTCACTTTGCCATCCCTGTTTAGTGTTTAGGGTAGGGCAGGCCACAAATCAAGTGGATCAAGTTTCCTTAGGAAGCAAAAAAATGATACTGGGGCCTTTATGTGCTGATCTCTGAGTAATTCTACGGGACTTGCAAGTGTGTGTGTGTGTGTGAGTGTGAGTGTGAGTGTGAGATAGGAGTGTGGTGCTGATAAAAGTGGGCTGCATGGAGCTCGCAGGGTAGAAGTCATCCATCCCTTGTAAAAGTTAGTGTTAGGTTAAAGAACCTGAATTCACATGTTTAATTGTTCTGACCTTTTCAGTGACCTGAGTGTGAAGAAGTTAAGCATGGCAGCCAAGTCACTTTCATTCAGTGAGGTATTGGAAAATGCTGGATTAGTCAGTCAATGGAATATTAATGATGTATTCAAACACTGCTGCATATACGTGTTTACCAGAGTTAAAGGAGAAGGGAATGCCATCCTCCACTTTTGATACTGCTTGCAATGAATGACACACAATTGCATGAAGGATACGTGAAAAGTGATTGTTCTCTTGCTGCGTACTTAACTCATGTATAGGAGAGTTATGGAAAATCTGCAAAGACAGCCACTATCTGTGTGGGCAGAGCTTTTAGAAGCTGTGTGTGTGTGTGTGTGTGTGTGTGTGTGTGTGTGTTGCTGTATGAGTAATGGCTGCTGTTACAGTAAATGTACTTCCTATGAGAACATTTACCATGCCCAAAGCATTGCTTAAGGATATCAGTTTTACCAAAATGAGTAAGGCTTAACTGCATGGAACATTTTTAAAAGTGTACGTGTTAATGTTTTTCTTAATAGCTGTGCATAAATTGGTGGAAAGAGAAAGAATTAATAAAATTCTATGTCCACTGAACAGTGTGCTCACTCGCTTTCTCCCCCCCTCCCCTCCCCTCCCCTCAGCGCTCGCGCGTGCTCTCTCTCTCTCTCTCTCTCCCTCTCTCTCTCTCTCTCTCTCTGCGCGTGTGTTTTCAGCCAAATTCCTGCAAAGATGTGAGAGCTGCCAGAGCTTTTGCCGCAAAATGGCAGAGGAATTGACAAAAACACAGATCAAGTTTGTGTTGTGGGGTGTTATACAAGATAGTACAGGCTAATTTGAAATCCTTAGAAGTATGTTTTCTGCATGACAGCAATACAGGCAAAGGATAAAAGCACTGACTTGGAGAAAAATCATTCCCTAGTCCAGAAAAAGATTTGCAAAAGAAGCAAGATGATCTGAACTTGAAAAATAGAGTGCAATGCAAGTGTTGCAGAGTGTGTGTGTGTGTGTGTGTTTTGTGGTAGAGCAGTAAACTTAATTCTCAAAGCTTGTAAGTAAATTCACTTCGTACAGGAGAGCAAATTCCCTGAATACTATTACTTAAATATCCGTAGTATGACTTATTGTTGCTTAAATTCCCTTCTCCTGATTTCGTGCATTTCTCTTATAGCCTTCTTTCGAGGATTGCATAGTCCTTGTATACTCGCAGCATACCTGTGAAGTAGGTTAGACTGAGAGAAACAGACTCCCCGGCATGGCCCTCCAGTGAGCTCCATGGTTAAGGAGAGATTTGAACCTAAGAGTCACCCAGCTGAATCTAACCACCTGTTTCCTGCATTGCATTAACTTTCCTTTCAGAGTTCAGTGAACATAACTATGGATGCAAAAAAACTTCTAACTTCATTCTGAAGATAAGTTCATTTAAAAAGGTTTAAGAATGATTATTGTGTGTGTTGGTGTCAATATGTGACACTTACTACAAAGAATTTAAGGTGAATTAAATACCCCTTCAACCCTGTGACATAAATCAGGTGAAGGAGGAGCATTTAGCTGCCTTTACCTTCTGTGCTTTGTGGTCACATGGAGATTTACTTGAGGTGTTCCAGTCCTCAGCACTTTAACCATTACACCACAGTGGCCTTCCAGGCAACTATGTTTTCCTGACCTGAATCTCTGCTTTCTTTAGATACTTGATTGGGAGCTCTCAGGCACTGGAAATGCTGCGACTTGAGTTTGGCAACCCTTGTGTGTTGCTGCTTCATCCCATTTGTCTATGGGTGTGCTATAGGTATTCAGTGGCTAATGAAAAACATTCCTTGCATATTCAGGAACACTCGGTTTGTTACTGTTTCTATACTTCCTGGGCTGAACCCCAGCATTACAAATGTTGGCATGTCCATCATTCAGTAGTTATTGCTCCTCTGAGGTTTTGTTACATGTTACTCTTTCAGATGTAGTACTACAAAGTCTTGTAATGAGCTACTTGCTCGGTCACTTGCAGCAAGAAAGAATTGATTCAAGATGCCAGGAAACCTTTGTAAATCAGAAGAAGGTTGTTGCCCCTCTTCTTTCAGGCTGGTGATGTGTTACTAATCAGCAACAGCAGTAAGTGCGGCAGGATGATTCTTTCTTTGTGGGTTGGAAACTTGTACAGACTTTAATGGTCATACAGACCTTGGCCAAACCCAGATCTGCTAAGTTTTAGCAAGCTGGCTGCTATGCGGTGGTGGCCTGGAATGTTTTTAAATGGGTTTAATGGTAGGCGAAGCAAAGGATTCTGGCATTCTTTTCTGAGGGCTAAACATATTAGATCCTCACCATTTAGTATCCCTTAGTGTAAGTATGCAGAGGGCCAGTCTGGATTGTAACTACCATGCATTGCTTGTGGAGGTTTAAAGCATCCAACTCAACTACTTCGTTCCTAGCACCTGCTGAGAGAGAAGGGCAGTTGCTCTTGGCATGCATTCCCAAAGCTTCCTGGTTGGGACTCAGAGGAGGAGGAGCAGAGGGAGATCTCAGAATGTGGTCAATTCCAGATGTTGAGATGAGAACAGCAGAGCTGCTTATCTCAAGGCCAGACTCCCCAGAGGTGCTCAGGCAGCCTCTGAGAATAACCAAGAAGTACATTTAGCAGGAGGGTGCTTGGAACAGGGGAGTTTCTCAAGGACAGATGAGGCTAGTACAGCTTTCAACTCCATGAAATGTCACTGGTGGAGGAGGGTGGCCAGTTAAGAGGACTGGCATACAGAGAAGGGGCGTGATGGTTTCCAAATGGCCATTCCCAAAAGGATGGGGCCCAAACATACTCCCTTTGCATATTGAGAGGTCTGTGGCTTTCAGTATGCAAAGGGAGGAAACCCAGCTCTCATCATGGGTGGTATGTGCCTGAATGCAGGCTGGGAAAGGAGAGTGTGTAGCATGGAATGTCCCCTGCCTCTTTGTAATGGAGTCAGTCTTGTGCTTACACTAGCATTAAGCAAAGTCATGAGGTTCTGTTACATGCTATGTACTAAACATGGTGTGTGAGATGGGTAATGGGAAAGATGAAGGCAGGAGTGGTGCCTCATCATATAGATTCTGTGGCACCGTGAAAGAACAGTAAACTGTCCAAAAATTAATTTATTATTACTTGGATAATACTACATTCAGGATTTTTAGTGTCTTCCTTTCAATGAAGATGAAATGAATAAGATCGTCTTCAGTAAGATCAGATAAGATGAATAAGATGTTCATGGATAATTTTTGTACCTGCTTGGAATGTTGTTGCTAAAATGACTCGACTGCCATACCAAAAATAGGGTGAATAGCCATTAATATGATCTAATCACTGCTTTGTTCCCCTGGATTTTTTTTTAATTAGTTGCAAAGTTGTGCCTGATCCTTCATGACCCCATGGACAACATTCTTCCAGGCTCTCCTGTCATCCACCATCCCTGAGAGTCCACCAAAGCCCCCACAAACCACCCCAGGGACCCCATCCAGCCACTTCAACCTCTGCCATTCCCCTCTCCTTTTTGTCTTCAATTGCTCCCCAGCAAAGGCTTTTGTTAAACACTAACTTTATTTCCATTTCACTCCAGTTGAAGAAGTGGCTTCTGGTAATTATTTTCATTTCTTAGGATTTAGTATCTTTTGAGCACATTTCTTAGCCAAGAGCTCGGCACAAAACACATTTGAGCCACATCTTCTGGGAGAGCAGAACTTCATGGCAACCTTAAGTTACACTTAATAAGAATTGTAATCTAGCTTGCACTGATTCATTGAGCCCCCATTTATGTTATCTCATAGTGATAAGGGTATTGGTTTTCTTAAGGAACTGTACTTTTGTGTGCATGTTTATTTTCCATCAGAGGGCTGTAGTGTTTTGTAGTATAAGATATATTAGGAGAGAGGATGTCCGGCTTATGTCTCCAAACACCCCCATCAGTGACATTTTAGGCCAAACTGAAATGAGATTAAACAGCCTCCACCCCCCTAACTTCCCAGGATGTGAGCCTCTCTGGTATTTTATCAATGTTTAAATAGGGAGTGCAGGGTTAACTTGGATAACACATTCATATCTCTGTTGATTTTTCCACTTTTAAATAAATCAGCTAATAGTGCACAGATAATGGCCCCTGAGATTGGTTCTAAATACTGTTGCTAACTTCTTCCAGATGTTGTAAAGTCTTGAAACCAACTAACTAAAGAAGATAGTTGATGTTTTATTTTTATGTGAGCTAAACTATGCTACACTTCAAAATTGACAGCCTAAGCAGTTATTTGTGGACAAATTCAGCTTATGACAAAATAAGAACTCGTTCATCAGCCTTTTTGGTTTGGTCTGGTTTTTTAAACAAGCAAAGCGCTTGTTTGACTTCTCTTCTGTTTTAGTGGGAATGTAGCCATTGGCTCTGATATAGCTCTGTTTGCAGGCAACTGGTTGTAACAACTTGTGGAACTGGATTGGAATGTTAATTCCCACCTGCATCTAACGATGAAGCCATCCAGTCTGTGGCCTAGACAAGCATCTCATGTGCCTAGAGATATGCTTTTGCATTAGCTACATATGTGAACCCTTCTACCATATGCATCTCTGTCTTGCTGGATTGGGATAATTGCCTTGGGTAGAAACAAGTGAACTGTTTAAAAAACTATGTGCTTACAGGCATGTTTATCTGGTGGAATGCTAAGGAGAAATTATCAGTTTGAAAACAGACATTTATCATTGAGAATATGAGAGTATCAAGTAATCATTTTGATTTGTCACTGTCACATTTAAGAAAGAAAGTCATATATTTGGTGTGTGTGTGTATGCATCTCAGGCAGTTGCATTTGGTGCACTTCTAGAGTGAACTCACACTGTATGTGGAATGAGGTTTGTCCATTCATCATTCCCAGTGTGCTTTCTTGCATGTTCACATGCCCCACATTCTTTGTCCATTTTCGGAAGGGCCAAAACAGATCTGTACCCAACATCTAAGTATTGCGCAGTGAAGACTCTCTTGTTGCTGTTGTTTATTTTGAGTGGTTTTTGCTGTTTTTTTATTTTTTCCTTTAGGCCCTGGAGGCCTGATGTAGTTTGGAACCCTAACATGGCACCTGGAGATCGTAATACCTAGATCGCTGAGCTTACACCTACACTACAAATGGTTGTGTAGAAAAGATGTAGCTGATAGATAGTGTTTTAAATTAATGTAAGGTTTGGTCCAAAGTCAGACAGCAATGGTAGTAAGAATCTGCATTGTCTATGGGGAGATGCATGGAAGGAACCAGGTCTGAAAGACCCAGCGGACAGCTAAAGCAAACGTAAGCCCCCCCCTTTTTTTTGAATGCACGGAAAGTTTCTTGCTGCATATACTTACAAAACATTGACAACTGCCTGACAAAACTGCACTCAAATTGAAAAGGAAATGCTGTCTATAGTGTTAATAACACTATTTACAGAAAAAAAGTTACTGTGGAAACAGACCACGAAAAAATGAATGCAATTTTCATAACATTGTATAATGCCCCAAAAACCCCAAATGGAGCTTTAATGAAGACAAAGCCATAATCAATGATGTTTTCTCAGGGATTATATGGAAGTAGGAGCAGGAGTAAATTCTGAGAAGGTTGATGTTGCTCTATTAATTATGATTTCTAATTTGTGAATGCCAATGAAAGGACTCTTCAACAGCAACAGTGTTTTTGAATAATCCTAAATAATATTTTCAGAGATGGCCAGTTATGAGATCTCCTGAAGATGTCTGAGGTCATTGGAACAATAGAGAAAAATTATATGGATGTGATGAAATCTTTTTTTTCTAAAACAAGCAAACACAAACTGAGGTGGAGAGAAAGAAGACAGAATCCTTATACCACAAGACCAGAAAAAACAAAATGTTGAAAACCACAGAGGATTCAACAGGGAAATGAACAGTGTGAAAGAAGAGCTTGAGAAAACACTAGATGGCCAGGCATGTGTGCTCAAACTGAAGCATTGGTACTGTCCTGTAGCAGATGACGAACATTCAGAACTTCCACTTCCTGCCACAACTGGAATTCATGAGATCTGAACTGGCCTTGTCAGAAGCTCCAAAATGATTCATTAAATCTAAAAAAGAACGATGGATGTTATCTTGCTGACAATCCAAGTAAATCAATAATCAAACACCGCAAATCTATATTTTCAGGACTTGGTATACCAGAAGAGAAATTGTTATTGGCAATTCTATTCAGTTTCTGAGATGCAGAAATGTCTGAAGTATATCAAGAGACAAAATGAAAAGGAAACCTGTTAGCTGTGGAAATTCAGATGGGATATTCAGTGGTAGAATTTACCAAAGTCTGTTGAGATTCGATATGTGAACCCAAATCAGTTCTGGTACAAAATAGTAGAAAATTGAAACTAGAGCAGCAGCCATTTTGTCATTCTATAACCATTAGAGTTGAATAGTATTAAATTACTATTTTGTTACACAATCCTTACTATGTATTATAAGAGTAGAACAGTCAGGAGTAGAAGCTCTGCACAGCTGCTTTCCACAGCTCTTCTTTATTATGTAAGCAAAAAGTTGTCCTTCCTGCCAACCAGATAAATTGGTATGAATGCTCTCTTCTAGTTGGGTGTAGTGTTCATACCTGTTTCCAGTTAAGCCCTCACCTGACTGCTCATCTGCCTATTGGCTGAAAGGATGTATTTTGTTGGAGACAGGCATAGATGTCATCTGAGATGTGATCACAAGTAGCGTAAGTAATATGTATGTATGTATTTATTTATAAAATTTGTATGCCGTCCAATTACTAACGTCTCTGGATGGCTAATAGCATAAATAAATTGATGACCCACTCTGGCTGCAATTAATAAAATACAATAATAAAATTTGATATTGAAACTCATTAAAATATTGATTAAATAAAAAGGTCTTAACCTAGCACTGAAAAACATATAATGACGATGCCAGGCGGACCTCTCTGGGGGCGCCACCACAGAGAAGGCCCTCCTCCGGGTACTCTGTCTCCCGTTGCCGATTATAGGTGAACAAAGAATTCAGTTTACTGTATTTCAGTAATTTCTGCAAGGTTTGATAGAAGGCCTTGCTCTGTAAAATGACATCAGTCAGAGAACATTAGCAATCGTCATGATAAGCAGTGTCAAATGACACACCTGGAATGTAGGGGTGTATATTAGGAGTGCTGCAGAATCTCAGTATTGCAAAGATAATGTATTAGGTAGAATCTGTAAAATTACTGGGATGCAGTAATACTTTTAATACCCTTTCTCACTGTTCTAAGTTTCGTGGTTAATACTTCTTGCCAATTCTTTTTGTTTCTTTTCAGAGTGTTTCTGCCATTGTTTTATGTATAAATTGCCTTTGTGACAGAGTATATGACATGAAAAACCTTCTCTTGCATTATTATAATTTAAACAAAATCCACTTGTTGAAATACATTTTAGATTTTATGTTGATGTAGAATGTTTGAAATTACTTCTGCTTCTAGAATTTTTCTTGCCTAGACCAGTACTGGTGTAGTTTGTTATAAGAGTATAAAGACTGTCTTAACTGATCAGTCCCAAAGACCTGTGTGGAACTAGACAACCGGTACCCACAGTGGCCAACCATATACTACCTGGGAAATTCACAATTAGGGCATGATAGTGGTAGCCCTTTCCCATAAAGCCATTCTGAGAAAGTAACAGAACATACAGGAAAACGACCACGGAACAGTGATGTGGAGCCATTCTTGGGGTGCCATCTTTTCCTGGTTTGTAGTTGTCACTTTTCTGCTTATTGGTTTTCTTTCTTTGAGAAATGGACAACTGCCCCTAACTTACTGCCTCCCTTTGGGCACCATTGATCAAAGAGCAGTGACATCCTGCTTCAAGCTACTAGTGTACTTCTAACCAAAAGGGATACAGCATATATTGCTTCCCAAATAGTGAGAAGAAGCAGGCATTTTTCAATGTACACTGACGTCTACTAAGCATTCTGTGGGACAACAGAAGACCTCAGAACACTGGATAATGCTGAAATCAGTAAAATGGAGGTGATCCTGTTGATCACAAGCTAATTTTGAAAACATTTCTTGACCCCAGCCTTTGAATTATTGAATGATTTCAACCAGTGGAGGTTGGTAGCTCCCATTTTAATGCAGCTGTAAATTTCTGGAGAACCACTGCTTGTCAGAGTAGATGACACTAGGCTAGGTAGACATTCTGACCTGGTAGTGGGGTCTCCCTGAGTCCAAATCCTTCAGCAGCCAGCAGTCGTCGTTGCAACTCTTCAGAACTGGAAAAGGACATATGCAACAAACCTTGGTCAGTATAGCTCATCTGTGTGATAATACTCATAGAAAATTCATACAGTCTGTAAAATCAGCTAGTAAAGTCTTCCCTGCATTTTCCAGAATAAAAAAAAAAATGTTCCTATGAAACAAGCTTTCTATGTACAGAAGAGCGTTCAATTTGACTATCTTCCTATAAGGAAGGTGCTCCTCCTCTTCCTTTTGGTTCAGAACCATTAAAAAAAACTATCCTGTGTACTTTGATGCTGTACAAGGCAGCGAAAAACTTAATGCCTGATTTGGCACATTGCAGAAACTTGGTGCTAGTTGCTGTAAAATCTTGCAAGGCCTTAATCATTCATGTGCCTGAAAACTGCTGCAGAGCAAAATTCATCACTCCCTTTTATCCACAGTCCTTAGGTCCCCACCAGGCTTTTGGTGAAGGCAGTGGCTGCCGCTTACATGCCATTGTGGAGATTAGTTATTGCTTTACAAAAGCTATGAAATTGTCAGATGAGAAGTGCAGCTTAAGTGCAAGCGTTATTCTGGTTAATAAAACAGCCGTGCAGTGTGCTATTAAAACAGCAATATCACAGTGTTGTAGTAGTCTTTGCGAAACAATGTTCCATAATAAGAACTTTGTAAGGCTTTGCTTCCTTTGCCTTCTTATTTATAAGAAAATAAAGTTAACCATATGTAATGAGACTGCACCGAGGGAACAGAAGACGTTAGTGCTACATCTCCGGCTAATTCAATATGATAGTAATGTGCATGGCTTCTACAGCTATTACTGTTGTATAACACAATGAGTGACAAACACTATTTAGCATACCAAATGGGGGGCAGCGTCTCCAGCTTTAATCTAACTAATACCCCCACTGCAAGATATAAATAGATTAAGTGAGGAAATCCAATATTTTCTCCATTCTCCCACTAGAGCGATACACATTAGCTGTTTCTTGCCATCTAATTGTATTACATGGCAGGGATGCGATAAAGGTTTAATGGCGGTAACTGTCATCTGTCACTTCCCTTTAGATGTATGCTGCTCAATATGATTAACATGCTTTGCGCTCCAGGAACCCGTTCCTTCTGCATCTATCATAGCTGCTAATACACCTGGAAGTTTTCTTGATAAGTTTTCTTTTTGTTGGGTGTCTGCCTTCCCTCTTCCCTTTTTTTAAAGAGAGAGATCATATGCATGCTGAACTTCAGAGATAAGGCTTTCTTATTATTGTTCCTTACAAGAATGTGCACCCTACCTTTCTCCTCCCTCATGGTGGCTGACCTGGTGCTCGTCTTCGCTAATTTACCCTTAGAGATGGGTTGGACAGAGGGACAGTAACTGGTGCAAAGTCACTCCGTGAGTTGAGTGGGGACTATAATCCAGATCTGCTGTGTCCCAGTCCAATCATGACAGCACACTGGCTTATCACAACACAGCTTGCGGCAATGGGTTCAAAGCAGCTTCTTCCCAGCCACTGTTTGCTAATCAGGAACTACTGGACCGGATGCTTCCATGCTTCTTCCTTTTCTTGCATTAACTGGGATCTGGTGTCTCAGAAAAGCAGACATTCAGGTAGGGCCATCTCCACCCCTCCCAAAGTCTAGGCAAATAGGTCAAATGGTTTTGGTTTTGCACTAGAAGCTGCCACCTTTCTTCATCACCCACTTTCACCTTTACTTAGGACAGCTTTTCCCAACCTGGTGGCCTTCAAAGTCATTTGGACTGCACCTCCCAGAATTCCCATCCAGCAGGGCTATTGACTGGGAATTCTGGGTGTTGTAGTTCAAATGTTTCTGGAAGGCACAAGGCTGGGGAAGGCTGACTTAGGAAGAAGAGGAAAGCAGTTGCAATGGTTTCTGGATTGAGGTCTAGATATAGCTGAAAAACATCTCCTGGAGCCAGGGAACAAAGAAAAAATGGTACTTGTGCTTCCTGGTGTCAGATGCTGTCACACTAACTCACATCCAGCCTTGGAGTGCTCTGGTCCTTTGTCCAGGGAAGTTAAGTTTGGAAAAGAGACCAGAATGTATGGGAAAACTTCTAGACCCTGTGGTGCTCCTCCTGCTTATGCTGGTGAAAGTACACTGGCCGGATTCAGAGCAGGGCTCAGTTAAAATAAACAAGTGGGGGCCTTCAACGAAATGCTGCGCCATGTTTCGCTGCTGTATCCAGATGTGGCATCTCTGCCTCCCCTTCTCTTCTGTCTCTGTCTCTCATTCCAGATGGCAGAATCTATCTCGTTCCTTCTCATGCAGTGGAGGTCCCCTCCCAAATTTTTCAAGGCAGACAGACCAGCAACAACCACACAGAAGACCCATCTCCACCACTGCTCTTCCTGACAGTGATGCTGGCCTCATGTGCTCACTATCTGCAGAGTCTGCCAGTGCTGGTTAGAAACGATGAGAGCTGAAGCCCAGCACACCTGGGGTGTACGAGATCAGGGAAGGCTGCCCTAGAGCATGCCTTGTTTGCAATGCAAAAGGCTGGTCACACGATGTCCTTTTGGAAGGCAAACAAACACATCAAATATAAATCTAGCTGAGACACAGAGCAGCCATTCATTGGAGGCATTGATTTTTTCTTAGCCAGGCTGGCTGCTTCTGCATTGCCAGGGAAGAGGAATGCAGAGGAGAACAGAAATCAGCATGAAACGTGCATGTCCTAGAGATGCAAATGCAGAAAGATTTGCCATATTTAAAATAGTGGTCCACCTATGACCAGGTAACCCAAGTTCCTGTTGAGTCTGCTGTCCAGGTGCTAACTATTGATGGACAACTTCAATGCCCCTCTTGTTCCTTCTTCAGAGAAGCCTTTTGGACCAGAAAGTCCATTAAACAGAAGACAAATCTTGCCCCTCAAATACAAAACAGTTGGCTGAATAGAAAAGATACCCATCCTAGTTTTTGAGGGCTTTTTTTTCCTCGAGTGTGGAAGTCTTGATGTCCCCTGAGCTTGTCTTTTGGCAGTGTGCCTCTGGCTACTTAAACAATGATACCACTTGAATTTGGAAAATAAAGTTGTATATAATGAGTTTGAAATTTCTAAATCAGATGAGTGTTAGCTTGCATATCAGTAGTTTGTATCAGCATACATATAGGGAGAGCAAATGGTGTAGAATGATAAGTAAATTGCAGTGTGCTTATGGCTTTACATTACAATTTTGCAAGGATGTAATGTATGAGTACAATTCTGTTAACAACTGCCTGTTCTGCACCTTCAAGATACATCTAATGGACCTGCTTTTAGTCTCTCAAGTCTTATGAACAGAAAGTGTGACCACAACTCTGTGAATTTACAAGTGTATGTGCATAAACTATACGTGTAATTAGGGAAGCCTATGCATGTAAGTGCACAGAGGTCAGTCCTGCTGGTACAGGCATTGGATGCTTGCTTTCACTGCATCTTCTGCTCAGTCACTGAACACATTTTGAATATGGGAGTAAGGAAGGCCCTTTGGCCCCTTTGGTGAGATCCCACTGAACAATGCAGAGGTTCTTATTTAGCATTGGCTCACCTTGGGAGTTCAGGTGCCATTTTTGAGCCTCAAAGTCCACACCACATTCTATACCTCCAGCACATAGTTGCTGAAAAGGTGCAGGGACGAGGCTATGGGTGGTTCACACCAAATGCAAGCTTACATTTTCCCAAGATACATAATTTTAGAACAATTTTAGTACAGTCAGAGCTGTTGTTTTTTTTTTTAAGTCCTACTTGATTGTCTGGGGGATGTGGTCAGATATAGGACTTTTTATGTCCAAACATGCATGGGATTATGAGTTGAGTGCTCTGGGAACAAGCCCAAAGAATCTGAAAGTTAAGAATTAAATTAATCGGCCAAAGGGTTTTATACAAGTACCCAATCCAGATAATAAACACATTCTCAGCTATAATAAATCTCTCTCTCTCTCTCTCTCTCTCTCTCTCTCACACACACACACACACACACACACACACACACCCGGAGTAGCTTCGAGGCAAGAGCCTGTGTGTAGCCCATTAACAACCCCTTGAGGCTTGTTATCCTCCAGCTGGGCCTATTTTGAGATATCCAAATAGAGATTTCATTTCACTTCCGCACATTTCAGTCCGCTGCACTTTATGCTTCGCAGTGGGGGAAGGCAGAGAACACGTTCAAGCTGGCCCAAGCCGTTAGCACTCGCTCAGTGGTTTTGCCGAATACTGTACTGAGCCAGGGACTTCCATCCATTTTAGCAAGAGCAAAATGAAAATGCAGCCCCTGCAGTCGAGTTTGTTGGTTGTGGAGAACTACAGGGGAAGAGTGAGTGCTGTTAATGTTATTGATGATGGTAGCGGTGTAAGGTGTTCCGGAGCAGAAATGTGGTACTCCGTGTTTGCCCTGATATTTAATTCCCCTTGTTCAAAATGGTTGAGGAAGCTTTTCACGTGAAAAGAAGTGATTCATTTATGGATGGCTCTGTGTGTTCCCTGTCCCCCCTGATTTGCTAGTGAGGTAGCTACAGCCATGACATTATTATAGTCTTCTACTAATTTGACAAGGTCAGATCATGTGGCACCGTCTGCATTGCAAACAATTACCAAAGGTTGTTGAGGCAGCTTCTGTGCTATGAATCACTAAATCATTAACTTCTTTGTCACTGAAAAAGTGTCCTAGCTACTGGCCTGTCTCAATCAATATCCCCAGACACAGAGTATCCGTGTCCTTTTTCTTTAATCTCCCAAGGGGATGACTCAACCACTGCACCACTTCCAAATCACTCAGCTAATGGGTACCAGAGTGGGGACCCTGATTGTCTCTGACACCAACACAACCACTTTTCTTCTTTGCATATCAATGCAATACATCTCTGTCGCACAGGAAGCAAATTGAGTTATGGAAATGCTTAAGTCTGCTTTTGAGACTACATTATATTGAATTTGGGGCCTGCAGACTTGATTCCGTTTAACATACCTGAGAATTTTAATATCCTCCTGAAAGCAGTTATTTGTCATTCATTGTTGAGGCTGTCTAAATTAACTCCCGCACAGGATCACATGATGAAATTTTCCAAAGACATACGCCACCTTACCTTCTTTTGGAGTCAACTTTTTATCTGTCTTCAGATCAGCATTCTCAGGTATGCTCAGTCCCAAGTAAATTCATTGAAAGCAGCAGGGGAAAGAAATTAAAAGAAGAGGGAGATGGAAATTGATAATGGATCCTACAAATATATAAGGAACAGTGATGGTGTATGATTTGATTGCCAGTATTCAGCCCCTTGCATGCATAAATGAGGTAGCAAAAGAATACCGCACTGTGCAGTATTAGATTGCAGTAACAACACCCTCTAGTGGCATTAGTTTACGATTAAAGTTTGAGGAGCTCCGGAACTGTCAAACCTTTCTTTTCAATGGCGTGGATTGTCTAAGTATTGAAAAGGTGGTTTCACATCAACTCTACATACATTTCTAAATATTCAAAAATCTTTCATTTTAAAATATAAATGTAGCTTTGAACGTTTTTAGTTTCTGGTTTGTGTAGATCACTAAAATCTGGTTGTAAATATATATTGCTGATTTGCTATTTACACCTTCTAATTTAATTATATTAGAGTTAAAGACTCTGGCTAATGGAAATGCTTAATCTTTGGGAGTAATTCTCTTGTGCATACTTTTCCTACACTGTGAAAAGTGTTATATTTTCCAAAGAGAGAGGTATTTATAGTTGGTGCTGATTCTGTTATTTATTTGGCAAGTATCAAGTATTATTATAATTACATTGCATTTAACCCAAAACAGCTTACATAGCTACATGCTGACAACAACCCTGGGAGGTAGGTCAGGGTGAAAATGAATGACTGGATGAAAGTCACCCAGTGGGCTTCAGGGCCGAGTGGGAACTAGAACTGGAACCCTGATCTCCCTGGGCCCATCCAACACTGGAGCATTAAATGCAGTGCCAAACAGGGAAAATAAAAACCCAGTTTTCATCTTATTTATTTATTTAGAATTTTTGTATGCCATCCCATTCACATGAGGCTCGGGACGGCTACATACAATAAATAAACACAATACAAATAGTGCACATAAAATCCAGATTCACCCTGGCTGCAAATTAAAAACCTATAGATGATATTAAAAATTGTTAAAATATTGTTTAAATAAAAAGGTCTTAGCCTGGCACCGAAAAACAAATAACGTTGGCACCAGGTGGACCTCTCTGGGGAGCGCATTCCATAGGTCGGGCGCCACCACAGAGAAAGCCCTCCTCTGGGTACTTTGCCTCCTAATGTCTTTCATGAGGGTTCCCGGAGGAGGGAATAAATGGTCATTTATTTTATTTCTTTAAAAATTAATACATTTCTATCCTTTTTTTCTTGAAGGAACCAAAGGTACCATATATAACCCTTTTCATTTCTATTTTATCTTCACAACAGCCCTGTGAGGTAGGTTAGGATGAGTCAGTGATTGGTCTGAAGTCACTAGTAAACTTCATTGGCCAAGTGGGGATTCGAACCTGGATCTTCCAGTCCAATGCTACAACCATTACACCTGAGTAGCTGCATTTCCTTTTCTGTTTTCTCCTATTTGTTGTTGTTGATATTGTAAGATTTATTGTAACCTGCTTTAGAATTATTCTATACCAAAAAAGTAATAAGCTTCATTCATACATTCATACGTACATACAAATGGATAAATAGTTAATGGCAACAATGTGATACCTTCTTAGTCAATGGATAACACATTCCCTGTAACCAACAGCAAAGTCACAATGTCAGAGTGTTGTAAGTTGTAGAATTTTGTCAAGGCTTGTGGCCTGTCTGTGTTTGCACATACTTACAGGGACTTACCCTGTGCTTAAACAACAGAATTAGAAAGTTTGTTGATCTAAGCACTTCGCAGTGCTTATGGTATAACAGCTGTATTGTTCCGAAGAAAGACAAATACATCCAGACCAGTTTACTTGATACCTTCTACTGCATTCTGGAGATCCCTAGAATTTCCCAGCTTTCCAGAAATGTCCCACTGAACGTATAAATAATAACTGATCCCTGTCTCCAAAAGACATCTTATCTTCCATTACTCTCACTGTGAGTCTGTAGATATTTGGAGAGCCAGTGTGGTGTAGTGGTTAAGAGCATGGGACTGGGACTCAGACGTTCTGGGTTCTAGTCCCCGCTCGGCCATGGAGCCAACTGGGTGACTTTGGGCCAGTCATAGACTCTCAGACCAACCTACCTCACAGGGTTGTTGTTGTGGGGATAAGATGGAGGAGGAGATGTAAGCTGCCTTGAGCCCTTTGCAGGAAAAAGGAAGGATATAAATCGAAAAATAAATAAAATAAATATGGTAGAATCCTGAGTTGGGTCCTGTCTCATGTTCTCTGGGCACATGAACCTAGGCTACATTCCTGTACCAACCAAGGAGTAAGTTCCATGGAACTCAGTGGAACTTTCTTCAAAGTAGACATTGCACTAGAATGTAGCTCTGCAATATGCAGGTACTTTGTATTAGATGCTCAGGGGGAAAATAAACACAAACCCTGAAGACAGAACATTTGGGAAAAGCCTGGATTTGAACATGGACCATGATGAAAAGGTAATCCAGTCTGGTCTTCTGCTTGAAGTGGCTGAGCTATCCAAACCAACTCTAACCAAGTTAGCCAAACACAAAGCAACTGTCCTATAGAAAACTGTCTGTAGAACAAATAACTCAAATAAGTGGGTCAAGGCACACAGTTGTTTTGTCTACAGTCCCTAGCCAGCACAGCTAATAATGAGTGATGATGGGAGTTTCTTGTGGCCTTTTAAGGTCTAGCCCTACCTTAAAGAAGACACAATAATGTTCAGTTATCTAGCCACTTTAAGCTACGGGGGAAATGTTTCCATCCACTCCATAGTAACATCTGTCATCAAGAATTTGCAATGCACCATATGGCGGTAGGGCTGAGGATAACCTTTGTGAACTGTAGCTAGCTTGCTTTCTGGAGCAAGCAAGGCAGGCCAAATGCTGTCAAGAACAGGTGCTCCCATGCCAAAGCTGCTCCCACGATTTCATTGGTGCTGCAGGGCCCACTTTTTGTGCAGAGGAAGGCATGGAAGATTGTGCCTCTCCCTTCCTGGAAAGGAACTTGGATGACACTTCCTTCTCACATCCCACTTTCAGTTTTTGATGTCAAGAAGATGGGTCCATTAGATTCTCTAAATAAACAAGCACTTTCATCACAGTTGTTTTCAGCAGGAGGACCATGATGGCAAACTTACCTGTTCTGCCCTAATAGCTGCAGTTGTTTAGCTTAGAACAATGGCAAGTAAGGGACACATGATAGAGTGTTGAAAACTGTGCATGAAGTAGAGAGGGGGACATCTTCCTCCTCTCCCATAATGCTAGAACCTGAGGTCACCCTATGAAGCAGCTTGATTCTGGATAGCCAGAAGGAGGTACTTCTTCACACAACATACAGTTAGACTGTGGAGTTCACTGCCATGGGGAATGGTGTTGTCCACCAATTTGGCATTGAATTGGTGGCCATCACCAAATTTTGGCTTTAAATTTTAGCTTTTTTGGTGATGGCTTTAAAGGGGGACTGGACAAATGCATGGAGGAGAAGGCTAGCAAGTGGCTACCAGCCTTAATGGCAATGTGCCACCTCCAGCATCAGAGGCCATATGTTTGCACATACCAGTTTCTGGGAGCTTAAGCAGTTGTTGAGCTCCTCCTGTGGTCAGCTGGCCTGTCACCATGTGAACAGAATGCTAGACTGGATGAGCCATTGTTCTAATCCAGCATAGCTTTGCTCATTTGTGTCATTTTGACAGCCCAATTGGTCATACATGCCCACTGTTGTTGGAGGAATGCCTTCTGATGCCATACAAAATGTAGAAGTGAGAGTCGGTGACTGACAAATGTAGAAGGCTCTCTATTGTCTAGCAGGTAAGTACTGAAACTTGAAAAATGTTGCCAGAGCCCTGATGTCTTATAGCAGCAGTATGCAGTCACTGATCTATCATTACCTATTCATAGGAACCTGCGGGAGTCCTCTGTGTATTCTTCCCTTTCTTTAATGTGTCTCTAAAATGCTTAGAAGTTTGTTTGCAGCTGCCCTGTCCTTGCTCTTTTCCATTTTTGCCCACATGTTTGTAAAATTATACTTCAGTGGTCACTGGAGTTTGAAATCAATGGGACTGTTCTCACATTCCCACATTGCTGTCGCTTAAAGATGGCTCGCTCGCTCTCATTTAATTTTATTTATTTATTTTAGTCAGTCCTCGGCTTAATGAAATTAAAGTTTCATCAAGGCAGTCTTTTCACTGGTGCTTTTTTATAATCATCACTCACTTAAGGTGACTTAGACCGTTGGACAAAATGTAATTAGCGTAACTAACTATTGATCAGCCCAAGATAAACAAGAATTTTAATGCATACACAAGACCTGGCTGAAAGCTCTTGATTGTTGAAGTATGCAAAAACAGTAAAGTAAATTAAGTGTGCTAAGATAAAATTTATTGGTGATAATTGCAGTGAAACTTGGGGATGGTTAAGGTCTTTCCCCCATAGGAACTAATTGCATGTTGTATCATGTAATGCATCAGATCTGTTTAAAAATCATTTCTCTTTTAATAACCAAAGCCTGGCCTCATGTCTTGTTCAATGGCATCCTGCATTAACAGTACTGAAACATTCCATAAAACAACAGCCACAAAACACTTGCAATTTAATTCAGCGATGATGTAGCTCTGAAAAAGGGAAGGAGAAAGACTGACGGGTTTGCACAATCATAGGATAAAGAAGCCATGGTATAGAGAAAGGTCACCTTCTCCCTATACAGGTTCCGTGTTGCAGCTCCAAATGACCTTGGCGTGAAACCCTGGAGAGGTGTGGATATATAAGAGCGAGGAGGAAGTGGTACCATGTTTGTCTAGGGCAGCTGATGCTGCCGTTGGGCAACAACCACTTCTGTGCATGGAGAGCTTCTCTGGCCAAGCTGGATGAAGCATTGTCCTGCCATACCAGAATTTCCATTATCTTTTCTGTAGGCAAATAACTGGCACTGGCTTTTGAGGCTCAATAAATGGAGTATATTTAGGGTGGTGGTCAGAGTTCAAGAAGTTTGCAAAGCAAACTACAGTAAAGATGCTGCTTTGTGAATCGCCTTCATATGGTCCTTTCCTGGGGAGAACCTTTAGGCATGTGGTATATGAGTGCACAGCAGCATTCATTTCTGAAAACTCATTTTTTAGAGAGAGTATGCTTTTCTCTCTCTCTTTATTTATTAAATTTGTATAAGAACCACTTGTTAGCATAAGACTCTAGGTAATGCAGTTTCTGTCTCAAAAATACAGATAACCAGCTAATCTTGCCCTTATCTACAAAACTGCTTCCTATCTGTTCATTTTACTTGCTTGAACTATTATGAGAAAAAGGGAAAAAAATGATGCACATCGTATAATTAGGAAGTAAATTCCTAAACTGTTTTTCTAACTGTGCAGCCAGCACAGTTTTTGAGCCTGAATTGCAATCTTTGATGACCAGAGCAAGCTACTACAATGTGCTCTTTGAAAAGCCTTGCTACATCAGAGTTTAGCCGCTGAAATGTTTCTATCGTTTATTTTTCTAGGATCTCTTCCCTGGCTGCTTGCTCATAAAGATGAGGCTGTGGAAGGAAACCAGGCTCTTCATTGTATTTTTTTGCCTGGCTCCATTGATATTCACAATGGACTATTACATTCCAGGGCTTCAAGTTGTTTGCATGCAACCATTTAATTGATAAACAACCTAATAGTTCAAGTTAGTTGATTCGTTGTTTCTTACAGTAAGTATAATGAAACAAATTAAGCAAAGTTTAGTTTGTAAGCACAAACACTTATGGTTACTGTTATGTAGTGCCAACCGGCTGGTGTGTGCTATGAGTTGTAGGGCTTTTTCTGTCTAAACATGCATGGAATTGTGCCTTAAGGGGCTTATCTGCATTCTGAATTTTCTGCTTGAACTGCAGATACTAAGAGAGAAAATGTTTGTCAAAGGAAATATATGATAAGGCATGTAAAGTTTCTTAACAAAGGCATGCATGTGTAGCACAGTGAACATTTGATAAACATTGACTCTGCATTACTTCTGAATTACTACCACAATATCTCTATGCATATTTCAGAAATCATCAAGATGGTGATTAGCTACAGGGCATGTGCAGAAATGCATAGGAAACAGCAAAAGCTCTGCACTGAAGGCATACAGTGGGTGAGTTCACATGATCATGGACAGAAAATAAACTACAATGAGTTATTTTCCTTTCTTGTGCATGCTGAACACAAGTCATCTGATCAGCATAATAAATCTCACTGGGCACAGGTTGTCCTGGTGTCTGAACCCAGCAAGAGTGGGTGGCTGGGATTTCAGAGTGGTTTGTAAAGAGCCCCAGCCACTCACCCCAGCTGTTTTCAAAAGTCATGACAACCTGTTCCTGGCAAGCCTAATTATGCTAATGAGGTGGCTGATGACCAGCATGTGCAGCCAGGGTAAGCTAATCCTTTGCAGCTTATTTTTGCTTGGTGATCATGCAAACCCAGTCAGTATTTATTCCCTTCTAGGACTGCGCACAATGAAACAGCTTCTAGGGATTTTTTAAAAAAGCGAACTGGCTGTGTAGAGAATGAATTGTTTGAAAGTTATAATCCCTTTTCCCCTCCTTGGTGCAGGTTTTGAACATTTGTTCTCCCTAATGGATTGCACTTTTTAAAACAATTGTAAGGATGAGGTGCCAAAGCAGTTCAAAGCATGTACATCTAATGCTTAAAATAAAAGGCACAATCCATTTGTAAAACATTGTAAACTACCCAGAGTAGGGAACGGGAGAGTGCGGAGGGAGAGCGTGGCTTCCAGCCAAACAGCAGCCTACACAGCTGGCTCCATTGCAAAACCCCCAGGGAAAAAAAATGGGAAGAAGTTAAGTTTTTCTGCTTTTACTGCCGTACGTTCCTTTTGGAAGTATGTCCATACACATCTTTAAGGGGCTCTCAGGATTCACTGTTGTATTCCTCATAGGAGGAGGATGGTAAAAGCTACACCCAGCAAATCTCAGACAATCAGGCCACAATGCTACTCTCACTTGGAAGTATGTCCCAGTGATCTCTGTGGGACTAGTTTCTGAGAAGACATGGACTGTATTGAGCTGTCCCTGTAATGTATGTGTAATCTTTTTTTAATCCCCGAGAAATGCCACTGATGAATTACATTAGTTTTTATTAAGGATTACCCTGATTTAGTGAAAAGGGCATTTTGACTTAAACATGGAGTGAGAGGCCATGCTTTGTTGCTGCTCTGAAGGCTGCTTGAAGAGGTCGTGTTTGCCTTGTGGCAAAACATGGGAAATCAGTCTGTGAATGACCATTGACATTAGCAGTTCATTCACAGTAGTTGTTCAGACAGATGTCTTTTTAATCTGGTGGTAGTATCTTGATGGTTTGTCGCTCAGGATACTTTGGCTAGAAGAATCAAATTGCAGAAAGGCCCAGAGAGGCATAATATTTACTATATGGTGAAGCAAGAGAGTAAGAGAAAACCTACTAATGCAGGGGACTGGATTGGGACCTCCCTAATGGGGGTCCATCTAATGGCCATCTGGCAGCTAGTAAATGCACTGTATCTTCTGTCTGACCTGGTCTGGGGCTGGGAGAGGAATCCTGATTTACTCTCCACATAAGACCCTCTTTTTCCTCAACAATGGTTTGGCCCCATCTGCAGCCAGTTCTAGGCACCACAGTTTAAGAAAGATGCAGGCGGACTAGTAAAGGTTCAGAGCAGGGCAAAAAAACAGATCAGGAAACTGGAATAAAGTCACATGAGGAGAAAGTGAAAGAATTGGGCATGTTTAGCCTTGACAAGAGAAGATGATCAATAAGATGATCTTATTGATCATCCCAGAATGCAGGACACAGAATAACAGGCTCAAGTGACAGGAAGCCAGATTCCAGCTACATACTAAGAACTTCCTGACTCTGAGAGCACTAGGACAATGGGACCAATGACCTAGGGAGGTTGTGTGTCTCTCACATTGGAGACAAAGAGTCAAGATAATCAGAAATGAATAACTCTTCTGTGGTCTTCACATCCTAAATATATAAAAATGATAAAAATGAGTTTTTAACAGGTGTATTCAGTGGTGTAGACAGGTGCAATACCTACTTTAAAAGTCAGCTGATGTATTGTCTGCCATGCATTTCTCATAGTGACCTTCCATATCAAACACCACCAGCAAAGGATGATAATTTCTGAAACAGAAAGGATGTGCATCATGAACAGGGCCCTTGGAGGAGGACCCTAAACGGGTTGTGTCTCTCAGTGAGTCTGTCATCTTACTGTCATTGTCACCAGCTGCTGGTGTCCTTTTATTATTCCCCGTCATAGCCACCCCTTTATGGCTTGGCTATGGAGGATCTGGTGGCGCAGCAGCTTAATGACACTGGAACTATTGATCAGACATGGTTGACATTTCAGCAGTTCGAGCTCAGCCTCACGGGACAGAGTGATCTCCCATCTTTTGCCCCTAGCTCCTGCCCCTAGCAGTTCGAAAGCATACCATTGGTGAGTAGATTCATAGGGACCACCACTCCTCGGTGGGAAACCTGCTGGCTTCATTCGTGATGGAAGCAAGCACCGGCATTGGATCTGCCTGGACACACTTGGCAGAGAATCAGTGGGGAACAGTCCCGGATGAACTGGTTTCAACAAAAACATCGCTGGCCTACTGGTGCTAAGCTAGTTCGCCCCCCGTGGTTCACCAGCGTAATAACAGATTAGCAACTGCAGGCATCAGAACATCTGCTGTGTGTAAAACGCTGTAGACTTCCTGGCAGTATTTGCCATACGCTACATAAATATGGCTTGGCAGTGGCATCTGCTACTGCTCCCCACTACCCTCCCAGCCAGAATAAGAAGCAGATGAACAAGCAGGCTGCTATAGTGGAGCAACGCCTTGTCAGTCAGATCCTGCTGGGGCATGTGCCCCAGCATGCCAGCCTTCAGCCACCACCTGGACAACGAGTGAACAGGCATGAACACACAGATGCTTATGGAATGACCCGCTGACTGTTGGCTCAAGCCAGACAGGAAGATCATGCATGTACCAAAAGACTGCAACCTATTCCCTCCCCCACCATAATTGTTTTCAATTGCTTGTTTAGGGAACAAGTTTAGTAGCCCAAATAAAATTCTATACACTGGAGCAAGGAAGAGTGGTGCAGACGAATGGCACTGATTCCTAAGTGTCTGATATTGCCGTGCTGCCAGAATTTATTTTTTTTTCCTTTCACAGAAGAACCAAAAATAAATACGTGCCTGCAGGTTACTATTTGCAACCAGGAAACAGTGATGTATAGAAGGAAAGTTGAGTGGTACTTATCTCTCCAAATGGCCATCTTTTGCTGAGTTGTTTGAATGGGAAGGAAGAAAATGCTTTCATTCCATGCCCCGAAGAGCCATTAGCAATCCAGCAATATGAATGTTGTCCAGATTGTGACATGGTTTTGTTTTTCATTTTGCATGCTATCTACAACAAGAGCAGAGCAGATTGGACAGGAATTAGCACTTTGCCGTTCAATTACTAATTTCTCCAACTCCATCATCCTTTTTGCCACCACTCCTTTGTTTCCAGCCTTGCTCCCTGTCCACACATTTTCCTAGTAAAAGCCTCAAAGCATACTTGTTGAATTTGCTTTCTTAACGTTATTGCATACTTCATATTTTAACATACTTTAAAGTGAAAAGTCAACTAGTGCAGCACTCACATAACAATTCTCTTATCTGAGTTCCCTACAAGGATTTTGGCTTTCCACATTAGAAATATTTTTGTACCTGTTTTTAGCCTGTCTATTTTATATTTGATAGCGCTGTTGCAAGAAGAACTGGACCATTATACTATAATCACTGGCTTGAGAGGAGTTTTCTCAATCTATTTATTTGCTCTTGCTGTTGACCTTTAAGTATTAAAAAATGCAGTGTGTTGAAAGATGACCTGTATATAAACCCAAAGCCCCAGTGATGCTTAAAATTCATCCCAACTCTTTTTGGAATGCTGCTGTGATGAAGTGAACTCTATAAAGAAGCACTTAAATGAACAGTGTATGTGTGTGTGGTTTCTCCCCTAAAGGTAAAGTTAAACATGACATATTAGCAGCCAACATAGAAAGCAAAAGAAGAAACTAATCTACTAAATTCCAAAGACTGGGGAAATGGAGGAATGGCAGGTTTACTGCAGAGTGATTTATAAACTGTTTTTTATAGGGTACACCAGTGTAAATGACCAGCTGTCATGAGACGTGACATAATTTTCTAGGAAAGTTGGAGAAGAGGGTCAGGCCAAAAACAGTAGCAGTAGCTGACTCCTAGGGATTTCTGCACAAACTAGCAAGACTATTTCTTTACAAGGGACATGGAATGTGAAAGTAGACATTCTCAAAATAATAAATCACTGGGAATGAATTGTGCTTCCACCAACATGCTTTTTCACAGAAGAACAGTTGGTTGGATGTTAGCAGATCCTGCCTATAAATAGGTGAAGAAAGTTTCCTATTAAAATTCTCTGATTTAAAAAAAAAAATAGAAAAAAAGAATTTGTTTAATATTATGAGACAACATAAACCCAAAGAGTTGAAACTTGGTCTTTGTGGGGATTCTTGCATAACTTTATTTTCAAAGTTTATTCCTCATTGTTGTTTAATAAAGTATTTATTATTGATTATGACTGTCAACGGCTGCTGCTATCCATTGACACACTCCAAGTGTAGAGACACTTCAGCACTGAAGGCAAGTTGCTGGTGAACAACAGTGGGTGACAATGTCTTTGCTGCCTGGGTGTGGGTTTCAAGGTACATCATCTATGTCAGTGGTTTTCAACCTTTCCACAGCTGGGGACCAGCACACTGGGAACCACTGAGGCAGAAACAAAAAGCATCACACACATAATACAGTATTCTGTGTATTAGTTTCCAAACACAATACCAAAAAAAAAAGGAAAATTCTCCAAAACAACCAGAAACCAAGCAACAAAAAATGCCAACAAAACAAAACATACTGAAATCGGCACAGGATGGATCCTAGCCAACTCCCATCAAGCTGTCTCTCTTCTCCCTGTCCGCCCCACCCGGGCAGTACCAGAGCACCCCCCACAAACACGATGCCAACCAAGGAAGAAGTAGTACAACACAGCCAGGCCCCATCCTGGTCTGGAGCGAGTGGGATGCAGTCCCCATGGACCTGCAGAAAATATGCTATCTAACTCTCTACCTGAGAACTGGTGTGGGGTGGTGGTCAGAGTTTTGGACAGGGGACCTGGGAGATCTGGTTTCTATTCCCCACTCTGCCATGAGGCTTACTGGTCACTTAGGGCCAGTCACAGAGTCTCATCCTAATCCACCACACATGGTTGTTGTGAGAATAAAACAGAGAGGAAGAGAAGAACTATACAATTTGCCTTGCAAGAAGAAAAAAGGTAAGGTACAAATGCATTGCAATAATACAAGTGACAGGGCCTTTTTGATGGTGGCTCCTCTGCTAAATCTGTCCCTTGTTGTATCACTTCTGTTGCTTTAGGTACCACATAAAGTGGTCCTATTTTCTAGAGCATTTGCTAGTATTTAAATGGTGCCTCTCACCATCTGATAGCTTTTGAGGAATCTGAGACATGCTCTTGTCTTTTATTTACATTATTGCTGTTTGTTTGTTAGTTGCTTTTAAATGGAGGAATTTTCTAATGTGTGACATGTCCCCGAGTTAAGATTTGGAACCAAATCTCTTATGGTACCAGATTTAACTATCATGGCATATTCTGTGAAGGGCTTGTTTTTCTGCTAGTAAATGCTAATCAGTGACATTAAGCCTCCTCTCCTAAATTCTCTTCACCCATCACTTGAGTATGGTTCAAAGTGCATTGTTATGCCATGTAAATTGCATGCCTATTTGTTTGAAGTTTTAGTCCTTCCCAGCACAATCTGGATGAAAGGAATTCTTCTAAATGATTCTATTGCAGTAGCTACTGAGTGTGAAAATGCAAAGTAAAAGCTTTCCCCTTTGGGTAACACAATTAACAACAAAACAAGGAGATTGCTAAATGAACATGCGTTGTCAGTCCCATTGGAAAAAAGTAGCAACGACGCTCCCATAAGCAATTCTTAAGGGACACACTCATACACACGCAGAGTGTTGAAATTTTCTAAGGTTTGCAGAGGGGTATAGAAACACTGCTGCTTGATAGATGGACAGGCAGAGAGATCAATCTGCTCATGCTTTCCAAAACAGTCATTGTCCTTGCAAGAGGGCAGTTTTATTCTAAAGGACTATCAAAAGTGAGAACGCCTTGTTCACATCAAACGCCTTTCTTACTCAAGAAGACAATTCAAGGATATTAATAGTACAGCTTCCTCTCTGGCATGAACAGAATTACCACAACCCAGTCTATCCTTTAGTAGGATAGGGACCTCTCACATCTGCTCTGACATATGACAAGGGAGCATGCAAACATCAGCAGGCTTAGGTTTTCAGAGTTCTACTGCAAAATGGTTTCAGACAGAGGGTGTAAGTTTAAACAATCTAGAACTCCTTATTCAGGTAGATACGGAGTTCGTTAAATGTTGAATGTGTGAACAGGATAGCATGATGCTCTTTTCCACTTGGATGAGGAACACTGGAATGTCAAAATCTCACTAAGGCCTGTAGGATACCTGTTTTACCAAAGGTCTTGGTGTATTAGTACACCTTACCTTGGTTTATAATGCTACCTGCTCCAGTATAAAAGAGGTATTGTGAAGCATAGACAAGGGGGGTACATATAGCTGAATATAAGTCTAGGTGGTGTGGATTGAAATGTTAGATGTGGCTCATTGGAGACTGGTGGCTGTAATGCATTTACTCTGGGCTGCAGTGGGGATTTTTATCAGGAGCTATCTATGGTGCTGAAGATACTTTGGGGATAAGGATCACCAGCATGGATAGCTCCTTAAAAGTGTAGAATGCAGCTCAGAGTGAAAGCACAACCTTACCACTGATCTAACACATACCTTCAGAAATCAAGGTTGTTGAGGTGCCATGTTTATACTGTAACCCTATACACTCTTACGTAAGGATAAGTCCCAATAAACTAAATAGGAATTACTCTGAGTGCAAAGCCATGATTGCGGTAAGCATTGTATGAGTGGGTAGGAGGTGGAAAGTGAGCGTTCTGTATCCAGTAATAAGACTGTGAGATTGGAATATATCTAAAAGTCATTTGCCTGTATAGTTGATTATTAATAACCATGGTACAGGATATCAGGAAAAACAACCCGAATATGTAAATTCATGTCCTCTTACTAGCCTTAGCTTTTCAAACTATATTCATCATTGTATCATGATTTTTTTCTTTTTTCCATATTCATGTCTAGTTCTTAATGTGTTTATCCTATTTGTTTTGGCACAGATACTGGATAAATTATATTACATATTTTCTGAGGAGGAAGAAAATATTTCTTCCCACTTTTCTCTCATTTACTCTTAGTCTTCTTTTTTATTCTTAGTGTCTTCAGGTAAGCCCCATTGATGCTATGGGACTTACTTTTGAGTAGACATGATTATCCTCTCAATTTACAGAAAAATATGTCTCTCCAAGTTGTTTACTTTCTTCAAACTTCTATGAATGCCAGTTGATTTCTACAGGATAGCTGTTTAGCTTTGAAGAAAAGCCAGGTTGGGTAAAGTGAAACTGGTTTCTCCGATGAATGACATGTGCTTCTTTTAGGAATTGCAAACAAACATTTTGCTCTGTGCCACAATGGCTTCAAGCCAGAAATACTGTATACTGTACATGAGCAGTTGAACAAGCCTGAGGCTGTCTTCTTGATAAAGTCTAACCTTAAATAACATCAGTATAATTTCAAGTATTTGTATTCCTTGCTGAAAAACTTATAATTACAGTCTCCTTTTGTGCTGCTGACACACTAGGCTAGTGCTTTCAGAGACATTTTTCCTCCTCTGACATATGACCGCTTTGTATGCAACTGTGTGTGATCTTTCATTTTTTTTTTTTTTTTACTGTTAGGCAGTACTCTCTAATCTATAACTACTTTATAACTACTAATCTAATCTATAACAACCCCATACTCCCTGTGTTGCAGTGGGGCTGCTTGAGACTGTTTACATATTTCCTTGTTTCTTGACAGAAATATGTGGCCTGGATACAACCAGAGTTGCTAAATCTGTCTCTCCACATTCCAAGTCTGATTTACCCTTTTAGGTCTTGTTATCTCGGGCTGGCTGATTTTGTTGAAAGATTCTCATGGTATGGTACAATTAGATAATATGAGAAAGCATGGTGGCAGTGATGCCTTTCAGGCAAGGAATGCATTCATCGAACGATAACTGGAAATAGGTGTGAATAAGCTGCGGCTTGATATCCTGTTTGCATAAGTGAATTCAGTAGGATTTCTGCCTACATAGCCTTTGTTTCCCAAGAATCAATACTTATTAGTGTTGAGCGATATTAGAAGGATGTGCAAAGCAGCAGCATACATGCTCTTCATTTTGGCAGGATGTTGATCAGGCCTGCATCATAAACTATATCAAGCCAGCACAGTAAGGGGATGATGCTTGGCTCAGATATGTCAGCAACAAGGCAACCCACATAACAGAAGTTTTGTTCTTTTCTGCTCATTCTGAGCTTGATACTCAGTATGTGAAGGAGCCCAATAATTTCACTCTGCCTGCTCAGATAAGGGTTTGGTCTGTCTAAATATGAACGCTCATTGCTGTCATGTTGGCAAGGGAACATGCGATCAGACACATTTTTCAAAGGAGAAATCCCACATTGGTTGTGATCCTTTGGGATGATTCTGATACAACATTTTACGTGGCAAAAATATGTGCAGATGTTTAAATGTAATAAATGCTTCTCTTGGATGAAGAATCTACCTATGTTCTGTCTTCTGACATAAACCGTGTTTCTCTGCAGACTTGCCTTCATAGAGGAAAGTGTTCCATTTGACTTGGAAGTGTGAGACTGTAGGAGAATCTCAGCAGTTGTTACTTAACAGTTTTGCTCCTATAAACCATGGTTTATTGGAATAAGAACAGTTGTTGCAGTCATGTGTTCCATCCTTACTATCTATGCAGGTTTTGGGAATAAGGAGAATATGAAAGAGGTTTAGAAAATTGTGTGTTTTGTTAAGAAAGTACATCAGCACTCACACAGTGCTCGAACTAAACTGAATGGTGCAAGGAAACATTTTTTTACATTGTTAAACTATGGAATCTGCTTCTCAAGATGTGATGGCCAGCAACTTAGATGTCTTTCAAGGGGAACTGTCAGATTCATGGTGGAGAAGACTAACAATATCTTACTATTCATACTCGTGTCAGCAGCAGCAGGCAGTAGCTGGGAAATGACAGCAGAAGAGCTCCTCATATCCTTCTTGGGGACTTCCCATAGACCTCTGGTTGGTCACTATCTAGCCTTTGGTCTGATCAGTAAAAATCTTCTTATTTTCTCTTTCACTTCGTTCTTTGCATTTTTTGTGCACTGTAATGCATGATTTCTGTAGTTTGTTTCCTGTTTGAGCTGGGCAGCTGTTCTTTAAATTCTAACTATAAACCAGGGGTAGAAGCATTGCTTTATCTTGGCTTGCAAGGAAGACTAGTTATGTCCAAACTGGACCAATGTGATGTGCCGGACTGAAGGCTGGAATTTGTACAAGAGGGAGCTGGGTACAAATCCCTGAAGATGGTCATCTTAGAGAGGTCACTCATTTTCAGCCTTCCCTACCACACATAGTGTTTCGGAAGATAAAACCTGATGCAATCATGAGTTCCTTTCAGGTTGCAAAAATGATGGATGAATAAATTGTCCTTTTATGCATTTTGCCTGACTTTGAAAAGGGAGCAGACCTAGACAGATTGCATGCATCCAGTCCTAAAAAACATAGAATAACAGGCTTTGGTGATACAGATTTGTCAGTAGTGGTCTGGAAGCTTGTCTGCAGTTGTCAGTTGTATAACAGACATCTCTATCAGCAGCAGAAGGCCTTCTGAGAATATGTTACAAAATAATAAGAATAATGACAAGAGGTAAGGGGATATTCCTCATTCCAAGAGCCTTTCAAAGGTAATGTCAACCTTGTAATTTAAGACGGCTTCAAAGCTGGATGCCTGAAAGAATTATAAGCAGAAGACCAAAGTGTGTCTGGTGTACTTTGGTCTCTGTCTCGTTAGCTTTCTTCCTATCATTCAAATAGTTTGTATCCAATTGTGTCTGCCAACCAGTGGATCAGATATTGATGGTGGAACATATTCTCCCTCCCCTGCTCAGTCTCTGCACACTTTCTAAATTTGAACTTCAGATACTTTTGAAAAGGCAATGAATAAATGCTTGGGAAAGACAATTTTAGGATAAGGTGAGCAATCCAGAACCTTCTCAGTTATGGCCCCTATCTTTTGGAGTTCCCTCCCATGAGTATACACGTGGTCCCACACATGGCAACTTTTAAGTGGGTTTTTTAAATTCATCTTCTAACCCTATCTTTTAATGGGAAAATGACATTTGCTGCTGATATTTTGAAATTTTATTTTATTGTAACTGATTTCATTTATATTTGAATTGTATTTGATGCTACTGTTAATAGGGTAATTGTGTGGCCTTTTACTGTTAGCCACTTTGAGAAGATGTTTGTATTGCAAGATAGCTAAGAAATTGATTAAATTTTGTCATCATCCTCAACAACAGTATATAAATAAAAGGACATGGAAGACCATGGTTTGTTTAAAGACTGAAGATGTAGCACTGTTCAGATGCACAGGTGTATCACTTGCTTCGAGAAGTTTTTCATTGACACAGGATGTAAGTGACCATGTTTACTGAAGTCCTCAAACAATCTAGGTAGGTTCTGTAATGTAAGGAGCCTATGTGGTAGATGGATAAAGAACCCAAGTGAAAAGGAGCCTTACCCATTTCTAGATGGATAAGGAGCCTAAGAAACCTGTTCCATTAGCCCTAAGGGGATTGGAATGGCCATATCTCTTCTGCAAGCTACTCCCCAAAAAGGCAAAGACCAAAACTGCATTTAAGTGTTATCTTTAGGTCCTAGGAAATAAAGGCAATGGAGAATAGCATGCAGTTGTATTCAGCCTACAGGGAGTGAGAAGTAAACATTAAGGAGACAGCCTGTGGCATGGCATCTTCTAAGTCCATTCCCCTCTGCTTCATTAGCCCATGGGATTTACACAGTTCTCAGCTTTTGTTAAACATTTGAGAACTAAGCTAATTGCAGAGCTCTGATAGGTAGGCATGGATTAGAATACATGGATATTCCAGTGGGATGGTGGATGGTCCAAGTGATACATAGAATGGCATCTTCTGGAGCCAGGATCTTGTTCCCAAAATCCAGATTTTTTGTCTGCTTTGGAGTGGCAGATGGAAGCACATACCTAGACATGGTTAGAAACACACACCCTTAATATAAAAATTGTGGCTCTAATAAAAGACAAGCAGGCTATGTTCCTTCAGGGAAGGATTAAGATCAAACAACTGTTCTGTCCTGGTATTGTGTTCTGATGTAAAGAAATAGCTTGTAAATAACCAGCTTCCCATCTGGATAAACAGCAACAGCCTTAATTTGATTAAAGAGAGCTATTCCATGTCTTTCCTCAAGCTATTACTTTGCTAAGAGTAAGCTATTAATTCACAAGCAGCACAGCAAAAACCCCTCAATGAAAGGGCTTGATCATATCATGCTACTTTAGCTACTGCAGTACAATAATACCTTCCATTGTTTTAACAATTTATATCCCAATTCTGGAAAGCAAGGCAGAAAGCTCTGGCTGCTGATCAAAGATCCATGAAGCTCGATGAACTCAGCAAGCAGTAATAAAATACAAAGGTTATTAATCTGTGCAATAGATATAATTCTAGGCTAAGGCAAACTTCAAACAAGTTTTGAATGAATTACTAATGGTTTCCTCGTCGGATTAAGACATTACCATTGGACATTGCTTCTATGACTTGGACCTTATAGTAACTAATACATAAAAGAACATTTTTTTCATCTCCCACTTATGAGAAAAACTGTACTTTGGGGTTGCGCATACTTTTTGATTTATCAGCTACATCTAGGGAAAAATAAAGTAACAGATCAGGATGGGCAAAAAGCCTGGTGGGCTCTCATTGAGGGATCTATGGACATACTCGTGTCCGGGACTGAGGATATTAGCATGTTAAACATGTTAGCGGATATTTAGAGACCCCATTTTAGAGCATGTTAGCACTATATTCATTTAATTTGGTGCCACCCAATAGCCAAAGCTTTCTGGGCAGTTTACAGTGGACACTGGCTTCAGAAATCCCTTGGACACAGAGGCATAGCCAATGATTAGGTGGCCTTTGAAGAATCTACCTTCCAGATCTCAAGGATAAAAGCACAAGCTCATAAACACTTTTATCTGTGGCTGAAGTACAGCCCTGCAAATAATCTTAATAGGATGTGATCAATTTCATTTTGATTCTGGGGCAAGAACTAGGAATATGGAAGACTGTCCACAGGCAGTTGAGAATCCTTTCCAAATGTTCTATCATGCCTTGGACTTCTGTGACAGGTGCTCAACTGAATTGAGGGATTCCACCGACAAATCATAATATGAAAGAAATGCTTCATACCATTTATTTCAGTTAAAATTACTGGAACTTAAACTGTTCAAACAAACATTTTGAGGAGAACCAGTGTCAGGCATCCGGTTTGGCTTTAAATATTATGTAAGACCTTATGTATTTGAACCTTAATACAAGGAAACCTGACTGTGGCTTATTCCACTGCAGATGGTGTGTCTTCAGGGAGCCACAAAAGAGTTTTCAAAAACATATTTTGTATCACTTCCAAAGTTTTCTGATCACAGACAACCTACAATTAAGCTGAATAGGAAATGTGGGCACTGACCTTAACTTATAAATATTTCAGCTGTCAGCACTGCCAGATGACTTCCCTTAGCATGTGAAAAAATGAATTACATGGACAGTTTTGAAGTTAGGAATCTAAGAGTAGCTTTGTAGCATTTCCAAGAAAGATGCCTATTAAATAGGACTTTTAGTTAATTAAAACTCTTCCTGTTTCTGTGTTTTGATTATCTAAAGTGCATAGAGAGTTAGTCTAGTTGTTAGAATGTTGGACTGGGGACTTCAGAGAACTTGGTTCCACCCAGGGTTACCACTCAGTTTACCTGGTTACTTTGGACCAGGCATTCATTCTTAGCCTAAACTACTCCCTGGGGTTGTGGACTGAGGTTAAAATAGAGTGGAGGAGGACTGCGTAAGCTGCCTTGGGTTCCTTGCAAGAGGATCTACTTAAAAAAAGATCCAACTGCAGATCTCCTAATAGCACATTTAGTTTAGCTCTTATCCAGACCTACATACGAGACAACATACAGTAGTGCTTGCAGTTAAAATAGTTGAAGGGAATGGTAGAAAAAAAACTTGATTGTCATTTACCAAACTGTATTATTGACATATCAAGTGTAAGGAAGTATCTGAGGAGACCAACGTCATCCACACTATTGTATTCTCAATCACTATGTGTGGACAGTGAAGAAAACTGACAGAAAATCTGTCCATTCAAAATATGGTGCTGGAGGAGAGCTTTGTGAATACCCTAGACCAGTGGTGGCGAACCTATGTCAGGCATGCCACAGTGCACACACAGAGCCTTCTCTGTTGGCACGTGAGCCAAGTCATCCTAGCATCACCTCAGCAGCTGAGCATCAGATATGGCACACATATGGGCCATGCGCATGCTCAGAAACGAGTAGTGGCACCAGGCATTGATGTCATGAACCGTGATTCATTAGCCGTGACTTGTCCAAGCTTTCATAAGCTGGTCAGTGGGCCACCAAAGATAGATGGATAGATAGATATTTGCTTAGACTGGCTCTGAGTTGTTTTTTCTAAACTAAAACCTCAATTTTCAGGTTTTATTGCAGTGTTAGTACTTTGCGATAAATAAGTGGGTTTTGGGTTGCAGTTTGGGCACTTGGTCTGTAAAAGGTTCAGAATCACTGGGTTAGGGTTAGAAAAAAGAGGTGTCCTGGCATGATTTTGATGGTTGGGATGTGTTTCGAATGGGGAGAAATGTTGACCTGTGCAGAAAGAGCTACTCAAGGAAGGCTTTTTCAAAATCCCTTTTTTTTCAATGGAAGTTTAGCTCTGTATTAGGGTTAGGGGTGTGCACCAGTGTAGGGTTAGGGTTACAAAAACGTGGTGTCCTGGTATAATTTTGATGGTTGGAATATGTTTAGAATGGGCAAAAATGATGAGCTGTGCAGAAAAAGCTACTCCTTAAGGCTTTTTCAAAATCGCCCCTTTCAATGGTGTTTTACCCCTGTATTAGGGTTAGGGGTGTGCACCCGGTTAGGGTTAGGGCACTGGTGGTGAACCTATGGCATGCATGGCACAGCGGACACGCAGACCCCTCTTTATCAGCATGCGAGCCCATTCTCCCCAGCATCGCCCCAGCAGCCGAGCATTGGATAACAGCGCACACTGGGGCCATGCACATGTTCGGAAAGGAGTAGCGGCGCCAGACAATGATGTCACGAGCTGCGACTGATTAGCTTTGATTTGTTCGAGCTTTCGCATGGCTGTCAGTGAGCTACCAAGAAGAGAGAGAGAGAGAGAGAGAGAGAGAGAGAGAGAGAGAGAGAGAGAGAGATGCATGCTTGAAATGGCTGTGAGTTGTTTTCTCTAAACTAAAACCTCAGTTTTCAGGTTTTATTGTCATGTTGGCACTTTGCGATAAATAAGTGGGTTTTGGGTTGCAATTTAGGCACCTGTTCTCTAAAAGGTTCACCATCACTGCCCTAGACTGTACATATGGGCCCTAGCTCAAAATGTACTAGTAGGTCTTCTTGAGAAAGATGCATTTCTCCCATTTAGCACGTTTTGATTCCTTGATGACAAAATCCAGAGCTTTCCCTAGAAGTCAAAATGACAAAACTGAGGCTGCCATACTTGGGTCATATTATGAGAAGGCAAAACTCATTGGTGAAGATAATCATGCTAGGGAAAGTTGAAGACAGAAGAAAAAGGAGACCAAATATGAGATGGTTTGACTCCAGAAAGCCACAGCGTTGAATTTACATTTACAAGAAGTGAGAGGGGCTCTAATGAATAGGACACTCTGGAGAGCTTTCATTCATACGGTCACCATAAATCAGAGATTACTTGATGGCACATAATGAAAATTGACATAAAAATGGAATATTGGAAGAATATGGAATAATAATATGGAAGAAGCACCCATAGTATATCAAATTTCATTTGACTAACTCCAGTGCTGACTTTTAGACCAGATCTGGAAGTCATAGACCTCAGATTTGTAGCAAAATCTAAATTTTTAATCAAAACCAGAAGGGTTAGCTATATTCATGTAAAATAATTTTGCCCATAATTTGACTCTGTCTAGCACTTATGGTTACTGTCCTTTTCCTAGGAGGGAAGTATTTAACTAAATATCAACCTTTGTGGAATTTCCTCATATTAGTGATATATGTGAATAGGCAAAATAGGCAACGTCTATGAATAAAATTGGAGGAAAAAATCAGTTGCAATATATCCTTCCCAAGAAGCCCAGTTAGATAACTCCTCATTCAGCATAATTTATTAAAATCATGCTCTGTTATTGGAACTGAAAGTGAAATAAAAGTAGCTTTTGTGGATAATGGTACTGAAAATTGAACATGGTATTTGAAAAATATTATTTCTATTCTTTCTGTGGCCAAAAGAATTTTAAGAAAAATACAATCACTTGCAACCATTTTCTAAAAATTTGCTTTCATTGTTGTTTATGAATGGCAACCTTTTTTGAACCAAAGCTGGTAGTAACAGTAACAGGTTTTGTGTGTGTGTGTGTGTGTGTTTCTGTGTCCTTGTTCTAAATGTTGCCTTTTCAGGATATGATTCTTTAAAGCTTATTGCATGTTAAAGACTTTCATAGACCTGATCAATTTAGCGACCTGACATTTGGCTAATCTACATTGTCCATCAAACTGAAAGTAAAAATGTACTTGTAGGTCTTCTTGAGAAAGATGCATTTCTCCCATTTAGCACGTTTTGATTCCTTGATGACAAAATCAGTTCTGATGTCACTAGTCATTTCAGAATTCTGTCATCAGTGGTTGGCTGCTGTCAAACTCATCTTGATTCACTATATAAGGAATGGCAAGGCTTACCACTAAGGATGATACCGCATGGATTCAGAAGCTGCAATGAGTGAAACTGGTGAAGAGTTCAGTACACTGTAAAGTAGAAGCATCATTTGTGCCTTGCATTTCATGTGTAGAATTGCACACTCTACATTGTGTATTGCATTTTTGTATATTAACTGTGGTGAGAGGTGTGTTTGTGTCTGTAAGTGGTACACAAATCTGTCAAGATAAAGTGAGGGTGAACATAGCATTTCCCAATAGCCTTTTCTGTTATTCATGCAGAATGCGAATGTGTGCTTCACCAGAATGCATTATCCATCTGTTACACCAGAAAGCTCAGTGCTTCCTGGGATTCTTTGAGTTATTTACTTTAATATTCTTCCTTTTATTGAAAAGATTATCTCACAACTGGATTCTCCGTACCAGATAGACTTTATGATTTAATACTCTTGTTGATGTCCAATTCTAATTCTATTCCTACTCTGCTTTAAAATGTAATATCATTTGTCTTGAAACAGTTACATAAACATGTGCAAGATTTTACTTATGCTTGTGATTCTGCCTTGAGACACTTGCTTTCCTTGCTGTATTTTCTTGAGAAATAGCCCATGTTAGTTGATCTGAAACCTTCTATCTAGGGACACTTCTCCACACTTCTGTGTAGTCTGGACCACTTCAATACTCATATATTATTCTCCTTTGGGGAAGGACAGGAGCAGTTTGATGACTGGCCTTTCCTTAAATGGATTTGGATCAAGTCAATTAATTAGAAGAGGATGTTGGTGGCCTCTTCCTAGAGGGTAGCACTATAATTGTGACCTGTTGAACAAGAAGCTCCTATGTGTACATAATTTTTGATAGTATGAATAGTCTTTCAGTTGAACATACCTAGTCAGAATAAGAAGAGTGTGTATGGACATACTCCTCTTTCAGGGCCAGTGTGAAAAGCATTTTGGTCTTCATTCATCTTACTTATCAGGCAGGTAAAAAAGGTCTTGCTTTTCCTTCTTGAATATGTTGAATTGGATTTTTAGCTCATCCATAATGTCAAAAACTATATGTGTGCATGTATGTATAAAATTGTATAGATAGCTATCTATTTGTCCCATTTCCATCAAATGTTTGTGCTGCACATTCTGAGAGGCAAATAAACAAAATAGCATATAAATGGCTAATATGATTTTATTGTACAGTTCCCATTCTGCTTCTTCTTAGCTACCTGTGACTGTTATAACCCCCCAAAGCTTCGGTAAGATCAGACTTCTGAGAAGGAGGAACTGTTCAAAGGGGTGACAGGAACAGCAGCTTTTTCCTCTTGGGCCTCACCCCGTCTGCCATGCTGCTCCTACAGAGCTCAGTTTTCCGTGTGTGCTAAAGTACTAAAGGGTGCCTAAAGAACCTTGCAATTTAAATACTTAAATGCAATCAACATGGTATTGGCCATTCTGGCAGGAAATTATGGGAGTTGCAGTCCAGCACATCTGGAGGACCACAAGCTGGGGAAAGAAGAATTAAAGGCTCCTCTTTGCTCAAAGTACTTGTCCACAGAAGAATCTGCTCAGTGCTTCAGTTGATAACTGACTGATTTGGACTTGAATCCTTGCAATGCGCCTCTGGCGGGTTCTGCCAAGTCTCTGCACATATATTTGGATCTGTCAGTTGTCTCTGAGGCAGCTCCATTATCTCCCCCACCAAGATGTTGTAAAGTAAGTTCCTCCGAGGGCAGCTAATTCTCATTTTGAGATTCTGTGTAACTAACTCTGAGTAATAGCCTCTAAATTGATTTGTATGGGAGGCAAGCAGGCAAGCAAAAGGATGGCTCCACTATTGGAAGATTGGAAGTTTTTACTCTTGAAGCCCTGGCCTTGCCTTGTGTTGTTCTCTCTTAGCAGGATCTTTTTATATTCATTTGTCTCTGCTTGCCCATCAGTGGAAAAGCACCTAAATACCATTGACCCATAGCAAATCGCTTAGTGACTTAAGAGCAAATACTTGTGGGAGTGTGTGTTTAAGGCTCCTTTCTAAGCTAAAAAGGATTTAGATAGCCAATGACTGACCAAGAAACTCTCCTTTCTTGCCTTCTCTTTCTGTCCTTCCCCTGCCTTTCCTCTGCCCTCCCCAACTATTCTCCTTCTCTGGCCCAGATCAATGTCAGTAGTTAAATGGATCAGTTATTTGAAAGCTGTCTGTTGACCTTTCCACCATGATTGATTGCATGAGAGTGCACAGAAGTGAGGATTCCAGGCAAGAAAAGGAGTCACTGCTGCCGACTCTCTCCCTCGCCACTCCCAGTAGGCTGCTACAGTTTCCCACAGAGGAATAAGCTGGCTGCACAGATGTAGGGCCGCAGAGTGCTCTCAAGTAACCATAATGAAGCCAAGAGCTGCATCTAGCCTTCCTCAGTGGCCTGGAGGAATTATTTATGAAGAAGAGGCAAGAGCTGAGTGGTTTACTGGCCTTCAACACACTTCCTGGCCTGAGGTTTGGATCAGAAAGTCACAGGAGCCCTTTGTGACAGCTGCCCCAGGGTATTGGCCCGTACACGACCAAAATAGAAGACCAAGTGACAACAGCAGAACCACAGAGATGTTTTCTGCTTCTGTTTCTATTCACACAGAGTAGTAATTTGCTTTTAATTTAGCATCCCCTCCTTTGTGGCACTGCTAAAGTACGAAATAATAACCGGCAATACAAAGTATGAGGAATCTTTTCTTCAAGAAGTCTGTTCCCTGTAGTGTTTTCATTGTAAAAGTAATTTTGACAGGGCCTTTAATTTGATTTAAATCTCCTGTAACCATTTCTAGGGAAGAAAGAGGGTTTGACCTTTTAGGAACCTGTTTTGCTTAGTTCGTGGGGATTTTGTTTTATTATTATGAATAAGAAATGCCTTTCAGATATGCTGTTCAGTAATGCAGTGAGCAGTATCCTTTTTGTGCAGAGCCAAAGAATACAAATTATCTTTAGAGGGCAGAAAACATGAAGCACGTTGTGCATGATTATTTTGTTTTTCATCTTTTTAAAGCCTCTACAGTTGACTGTAATTCACTGCATGATCACAATTTTCAATCACTTACTTAATAAACATGTAACAACACTAGTGTATTCTTCAGCACGTCGTGATAATGTTCCTGTGCTGAATCCGTATTTTATAATACAGCAATACAAAACATGGAATAGAAAAGTTAATAGGGTTGTTGGCTGATCTCAGATTATCAGAGAAGAATATAATTCAGGTGTTTCCAAAGAGTTATCTATAGAACCAGAGATGCATACAAGAGTGGCCATATGCTTTGGCCTGCTCCCTTCAGTCCTAGCCACAATGCCAGCGGTGAACAATGATGGAGCTGTAGACTAAAACACCTGAAAGGATACAGGCCGTGCATCCATGGACTAGTGATACAAATGCAATAGTGGATGATTGCATTGTGGACATACACATGAAGCTAAACAGAATCAACAAACTATGTGGAAGGGAAGACTATGGCTACTAGTCATGTTGTCTAAGTATTTCCTTCCATATCAGAGGAAGTATGCTCCTGAATACTAGATTATTGGAAATGCCAGTGGGGGGGCGGGGTATGCTGTTGCTCTCGTTTTCCTCCTGTGGCATTTCGGTTGGCTACTGTACGAACATAATGCTAGATTAGATCACTTTTAGCCTGTTACATGCACAGCATCCTATGATATGTCATATTTCCATGACTGGAGAACATAGGATGTATGCTTTTATCTAGGAATGCTTGTTTGTTTGTTTGTAATACCATAAAGTTGCAGCCCTAAGCATGCTGACTACAAAGTAAGCTCTGCTGAATTTTGTGGGACTTACTGCTGAGTAGGCATCGTAGAAGAAGTATATATAGGTGTCTTCTAAAGAAATAGAGACTAAATGCAGAGTGGGTTCCAAAGAATGCAGTATAAGTTCCATTCATTCAACACCTAACCAATATTTCTACTTAAGATGACTTTCAAAAAAAAAAAAGTCAAACAAAAGAAGCCTGGCCTCAGTGATCCAGGCTCTGCTAGCTCCTGGCACTGCTAGATTGCAATTAGTGTTTTGCCAGATACCCTTACTTCCAGTTTTAGGTCCAATGAAAAATGCTGCCCCTGAACTTAATACATTTCATGGCATAAGACAGGAAACTTTAAGGCTTGCCTGTTTCATTATGTGCCTATAATGTTGCAGAACGACTGGTTCTAGACGTCCTTTCTATCTGATGCGGGGTGGATGGCTATCAGGAAGTGGACATTCTTAGTGCTGGTGCCTCAGCTGTACAATATCCTCCCTGGAGAGGTCTGTCTAGCTTCATTTTTGTGCTTCATCACAAGTCAAAGATATTTCTGTGTTCTCAGGCCCTTTAGACTTAATCTTAGTCCTACTCGTTGTAGGACTGAGACTTGGAAGGGCAGCAGTGAAGGAACTAGAAAAGATAAGCAAATGTAAGGACATTCTACTGGAGATCAAGGTCAATATCTTCCAAACTATTGTATGCTTAATCACAATGCATGTGTGTAAAAGCTGGACAGTGAAGAAAGTGGATAGGAAGGACAATGATACATTCAAAATATGGTGCTGGAGGAGAGCTTTGCAGATACCTTGGACCAAAAGAAAAGAAAAAGAAAGGGGGGTCCTGGATCAAAGCAAAAATGACAAAACTGAGGCTGTTGTACTTTGGACACTTCATGAGAATGCAAGACTCACTGGAGAAGACAATCATGTTAAGGGAAGTCCAAGGCAGAAGATTAAAGGGAATACCAAATATGAGATGGATTAAATCCATAAAGGATGCTATAGCTTCCAACTTGAAAGAATTGAACAGAATTGTCATGGACAGGACACTTCAGAGGACTTCCATTCATATAAAAATCATGCTTTGTTTTAGTTATTCCATTTTTATGAGTGTTTATAGCTCCTTTTCTGTATTTTACTTGTTTGGTTTTTTTTTTTTTACAGAAATATAAGCCAGCCTGGCCACTTTTATTTAACAATAACATAAACATATTTTAAATAATGTATTAATATTCACTACCCTAGCTTATTTCACTGATTGTTAATATGTATCTTAAGCTATATTTTAGTTATATTGCTCACAACTGCCTTGAAAGGCAGAAAATAAGTTGTATATATAAACAAACAACCCTGAGAACTAGCAGCTGTTGGAAAATTAACAGTTGCATGTACATTGAGAATTTTAGTGACAGAAAGGGAGAAATCTGCAGAGTTTATCCCAAGTGGCTTTATTTTGGAAAAGTACATTTGCGGAAGAGGGAGTTCGGCAAATACCACACAAATGTTTATTTATTTTAAATTATTAAATGGGTTTCTTTGAGCAGTGACATTTTAAAGATGGTTTTAAGATGTTTTATTTAGTAGTTGTAGCTAAGGTCTATTAATGTTATTTGAAATTTGATCAGGTTATTTTTTCTTCTGTGTTTCTCTTTTTGTGATATTGTCTTACAGTAACAAGCTCAGTCCTTGGGACATTGCATAGAGATACAGTCATATGCATTTAAAATAACCCTTTGTTTTGAATCTTTAATGTAAAATTCAAAGCAATAATTTATTATTTTGCACTTTTCATTAATGATTCAAAATAAAAGTTGGATCCCATTTTTTGTTTTCATTTTGAGTGTTCATAGCCATATCTATCTGCAAAGTCCTACAAAACTTAGTTCTCCATTTTCCACGTTTAAGATCAAATTTCTAATCCCTGGTTTTGAAGACACAGGATTTTCTAAAATCTCCTAAATTGAATGCTATTGTTGTTTTGGTGCGTGCCCAGGAGATTTAATGCTTTCTGTACAGTCCTTTGATCCCATCACTAAAAACTTGAATCCTTACATGGATCTCCAAATCTACCATAGAAACATTCAATGAAAGAAGCAATGTTGTTCTTGGAATTCTAAGGTATGCTTCTTTTTATAAATAGGAAAAGACAAGGCTTTCTAAGTCTTAATGGAGCTTTAGTACAAGTTGGAAACTTTGAAAAATAATGATTATGACTTTGGATTGCAGAAGGGTAGGTGAAGAAACATCTCGAAAAGGCTGATTCCTGTGAAAGCCTTCCTAGCACTTTTCATTGGTCTGAAAGGCTCTGTTCTGTGAATGAAAGGATCTCTGTTCCCGAAAATAGAATTATCATCTGCCTTCCTGTGTGCTTGTTTGTTTAATTTTTAAAGAATCTGGTGCTGAGTAAGTTATCCACCACCTTCATTTCCCCAGAGTGCCTCTGGACCTTTTCGTGGAGCCCAGAAGCATTCCGCAGAAATATTCATTTCTGGGCTACCTCATATCCAAAGCTGTCTGGGTAGTGCACCACTTTTTAAAAAACATAAAATAAAATATAAAGTACACTGTACAAATTTAAAAGTTCAGAAATGTAAAAAGTTATCTATAAAATAGAAACAAAACTCAGCTAGCAGCAACAGATAGTTTTCTGGAAGATAAAACCTGTAAGATTGGCAGCCTTTTAATTTTATTTATTTATTTATTTATTTATTTATTTATTTATTTATTTATTGAGAAAGAGTACTAGAGTAACCTTGCTTTGAATCTTCTGTGTTTGCATTTGTCTGAAGTTTGAGCATCAGCAGGAACAAGCAACACAAAACCCAGACAGCTTTGGATATCCAGGCTGAGCCTTTCAGAGTGAAAAAAATAGTCCTGCTGGCCTAGGTCATCATTCCCATACCCAGTCATCTCACCAAGGGCAGTCATACTTTGGAAAAGAAGCTGGCAGTTTCCCCCCACCTTCTTCTGGAGAGGTCCTGACTCAAAAGAAGCATGGCTGGGCAGCTACAGAAGCCAATGTCTCCCCTCCACACTCCACCCCAAGCCTCTTGGTCCTCATATAACATTGCTAGGTTTGGGACAAAACCAAGATTTATAGAACTGCAGCGGGGAATTACTTAGCTTAAGGATTCCTTTTCTTGCACCAGGCTCTAAATAATCCTGGCATCAGCCCTGGCATTGTCCATCATGTAGCACAGGATCAGTGACAGTCTTCTGGTCAGATCAGTGACAGTCTTCTCCTGTGTGGGCAGATAGAAAGTGTGAAGCATAACAGGCTACCACCATCTCCCACCAATCCCGCAGTCCCTTGCTCTGAGGGGTGCTTTTTCAGAGGAGGGCATTGAGAGGAAGATGGCCCCAGCGATTTTCTGTGCCACTGCTTTGAGAGGCATTGGGTGGTAGCAGCATCTGGACTGCCAGCAGTAGGTGAGACCCACTGCCTTTTCTGACCTACCGCCTGGGATTGAAGATGCCAACCCTGATCCTGGGTACTGGTGTTGGACACCATTATTAATTTATTCTATCTGTCTGTTCATATTTCTTAATATGCTTTCCAGGGTCAGGGTTAGAGGGACGGAAGGCTGTGTGCTGTCCTTGCCCCTGTGTCCCCAGGTGCTCTGGTCCCACCCCTGTCACTCTTCACTTGGCCATACTGAATTGGCAAGGTGCAAAAGGGAGCTTTTGCCAAGATTCATGATCATGGGAAGGTTTAAATTAAGATGGACTGAACATGTGCAAGGTCAGGAAAGATCTGATCTGTGGTACAGTCAGCATGCTTGAAGACCCAGGGTTGGTGCCAGTGCGCATAGCCATAGTCTAGGCATGCTTTAAGCTCACATGCAAATACCTGAACAGGACTATCATTCCATCCCAAAGCTTAAATTTCTCCTATCAAGAGTAATATAAGGAACAACAATGAATTCGCACACTGAGAATTTTATAATCTAAGCAAAATGGGAGGGCATCTGAAAAAGAAGCCAGAATACAAGGAGAGAGCCATTGTCTTTACAGTTCTTAAACAGGATTTTGCTTCAGTGGAACATGGTCCTATCAAACTCCAGCAGTGCTCTGCTGTGTCTCTGAAAGAGCGACCCAGTTGTAGCCACACATGTTATTAGTATCTCTTGGACTGAGAGATTTTGTCCAAGAAACCTTTTATAGGTGATCACGAACACCACTCTCTTCATTTGAATTAACAGCATAGGTAATAAATATTTCAGAAATATTGTGTAGCAAACTAATTTGTCCAATGAAATCTCCAGGAAAAAGCAGTGCTGAGTTAATAAAAAGGTCCAAGTGGCTCATTATCGCATCCATTTCCAAAGCTGTATGTATTTAATGGTAATGGGTAAGAATATGAAAAGAGCCATGTTGGATTAGACCAAGAGTCCCTCTAATGCAGAATTCTGTTCACACAGTGGCTACCCACAGCATCCCACAGGCAGAGCGTGGGAGCAGTTGCACTTTCCCACCCATGTTCCCCAGCAAAGGCATACCACCTCTGATACTGGAGACTGCCTAAGGCCATCAGGAATGGTAGGCATTGATAGCCTTCTCCTCCATGAATCTGTCCAATATCAGTTTAATGAATCTGTCCAACCGCTCTACCATCCATGGTAGTGGCCATCATCTCTTGGAATTCAATCATATAGCTTGGCTATGCATTGTGTGAACAAGTGCTGCTTTTTTCTGCCCTGCATCTTCAGCCAATCAGCTTCATGGAATGGCATCAGGTTCTAGCATTATGGGTGCAGGAGAAATATATCTCCACCCTCTCCACGCCATGTTTCCATCCCACCATTAAGATAGTTTACCATTTACTCATGCTGTCTGTTTTCTGTTCTTTAACCAGTTACTTATCCATAAGAGAATTTCCCCATTGATTACATAAACACCAGGTTTTCTGAGGAGCCTTAGGTGAGGGTCTTTGCCAAAACCTTTTGGAAGTCCAAATGAACAATGTGTACTGGATCACCTGGGTGCATGTGTTCACTGAGGTTTTCAAGGAACACTAAACCTTGAGACGGGACTTTTGTGTAATCCATTTTGATTCTTTCTCAGCAGATTTTGTTTCCTTAGCCTTCTTTGGTACTTCTGAAATACTTAGCTATTTAGATATTTAAATAATTATTTATTGTTAGCCTCGATGTTGTTTCAATATGTTCCTCAAAATGCTTCTCTTATTGTCTGCCCCATCTCCCTTGCGCAAGCTTCTGCTAGTTTTGTTTTTCTCATTTGGGCAAGGCCTCAATTTTCTGAAGGAAGCCCTTTTCTGTCTAATAGTCTCCTAGCCATTGATCATTAACCAAGATGATCAGTAACCTCTTGGACTTGGTGCTGCCTTCCCTAGCCTGTGATATACATTCTATCTGACATTCTTATGCAGTTTTGAGCAATTTCCAGGCATTTTAAAGGGTTGTAAGCCTCTTTATTTACATTTCAGTGCTCTTTTTGATAATTCCCATTTTACAAAACTTTTCTCTTTTGAAGCTAAACGTAAGTGTGTTGGATCCCTTTGACAACTTTCCATTTATATATATATGCGCACTGATACACATTGATAGATTAACATTTGATTATATAGGGATTTGGAAAACTGAATCATTTCTGTTCTTTTGTCTTGCTATAGAAAGACAATTTTTCATTGAGAACATTGAGCCAGTTCAAATGATAAAACATTCCACCATTGCGTTATTTATTATTTCAGAGAGTAATATTAGATGACTGTTCCTCAGCACCTTGACAATTGAGCTTTAGAGATATTCAGGGTACCATCTTGTCCCCAGTGTTGTCCCCCTTTGGCAGTGGTGATTAGGGGAGTTGGAGCCAAGCCCCATCATTATGAGAATGGACAATCCATTCCCCTGAATCAGGTGAGGCAGTGCATGGCCTGGATGAAGGCCAATAACCACATTGTGTTATGCAAACAACTCTGTCTGTGTAGTCTAGAAACACAAATTGAATTAGATACATATGTAATAAATGAATAGTGACCTTACTAAACTAAAAACATTCAGAATTAGATTTTTCGCATTCTTTAGGTATTGACTGATAGATACAAAAGAAAAATTAATTCAGTCCAAAATTCATTTAAGGAATGTTATAGTTAATGCAATTATCAAGGAAATTTTGCTTTAACTGATGTTGGTATTGACTTCTGTCAAAGAAAGTTGAGTGAGAGACAGAATACCTCAGAATACCACTCCTGTGTATGTGTTTACTGAGATTCTCAAAGAACACTAAAAAGTGAGAGAGAACTTAATTTTGTAGAATCCATTTTGATTCTTTCTCAGCAGCTCCTGTCTCCTTGGCCTTCTCTATCTTCATTGTTATCCAGTGGTCCAAAACAGTTACATTTGTTGAAGACATGAATGCAAGGTAATTTTATATGGTAAAGGTAAAGGTAAAGGTTTCCAATTGACATTATGTCCAGTCATTTCTGACTTTAGGGGCGGTGCTCATCTCCGTTTCCTAGCCGAGGGGGCCAGTGTTTGTCCGCAGAAAGTCTCTGTGGTCATGTGGCTGGCATGGCTAAACACCGAAGTGCACAGAACGCTTTTACCTGCCCACCAAAGTGGTACCTTTTTATCTACTTGTATTTGCATGCTTTCGAACTGCAAGGTTGGCAGGAGCTGGAACGGAGCAACGGGAACTCACCCCGTTGTGCAAATTCGAACCAGCGACCTTTCAATCAACCAGCCCAGCAGCACAGCGGTTTAAACCACTGCACCACCTGCAGTCCCATTTTATATGATAGCGCAGGCTAAATAAAATGGCAGTTAGCAGTTCCACCTCACTACTGAGAAGCTGTTGGAATATACATAATTATTAAAAACATATCTATAAAATGCATCACATCTGAAACAGTGTCATCAGGACATTTCTTCCACTGTATTTAATTATTCTCACTCAGAGGATTCCTCTTCCTTACTTTTCTAGTTAATACAACATAAAATGCTTCTAGAAGGAAGAAGAGGCATGTGCAAATGTAGAAATGAAATATGGACCTAACATTTTTTGTCACCAGAAGGATAACTAATCAAGAATCACATTGCCAGGATGATTTCAGGTTGACTTTATATTCAGTGTCATCAAGGCCAAAGGCATTTTTCCAAAATGTATGCATTCATGGAGAATAAGAGGGAAACAGCTACAAATGTGTACTATATGTTGCCCGTTGCCCATTGCCTGATCTTGTCAACTTCTCTGCCTGAAAGCGCCTCATGATATTGGTGTAAATATCTCAGCATAAAGAGACAACTTTCTCCCTTTGTGCTAGTCAAGATTCTTCCTCAAACCCCAGCAGGAGAACAACAACAGCTGCTGGGGTGTTACTTTCCCATCGATTGTATTGCATGACGGTGTCACTGTGCTATTCTTCCATATTGCGCAACATCAGAGCTTGCATAGTTCAAGGAGGAAAGGACTTGGGCTACCCTGGAGGCTCCTTGGACTGGCACTGTAGAATAAATGTGAGCTGATGCAAGTTACTGTGTGCGTGTGCATCTTTATCAGAGTGGCCTTCACTCCACCGTTATGTTATGTGGGAAAGAAGAAAAATGGTGGGCAATTAGTTTCGTCTCTGTTCAGCGTGAGAAAATAATCAAAACAGTGTGGTTAGATATGCATCCGTTCAACATCGTGCTTAATGAAAAAGGAAACTAGGGCAAATGAGAGGGAATTAGTGTTTTCCTTTAGTTTCTTTCACATTATCTAGATACTGTAGCTGTTTTAGAACATTTGAAGATAAATGCAGGTCACAGACGCCTGGATAAAGTTTCTTTGTGAATGTTGAGTACGTAATTTATGTTTTATCATATTGAGATGTGGCTCCTGCAGTGAGTTATCTCTTTGCAAATGCCAAATCAAATGTTTAAAAGAAGACTAAAGATGAAATGTAAATGAAGGTAGAAGACAATATATGTCATTAGTTTGGAGATTGTTTATGAGTACCAGAGCTGACCTGCAGTTCTAAATGACATTGATTTGCATAGTTTAAGTTGGAGCTAATAGATTAATGACTTGCAAAGCTCTCTGAATCTAAAAGGAAGAGGTGTCTAGGAACCTTATTGCAATAGGGATTCCTAAAATATGAGCATGTCTGATTATGCTCCTGATTATGTACTTACTTTTGCTTCATGGGGCAAATTAATAATAGCATCCTGAATTAGTTCCTGCCACTAGCATCTTAATTAGGGATGTACCAATTCTCTAGTTCCTCTTTTCAAGTCAAAAAAGTGATGCACCTTCCACTAAATATTTTCTGTGAATATTTTTTTTGAAATCCTACATGGTACAGATGAGTAATTTGCTCTTTCTTGCATCTTGAACTTCCTGGTGAGCCCTGGTGCCCCACAGCCCCCCATGTCTGCTGTCCCTTCCTTTTCCAAACAACTCAGGAGTACTTATGTAAACTTGTCTTCAATTTTACATGGCTAAGTGATGGTTTTGCTTTTACTGCTTATCATTGATATTGGTTATTATAGGCCACCCTGTGAGAAGGACAGGTCATCTGAACTAGGTGGCATGGCTTATTTGAGAGGAAAGCAGTCCTAAAATAACTCAGCAAAAGTCCATGGGGTACCCAGGCAGGCAATTAGGCATAATGGCCCACATGCATTAAGTATTAGCCACAGTAGCCTGGTCAACCATTGATGATAATGCAAACCTGGTAGTTGTGGGTCCAAATGTGGCTGGCATCTGGATTGTCCTTGTGATAGATCTGGCAGTTTACTTATAATGCCTCTCCCCAAGCACACACACAGAGAAATATATGCATCTAAAAATTATCATAAGACCTTAGTGAGGATGATAATAACCACAAAGTTCAGCGAAAGAGCTTCCCTGTTCAGTCCCCATTCTGTGACGGGAAAAACCAAAAGCTACCAAAACCAAGCTAATGGAGAAATTGTTGGATCAATGGTTTCAGGTTTTATCTAACAAGAGAAATACTGTTTTATCTACCAGGAGATTGCTTTGATGTACCTTGCTCAACACTTAGCCTACATTTAACACATTATCAGTGCCATGCCTGTTAGAAATCTTAAACAGGAATTGGATGCATATTGATCTTAGTACAACCATTGCTATAGTTCCTAATATAATGTTGATCTATTCATTCGTATGGCTCCAGTTTCAATTCAGTTCTATGGACCTTTTGTTATATTCATGGGGACAGAATTTGGCATGGACTGGAAAATGCACCAGTGGCTTATAAAAATCACTGCATGTTCCTTGCTTCCTATTAAGTAAGACATGCCAAACCTGCAAACCTTTTGAGACATGAAATATGACTCAAAGGTCATTGCTTTGAACGCAGATAATATGGTGCATAAGACAACTCTAATCTCTTGGTACTCTGATGAATATGTTGACAAGCATTCAACTTTTAATAATTAATCACAAAAAACAAAGCCGTGTTAATAATTTAAGGTCTACTAATGTAGGGTGCCATGGCTATTTGAATACCATGTTTTCTGTTGAGCTTTGCCTGTGTTAATTTTAACCCAAAGAAAGCCAAACACCATCACTTTTAGTGATAGTTTTTTCTCATTCTGCTACTGACAGAGGCTGGCCTGGTTCTTATACTCACTTAAGGCTTTTATCATATATCCCTTTCTATATCTCGCTGTATAAATAGAGAATAGTAATCATTGTAACAACTTAAGCAGTGGGATCAGGGTAATGAATTTAGAAAACACAAAGTCTAATCGGGTTTGTAATAAGTATCATGTAACAGCAATTGCAGAAGTCAGTTGTATACCCTGTTCTGTTTGATCTGTTTGACAAAACTTTTTCATTTCTTTTCTTAATCTGCCCCAGCAATACTTGAGTAACGTTTTTGCTGTTCTTAAGCTTCCAGCTTAGCTCCCCATTCACCAGCTTAGCCATTTTACATTAAATGGATACAGTCACTCCTGCCTCTGTCCTCATCCTTGTCTCTTTCTTGATGCTTATGATAGGAAATTCCTTGAATACTGGAAGTGCCAGAGCACCTATTGAATGCTTCAATGTCTCTGGCCCATTAAGTAATGATGATGGCTATTTTTGCAATTCCACATTGCTCCTACATCAACAGAGATTGACATTTTCTAAGGAGTCTCATTCTGTTCACTGTGTTGAAGTTGGAGCCTGAAGCTGGAAGAAGAAAATACCTCTCATGTTGCATGTCTGGTTACAGAAATTGGACAATTTAGCATCATTTTTTCCAGTGCTAGCTACTTAAATAGCTGATTTTGTTCTATACTTGTCTGGCTTTTTTGAAGTCTGCTATTCTAAAATTTCACGCAGAGAAGTAACACACTTTGCTTTTAAAGCAGACAATTACAGAAAGTGCATGAAGCATCCTATAAGCAATATTTCATTGTATTTTATTGTGAGTACCACTGAAGGAAAAAAATAATAAAAGCTAAGCATAACATTATGCTGTAAGGAAAAATGATGGTTTAAAGGCCAATTCTAAGCAATGGAATTCCAACGCATCAGATTTTAAAGTGGGCTATATGTTGAACAAAATGTAAAGAAATTATGTTAAATTCTCCCCCACCCTTGGAATTTTTACTGGTTGCTGCCATTAGAATTGAGTTTTGCAACATTAATTGTAAAATGGACAAAAGCTGATTTTTTTCCCACCCAGTCAGGTTGCTATTGATAGTCTCAAGCTTAGAGCCAAATCAAGCAGTACTTTATAGATTATGGTACTACAATCTCCACACTGGGGTCTTGATCTGGATATTTCTGTGTAGCCTTGAATAGGCAGACACTGTACAAGAAAGCCCATTATTCATATAGGGAGGGTGACATCCACTTCCATTTCAAGTGACAGATATTTCACGAAAGGGTGTTAGTTTTATTCTGTCAGTGCCTCTGCATGGACTGAATGAAACCTTTACACTTAAGTTACAAAGCTTTGGATCCTTTAAGAATGGGATGAGCAAACACTTTCATTCTCAAGGCTCTTGGAAGCTGCATTCCAATGGTGGGTGAGACCAAAGAAAAATGGCAGGAACAACAATATCAAACAACAACAGTACTGCATATTGTAAATTCACATTGCCAGTAACACAGACTGAACAGCATTTCAATCTTGTAGAATAGGGGGGAATGACACAAACGACAGGAAACCATCAAATGATTGGGGACTAGGGAAAAGGCTGCATTTCATTGTTATAAATCACATGCAGGCTTTAGTTGAGAGGAAAAGTCTTTGTGTTATTTATCCAGTCTGCTTTGGACCAGCTTTGCCAAAACCATACCAGATGTCTGGTCCCAACACTTCCCAAATTTAACTGTCTCATCTTAATGCTGATTGGATAACGTCACCAAGATGGAACTAGCAATTTATGCTGGAAGAGTTTGCTAGATTTCAAAAATATATTTATAACATTTAATTTATTTATTTCAATAGCACCCCACAGCTGAAGCTTTCTGGACAGAAGTTTGGTAATTGGCTTCAATTCATGAATTCAGAGTGTTTGCACCTGGACTATACTTGTGATTTTTAAATGTTGATTGATTGATTTCACTTCTGTACCATGAAAGCTTTATAGATAGTTCACAAGTCATAAAAACACAGGGCACCAATCTCAATGAAAACAGCTTTACATGTTTTCTGACATGGAAAATCTAAAAACAATGTAACAACTAAAAACAATTACAGTGCAAATGATAACATATTTTAGTACACACTGACAGAAACAAAAGTCTGTATTATATAGATTTCCTAGGGGCTTGATTTAAGCCCTAGTCTGTTCATGCTACTTAAATATCAATTGATCAAGAAGTCATCAATTGATCAATTGATCCACAAATCCGTTGAAGCCACTGTAGGCAACAAATGCACAGTAATCTGTTCCTGATCTCTTAAAAGGCCAGAAACAAATTATCTGTATTTCCTAAGCCACAGCATTTCTCACAGTAGCATAACATCACTTTACAAGAGAAAGGAAATGACAGAATGATTGCTTACAGCTTTCCTCTACATATATATAGATGCAGCACACCAAGAATCAGTTTGTTCAAGTCCCACTTGATTGACTAGGATCTCTGCAACAGCCTATCTGTACCCACTAGGACTTGCATGGGAGCTATTCTCAGTGATTTGTGGCTGGTGAATGGTTATGCTGAGGGAGTTTCATACAGCAATGCGTTTTGCGGCCCTCAGTGGCATCCTGACTTTTAAAATTTGTGCAGGGTATGCTTATTGAGAGTTGAAAATATAGTTGATCTGGACTAAATAAGCAGCAGCATCCAGTGTGGCTGCTCAGAACTATCTAAACTCAGAGGACAAGAAGTTGGAGGAGAGCAGTGGAAGTTTGGAGGTGCACAGAGTCAAGCATGGAGGAATCCATCATCCTCCAAAACAACTGGCCATCTGAATAAACAACACCATCCAGTGTGACTGCCTGTAACTATCTGAATTCAGAGGACAAGGGACTGGAGTAATATGGAGTCAGACATGGAAGAATCTATCACCCTCCAAAACAGTGTTTTACCCAGTTTATGGGCAGGAGTGATGGAAACACTACAAGGGTTCTTTGTACCCCAGTGGAGCCTCACTTTTCCCTGTTCCCTGTCCAGCTCCAACATTGCGCTTGTGACCTTGAAGCTGCAACCAGTGAAGAAAGAATGGTGCTGACTGTGAAGGCGGAGTGGGATTTCTCTGGCCCTGGAGTGCTCTTCTGAGATCTAGGCCTCCAAATCCCCCTAGAGCTATCTGGGCAGCATCTAGTAGCTACATCACTGTGCCCTAAATCTTTGCTACCTTCTGATCAGATTCTGAATAAAAGTTGCCAGAATCCCAACTCTGGCTCCATCTCTCAGCAAAACTAGAAAGGGTTTTGCTATTTGTTTTTCCTCCTGTGTATGCAACTATAGACCAATACCTGGAAAAGATTAAAGACTGGCAACTCATTCCTATTGCTGGTTCATATCATTTTCATTTGTGTTCAGTAAGTCACTTGAACCCCCTTCCACATTGATCTATGACTTTTAAAACATCCACATGAAAATTAGTATTTCATTGCACAGTTTTAAATGTATCTTCTTTCAAAAATACACATTCCTGAATGTATTTTGATATGTCCCTTTGGACCTGAGAATCTCACTGGAAAATTTGGGAAGTGGACACAAAAAAAAAAGGCAATCCACAGTAGATGCAAATTAGTGTGTGTCAGAATACGTGAATATCAGTTTCTGCATACTTCTAATATCTAATAGCTAATATCATATCTAATAGCTATTACTTCCCTGACTTTTGCTTTAATCTCTGGAAGGGACCTGGCTGGGTATGCTGGGATTTGTAGTCTAGCACATAAAGGGAGCATTGGGCTGGGGAAGGCCAGGCTAGTTTGATGTTCCTGCTAGCAGTTTACTTCAATGCATTTACCCAGGAGAATATAGTAACTGCTGATGGCTGCAGCCTCCTCTTATGGTGGAACAAAGCATTGGTACTAATATATTATCCATGGAAGCCAGGTCAAGCCTTGGGCTAAATTAAATCCAACCTTAACATCAACTCTGGTGACAGAGTTTCCATTGAAGCTTACTTATCTTAGAACTTTTATAACACAGACATTACCCAACCCTGTAGTAGCAAGGGCCACCTGGCCTACCTGGGTTCAAATGGAAGTATTTTATCAATGAAGATCATAGATAAGCTTATGGAACTTTAAGAAATTGCCTTCAACTGGATAATCTAACATAGTTGTGCTATGTTGGATCAGCATTTCCGTTTCTTGTGCTCTTTTAAAAGAGGGTAACATGGATCTATTCTGAACTGCATATGTATGCAATACATTCAGTTCACCACTGTGAAGATTCACCACATTAAATGGAAGGAGTTGGTGCTTGTTGATATTTGGTTTTTTTTGTGTGTGTATATGGAGTGCTTTGAACGTTTATTTCTGTGCCTTGTGTTTTAAGGTGCCATAACTGGCTCTGAGTCTTAGGAATAGGATGCAATAAAAAAATAAAATTTGAAATGTTATCTATCCTACTAGCTAGTATGCCGCATAAATAAAGCAATATTTTATGTGCAATATATGGACAGGAATAAAAATCAACCCAAGTGTATTCAAGATTTATTATAAAAGGGGTAGCTATTATGTTTTGATTTCTGGCCAGCAGAAGGCCTTTCTGCCTCAACACTGTCTCTAATAAATAATGTTCCAAGAGTATTCAAGGCAGACTCCCATTAGATGTATAAGAAGTGAGTCCCGTCTAGCAACTTTTCTAGTTGTTGAAACCTCTACTTGCATTCCAAGAGGTTCACATTTTGGATTCCAGTAAGCCATGCACGAATCCAGGGGTTTGCTTATTTTTTAAAAGTGAAGCAATCCATTGTTTAGAGGTACTTGCTTTGCATTTGTAGGATACAGCCTCTGAATAAATGTGTCCTCTTACCTGGAAGTCTTTTAAAGTTACTCTGGCATTCTTACACCATTTACTCTTGAGTAAGGTGTCATCCCTCTGAGTGAAACCTCTATGAAGTAAGTGGCTTGAGACCCACAATTTTATACTGTAAAATGATTTAGTCATCCCTTGCTAATTCAGATCTTTCCTTCTTGCCAACATGGATTTTTCCCAAGGTACGATCAAATGCATACTCTTGAGACACTTAAAAACAGTGATAGTTGGGAAGCACCCACCTAAAATATTCCAAATTCTTCCTTTTTGTTAGACCAGTTCATGCATAAACAGCCCCGGTATAAGCTCATGCTAGAACTAGGCCAAAGTTATGTATAGCTACCGCCCACTGAAATCAAGTATAGCTAGGCACTTTTGTACCTAATTTTCTTGGAATGCCTCCAATATTGGCTGTGTTTTGCCTTACCAATATATTCTTATTCCCAATCTTCTATGCAGACATATTTAGGCACATACCAGCACTGAGACAGTTGGTTCCTTTGTGCAGAAAAATAAGGAAGCAGACACCACATTAAATGAATCATTCTCAAGGTACTGAGGCTTTAAGTGTCTGAATATATGTTACTATTAGAGGTACAATAAAAAGCTTGTTCCTTAACTGCAGGTAGCAATTGGGGTGCCAGCTTCCACCTCTCGCGCTCTAACTTCAATATTCCAGTCTGTCTCCTCTTTCACTCTGACGTCAGATGTTAACTTTTACCATGCTCCTCTTTATTTTATCCTGTAGTGCTGTACTCTTTCATTGTCTCACTGGCTTACACTTCTTCATGTAAAATGAATCCATCTTTTTATATTACTCTTGCTTGTTCAGTCTAGTGAAATCCTTGAGCAATCATTTTCTGCTTATTTAGTGGAGTGAGATTATCTTGGTTCTTGTTCATAATATTAACCTCATAACAGTACAAGCCTCTGTGTTCCCCTGCCACTCCTTCCCTTGTGGCCTAGCTTCAGAATGTGGTTTCATAGGCTGACTAGCAAGCCAATAGTAAACCACAGTTTCCTGGTTCATAACTGTTATTAAACTGTGGCTTACACAAATCCAGAAAGAATTAGGGGCAAGGTGAAATGCACAGGCCTGGGACTCATTCTTCGAAACCATAGCTTATTAAGTTACAATCGTTGTGCGTGAACTGACCCTTAGTGTTGTATGAGACAGGGATGTGAAGCTGCCTTTGAGGAGAGTGGGGAAGAGATTGCAGGAAATAAATATATATTTCTTCACAATAATTTCTGAAAGAATTGACTGTTGAAAGCTGTGATACTCTCTTTACGTATGATGGCTATGCATATTTTATACACACTTATCCTACCAAAGGCTCTTTTAATAGTTATGATTAATGTGCAGTGATCACAGAAACATGATTCACCCCGACCTACATCTGATTATTAGAATGTCTCTAGAGGAGCTCCCCATGTGCAGTCCCTTTCATCTGATGGAGGACCCTAGACAAGCAGGGTTTTCAATCACATGAAGAGAGCTTTGTGAGCATATAAATGCACACATGTAAGTTTTGTACAAATATCTGTACAGATATTCTTATGGGCGTGTTTAAGTAGGACAGAGTTTGTCATTGTGACCCTGCTTGCTTTGCCACTCACACACATACTCTATGGGCATTCAGTAATGGATTGAAATTGGGCTAATGACTGTTGAGGAAGAATGTCATGTGTGGCACAAACTGTAGGTCTTTGGTTCAGCTAGAGAGAATTAAAAAGAAGTTCACAGGAAAAAGCCAGTTCACTGCCCATTAATATATGCAGGTAAGCCTAGATAACTACTCCATTGGTTAATCCAGACCCTAAACTTGAGATTTCACTGCATTCAAGTCAATAAAATCAATTGTGGTTTTTCCAACAATGATTTAAAAAGAACATGTTTTCAAGATTAGGATGCAACACATATCAAATGCCTATAGAATTAACATTTATTTTTATTGTCTTTGTACTTTATTTCTATATAACTGCTCATTTCCAGAAATCCATGACAAGCCAAGAAAGCAGTAAAGAAATAGGGATGTACCCAGTGAAGTTTCTCTGGGTTTTGTGTTAGCCAGAAGGAGAAATGTTTGAAAGTTAAAGTCTTTGATAATTCTGTACTTTTGACTCTTGCCATTCAACACTAAGTCTTTTAGCAATGTGTGGGTAATATGAACTCTTCTTAGCACCAGAGATCGATAGAAATCAAAAGCAAGCCTAGGTCTTTCCTTTGTGAAGTTGCATTTCCTCTTACTTGCTCCCTTCAAATTCAGGAGCCTTCTGTAGCTCATCTCTATCCATTGATGCACCACAAGAGAACGATAGCTTGTAGGATAAATGTGAAACTACATATGGTACATTAAGCATTTGATGGGCTTAGGAAATGTACTGATACTTCTATGTTAAATAGGCTGGTCGACTTTTAGTCCTCATGAGCCCTTTTAATATGTAAACACTATGATGTGAATAATAATGTGGATTTGTATTCATTTTGAAATGGAAAATAATCGATGTTCAACAAACTACATTCATATGCAAATCACACTATATATAAAATCTTGCATTGACATAAATATGTTAACAGAATAGTGTGTATATGTATCTATATGTGCATCTATATAAAACATGCAGCTTTTTCAAAAAGATTTTAAACATTAATAGAAATCATTAAATTAATCATGAAAATTCTTTCTTCAGAACAACTCTAATGTGGGTTAGTGGCTGACAGTTAATGAATTTCTACTTCTTTCTGTGGGAGTTGTCATCAGAGGCACTTCACTAATAAGACAGCGTGCTGAATTTAAATTGCAATATAAATTCCACACCATAAAATGCCTGAACTCGTAAGAAGGGAGATAGAATTACAAATGACAGATATTCCAAACAGCATCTATTTTAAGATTGCTGCACTCTGACATGTTGTGTCAATCCAGCAAAATGGTTTAAGGTGGATTGATTCTGTTTACCTGCTGACACATCCCTTCCTTCTATCATTCTGCAGAAGCCTTTAGGAACCCTAAGTCAAACAAGTTGCATTTTGGGGAAGGGATCTTTTTCCCCCTCAAATTTATTTCTTAATGTTTCCATATTGTGTATAAATGCAGGAAAAGTCATGGCACAGAATTAAAATAATTCAGTATGTGGTTTATCATCTGCAACAGTGGATTAGCCGTAGTGCTAAGATAAGAGGCTAATTTAATGCAAACTTAGAATAGTTTGAGACAAATGTGGAAAAAAGGGAATGCAATAACATTTGATGACATAGGTAAGACCCTGGATGAAATCAGTGAATAGATGAAATTAGTAAATAGGCAGAATTCTTTCTGTAGATGTTCAATTACTGGACTAAAAAGCTATAGGAAAAGCAAGAAATAAAATATATTTTCCTGAAACTTTGTCATAACCGTTTATCTTGGAAATGTTGTACCTTGGGAATAATGTTGCCGCAGTCAGCCTTGCATTATCGGTATCCCAAAAAGAGAGCCTCTTAGAGCTAGGACTTGGCTACAATATTTGTAGAGCAGCTGTCTTTTGAAGCCTATTATAAATCAGTTAGAAGCTCCTGTTGTGCTAAATGAACTGAAGTCTGAAAAGACAAAAGAGAAACAACCAGGAAAGGCGAAAGCAAAGACACTTAGAGGGAGTTGTTGATTTGATTTTGATAGCCCCTGAACAAAATGGGCTGACAAAAAAATGAAATGTCCTTTTTGGGAGGGCTCAGCAGGGGGTCAAAGAACACACAAGAGAGGAAGGGTCTGTGTGGGTTATTTTCTGGCTAAAAGACTTAAGACTGATGAGTTATTGTGTCTGAATGAAGTCAGAATTACTTGCCACTGATTGTCCTAGCATACCAGAGCAGAGCCCTGGACATTGGATCTCGGCAGGAGGTCATGAAAGGAAGCCACAAAAGGCTAGGACAGCAACAGTTGGCATGTGGGAACGGGTCCTGCACCCCACTGGTGTGCCAGCAGAGTCCTTTGTGGCCCTGTGAAAATGGACTATTCTTGTCTGAGGCATGGAAAGGGAGCGTTACAGCTGCTCCACAGTGCATGTTATCGAAGAAATGGCAAAGGGGTGAGCACAGATACTTAGCACAACAACGTCTCTGTGCCACGACTGCAGGGTTATGATGAGGCCTGCTGGCTCTTGGCATGAGGTGGTGGCCGTGGTAAGGGAGCCCTTGTTCTGTGGTTGCTCTTGGATACTTGTCATGCCCTGCATGCATAATGGACATCAAAGTGTATGCTTTGTGTTTCCGTAAAATAACCTGTGAAGGGATGAATGTTCTGACGTAGGCAGGCAGAAAAATGGTGAGCTTCTGGTAGGACTGTGCTTGATTGAATGTGGCTTTTGATGGCATTTGTTCTATGTTGGGTTGGACTCTAAAGTACTTCCAAGATTCTCTCTGTATGTTCTGTTAACAATATATAGTTTCTGTGAATCAGTGCATTATGTTAAAGGTAGATTCCTAGTATGGTAGTCTATTGATAAGTGAATAGAGAGGGTGAAGCTTACTTTTCCTTTTGAGGTTTTGCTTTCATTGACGGGGGAAGGTGATGACAAAGGCAAATCTAGACATGATGAAATTGCCTTCAGTAAATGTGGCTTTCAGGCATAGACAAGACGGGCTGTACAGCCCAGAGAACTCTGAAGGCATACAGAACTGGAGATAAGCACATGTTTTTGAGTGCTTCAAAGAGGGCATAGAGTCCTGCAGACTTGAAATTCTAAAAGGTGCAGATCTTCAAAGAGAGAGTGTAGATAACAATACCCAGCTCCAAACCTAATTTAGTTGTAAGAACATGTTATTATCACCCACACCAGAATGTTCAAGGTGATCTTGCAACTGAAAATGAAATCAGGGTGGCTTGAAAAAAAGGAAGTGTTGCAACAATAGGTGACTTCAATTATCCCCCATTGACTAGATAAATGCTTCTTCCAGTTATGATAAAGGTTGAATATTTCAATAACCTAAATGAGTATGCCATAGAACAGTTGATCATGGAAACGACAGGGAAGGGGAGGCATCCTGGATTTAATTGTAGGTTGGATTGATAAACACCTATTAAATGCTGTTGAACCAGTTGGAAGCACTGACCACAGGGTATCAGATTTAATATATATTTAAGTGGAAGATTACAGAGGAGGTCCAATACAGTCTTCTCTAAAATGAGGGAAGTGGTGAAAAAGGAAGTTGAATGGGGAATAAAGATGGTTAATTTACTTCAAAATATTTGGAGATTGTTCAAAAGGTAGCACCAAGTCCATGAGGTCACCATAGTTAAAGAAGAGTGTCAAGAAAGCTATCACAGAAAAGAAGACATTCCTCAGAAAGTTTTGTCCAGTGAAGACAAAAGGAGATATTCAGGACGGATAAAAAGAAATCTTGTATGGTTAAATTATGGAATTCACTTCCACAAGATGGGGTGATGATCACCAGTTTGGATGGTTTTAAAGGGAATTGGAGCAGAAGTCTATCAATGGCCTCTAGTCCTGATGGATAGATGCTACCTCCATTATAAGAGGCAGTATGCCTATTAATGCCAGTTGCTGGGGAACTTGCAAAGAAGGGTGCTGTTGCATTCATATCCTGATTTTGGGATCCTGTGGGCAGCTGATGGGTCAGTGTGGGAACAGAATGCTGGACTATATGGTCAGTTCTTGGGGAACTGTTCTGAGGCATACTTGTGGGAAAGGGAAGTGTGAGAAGTGAGAATAATTATTTGGAAGAAACTGACAGTTTTGAAAAGTATAAAAACTGCTGTCTCGCAGAGCTCCTAGCACGCTTTTGGCTATAAGGTGGCAATAAAAATAACCCTCCAACAGTCCTATCAGATTAATTCAACAGTTATGAGTACCAAAGTGACACATCAGATGAGATGAAATATAAACTGTCCTCATATTTCAGTGCATAAACACCAAGCAAAATAGTGAGAGATAAACAGCTGGGATTTCTTCAAATAACTGGTCATATTTTAAGGACAGCCAGAAAACATATACCATGACTGAATCAATCCTTTTAAATCCATTTACTACTGAGTCTAGTTTAGTCTCAGCTCACTCCTTTTTCACCCTTCCTCTTCTTGCAGCACAAACAGCTTCCACCGTATGCATTGAGTTGTTGGCTCCCAAAACTTGTTTCCATGGTTTGCGTCAGGACAGAACTAATGAGGCATGAAATCATCCTGGCCATAAGACATTCTCTAAGCAAAGTCTCCTCCAAAGCAAGCAAGCTCTCTGGGCCCAATGGAGCAGTGAAAGTTTTGGGCACAGAAGGAAGGCCTTGGAAAAACAGGCTATTGAAGGTTTACAGTGATATTTCTACTTTTGTCCACATGTGTGCATATATTTTGGTTGCATATTTTATAATCCCAGTTTACTCACAGTAGCTGAGGTATGCTTGAAGGAACATGAGAAGAGAGTCAGGCTTTCTGGACAGTGCAGTGAAGCAAAACAATGTTTTAAATTGTCTTTAAAAAGAATTAGTTGGACTGGTAGAAACTGTATGTTCAGATGAGCTGGGCTTTTAAATGAATTGGCAATGAATGTCTTTGCAACTAAGTTGTTTCTTCCATTAATAACTTTCATTAAAACTTGTGGGTGTACTAATAATTAAGGCACACTCATGTTTCATGCCTGGTAGAAGAATAATTATCAAATTGCAGTCAAAGATCATAACTTTGTTCTGTGCTGCTGTCTCTTTCCTGGTTTTATTTTAATGTTGACTTTTGTTAATAAATGGAGAATAAATAAAATTGAGCAAATGCAGAAACAAGGCAATTTTAATATGCACTCTGTAATTGCCTAACTTCCTGTTTGTATTATTTAAAAGTTATCTAGCTGGTGTTAGTTCCACAACATTGTTCTTTTGTTCCACAACATTGTTTTGAGTTTCTTCAGTGACAGGAGCCTAGACCTTGCAACTTGGATCTTGAGATCCATGTCTGTAAAATGCAGCACCTGAAACTGCTATAAGAAATTACCTGGACTTGTTCAGAGTCTTACGGGAATTGTATGGTGAACTGAGGCTGGGATTTTGAAATCCCAGTACAACACCTTTATATAAGATCATTCCTCTTGAAGAAACAGAACAACATTTATTTGTCATCCAGATACTGCAGCAATATTTTTCCACACATACCACAGTGTTGCTAAACTAGGAAATTTACAGGTTGTCATTTCATGGGCTTTCTTACAGTGACGCAAGTTATTGAAACATTCATATGCATCACAGAGTACTGAATGGAAAAATTGTGACTAAGTAACAACTCAAAATGGGAATAATTACTGTGGCATTCTGGAAAAGGCCTGGAGGATGCTATGAAGAAGACTGCTGCAGAAAAATATACAGGAAACTCTGAAAATCAGATGCAGTAGAAGGAACTTGAAGGAACATGGAGTGGTTGAAATGCTCAATGAAAGCTGGCTAACTGGCAGATCATTAGCGACTCAGCCACCTGGATCAGTATTGACCTGTAACCTGATACTGGATGCTAAATGTGGTCTTCCACTGAGACATGCATATGTATTTTAAACTTTTGGTTGGTCCCCCCTTTTTTGAGGGGTACATCCCATCAAGTGCTCATTAAGTGGAGGGCTTACTAAATATTCTGAATAAATGAGTGCAAGCAGCATACTTAGGATCTTGTCTAATGCAGAACACACTAAGCAGATTCAGTACAGGTCAGGTAAATCTATGATGATATTGCAGTGGGGGCCACTTGCCTTAAGCAAAGTTTTTGAGCAGTCTCTGCTCTTTTACCTCAGACAAATATATGGACCAGAGGAGATATGAATCAATTGAAGGTTCCATCCTATGCATTTTTAAACTTCTACTGGGTAGAGAAAGCTGGGAGCTGTAGCACTTTCTTACTGTTTAAACATGCATGGGATTGTGCTCTAAGTTGCACTGGCATAAGCCTACATATTGTGGTGCAAATGATTGCAGATTGATTGCTAAAATAGAAACATTAATCAAACACAGATGATTAAAAGGAAATCTGTTCAGATTAATTGATCTTTTGGTTAATTAGTGAGGAATTAACAACCGAATTTGCAGCAGTTGCTGACACTGATCCATGATACTGGTTTGAGATAACATCCTTCTTCCACAGAAGAGTTATCACCATTGTGGGGAAAATGCAAAGTGTTGCAAAATCCATGCTTTTTTATAAGGCAGATCCATACGTTTCAGCAGCTAAGAATCCATTCTTCTGCTAACAGATATTTCTTGCAAAATTCACGTGGATTGTGCATAGTGACATTACATTTCTCCATAGGTGTACTTTCAAGGATAAAACTTTCACAGACCAAGCCAATATAAATTATGGGCTTAGAATGCTTGGTCATCTTAATAGTAGTCAAATGTCATTGATGAAATACCAATTTCAGATATGGTGGAACAGATGGAATGAGTTGTACTTCAATAAAAGATGCATGGAAGAATACCCATGTCTCATGATAATACAAATGGAAGTAGAAAGTGTAATAGGGAAGTTGTTAGCTTTGTTCTGTGGTATGCAACAAATTTAGCAATTTACTTCTATGTACACTGTGGGTGATCAATCAGGCCACAAGCCGTTGGCAGGCACTGAAAGAGATTTCTGCTGGGTGTACAGAAGCCATGGCAGGATAAGCTATTAAGATTCCAGCAGAAGAAAGTGCTCCTTTGGCTAGAAAAAATCGCAACAGGTGACCCATGCAGTGAGTGAGACCAACCCAAAGGGACCAACTAGTGCAGTTTGCTCAGAACTGGAAATGGAACTCTGCATGACTTCATTTGTCTACGTGGAAAGCTCTAAATTCCACAGAATCAGAGAATGGATGGAAAGCAGTGAAGGTGTTCTCTTCAAAGGTTTCAGCAGACAGATTTCAGCATGGGCACCTGTATAGTAATAATGAAGGATGGCTGAAAATTTTGTTTCAGTCACAAAGTTCTTCATATTTAGAATGGAAAGAATTTGAGATGAAAAAGCATGACTGTGGGCAAAAAGTGAAAGTGACAGATTCATCCATCCAGACCCAGAGCTTTTAGCACTTAGCTCTGAAAAGTCTGGGCATAAATCACGGGATATTCAACCAAGTTTGTGGTGCTAAATCAGGGTTGTACCTTGTTTTCTTGTCAGGATTGACAGTTTCCTGGTCTTTAAAAGCTACATGATCCTCTTTGTGCTAATAGTCACTGTATCTCTTCAATTTGGCTGGGGTACATGGGTGATAATGCTATTTCTGTTAATTTTTATAGGAATTTACCAGGCTTCTCAAATTTCCTCATATTCAGCACAATACGAAATTGAGAAAGCCATCTTTACAGGGAAAAACAAGCCATCCTTAGTAATTCAGCTGATGTAATAGCTCTAATTTGATACTTAGGCCCACATATGTTTTATAGTTATAACTAGTGTCTGTAGAACATATTCTCCTGTTAAGTTCCAAAGCATTCCCCAGAGGATGAACAAGGATGCAAAACGGTATGCCTAGAGAAGGGAACAGCAACAAGTAATATGCCATACTGTAGGAGAACTTGCCAAGGGCCTATGAAGGTTTATTTTCTTCTTTGTCATATTTCTATACTGCCCAACAGCCAAAGCTCTTCGGGCAGTTCACAATTAAACCTCTAGAATGGTAAGATACAATATAAGCATTTAAAACATTAAAATGTAAGTATAAAATGAATATAAAAAAACAAAACAAAGTTGTAAAATACAGTGGCAGATTCTAAAGCAACAGAAACTGAAAGATTAAAGTGCCTAGGAAAATAAGAAGGTCAAAATTGTACAACACAATACAACACAGAGGAATCTTTCTGGGAAACTCGTTCACAAGTATGGAGTTACTACAGAAAACATTCTCATGTTGATAGCCATGCACTTTACCTCCTTTGGTGGGGATTCCCAAAGAAGGACTATTGAAAACGATATCATTGTCTGGGCCTGTATATAAGGAAGATGATGATTTATTTGAATAGTTATTACTACATTGCATGTATAGCCCTGCAAGGAACTCAAGGTGACTTATAAGGTTTCATTCGCCATTTTACATGAACTAACCTGTGGGGTAGGTTAGACTGTGAATCTTCATAGCAGATATGAAGTCCACAAGACGCTGTCACCCATGGTTGCTCCCTACATTGGTCCCCATGGTTTCTGGCCTTCTGTGCTGAAATGCCTCCAAACATGATGTCTGTCCATGGATGGTAGCCTGGACAGACATAGCTCTTTGGATCCTGTTTCCTACTCTTTACAGTGATCTAAACTAGGGCCTATGACTCTACAGAAAATCTCATCAAATAATTTTAAAAGAATTTGTAGATGTGAATGAGGCAGACTCTGGATCCTACAAGTCAGAGTAGATTGGATGCAGTTTCAAGGATGACTGTCAGGTGCACAATTGGTGGGCATCTCATATGCCTTGTAATTCTTGTGGAGCAGGGATGACCTTATACCAGATGAGGCCATAAGACTATCTATGTCCAACACAGAATTGACTGCATTGATGGAGCAATTCTCCAGTATTTCAGTCAGTGTGGTGTAGTGGTGAAGAGCTGGGACTGGGACTCAGGCGATCTGGGTTCTAGTCCCCGCTCAGCCATGGAGCCAACTGCGTGACTTTGGGCCAGTCACAGACTCTCAGCCCAACCTACCTCACAGGGTTGTTGTTGTGGGGATAAGATGGAGGAGGAGATGTAAGCTGCCTTGAGCCCTTTGCAGGAAAAAGGCAGGATATAAATAAAAAAAAAAAAGATGCTTTTCCTAGAGTTAATGAGAATGGAGCCTGTTTGCATGCCAAGATGCATTATACAGTTGAACTGCATCATGGAGCCAGGATCTCTGAAGGCTTGCCTATTGCCACCTGACCACTGTGATCATCATTAGAAGTTCCGCTTTGTATTTCTCTTCCAAGGGAGGCATGCTTGGTGGTAACATGGCACAGAACCCTTTCAATAGCTGTGGCATTCACTCTGAAGGGAAATTCAATTGGCCCAGACTTTGACTGGTAGGCAGCTAAGACATTCTCATTACCTTGAGATGTTAAATGTTTGTTAATCCTTCACTTTTAATGCTGTTTCCTTCACTAATTGTTTTAAAGATTTTTTTATTGGTTTCACTTTGTATTGCATTAAAACATATGCTTAAGCTTGTAAACTGCCATTGGGGTCCTTAGGAAGGATGAAAGGCAGCATCTAAACATTTTTTTAAATAAAAACAAAAGGTTCTTACTTACTGAAACACACAAGCTGTGAAGGTCTATTTGAGAGATCTGTCCAGTGTTAGATACAAATTTTATACACACGAGCCGTGTGCATGTATTGAGAAACTACTATTTATGTTACACATTGGTTGTACATGCAGTCTCATCATGAAGTGGTGCGGAATGGTTTTTCCTGCAGCTTCACATTACTAGGCTGTTGAAAGTTTTACAACACTAGAACAAGCCAAATATCCTTATAAATTATATTAATGAAAGAGATTGCTGCCTGTAATTGAGCCCCTGTGCTTCACATTGCGCTGTGTGCAGATGTGCCAGTTAATAAGCCCTAACAGTGTTTCTGTTCATGGAAAATGAATCCAGAATGATTGTCAGATTATCTATCTGGCATGCCTGACTGGTATCTAGAATGGCACTTTGCTAATGTGCTATTACTCAGTGTCATTAACCTAGAGAAATGATTGAAAGGTGAATTCGCATTTGCACTGTCCTACTCAAAGAGGTGGTGCTTCAGGATTCATGCAGTTCCTATGAACTGATGTGGCCTGGAATAAACTGTACTTGTCAAATTGTACTTGCCTTATTTTTGCAGATCCCTTTTGTAAACTGAGTTGAATCTGTTTCTACAGGGGTAGCCAGGATAGTCTGGGTTGCAGCTTAAAGAGTAACACATTTATAATGGCTTAAGCTTTTGTGGACTGAAATCCACTTCACCAGATGAAACACATATGTCTGCAAACACTCACATGGCAGGCTCACATGATCGCAGTGAGAAAATAATCTATGGTGGCTTATTTTCCTCCCCATAGCTCTCATACATGACCCACCTAATTAGCTCAGGGCATGGGTTCTCATGGGTTGTCCAAACTTGGTAAGGGGTGCTGGGCTGGGTTGGTTTGTGAAACCCATGACTTATCCTGGGTCTTCAGCATGGTTTGTAAAAATTGCTAGGGAATGATATTGCACTAATGTTTCCAATGGAAACATTAGTAAATCAGAGAGTGCCAACTCCATATGGATTAGTTTCGGAGTCATTTGACACAATATCAGAAACGAAGGAAGCAAGAACCTATTCCAAAGGAAAGGGCAGTTTGAACACATCTTTCTTTTTAAAAAGTGTCACAGTAACAAATTGGTCTTCAGAATCCTGGTGATGAGCTAGTTGAGTCTTGAGTCAGCATGAGAGACATTCTGTGCTAAGCAAGCAGGAAGGATATATTATTATGCTGGGTACTAGGTTAGGACTCCTTCTTAATACATGAAGTTTAGCAAAAATTTTCTCCTAAAGTATTTTTCCTGATATACATATTGCCTATAGGAATATTGATAGATTTGTATCAATTTAGTGTTGCTTTTTCAGTTTGTATCAATTTAGTGTTCCTTTTTCACAACACTAGAAAGTATTGCTTTTTAGACAAAGGGAAGAAAATAGACTATACTGGACATTTTTGCCGTATTTTCAAATTTTAATTAATGAAGATTGTGCATTGCCAAACAGTCGCAGAGCCAATTTGAGTACTCCGGTGGGACATGTCCATTTCATAATTGCTCCTTTGTCAGTGTCCCAGTTAACTTGAGAAACAGAAGATTGTCTTTGGCCATCAACACAGGTATTCATGGACATCCTTCCCCATTGTTACATTGGCTCATATCCACATGAAGAAGTAAGAATCGCCGACACCTTTTCCATAGCATCGAACAGAGCAAACAGCTGCAGCACAGATCAAGTGTACATGACGATGTTAGGGCAGTGATGGATACATAGAAATGGTTCTTCTAAGCTACCATATTTTTTGGAGTTTTATCTGGTGGGCCAGTGAAAATAGCCTCATAAACTCTAGAAGTGACTAGAAACAGCTGTCAGAAAACCTTTCCTGAAAAATTTGTAAACTTTGCAGGCAAAACCACTTCTTGTGTGACTGTAATCCTTTACTTTCGGTGGATGCCTAATATCTGACACTGGTTGAGGACTGTAGAATATTGTCCCTGGGTAAAAGAAGTTTAGTTTAAAGACAGATTGCAGCTACACCGTTACTTTTTTCTGTTACTCAACAGAAAATGCAAGGGACCTGACCAAGATTAACACTCTAGCATTAGGAGTTGGTGTTTTCAACCCTTTCTTCCCACTGCAATGATGTTCATGTTAACTAATTCCTTTTGACTATGCAAATTATAGGTAGGCTCTTCCTCCCAATCCAGACTGGGACCACAGCAGGGGACAAGTTGAAGTTTCTTACCCAATTTTGAACCCTGTGTGCTTATTTTGGAATAATGTAAAAAAAGGCATTGTAGCTAGCTGTATCTTTAAAGTAATGTGCATTTTGACCCAGAGTATATGTATCTTCTGGAATAAGGGATGAGTGGATTTCCCTTGTTCCATTTCATTGCATTTCTGTTTTACGGTTTTGCTGTGCTTGATTTTGTGTTCTGCCTTCCCCCCAAAGGTTTCCTTTTTGTGCTCTGTTTCATCAGGGAATACAAGTTGTGCAACAGGGTAAGGGGGCGAACAGTGTAAACAAGGAGAAGGCACAGGAAAGCTGTGTAGCAAACTACACAAACCAACAACCTGTACAAAGACCAGAAATCAAAAAACAGGAGACTAGCAGATTATAAACTAATTGGTGCAACGAAACAAACAAGTCTAGGTAATTCATGTTAATAAAATACATGGAAAAATGGTTTGGGAACAATTTATGATAATTCCTATCCAAAAGCTTGTAAGACTTTTGAACAAATTCTGGCTGGGCTTAATAGAAAATGTAAAGCTTGTGCACTGTATGCATCCAGTTATGGCTTTAGCTTCCCTGCACAGCCCTTTCCTATCATTCCGTGGTCAATCTATGAGCTACTTATTCTGAGAAAGAGTGGTGAACTCCTCTGTGACCCAGATAGGGCTCCAAGTCCTTGTCCCAGCCACCCCATTCCAGACAATCAGAGCTGATATTTTGGAGGGTCAGTCCTGTCTAATGGAATTGATAGCAGTTGCTTCTTCAGATGAATAATTTAAACAACCTTGTATTGAAGCAATGGTCTAGTTGCCAGGAGCAGGTAGACTTGCCTGTAGGGCTGCTCACCTCTTCGTTCCACAGAACCAAGTGAACTTCTTCAAAATGGTGGAGCTGATCCTGAGAGTGGCAGTCAGTGATGACTCTGTTCTCAGAGCAAAGCAAAAATCATTCTTAAGTTGCAAGGGTCTTCAACTTTTTAAAAATAAAATCAAACATAGTCAGGTGATAGACCTCATTAGCGGATGTTAAAAGGGGCTGGGCCAAGCACTGATTCAGCCATCTCAATTCCCCTCAAACTCATTAGCCACCCAGATCCACCCCAGGAGCACCTCCTGTGCTCCTCAAAATCCATCCAAGCCATCCATCCCAATATCCTGCTTTTGATTTCATCTTCACTCTTCCCTGCCCAGCCACAAAGGAATTTTTTTTTCATACTTTTGGTTCTTCTCTTCCCTCCCACACCACATCAGCGAAGGGAAGGTTAACTTCTGCCTTTAAAACATTAAGGAGGTGGGGAAGAGCAGAGACACCCTTCCTGGCCAGCACACTCGAGTGCCTTTAACAGCAGCTCCCAGAGGAGGAGAAGCCTTTGACCATCGTGATAAACTGCCTCTCCTACAATGCCTTTGTACTTCAAGATTCCATTGAAAAGGAGCAGATTCTGTGGCCTGTTAAGACTTTGGCAGCCCTCTTCAGAAGGGAGAAGATTTTCTTTGCACATGCTGAAAGGTGGGCTGCTCTGATGTTGCTTGGTGTGAAGGCCAGGCTCAGTCTCAGATTAAATCTTGACTGGAAGGACTGAAGTAGGGAAGCCAGTGGGAAACATAATGAGTGATGGAGTGGAGATTTTGCAGCTGGGAGGCATGTCTTTATGGTGAGCAGAGTTGTCCTCTTAGGATTCCATACATGCTCTGGGCCAGAAATGACATAAGACCACTTTAGCTCAGTGCCAGGCCTAGGCAAGGATTTGGTGACCAAGGGACCCTCCAGTTCCTTAAAATGCACAAATGCAGGGCACTGTACATCTTCTATCCCTTCTTCAAGTTCATCTTCATTTAAAGGGGTTTGGAATGCTCCCAGAGTCCCAAGCAAGGCCTTAGAAATGTTGACAAATATTTTTCAAGTCATGGCAAGAAAGCATTCCAGAGGTGAGCTTAAATCAAAACTGTCTCCTAGCTTTCTCCTCAAGGGGGCTCAGCTGTCTCCACAGCTGCTCAAGACATCGTTCAAATGTAGCTTGCAGGGCTGTTGTTGTTATTTAGCATTTTCCAGCACTCTAGAAACAACAAACACTATTTTAAAAATGAAACTCCTGCTGCCCACAGAGATGAGAAGGAGAGAGATTGTCAGGAGGGGTAAGAAGGACCCTGCCCTTGGCTGCTGACTGGAGGAAGCGTTTTGGTTGGGTGTCCATTGCCCTACCTGCACTTTAAATAGATACACTGCTAGAGGCAAATCTCTTTTCTACCCTGGAACAGAAATGCAGGTCACCATCCTATCCCTGTCATCCCACGCCAGCCTATTTGCAGGCTGGTAACATTTGCAGACTTTCTTACAAGCCTAGTTTAAGATTTGGTGGTTTCATAGTGTGAATAGTTCCCTGTTCTAATGCATTTTGCTTGACATGCTCTATTGTATTTTGAAAAATAATATCTTCTACTCTATTTTATTTGTTCATTTGCACTCTATTTGTACTCTGTTTATTTGTACTCTATTTTATTTCCTCTGTTTTTGTTCAGATCTGCTCACATTCTCAGTTTAATCTTCTGCATCATCACATAATCCGATATACATAAAGCAACTTATAGAAACCCTGGAAAAGCAGAGAGGCACCTAAAGTATAGTGCTGGGGACAGGGGTGGGTCATGTAAAGAAAGGCTTTCCAAAACATAAGGTGAAAAATCCTTTACTGGTGAACTTCACCATCTTTGACAATTCTTTAGTCAGATGGTTTGGCAAAATGCCACTCAAGGGGAGCTTCTCAGTCTCTCTTGGAAAATACAGCTAGAATTTACTTCACGGTTTGAAAGATCAGCTCCAGGGAGAGAAGCTGGGATTGATCCTTTTGTCTGCATGAGAAACCACCCATCAGTCTGTCTCCCGAGTGCTCTTGGGCTTTGTAATTGTTCAATTTTAATTTTTTATTGTTTTTGTTAGCTTAACCTGCAGCTGACCCATACGGATTTCATTTGGAGCTGCGCCACTTAGCAGTAATGCACTTTCTGACACCCCGCAGAAACTGTACTGCCATTTTTGTGGCTTCTGCTGCTGGTTTGGTTGTCATTTTTTAAAAAAACAACCAACAACACAAACCTAGTATGTCCCTGTGTGAAGAGCCTAGTTCTTTTCCATTATTTAATACCCCATTACATTTGAACTTCAGAACTTTTCAAGTCTGCTTCATTGCTCGGAGTTTGATAGCAGGTTGGTTAACCCAGAGGACAGGTACAGAAAAAATAATGCTTGAGAAGAAGAGGCATGCATGAAAAAGCATATGGATATAAGAAGCACATAATGTGCCGGGTCCACAGCACCAACTTCACTTTAGTCCTCTTCTTTTTTTTATAATAAGGTTTATTTAAAATTATAATTCTAAAAACAAAGAGAAATTAAAAACAACATCAATCATCAAAAACATCAGGCCTGCTGGGTCAGCCCCCACATCTTTTCCTTCTATTTATGATAACTTAAAAAACATATTTAAATCTATATGAAGTCCCGTTTCTCTAGCCAATAATAAAAAGAGTCCAAAGTTTGATAGAAGTCAGTATCTTCTTTCTCCTTCAATGATAAAGTAAATCTATCCATTTCTGCACAGTCCAAGATCTTTTTTAAAATCAGTTCGTCACTTTAGTCCTCTTCACAGACCCCTGAATCCATTCTGATCTCCTGCTATTCCTTCTAACTAACTTACGCAAAACCACTCCATGCTTCCATTTTGCCCTGCTCCCAGGTTGTCTTGGAATTTCCATGCTGAAAACAAGGCATCAAGTAAAGCCCTTGGCTGCCATGCTTTTTTCTTGCTTTTGGGGCAGACTCTTGGGGGCTGCATTGCATTCCAGTGGTGGCTGGAGCCAAAAGCAAAAGCGTAAAACTGTTACAGCCAGTCAAGACCAGTGAGTGGGAGGAAGGGAATGTGGCCCTCTGGGTAATTTGAGAGGGCCATGTTGAGACCCTGGGCAGGAGGTTTCCTGCGTTCTGTACCACTGCAATGCCATTTTATTTTCCCTGTCTGTAGTATTAGATGGTATAGTCCAGGGAGTGCTTTACCCTATGTCTTTGGTGAATATGCACATTAGCTCATCTAAATTTGATTTCAGCATATTAGTTCTCTGCAATTCAGAAATACTAGGTGCTCCAACCAGTGATATGGGGCAAAGAAACTTCTAGTCCTTATTATTTCCATCAAACACTTCTGTTTCATATGTTCCTTAGAAAAAATGAAGGGATGCCAATTGGAAATACAAGATTAGCATGTCAACAGTTCTCAGTCCCATTTTACCAGTATTTCAGTGAAATTGTCCATATAAGATTTAAATTACATTAATGGAATGATTCAATGGCCTCTGGACATTTCTGAGAGGCAATAGGATAGTTCAGATTCCCAGCTCTGAGTTCTGACCTCCAAGCTGGGAGTTAGAGTTCTGAACCCCTTCTTCTGCCCCCTTGCAGCCAGGAAAGATCATCCCTGACTCTCTGAAGTTAGGGAAATAACTTCAGAGTAGGAGAAAAGAGGAGGTAGTTAGAGGGTCCAGGAACAAATTTGAAGTAAATTCTAATTTTCAGTGGTGTATTTGCTCATTGACCTTCAACAGCATACCATTTGTCAACCTCGTCCTTTTCCCTAAAGGTTATCTTTAAAACCATAGAAGAATAAGAGATTGTATATATACTCTTATCATTAACATGCACATACTTTTATAGTAGTTATTATACAATACTTATCATTATATAATATACACATACATTTCTGGATACTGGTAGAACTACTGGAATAAAGCTCTTTTTGTGCTTAGAAAAGCATGTTATAAATACTAAATATTGTGTGACGTGCAAGTGGGCCCCTTCAAAATCCATTTAGGTTATTTCAGTGTTATCCTTTTAGGGACAAGTTCCTCGTGCTCTAACCAACGCACAGCCCGTGTGTCCAGCACCCAGACTTCTGCTCTCTGGTCCTCATCAAGTCATTATTTCTATCCAACCAGGGGAATTGGTTGGCAAGGAGGAAAAAACAGCATTGACAGCATCAGCCAGGCGATTGCAGAGATGGAGAGAAGAGGGGAAACACAGAATAATTCCCTTGAGCTTTTTGGTGGTGACATTGACAAGTTAGTGTTTCTATTTGAGAGGGCTAAATAGCTCAGTGATCACACCTGCTGTGCTAACCCATATTGTTTCTTGTGGGTCAACTGACAGGGGCAGATTGCACCGTAGCTCTGCCATGTTGTCATAGGGCTATTTTCTTTCCATTTTGCATTGACATTTTAATCTGGGAGATCATAGCCCTGTTAAAAAGGGGAAGCAAATCAGGTCATTATGGGATTTCCTTCAGGTCATTTCTCTTTTATTTAAGAAATTCGCCCTGACCTTGTAAATAGGGTATCAAAATTGGGAATGTCTCCTAGCCTGCCTAAAGAATGAGACGATGTCATGCTGAAATTCAAAAGCCTGAAGGACTCCACTTTGGTTTTAATGTTCTCCCTTACTTCAGAAAACGAGACAACTTTTCCACAGTTTTGTATCTTGGACTTACATAGTTAAGTCAGTCTGACTATTTATGCCAGGGTAGGCAATTTGTGATCCATAGCCCACATTGCGACTTCCAACTAGGTGTCCATCAAAGTACCACCCCTGCTGAATTGCCATTTCCTTTTTTTTTTTTTTTTTTTAAGAAAAGGCACTTGCCTTATTTTAACACTAAATCGTGCTCTTTTATGTCTTCTCCAAGGGGAAATGGTGCTTCCTGTTTGCACATTTTTCTTTGTTTATTTCATTTCTACACTGTTGAATAGCCATAGCTCTCTGCTTACAAAGATGAAAATCCTTAAAAAATACTATTAGATACAATATAAAAACAGTTTAGGTGCAAAAATACATAAAGAGAAGAGACAGGCAGATATCCAAACAATATCCCATGACCTGTTTAAAAAGCTATCATATGCTGCCAAATACCTGACAGTAGAAGAAGGTTTTGACTTGGCTCCGAAAAGATGACAGTACTGCTGCCAGGAGGGCTTCTCTGGGGAGATCATTCCATCATGGATGGGGTGGAGGGCAGACTGTTGCCAGGAAGGCCCTCTCCCTTCTTGCTTCCTTTCAAGCCTCTCTCAGTGAGCAAGCCCTTGGACCAGCGCCCGAGTCTTCGAGCATCATGGAAAGGTAAGCTCATGCCAGTCTGTACACATATTCATACATCAACATCTACCTACATTTTTTCTATTATATAGCATTGGGGAATGTACATTCTACTGTATTGGCCAACAGGGAGAGTATCTTGTGAAAAGATGCAAGAAAGCTACTTTCCCCTGTACATTTCCCTTGCAGAGTCTAAGGTTGTTAAATTTTGTGAGACTTGTTCTACTGCATCACAAAGAGACAACCCAGTGCCCTCTAGATAATTTGGACTATAGCTCCATTAAGCATGGCCAGTGGTCTGAGATTCTAGAAACTGCAGCCCAAAACATCTGGAGGTCACCAGGTAGCTTACTGATTTTCAGTGTGAGGGAGTACTTATGCAAACTCAGCCTTAATTCCATATTCTATCTTTGACTTTTTCTAAGAAGGATAAAGACAAGTGACTTTAATCATTTGAAGTACAGCCATAATCTTATAAAATATATCCTGTCCAGGATAATTTTTTCAGTTTCTTTGAAAGCAAAAAGATGCCTCCCACAAGATTCTAAGATGCCCTGAATGTTAATTCGCTATGCAATACATAAACTTGCTGTGACCATTACCATGAACTCTTCCCTTCCGTTTTCCTTTTTTCTTTTCCCTTTCTTCCTTTCTAGCTTCATTCTGTATTGAAAAAGAGACAGAATGAGAAATGTAAAAAATGCAATGGAAAGGATAGGGCTGGTATTTCGAAACGAAACAGAACAAAATTTCAGTTTGACCCTGCTACCGCAGCTGCTAAAATATTAACAGCATTAAATGCAGGTGAATTGGAAATGTGTGTGCAGGCCAAAGATTCCTCCAGGCAGTTTTCTTCTAGCTTGCTTGTTCCCTCCTTCGGTTGCCACGAGAGTGGAATCTCATCTTCCTCTCTCGCCCAAATGAAGAGTGACAGGGGTGATGAGGATCGTGGATATTGCAACAGCATTTCTTTGATAGCAGAAGCTGTCTGTCTGATAAGATTTAGCAGGCAATATGGGTTTTTCAGGAAATACAAAGCTACCTTTGAAAAGTACAGCAGAACTCCAGGGAGAAGTGTTGATGCAGTTTCTGGCTGGTACATTCATTGCTCTAGATCTCTCTCTATTATTTTTGTAAAGTATCTATAATTAATGCTCTCATTCATTCATATAGATGTCTTTAAAAACAAGATACCCAACAAGGAAGTACCACTGAGGGAATATTTCCTAGTGTTCATGGTATTTATAAAGCTATCTGAGGTGGGGCGGGGGAGGAGGGGACAGCCTTTTCTTAACTGATTATGGAAATGTAATTGATGATCAAAAGAAGCATGGTTGGCCCAAATTGCCCTTTGTGGTAGGCTTGCTTTTTTCCTGCTAAACTTGCATTCAAGCAGCAGGGAAGTATATGTGGAAATGGCAGACCCTCCCAAATGTTACCTGGTGGTAGATACATGTACTAGCCTGCTGAGGACTGGCAAAACACAAAGGTGAAATTCAAGGCTGGGTGCAAGGTGTTTCCCACCTGAGACACTCACTGGATTTCTGGGTTTGGGGTGCAGGAGAGACGAAGCTCTACACCTCCTCTCTGCCAACCTGCTCACTTGCCTGTGCAGAGTTCCTGGCTTCCTGTGTCTGCCAAGCTAGTAAAAGGTTGGGATACCGAGTTACTGAATTTGAAAGAATATGCATTGGGTTATTTTCTCTGTCTTTGCAGAGAATTTGCTTGCCTTTAGGAAGTATGTGTGTTCATTGTGAAATCCTTCAGCCTAGACTCTCATATAAAGCCAAATCAATTTATCTATGTACCCAAAGACTTCAAGCTGTTTTGCTCCCACCTGCATTTGTTCTAGGTATGTTTCTCAGTACCATAGGCCTTTACTCCTATACTGTAGTGATTGCAAAGGCTCAAATGAGCTTAAGAAAAAGTTGCCTGATCTGGAAAAGAGCATGGTAGGATGCTTCCAGATAGAGGATTCTGGAAGCAGTACCATTCAAAAGGGAGTTCTTTAATGGGGTTTCTAAATTAAGAAAAAAGGAGGAGAGAGATTGAAGGGGCTGTGGAAAAACATGGGAAGGATCCTGCTGGAAATTGATATTATCTGACGCACACTAAGGAAGAAGACAGGTTATTACAGGTGATTAGTGCAAAATCAAAGCCTCTTCTGGAAGCATCCCAGGGCGACTTATTTTATATTGTTAATTCATTTTATATATTTAATGTATTATATTTTAATTGATGTTTTGTGAGCTGCCCCGAGGCTTCGGTGAATGGGGCAGCATAGAAATTTTCTAAATAAATAAATAAATAAATAAATCCCAGCTCTGGTGAAAAGGCTGAATGGTATTTGCATGCCAGAGGGGGAAGCTGCACATTCCAAGGTAGAAGCAGTTGCAAATCACATTGCACTATTGGACATGAGTTCCACTGGGCTGTCAAAGCAAATAAAGCTATTCTTCACTATCTGCACCCACTATCCCCACACCCTGTGAATTTCAAGTCTGCATAACTCAGTCTCCCAGTGACCTTGCTAAAACACTTTGCATTATTACAAATTCATAGAAATTATTGTTTTTCCAAAGAGATGGGCATATGCAAAATTAGTAGTGCTTGTTGAAATGCTGCAGGAGTAATCCAACCTATGAACTTTTAAAATTGCAATTCTTAAAGGAACTAATTGCACCCACCTGAAAAAGATGGAGGAGGAGATGTAAGCTGCCTTGAGCCCTTTGTAAGAAAAAGGCAGGATAGAAATTGGGAAATAAATAAATAAATAATAAATAATTAGTGAGGAGTCCTTGTTATCTCCCTGCCAAACAGCTAATCACAGTGATGGTGGATTAATTTGACAGAGGCACATGCAGACACAGACTGAGCCCATGTGTCATTAAGCCACGTGGTTGCAGGAGTTGTGTGTTTGGGTACTTTGCCAACTCTTGCTGGAGTAGTGTATGGTCTGCTTCAACACAAATCCAGATTTTGCCACATTGTGCCCTGAAAACATTTGAAAAATGAATTACGCAAGCATATGGCAGATTGCAGCCATTTCTTTAAACCAGCCATAAGAAGCCTAGTCTGAAACTTGGATATTCAATACATTTCCATGTACTGACTCATGTACTATTGTAGTCATGCACTTGGGAGAATTTGCCCCATTGTTCTTTTTCTCAGCCCAACCACGGAGATTGATGGAAATGCTCGTCTCCACAATGGAGCAGGTCAACAGAACCCTGTTTCTGGGGTACTTGTTAGCAACACAAAAGCTTCATTGCATGAGAACCGGAAGCACGGTGGCACTGTGGATTGCTCCCTGCTAAGTTCAAATTTCACCAAGGTTCAGTTTGGATGCCAGGAAGTACTTCCTGACAGTTAGGGCCTGTAGGGTACGGAATGGGCTTCCATGGGAGGTGGTTGAAGCCCCATTGGTGAGGGTGTTTAAGGGTAGGCTAGACATGCACATGGTACACATGTCATGAGCAGAACCAGGTGGAGCTGGGGGTCAGACTAGATGGCCTGGGAGACCCCTTCTGACTTTCTCTGTTTCTCTGTTTATTTATGCATTACATTGCTATACCACTCAATAGCCAACGTGCTCACTGGGACAGAACAAACAGCTCTCTTATTTGGTATATTTATATCTGGAAAAAGAGCAATGGCACAATAAAAATGATTCCTGTAGGGTGTGCTTTTGGGGAATGATCCAATTCAAACGAGTCCTTTTTGGTGAACTCATGTCCCTTTAGCGCCCTGTTCAGGTAGCAGGTTGGAAGAGCATGGAAGATGATTGCATCAGCCTTCATGAATTCACGTGCTCCTGTATGGCTTGCCTTAAGTCCCATAGTGATGCACAAGCTCTGTGTCCAAGGCTGGGTAGCCAGGCAGACAACTGATGTTCTGTTTATGTAAGCAATTCCTTAGAAGGAATACAAAAAGCATTTTAATTTTTAAATTGTTGCTTTTCTTTTCCCATTACAGGGCAACAGATGCCTGACAGCCTTGATTAATAGTTTTGCAGGGGGTGCTTTTTTTGTCTTGTTATAAAGGTTTAATTTGCAAGCAGTATATCACCAAGATGAAATGAAACAGGTAACAAAAGTACAATGAGAGAGAGAGATGTTTTTAACAAAAGCAATTTGAAAATACTGCTTCAGGGTAAAACATTGTAACCTGTCCTCAAATTGAGCACACAAATGCAAAGAAAGTAACATTTTGGCATGTATGTTTCCAGTATATATCTTGCATCATTCCAGAAATGCTACACTTCCAGCACCTTACCATAATAGCAATCCTGTTGTGTTACACTATTTCATTTAGTGCTGCTATTTATTTTCTTCAAATACTGCTGAAACAGCAAAGTTAAATGGCAAGATGAAAATATTCTCTGCCCCACTGTAATGTTATATTTCCTAATTTGTGATGTGGTTGCATTTGAGAGACCTATGGAAAAAAGAACAACTCCAAAATGATAGAGAGATATTCCGACCTACCAACCCTCACTGTCTCTCTCACACACACTTTTCCCTGAAGAACAGTGTGAGATTTCTAGTCCTCAGCTTTAACACATAAAATATTAAGAGCCAATTTTCAGCTGCACCTCTGTCACTTCCATTATCATTCTACACGTCTGGGGTGATAATGGACTTGGTAAATTGAAGCCTTGTTTCCATTCCAGACCCACTGGGGTTTTTACCTGAGGGACAGTCCTGTACTGAGGGTGTTAGCCCCGGTTAAGCCTTAATGGAACCAGAGAGCGGACATGGCAGAAGGCATATTGTGTTGGGAAATAATACCAAATGGCCTATCAAATCCCTTCTTTTGAATTTGACTTCATATTTCACAGGCTTTTAGCATCCTGTTTTGTTGGTTTGTTTTTTGTTTAAAGAGATGTCAAATGGATTAGATACCTGTTGAATGTTACTCAATAATTGGTGGAGCGACAGACTCCCCCCACCGCCCTTTTTCAGCTCTGAGAAAAAGAAAACATTTTTGGTGGAGAAAAAAATATTTCATTTCAGAATCAGTAGAGAAATAGGGCTTTTTGTCCCAAAAGGTTTTCATATATTTTCTTCCATGATCTCAGAACTACGGCTATTATCATACAAGCTAGTCCAAATGGTTTTTCTTTGGTTGCACTCTATCTGAATTTGCCTTGAGGTTTGGTTTCCTTCGTGGCGGTAAACATCACTGAGAGCAATGATTTTTTAATTAGGAAGTGACAGCAGAATGGACCACTGTGCAGATGCTAAGATCTGGAGCTGGCACTCAGCATGTCAGTTAAGTTCAAGGGCGGCGCTCAAAGTCAGCCACATGAAAAGCTAGTTAGACAGAAGAATATTCATCCACACTTCAGGGAATTCCATAGCTTTCCAGCTTTGCTACTGGCAAAGGTGGCAAGAGGTTGTTATCCTGGCCCTTTCCACCCCATTACTTCCTATCTTACAGAACAAGTGAAGCAAATGCACACACAAAAATAGCCTCATCTTATTTGGGACTCACAGTCCACCCTCAGTTGCATGACAGGCATACTTCTTCTCTAAGCAGGGCTTAAGTTTATTTCCCTTTTTAAAGTATTTACCGAGATGTAAGTTTAATTTATTTAAATAGGAGTTATTTCCAAGTAACAGGTTTAAGAATTAAGGTGCCATCCAAATACCTAAACTTTTTTAAGGATCTAGTTCAATCCCTTCGCACATGTGCAAGAAATTATGTACTTACAATGAAGCTTTATATTCTTTTTCCAAACAGTAGTTCTACAGAAGAGGTTTGGGGAACAACTTCCAGTTGTGTGTGCACTTTGGTGTTTGGGACAAGAAAACTTCTGCAAGAAAATTCCTTTCCCCTTTCCAGCTTTTCTGGATCAGAGCTAGAGTGTGACACTCTATATTGTGTACTTATGGCTCTAAATAAATGCTAATAAGTAGTAATACTAGTACTAATGAAGCAGTGAGTGCAAAGTTCTAATAAAGCATGAACAGGGATGTGAACTTTTGTGCAGCTAAATAGGGTAATTCTGCAGGTTTCCTTTAATGCTGTATCCTGTTTCCTACATGCATTATAGATTATGTTTATATCTTACCTAACCATTTCATATTTACTATTGTGGAATGTGTATGGAGGAAAATACTTGCTTAAATTAACCACCATTAATCCTGTGGAACCAGTATCAACTGAATAAATCTATTAAGAGAGGATGGCCAGGTCATGCACTGTCAAAAGTTGGAAGAGATGTAACAGGTAAGGTGATACCTTTAGGTGGACCTCCTTTAGTTGGCAGTCAGAGTTAAAGCAAGCTATTGAGCTCCAGTGTTGCAACAATTACCACCATTCTGCCAAGAGGGCATGGAATAGCATTACAGTGTTTTTGTTTGCCGTGTGCTAACCAGCAGAGATCTGTACATAGTGTAGATCAGTGGTTTTCAACCGTTCCACAGCTGGGGACTGGCAAAAACAATCTGGCACCCAGATTGTGGAATGCGCTTCCCGGACAGTTTCGCCTGGTGCCAATCCTATATGCTTTTTGGCGCCAGGTTTAAACCAGGTTAAACATCATTTTAAAACTTAGTAATTTTAGTAGTTTAACAGTCACCTTGATTTATTTTATTGGTTATATACTATTTTATTGTATTGTTTTTATTGATTATTGGTTGTAAGCCATCCTGAGATGTTGTCATAAAGGATGGCATATAAATGTTTTAAATAAATAAATAAAATAAAAACTAGAAAACACCTTGGGGACCTCTGAGGCAGAAACAAAAAGCACCACACAGATAGTACAGTATTCTGTGTATTACGTAATTTCCAAACACAATGCCAAATAAATAAAAATTCCCCAAAACATCCAGAAACTGAGCAACAAAAAATGCCAGCAAAAGAACAAAATACCAAAATTGGCACAGTGTGGCTCCTGGCTGGCTCCCACAGAGCTGTCTCTGCCCTCTCCCGATGGCACCAGTGCACACACCATGTACACAATGCCAACCGAGGGAGAAGTGATGGAGCACAGCCAGCTCTGCAGCAAGTGGGATGCACCCACCCACCCACGGACCAGCAGGAAATTTCCCATGGACCAGCGCTGGTCCACAGACCGGTGGTTGAAAACCACTGGTATAGATGACCACTTGAAGAATGGCAGATACAGGCAAGCACCCTGACTTTTTTACATTGCATGTATAACCAGTGTGGTGTGAGAGCCAGTGTGGTGTAGTGGTGAAGAGCATGGGACTGGGACTCAGGCGATCTGGGTTCTAGTCCCCGCTCAGCCATGGAGCCAACTGGGTGACTTTGGGCCAGTCACAGACTCTCAGCCCAACCTACCTCGCAGGGTTGTTGTTGTGGGGATAAGATGGAGGAAGAGATGTAAGGTGCCTTGAGCCCTTTGCAGGAAAAAGGCAGGATATAAATCGGAAAATAAATAAATAAACAAACCTGCCTTTTGTACTCTTGCAAGGATCCCACAGCTGCTCAGCTGCTGCTGCTACTCCTCTCCATTTTATTTCCACAACAACAGACTAGATTGAGAGACTGGCCTAGAATCACCAGGTGAGCGTTGTGAAGGCGTGTGATCTAGAACTCAGATCTCCTGTGTCTCCAGCCCCACCCACCTTGTCACACTGGCTCAAATGTGTGGACTTGCTCTAAACAAGATCACTGGAAAGGCTGGCACTGAGACAGAGTTTGCACAAATGTACACATCTCTGAAGTTTAGTGCCGGGCAAACCTCAAAACACTGTACTGGTATTTTATTCTGAATGGGTTTACAGAAAAGAAATGACAATGCAAAGGGTTGCAGCTGAGACAAAAACACACGAGGCACTATTAGCCCATTTAAAACCGCCTTTCTTTAATAGGAGGGGTAAGTCTACCAACAACTGCTAGTTATATATTGCTTCCAGTATGAAGGAGAATATGCCCCTCATTGCAGTTGCTCTCCAGCATGACCATCCTTATCCTGCATTTGGCCCTCTTGTCGGCCACTGTGGGAAACAGGATGTGTACTAGATTTGGCTTTGGCCATCATGGATCTTCTTACGTTCTTCTCTTACATATGAGGTTTCAGTCCTCCAAACCAGGAGGAAACCCCTAAGTCAAGAAAACATTACTTTTGCCAGATGATGCCCGTAATTTTTGCCATAAATCTATAGCATACTTTTAACCTGAGTCTGCTGTGTCAGGGGAAGGAACTAAAAGCAACTCTGTACATTCTGTTGCAAATCCATAGTGTCCAAATCTGTGGCCAAAAGAACACCACCTACACACAGGAAAGATGTCTTGTGGAAACCCCACCATTGCTACAATCAGGGCTTTTTTTGTCATAGAATGCACCAGAACGGCCTTCCAACACCTTTTTTGATGGATTTTTCCAAGTGATTGTGAATCGCCCTGTTGGGCGTAGCAGATCTGCGGCAGAAATCATTAACATAGTGCCTGCGGGCTGTTTGTGTGTCGGCGCTGATTGTGAGGGCACTGCTCGGCTTGGGATGCCACTCGGCTTGGGATTGGTTGTGTGGTCGTGTCGCGTGCTGATTCAGCCGGTGGCGACCATTGTGTAAAAGTGTGAACCCAAGACGCGAGTTCTGGCAACTGTTTTTTTTTTTTTTTACAAAAAAAGCACTGGCTACAATTATCAGAAAACCCCCAAACCCATCTAGAAATGAATTTGAGTATGGAAGAACTCTCTAAAATTTCCCAGTGTTCCTAATTTTGAGAATGTTCAAGAGCCAAGGCAAAGTGATTATTGATAGGAAAAATATGGACAACCTGGAGAAAGATAGATAATCCAAGGAAAGGTAATGGGTATTTGGCCAGCATCCTGAACAGGAGTGTTCCAAATTACATTGTGTTGCAGGTCCCACTTGAATTGTGTTTTTGAAGACCTGGTTTCGATAGGACTGGTGTTATGGGAACTGCGTGCAGCCTGAGCAGGATATGACTGTACCATAGCATCACATCCAGACGGCCTCTGAGGGGCTAGCACTTTTTTGCATGCGTCGCACCTAGGTCCGAATCAGTCAGAGGTGGTGTTAGTGAGTAACTCAGCCCCAACCCCAAAGCCCTGGGAGGCCATCTGCTTCTGCACACTGTTGTCCATGGGTACTTGCCAAAATGAAGGTACAGGAGCCTGTTATCCCAAATCCTCTCTGGATTAGCTAGCTTTTTAACCACGTGCTTTTTCTCCCTTGGATGTTTCAGCCTGGCATTTTGTCTGAAATCAAATGCCGTCCTCTCCCTGCCCATACATCACTGCTTACAAAATGGGGTGTCCTTAGAAGAAAGACTTGGATGCACATACAGACTTCAGAGAATATATTAGCCTATGCAATGTTGTGTATTCCTGGAGGCAGCAACTGAATCTTGGAACTGGAAATCAGGGCTTTCCCCTCTCCTCTCTCAGCCAGCATGGAAAGAATCTCACATGCGTTGGCTCAACATTCCAAAAGCAACATCAGAGAGAACTTAAAAGGAGCAGGAAGAGGACAGAAGAAGACAGGATGGGGGAGGCCAGGATAGGAGTTGTCCTGATACAGCCTTCTTCCTGCATCCTCCAAGGTGCTCCCAAAAGATGGACAGACAACCTGTTTAGCAAAAAATGCAGAGCAGTAGAACAGAACTGCAAAGCTTGCTCTGGCACTCCTCCTCCTCTTCACTGGATGTCCATAAGCCTGCAAATTCGGGGGCCCCTGGGCATTCAGATAGGATCCCACCCCTGGAGTTGGTGTCAATTCCAATTCTATCCAATGACTAATTAATGAAAGACAAAGGGTGGGGGCATTCTTTCCAGTAATTGCTGCTTAATTGAGATTCAAGTTCAGGTAAGCAAATACTGACGAATTCTGATGGGGATAGGCAAATGTTTTGGGCAACAGGTCCATTTGGCAATTAAAGGAACTGCCCTGCCCCTCATCTCAAAAAGGGATGGTAGCATTGTTCCCTAGCAAAGGACAAGCAATCTACCCAAAGGAATATGCAGAGAGCAGAAAGAAGGTCTGAGCTCTGACATACTGAACAAGTCCTGCAAAAATAAACTATATAGTATCTACAGTATCTGTGAAATGAACTTTAAATCTCAGGCATGGGAAGATGCTCACGTAGTAAAATTGTCCTCTAGTCATGTCAGCATGATGATGTATCCATCCTTAAACTTATGAGGTGCTAAGTGACACTGTCTGTACCTTTTCTAGAGTGTAGAAGTTGCATTGAGGTCTCAGTGCCCAAGATGTAACATTGCCACCTGGTGGTTTTTAACATATTCGGTATGGTTAACTAACCTTGTTTGGAAGTCATATGCTCAAGTAACTGTCATATGTCCATGAAAAAATAAGGATAAAGATTTTCCACCTCTAAAATGCTGGCCCTTTTGTAAGAAGTTTGCATCACGCTAGATTTGGGGCTGTCCTGGTCCGCTTATCTCTTAGATAAAAGAAAAATAGTTTTGTTTTACTTACAGTTAGCAAGTGGAAGAGCAATGATGGCAAAAAAAGGAGAAAAGTCTACTGGACGGCAAATGGACAATTACTTTGTCCACTGCTGCATGTTAATTTGCCATACTAACATCGATTTTGTTGACATCCCTTCTGTGTCTCAGTGTGCAGAACTTCAGCTGTTCTGTGGTACATGTAATAGATAGCAACTTTGAGTGAAATGAGAAATATTTAGCAAATTAAGGACTTGGTTTCCCTTTGGCAGAATCATACAGCCCAAACAGTTCTGTATTTTGCTGTTCCTAAAAAGGAGCAAAACAGATGTTGCCAAAGGGAAAATAAAGGTGTGCTTTTGAATGGCAACGAGGGGCAATAATGCGTATTTTCAAACACAGGGGCTGTAAATCTGTTTTTCTATTGCAAAGTGGGATTGAGATGAAAGTTATAATGGTTCCATCAAACTCTAAAAGCTAGGTTTTTCTTCTTTCCTTTTGAGATTCACATTCTTATCCTAGTGCATTTCATATGTTCAATGATAGTTCCATTCATTGTGATTACAAAGGCTGATGAAGTTCCAACATGATGGATAGTAGTAATACATTGATACTGGTACCAGAACATAGCACCCACTGTGAGATTAGGAAGCCATTTCCATTAAATCTTACATATATTTGATAAAACTGTGATATCATTGGTGACTCAGTACAAGCCAGGGAGCATCAGTGCATCACTGATTCCAGAAAAATTAATGTATCACAAACCTTTGTATATTTCGTTAGAAAAGTAAGTTTCTCTGAGTTCAGAGCTCACCAATGACATGCAAATAACTGTATATCTGCTTACCAAAAGCCCATAAGAGGTTGGGTTGGGTTGGGTTGGGTTGGGTTGGGTTTAGTTTTTGGAAGAGGGGAGGGGAGGAGACACTGCATTCCAACAATTTAAGAAGGCAAACTATCTTGTGACAATTAGTAGTTAGGTTAACTGTGTGCTGTGTAATCCATGATTCATCTATAGTGTCCCAGTTCAGAAAGCACAGCACAGAATCTGAGTAATCAACATAGAACATACCTGGGAAATCACGCATTAATGAACAACCTGCTGCTACTGGAAGCTTAGAGAAGTGGTGGGGAGCTATTTAGACAGAGTGCTGTTAGGATTTCAGTATTTCATGAAACAGCAGTCCTCTTTATAAATGATCCAGTGCTAAGGTCATGGAGCTTGTCTACACTGATTGAGACATGTGTGCAGTCTGTTTCCTTCACCCAACTATGGCCCTTTTTACCTGTTCAAGATTCATAACTGGAAGAGCAGATCTTCCAATTTCCTTGACAGTATGCCATTTTGAGAAATGATTTAACTTACTGCACAAACATGCATTTTTCCTAGTAAAGATTCAGTGTTCTTTTCTCCTATTTATGACTGAACATCTGTGCTCATCTGTACACACCAGTACCACCTTTTCTTCCTCCATCATCTCCTCCTCGTGTGCATCTTAAGAGTGACTGATTATTTATCTCTAATAGTATACAGTTGCTGATGAAGAACAGGTTGGCTAAACAGTCTGTTTACTGAGAGTGTGTAAAGGGACTTGGCTTGACATGAGAACATTTAGCTTTGACTGATGTACATCATGTAGAGTTCTTTGTCCTGATTTGGCAAATGCATAATGGAACCTTGCTTATTTGTAATGCTTTAGAAGTGACGTGTATTACTGAATAGCTTACTATGTTGCAGAGAGCAAAGGTTAAAAACAATGTTGGCAGCTTCAATACAATGGCTCAGTATCACCTTTTCATGCAAGCCATTGTTTCTTCTAACAATTGAAGCAGGATCCACTCAGCTGCGGAAAGATTAAAGCAACTCTGAAAAATTCATACACTGACATGCATTATGCACATCAATCATCATGCAGATAGGTTTCTCAGGGACAGGTTTCAAATGCATATTTAAGCCACAGTGGTTGCAGTGATGCTGGCAGCCATTTTGAGTATGGCTAAATTTGTCCAATTTGTCATGTTGCCCAAACCCAGGCAGTGGGGTTCAACGACCCTCAGTTTCTTCTACAACACTTAAACAATCACACTGCTTGGGTTCAGAACTCATGACAAACCATGACAATCCTTCTTGAATATTCAAAATGGCCAGCACAGTGAGTTGCCATGCTCATGTGAATTGTCCACTGTGAATGCACATCTGACTTCTCAGTGAGTCTGCACACATTAAGCATACCTGCATGTGAAATTTATTTTACTTAAAATATTTCAATCCCTTATCTACACTCATTTGAGATGACAGTCAAACATATTATCATTTAATAAGAATATGACTTAGAATTTATATTTAGATTATGTATCTAAATTCATTAGATTAGTTTTCATTTAAAATTTGAAACTTCTAAATTGAAAAACTGAATTCTAGAAACCAAGTTAACACATAAACAATGATGCAAAGCATAGAGAAGGGTTTTGTGAATTAAAATACATGCAAGTACCTGAATTGGAGAACAAGTGTCAGATTGGGCTATCAAATTATAATTGGTTGTTTTAAGTGATTTGGCTTGATGTCTGAAATGAGAGAGCTTCAACTATTGGGCAGTATAGACTCTTTGCCTCTGTCCCCATCCCCATCCCCATCTAGGTTTTCCTGATTCATACATGCCTAGAAAAAAGTTATCTATGACATGATAATAGGGGTACTAGGTGCATGTTCTAAGCTGCAAAATTTATCCTTCAGAGAGCGCCTGAGGATGCAGCTTTAATCTGTATTAAATTGGTATTTGAGTCAGAGAGTGAGCTCTCCAGCAATTTTTAAGAATATGCATGCATTCTGTTGTTTTCCATACTGAATTTCCATAATATTTTTGTGTGCTGTTTCTTAATTGATCAAGAACACAGAATGCCTTGGCTGGAAAGATAGATCTGACTTTTCCTGCAGTGCTGACAGGAACTGCTGAGTTGTTCTCTGGTAAAGGGAAGAGCAGGGGAAATACTTCCTTTACAACATTGCTGCCTTCTTTTTGTTTCCAGTAACTGAATGAAATCTGCACAGATTATTAATGGAGTCAGGAGCAGAAGTGGGCAAGCATTTACCCACAACTCTGCTGTTATCTTAACCACTCAAATAAACCAAGGCTAAATTGCAGAATTAATCACACTAAAGTCTTAGGGTCTGATAAGGAGCCTGCCACTCTATTATTCCTTATTTTGAGCTCAGAAAACAATTTAGTGGCATTGTTCAGGATGTGCCAATTGCTTCCAGTGCCATATCATGCGGTCTTGCCTTAGATCTTATCAGCACGACTGAGTTAGTGGGACAGAACAGCATTTCAGTGATTATATCCACCTTTTATCAATGTCATTGTTAAATGAAGTGGGACAGGAAAGCTAATTCTACCTCTGCTTTAGAGGATGGGTTCATATTGCCTGGTCCAGGGAATTACACAAGGATTCTGTACTTTGTGCTACATCAGAATTTAGTTTTTGACATGGACGTATTAGTTCCCTGTTGCAGAATTCAGTGCGCCTTTTGCCATTTGAGCAGTTTTGGAGCTCTTTTAGATGCTACAGTCTTGAAGACGATGGGAACTGATTGGTGAAGTATCTTCACATTATTATTCCAAGTCCCGTCAAAGTGGTGCAGCATCTGAATACTTAAAATACAAAGTAGATACAGTGAAATGTTTTCATCAGAGCAGGGTTTTGTTAGTGCTATAAATGTTGAGACTGGGAAGTGGAGAACTTCATTTGGTTTGCATTTTAATATGAACCAACCTAATTCACAGTCCCTGCACTAAAACAACTTGAACATTAGCTTTCTGCTTGGAACGTCTCTGAATTTTGTGCTGCAGTTCTTAGATCCAAAAATGTGTACATACTGTGTACATTAGGGGAAATGTGTACTGATTTTGTGAATTTTAAAAAGTTCATCCAGATTTGGAGAAAAATTGCAAACCGATGAGCAATGAACCTGGAATGGGCTCAGCGGTAGAGTGCATTCTTTGTGTGCAAGAACACACTCTGAACACCCTTGCAGAAATTATCTCAGGATTCAGGCACCAAATAATTTAGCATTATGTGTGAATGTTTCTAGATCAGTGCTCATAACTTTTCTGAGATAGAAATTTGTCCCTAGGTGAAAGATCCATCTAGGCTGAATTCCCAGTATCTCTGCATACGGTGAGTAATTTTTCCTCCTGTAACCCTAGATAAGTGCTGCCAGTTTAAGTAGACAACACTGGACTGGATCAATGGTTTGACTAAATAGAAGGCAGCTTCTTATGGTTCTCTATTATGCTTGAAAATATATATATACAGAAAGTGAATTAGACAGATTCCTCAATTGGTGCTGCATACTAAAATGCAGACAATTATTTTCAGTAAAAATTTCTAAGTTCATTAAGACTCTCTTTTCTAAGCAGACTTTTATTTTTTTTTTCCTCTTATTTATTAATTGCATTTATATCCCACCTTGATCCCACCTCAAGTTGTCAGCAACCTATCGGGACACTAACCAAACCAGACCTGTTGAATTTTAACAAAGATGCTGAATCACAGTGTGTGTGCATGCACACAGCTCCCATCCTCCCTAGCCAGCATGGCTCGATGATGAAATATTGTGAATTCGTATACCATAATGTTTGGCAGGCCACAAATTGTCTACCCCACCATATATCTACCATCTGCTCATGGCATGGGGTGCCTTCTCTTATCACCCCTCTTGTTTGTTTCATTTCTACATTCTATGCAGGATGACTGTACAGAGCTGTTCAACTTTGCCCCGTCTTCATTCCAGCTATTTAGTACTAATGCAGAGGCTCCATGGATGGCCCCCACCTCCAAACTCATACAGGGAAATGGAGGAAGCAGGCAAAGGAACATAGAAGGGCCATTTAGGCAGTTGCATCATACTCCCTGCTTAGTGCAGGAATTCTGTTCAAAGCATCCCTGACAGATGCCTGATCGAATAGCTCCAGCATTCACATTTGTCCCTAGGTAGTTACGCTGCTATGTCCATTAGCAAGTTTTTCCTGATGTTCAGGTGAAATTTGTCTTCGTGTAACTTAATCACATTATTTTATGTCCTACGGGTGGGGGTGTCAAATAATTGGTTGGAGTCTTTTTCTGAGTGAAAACCCTTTCAGAATTTGAAAACTGTTATCATATTCCCTATCAGGCTTCTATTCACAAACTTAAATATATCCAGTTCCTTTAATCTTTCTCTGAATGATAGTTTCTAGTCCCCTGATCACTTTTGTTACCCTTCTCTGGAATTGTTCCAGTTTATCAAAAAGTGTGTTCAGAACTGGACACAGTACTCAGGATGAAGTCTGACCAATGTCAAGTAGAGTGGAAGTATTTTGAAATAAGTTTTTGTGATTTTGAAACTCTCCTGCTCTTGAAGTATATCCTGCCTTTGTATATACAGATAGACTCTTATCTGTTTATTGAATTGGTTGGTCAATATGTCTAACTGTGCTTTGCATTCATCAGACACAAGAGTATTTTTGGGCTGGTAGTCAGTCATGTGGTGTGCAAGTATCAGAGCTATTATATTAATTTCCATTTATTTCCTATTAATCACCAACATCGTTCTTGCCTTGCAATGAAGGGACTGGCATACAAGGATGTGAAGTGAGCTGTTAGCAGCAATTCTAAGATATATTTTTCAAGTGCCATAGCTTTGCGCTTATCAAGAAACGATTACTCGATCTGTAGATCTGTCATGTGCTTCAATCTGCCTTAAATGTGAGAGTCTTTCAGCCAGATTAGAAATACTGACATATTGCCATCATGCAGCCTTATGGGTTGAATTGTCACCAGTTCCTGAAGGAAACTCATCTGTGCCAAAAATGGTGGTGTGCCAAGTTCCATTTTCTAAAGCAGCACAGACAATGGAAGTGAGTAGGATGTGCCATGATTTTAGAAAGATTGGATCATGCATATATAAGGCTATCATGGTTCCAGCAAGCACTTGATTTCTTATCGTCTATGGTAGGCAGTTAACATTGGAACATTTGGAACAGTGAGACCAATTTCCTGAATTTGTATACGCCAGTTCTTGCACTGCTAACATCAGAACACCCTATGAACATCCTAGCACGAATGTCATCCAGCTTGGGACACCAAATAATTTAGCACTCTTTGCAAATGTTTCCAGTGTTCTGAGATAGCACGTGCCTAAAATATACATCCGCCAGCCCTTTTTTGACATTCAGTTGTATTTAAACTCAAATTCTCATTGAGGCTGATAATGAGCTGCATCTACCCGTCTCTGGCATGAGGCTATGCAGAATGACTCAGTTGCATAACCCTCGAAGAAAATGAAAGAAGTTAATAATGGAAATGCTGACAGACATCTCAGCTGCCTTAAGTACACTGACAGGCTTAATTGAAAGTAAATGATCTCATGCCTTCATGGAAACTTTTCAAAACACAACTGCTGCTGCTTTATATAAAATAAAATATCAAAGAGCAAAAAGGCCTCATTTCGTTTTTAGTACACTTTGAATGTGTGATGCCATTCATTTGCCTGTGAAAATTTAGGGACATTTGTTATCTTTTAATGTCATACAGTGTTCCATTTGATTCCAGGTGGAGGTTCAGTATGAGGAATTCAGCATAAATACAGCCTGTAACAAGTTTTCAAACCAGTTTTAAAAAAGATTTAGCTGCATGTGACATAACTTGTACATGGCGATGCTTTTAATATACTGTACAAACTATTATCTCCCTGATACAATTTGTGTCTCTTTCACTGGATGCTGCCTTTCACCAAATTATTATTTAATCAGTGGAAGGTCATAATCTGTCTTGTACATTTGACATCAGTGATTCAGAAAACTAATAATTTTAAAGTATGTGATTATTTCCCCCCTATTCTTTTCTAAATCCTTCTTCCTTGATGTTACAAGTCTTGACAAGTTACTGAGTAACAGTTATTGGACAAAATGAAAATGTTTGTACTCTAGTTAGAAAAAGAAGGGAAATGTGTAATAGGGAGGGCTTCACAAATCTTCAAAATGCACAGAGGAAGGTCAAGGAGTATATTAGGAAGAGGCACTTCACAGGATTCTTCCTAAAAATCAGGGTTAATTCTCCCTAATAATTTCATTATAAATTTGTTTTGTCCTGTAGTGTAGAGTGTTGCTTGACCACTGTGGAAAACAGGATGCTGGACTGGATAGGTCTTTGATCTGATCCAACAGCCCTCCCCCCTCCCCCCCTTCTCCTCTTCTTCTTTTAGAAGATGGCCTTCTGGTACATTGGCTTTTCATTTCTATGAAATCAAGTTTAACCCATTACATGAATCAAGAGCCTTGATAACAGCCATTCTCTTCTCCTCTAGTTGGATGTTTTTCAAAAGTTCTTCCTCTGAAAGAACACAGCTGCTTGCATACCATGAAATCCCTTCTGTATGCAGACGCTTCTAAGACATTACACTTTGGAGGTGAAATGTTCCTGTGGCAATGTAGGCTAGCCCATTGGACCTTGCTGTTGCAATATGAAATTAGGATCTTAGTGAGAATATACCCAGCATTTCACTACATCCGTACACAGCCAGAACAGATTAATTTCTGTTCTGCTCTTCCATGCAGGAGGTGAATGATCAGCAAGCTACCAGGGGTGGCATAGAAGTTTGAGCTGTGTGCTGCTTCTCATTCTCAAACCCTCTCTTTCAGAAGTCTTATTCAGTAATCAACTTGTTTTCCCATCACACAATTTGAAAATTAGCTGCTTCAGGGGCCCAGTGTCTAAATGTAAATCTGTATTTCCTTATAAACACATTGGTGGAAATATCCACTTTGACTAAACAAGAAAGGACTGAGTGAAAAAGTAGGATTCTTCTCACATAGCAGATGAAGATTTAATGTACATTTGGTTGCTCAAGTGGATCAGAAAAAAATCCAGTTGGTTCTAAACTGCTTTACAGCATCTCTTGATCTGAGTGGAGTGAAAATCCACTAGCTGTATGGGCATGGGGATGGATAAACGGGACAGTGCTTTGCCTAGATCAGGATGGCATTTACCACTGCTAGTGTTGTGACTAGTGCTGCAACTACTTATTACTGAATTCTCTGTTTTTCTGAATGGAAGGAGCAAAGACCAATCTATATTTAATAAGAAGAATCTTATTGCCAGGTCGTTTATTGCTAATGTCTTTTGAGCCTTTGGAAATGCCAAATTACAAATTACTACAAATACAAAGATATGTCTCTCTGTTTTCCTCTCTCCTCCCATCTCTCTGCCCAGGGCTTAATCAAGGAGTCATGGTTTGAGTACTTTGTATTCAAGAGTCTTGTTTAATAAAATACAATGCAATTAATCCATTGGCATGATTCATAATGCAAGTTTTGCAATTATGAGTGCATTATTTATTAATATTAGCAGAAATAAGTAGTGAAAAGTGAATGCGACCTCAAGTGAACTTGTGGTAACAATCTAGACAGTTAATTATTTGCTTGGATCCACTTATTCTATCTGTGTAGACATGCTCTGTCAACACTCAATTCCTAAAGAACTTCAAGGAAAGAAAAACAGAGCAAAGAGCTAAGAAAGATTAGAGGTGCTATAGTATGATTTTATTGACCCTGTAAAGAAACCCCATTTGTGCCTTATAGGATATAGAAATTTCTTATTACACTTTATAGTTGTAATCTCAGAAACACTTTTTGCATTTCAGATGGTCTTCAATGGCTCTCACTTTAAAGTAGCCTTCTGACTCAAAAGACGAGATAACATTAAAGTTACATAAAGTTAATTATAACATGGACATTAAAGTCCTCTAGTCTCAGAGGATGCACCTTTGGACCACAGTGAGAGGTAAAGAGAGGCAGGCATTAGAAGGTCCTATATTGTTTTCTAGCATGGATTAAAAGCCAAGGTGGTGAGGATTTCCCTACTCCATCACTGCTCCATCCTGCCCCAAAATGCCCTGTGGGGGCAAACAGTAATCCATTCAATAGACAGTTGGAATAAAAGGGTGCTTTACACTGCTTCTTATTGATAAATTTCCCCATGGAAGCCAATGACAATAATGTTCTCCATTAATTCAAAAGGGGAAATTTAAATTGGTTGAAGCCCTGAAAGGAAAAGCAGGAGGGCAAATGTGTGTGTTATCCTCACAATAGCTGCTCCTGAGCATAGCCTTTCAATGCAATCCAGTGAAGATGCTCATTTAATAGATGATGGTTCTAAGACTGAACTTGTTAGAGAAACCAAATGGCTTTGCAAATTAAGGAGCCATTCCCCAGCTTTTGTAAAGATAAATATATAAATTGCTTGGGTTGGTTCCAAACCAGTATGAACAACAAGGCACTTGTCCATGTCTTCTGAAAATAAGCTCTTTCTATTTGCAGAATCATGCAAGTCCATTTTCATCAATGTATACTATTGATTTTATATGCCTGTCCCATTCCATCACCACCATCACATTTCTCTATAATGTCCCTGTTCTGTTAAATTTATAGTACAGTTCTGCACCTTTTAACTTACCAGATTTATAGTACAACCCTATACCTGTTCACTTAGAAGCAAGTTCACCTTTATTTAATGGGCCTTTCTCTCGGATAAGTGTGCACAGTATTGCAGGCGAGGTGTTCTGCATTGTTCTTCCTTCTTAAAAGATCTGCTTCCTATTCACTGGTCAGAGGAGGGAATGTTAATGGAATTAATCTCTCCTCTTTCATTGAGAACAGTGTGGCAGCACTGGATCAGTGCCCTGCTCTCCCCTTAAATGTTAGGTGAATGTGTGGGCAGAACTGAACAGCCTTGCAGTCACTGTCTCTTGCCTTAACCAAATCCAGGGACTAAACAAAGCCTTGTATGTGTAAAGCTGCACACAAGCCCTTCTGTTTGACTCAGGGACAATTGTCACTGGTTTGTTTGCTTCTCTTGGCAAACTGCAGCCACCTGGTAGCCAGCCTGAAGATTAGAAGCACGATTTGGAAATCCAGTTCCAAGCACAATCTGTTTCTACCTTGTGCATTCCATTCATGAATTGCCTACATTTCTACCCCACTCCTTCAATCCTGCTATCTTGACAGGAAAAGAACCAATTCATCAGATTTGACTACTTTTTCTTGTCCCCTCCCCAATTATGGGAACAATCCATGGACAAATGCTCCTTCTCTGATAGCACTGAACAAGAGAACTCTCCTCTTTCTAGGATATTCAGAAGAACGGGGGAAATACCCTCTGCTGTGTTAGTGCTGAGTATTATTATTTTTCATCAAGAGGGCTGAAACCAGCTGCAGTGACTATGATGCCAGTTTTAATAATTAAAAGCCTTATTCCCTAACACAATGTTTCTGTATGCAGGAAAATTGGGATCTCTGCACTCCTTGCTAAAACTATTGCATCTTTGTTTAAATTACAAGGGAGAAAGCAATGGTTTGCTGCCCCTCTGGCAGTAGAGTAGAATATGGCTCTGGCAGGTGGAAATAAGTAACAAATTTAACTGAAGGGCATGGCAAACATTAGGGACAAGTAAATATGTCTTTGCCGGCTGAGACCTGTCTCTCTGTATTTCTGGGCAAGTAGGCAAATCTGTGTGATCTGCTATGACAGCTTGGCAGAATGCAATCCAGAGTCCAAAGTAAAATGGGTTCCTTGGGGTCCCAGTGCAAAAACTTTACACTGATAGTTATTCTGGGTTGGAAAAACAGATTACACAATATTGCTCATAAGAAAAATAAGAAGGTTCTTCAAGTGGAAACTCCAGCAATTAAAACCTGAGAGAAGCAAGCAGAAACGACGTGCCTTCTCTATGGTCTGTGCCGCTTGAGCCTAAAAGTAGTGAGTGGGATTAGTTTTGACATCTTATTACAATGCATTCTTCTGGTGCAACCCATTGTGTACAGGGAGTTGCTTTGCATGACATGCTGACAAAGTGAAAAAAGGAGGAAACACTAAAGAGGCATTTAATTGACTCCTGCACCGTCACTGTGAATTTGAGCCTCTTCCAACAGAAATGTACAGCAGTGCTAACCAACCACTATGAGATATGCTTTTCCAAGTGTGAGATGATGGAAAGGAAGTTTAAAATAGGAACTAGTCCAGCAGCATTTGTAATTTCAGAGTGCATGCACTTCTGGTATGGTGGGCAAGATGCCAGATGCAACTTCTCCTACATAAAACAAGACAAGAAATGTGTAATGTTAAATAAAAATGCGAGTCTGTGTTTGTAAAGTGTTAACTAGGCAAAACACATAGCACATTCTGAAATAAACATATTAATACAAAGTTTAAAAAGCAGGGATCTCTTTTTACACACACCAGATTTTAACAAGACCAGAAGTCCAGTAGATTACAGATATATCGAATAAATTTCAAGGTGGACTCCTAAAATAATTCTCAAAGCAACACCACACTTTTCTAGGGTCCACTTCAGGAGACCATACTGCTAAAACTGAGAAGTCTCTCCCTTGTTCATAAAGGCTAAATAGTATGAATACAGGTGCTTTAGGGGATCTTGCAATTTCTTAACTTTTTACAATCCTTTTTTCTTCTGCCTTCAATGTTTTCTTCTTTAGTTGTTTGTGCAATATTATTATTCCTGGTTCACTGTCAAAAGGTCTAATTTGATTAAGTACTCAACGTAGTCCCTAATCAGTGAACGAATGACTGGATTCAGACAATGCAACAACTAATAGTGAAGGCTTGAAAGTGGGTTGAGTGTGTGCTATAACTGAATGGCAAGTTATTGGAACTCAGCCATGCTAACAAACTTTGGTATGTTACCCACAGAACCTAACAGCCCACAATTCAGAACCTCATGGCTAACCCAGCATGTGGCTGGGTGCAGACAACACCCCAGCCCACATTTCAACATTAAAATTGATTTTCAACTCTTAGTGTGCTGTCTGAATCCAGAAATAGGTCCCATGCTGGCACAGGCAGTTATAATTCCATTCCAGAAGAAATCTGCAGTTACGTAGCATCAGGGGCAATTGTAAGAAGGATGAGGAGCTACAGTTCCATGAATTTCTGTGGAGTTGCTGTTATGCCACAAGCTAGTGCTATAGCACAAACTTCTTGTAGGAGGTTTACATATTTTAAGGAGGAGTATGTGTGATAGATCCATATACTATAATACTGTTTTTTAGACTAAAGAAAGAGCCATTTTCTGCTGTAGGTTGTTGAATGGAATTTTCAGTGACTGCCTCAGTCCTGAGTGCTCTTCTCTTCTCCTTTACCAGTTTGACCATGGACCCATTAACAGCATCTTTCAGAAGCTGAGATACAGCAACCACCCATTATGTGCCACCCACTTGGTTGGAAGGGGTTAAATTGACTGATGTGATGGGGCTGAACATTGCTTATATACTTTATTTTTAATCTTATTTATGTGCAATTGGATAAATGAAAGATGCATCCATTCCTATTTTACATTATTTTTTAGCCCAGGCTTTGAATTAAAATAAATTCAAGCCCAGGTTACATCAATAATAGGTTGACTTCACTGCAAGAAATATAATTCATATAAATGCAGAAACAGCAACCTAAACATTAAGGCCACAATTTAGCCAAAGCTAAGCAGTTCTAGGGCTCATTGGTTTCAGTGGAAAAGAGTAATGCTTGCATTTCATCTTCCCTGTATAAATGTGCTTAACTTGGATTGAATTTTAGCTTAAGTGAGCTAAATAGAGGGCAATTTTTCCAGTTCTGGAAGTGTTATGGTGGTTGGGAGAATATGATGGAGACATTTAGTGATTGTTGCCAAACAGCTGTCATCCTCATGATCAACTGGACTGCATCTGTGCTTTGGTTGCCTCCTTGAGCTGGAGTAAATTACAGACAAGGGACTCATTTCCACTTAAAATAGGTATTGGGCAGGAAAAGCCTTTCAGTGCTTATGTTTCTGAAAAAGTCCAGACAGTTCATACAAAGAGACTTAAACAATAATAGCCAGTTTATGGTTAAGCAATTGCTAACATTTCTGTGCATGTTAAAGTCCTAGTAACAGCAATCCAAATGGGACAAAATATACCAGAGAAGTGCTTTAATAAGGGTCTGACTGTGATTCTGTCATTATCCAGCTCTCATTAATATGGAACCTAATTAATTAGAAAGAGTTGACTTAAGGTACAGAATTTCCTTTCAGCACCTCAGTAGACCAAGATTGCTTGGGGGGCCCTGGTCAGATACCATGCCTTAGATAACCCTTCAAATATGAGAGAAATCTTCCAAATGTCTTATACAAAGCCATTACAAGAAGCAGAAGGCAAAGCCTGGGAAACAAGTAACCCTTTGTGGAAAGACTTAGAAAACAAATGATCAGACTAGTGGAGAAAATGAAGAGCAGATAACAGACTTCAAGTGGATGTCCTACAGACAAGGCAGTAAACTGAAGGAGCTTTGTCTGTGAATAGTATTGATGGTTTTTCCCCACTTGACTTTTACTCTGAAAGTGTGAGCTTAAAGAGATCACAAAAGCTTTGCAGAAAAAGTGCTCACCCTAAATTCATTGGTGGCCAAAGCCCTGTTATGCAACCTGAATGGTAAAGAGGTTTTTTCTTTTTCAAAATGCTCTTTGCATCTTGCTTGCCATTAAGAATATTTTGGAATATTTATTTCAACAGGTATGCATAATAAAGTGCTCACACCTGAGTGAAAGAATAAGGAGATGCCTGCATAAAGAACAGGGATGTTTGGTTATTTGCAGTATTCATATGATTGGCCATCCATACATACGCTTTGATCAGCTTACATAAAATGCAATGTAGTGTTTAAGATAGAAGCAAAAGAGTAAAATCTATCCTTAATTTTTTTGGTCTTTTTTAGCAGTAGAAAAAATAATACCTGGCCTTAAATGCTTTTAAAAGCACTGTGTTTTAAGAGGCCTGTTGAATTAACAGTTGTTGAATTAAAAGGCCTTACCTGGTGAGAAGGGTGAGAAGGCATGTGTCAGGTGAATGGTGGTGGGCTTCTGAAAGAAAGGAAGAAAGTGACATTTCAGGTAATCAGGACCCACACCATGGGATTTTGAAAGTCAAAGACTGCAAAACAGACTGGAGCCAATATGACAAAGAGTCAAGGTAATAGGAGTAATTGTCAAATGTTATACTGTACAAATATTACTTAGTATATTCTGCAGAGTACAGACACCCATGTAAAAGGTGTGTGTGAATGTAATATTGGATGATGCCATTTTCTCCATTTTTGTGCATCCTTTTCCATCAGCAAACACATGCATACATGCATTTCTTTCACACAATAATTTATTGCTTAATTTGTACCCCCATATTTCTTCCAAGAAAAATGGCTCTCAAGTTAGAAAAGCCATTGAGATTAATCAAAAGGACAATCCACCCTGCAAATAAACTTTGATCAAGCACTCACCAGAGTTGTCTTTTGCTCCCCCCTTGGTGCTTCTCCCAGTTATCAGTTTTTATATTTTATTTTTTTATTTTATTAAAACATTAAGGGACTTGGCAATTGAATCTTGAGTCCTAGCTCTGATCATGACCCATTTTTGGTTACTATCAACACTCTTCCTATTTTTCCTCTTTTTGTGGCATCTCCCAGTGACGGCCAGAAACAGTCCTTCAAAAGTGCCCAGTCTGCACATTGGAGTGCCCATTGCTAGTTTGCCACCTTTTGTTTTCAGTTTTTTAGGTCCCACAAATGTGCACAAATAATTTTGTTATTGTTATTGGGTCAGTATTTTGGAGCTGTGCAAGTATACATCTTCAGCTGGCCAAAATGCAAAGCCTTACTAGTCAAAATCCTGGTAAACATTTTCTCTGTAAGTGCAGGGGGCAGCATCCATCGAGATTTACAGAGCAAGACCACAAATAGCTTAATTTTTTATTTTGCTTTTTACTCAACAGCTGCCAAAGAACAAGCTGTCAAAAGAAAAGCAGAACTGCAAGCTGTTCTTCCTTCACAAAAAAGTGGCAACTACATCCCATCTCTGGTTTGTAGTATTGCTAGACTGTTATCAGGATTCTCTACCTTTTTGACTGGCCTCTAGATACTCCTTTTAAGATCTACTGCCCCTATTTTCATGAGCACTTTCTTAGGGTAGTGATCAAAGAAAAAAAAAAAAATACTAAGGAGAGATTTTGACAGATCTAAACAGGGTTGGTTTGACTGCTTCACTCAGAACAGTGCTGTTTAGCTTATATACCTCTGAAATAAAAACCAAAAGGAGGTTAAAACTATAGAATATTTGTACACATTTCCAGTATTACAAACAAATTAAAGGTGACAAGGATACAAAAACTAGACTGAAGGCCCTGTCAAAGAGCATTTTGGATGTCTATTAAGCGTCATGATGGGCCATAAGACCTAAAAATCATCACCTTGGATTGCACTGGGAAAAGCTACAGGAAGTTAAAAGAAAATTTAAAAATCTAGGGTTTATCAAGCAGCATTCTTTTAGGAACAATGCTGTGCTGAGTTGCCAGACCTCCAATTTGAAAGCAGATAAAATGAGGTGGAAAGAATTAGTGGAGGTTGTGAAAAATAACAGGGTCAAGAAGTAGGTTAAACAGAAAAGTAGGAAAAATAAGCAAAAAAAAAAAAAAAACTCAGGCCTAAGTGAAATTACAATTGCTTTCATTTTAGGAAAATGTTTTCTTAACAGATTGCTGCAGCCTTCTGCCTCAAGGTTTTTCTGATTAAATTAATGATGGTAGTGATAAGCTCCATTAATGTTGCTATTTCCAGAGGGAAATATTTCTACAATCCATTCCCTTTCCCCTCTTCCCCCCAAATCTCAGGTACGGTAATAGAATCCTTAATTGGGGCCAGAGCAGGCCAAGAGGATGAACATCCTTTTATTACTATGCAAATGTAGGCAATCAAGGGGATTAATATTTCATGTGTGTCAATCTTAACGCACGCAGTTTCAGTTACGGGCTCCTTGGCACTCAACTGGCATGGCATTTGCGAAGGTTCTTGTTGCGAGCAGAGGTCCTGAACTGACTTCTGTTTTACGCTGATAACGATCATAGCATCAGTCAGTTGTGTGATGTAGGCTGTTATTAGATTGTACAACATTCAGGGGAAACATTGGATATACCTGCTGGTATTATAAAGGGCTGTTTATGGTCTCCATTTAAAAATCCATACAGTGTATAATCTTCCTGCCTATACACATTCTGCTTCTATTCCTGGTTACCATGGACTGTCCCTACTTTCGAACCACTGGCCCACTTTGATCCCTGGTTGTGCCTTTTAAGGATGCCTCTAAGGTTAGCATTTCGCATTCTACTACATACTCTAGTAATGACCCAGAGGGAGATGGGCACATTTTTTCTCCGACATGTAAATGCACTCACATGAACTTTCGGATCCTATGCAGTACACACTCTGCACCTACTAAGATCTTGTTTGAATTCACGCTAAACTTTGTAGAAAACTGAAATCTTTATTTAAGTAATAGTGTAAACATCCTTGCCATAGAAAATGTGTGAGCAATGGGTTATGACAAATGAAGAAAGCAAAAAAGCACTTTCAATAAAATGTAATGCTGTTTATGAAATGGTAAGGATAAAATACCGATTCCTGCTATGGGAGTTGGGATCCTTAGAAAGATGTCTTTATTTTCATCTGTAGAATGAAGAATGTCCCAGACCTGTCTATAGTCTGAAAATTGTTTCAGAAAAGTATCTTTGCCCCCCCCCCCCATTCTTTTGAATGCTTAATTTTTAAATTGCACTGGCAGGCCATTTCACAAATGCCGTGCCCAGTTGGCTTATTTATTTATTTAATTTAAAATGTGTAAACCTTATGTAGCTTATCTCAACCTGATCAATCTGGTGACAGATAAGGGGTGGGGGCATGTGATAGACTCCATATTCAGGTTTCCTTTCTCAAATATGAAATACTTTTCAAATTTTAGTAAAACTTCAAAACTGACCTGAAATGAAGCTTTTCCCCATTTGCTCCAGGAAAATTTAATAGATTCAGCTAATCTCAGCATGGAGAGGGCCATAATGTTCCTGCCTGTTAAGATGAGGAATCTGTCAGACAAACGAGGTTGCAACACTAATTAAGCACTAATGAACAAGGTGAATACATGGGGATGCAAATCTAGACTTGAAGAACGAAGCCCTGGAAGCCCTGGGACAAGATGGATGAATTTGTCATTTCTGGTCTCTCCCATGTTCATTTAAAAAAAAACCACCCACAAAAATATTGCATTATTTTCATCATGAATATAGATTTTTTTCAGATTTTAAAAAATGCTTATCAAAAGTAAACCAAAATATAATTCTTACCCATCCATAGTGATAGCTATGAGAAAGACAAATATTAGGCATCATTAGGAAAATGATAGAACATAGAACTGTCAATATCATCAGGCCTGTATGTAAATCTGTCATCCTAACAAGTCTAATTCTGCATATGGTTCTGGCTGCCACATCTCAAGAAAGACCCACAAGAAGTACCAAATAAATAAAACCCCTCAACAACTGCACTGATCAAAGGGCTTGGAGCAACTTGACTACAGGGAAAGGCCACAGTCTTTGTGGCTTTATAGATTAAGTAACATGTCAAGTCATGTGGAACTTGTAGGTGTCTATAAAACTCTGCATAGTATGGACAAAGTGAACAGAGAGAACTTTTTCCCACTCTCACATAGATCAGAATGCCGGCTCATCAACAATAAGAATAATGGAAGTTGCAAGATTACCAAAATGAAGTATTTTTTTACCCAAGGCATAGTTAAACTAAGGAAATTCCTTTCTTAACTGATGCTGAATGTCACCAATTCCCACAGTGTTAAAGAGCCTTTAGACAAATTCATGGAAGAAAGGCTACTAATGGGTGCTACTGTCTTTATACTGACAATATTGTCTTTATAATGCCCCTCAAATCAGAAGCAGAAGTGGCTCTTAATACCAGCTGCTTGAGAACAATTGTGGGAGCATGCCCTAACTGTGAGATTCCCATGGGCCTTTTGGTTTGCCACTGTGGTGGGAGGTAGTCATTTGATCTGATCCCGCAGAACTGCTCTTACATTCTTAAGATGATAAATGTGTGTTACGACCTGTGGGTAGCCATTTATTAATGCTGTATGTAGCAGTTGTTCATTTCAGCTGTTGAGCTCATAGGCACCCTCTGAAGCAGGTAAGCCCAGACCTTCACCTGTTTTCACAGCAGAGGGTACAGAGCAGATAACTGTTCCGAAGCTTACATATTCTGGAAGGCAGTTAGAGAAATTAAGGCAGGCAGTAGTACCAAACTTATTGATAAACTGAAAGTCAGTAAATTATCCTGCCCTTCCTAGAGTTCTCAGAGAACTCAAACATGCAATTGCCAACCTTCTTACCAAAATATTTATAACGTCCCTATAACCAGCCTTCTAATGGCAGAAAGTGAGGAAGAACTAAAGAGCCTCTTGATGTGGGTGAAGGAGGAGAGCGCAAAAGTTGGCTTGAAACTCAACGTTAAGAAAACTATTTATTTATTTATTTATTTATTTAGCGAGCTTCTATGCCGTCCCATTCACTGATGCCTCGGGAAGGCTCACAACAATAAATAAATACATATCAACCATATAAAAACAATATAAAAACAGTATAATTGGAGACGTCCTGGCCAAAGATTTAAAATCAATAAATAATGTTAACAGTTAAAATGACATCTAAATAAAAAGGTCTTAGCCTGGCGCTGAAAAACAAATAACAACGGCGCCAGGCGGACCTCTCTGGGGAGCACATTCCATAGATTGGGCACCACCACAGAGAAAGCCCTCCTCCGGGTACTTACCCTCCTAATATCCTTCACGGATAAGATCATGGCATCTGGTCCTATCACCTCCTGGCAAATAGATGGGGAAGAAATGGAGGTAGTGACAGATTTTATTTTCATGGGCTCCAAGATCACCACAGACAGGGACTGCAGCCAAGAAATTAAAAGACACTTGCTCCTGGGGAGGAGAGCTATGGCAAATCTAGGCAGCATACTAAAAAGCAGAGACATCACCCTGCCAACAAAAGTGCGTATAGTCGAGGCTATGGTTTTCCCAGTTGCAATGGAGATCAACCCTGACTGCTCTTTAGAAGGCCAGATACTGAAGATGAAACTCAAATACTTTGGCCACCTAATGAGAAGGAAAGATTCACTGGAGAAAAGCCTAATGCTGGGAACAATAGATGGCAAAAGAAGGGGACGGCAGAGGATGAGGTGGCTGGATGGAGTCACTGAAGCAGTCGGCATGAGCTTAAGTGGACTCCGGGGGATGGTGGAGGACAGGAAGGCCTGGAGGAATGTTATCCATGGGGTCATGATGGGTCTAACTTTGTGACTAACAACAACAACAAAAACCAGTCTTTGTACCAAAGGATTAGAGAATGGCCAGTGTAACACCAGTTTGTAAAAAAGGATTCAGAGGGGCAATCTGAATATCTGATCCAGGTAAACTGCCTGAAAATGTTATTAAAGATAGAATCAGTAAGCACATAGAGGAACAAGCCCTGCTGAAAAAGAATTAACATGGCTTCCACAAAGTGAAGAATCAACATGGCTTCTAACTAACCTATTTGAGTCCTTTGAGAGTGTCAGTAAGGATATAGACATTATTTACTTCGACTTTCCAAAGACTTTTGACACAATCCCTCACCAAAGGCTCCAGAGCAAGCTAAGCAGTCATGGAATAAAAGGGGAAGGCAGCCTTCGTATGGATCACTGTCTGGCTAAAGAACAGAAGACAGAAAGTGACAATAAATGGCAATTTTGCCCCACAGGGCTCTGCTTTTCAACCTATTCATAAATGATCTGGAAGTAGGAGTAACTAGTGAGGTGACTGGGATTCCTGATGACACCAAACTCTTAAGGGTAGTTAAAACCAAAAGGAATTGTGAGGTGCTCCAGAGGAAACTCTCTAAGCTGAAAAAATTGACAACAAATGGTGGCAGTGTAAGCAAATGTAAAGTAATGCATGTTGGGGCAAAATAATCCCAACTTTAAGTATAGGCTGCTGGGACCTGAGCTAGCAGTGACCGAGCAAGAAAGGAATCTTGGGGTAGGGCTGAACAGCTGAATGAAAATGTCGGCCCAGTGTACAGCTGCTGTGAAAAAGGCAAACTCCATGGTAGGCATAATAAGAATGAAACTGAAGGCAGAACTGCCAAGATTGTGCTGCCCATATGCAAATCTTTCTTGCAACTACACTTAGAATATTGTGTTCAGTTCTGGTCACCTTTCTAAAACTGAATGTTATTGAGATGGAAAAAGCACAGAGAAGGGCAACAAAAATGACAAAGGGAATGGAACAACTTCCTTATGAGGAGTGGTTACAACTACTGAGATTGTTTAGCTTAGAAAAGAAGGCGAATAAGGGGAGACAAGGGCTGCTTAAAATAATGTGTGGTGTGGCTAAATTAGAGAAGGAGAGATTTTTCTTCCTCTCCCATAACACTAGAACCAAGGTCATCCCATGAAGCTGATTGGTGGGAGGTTTAGGACAGATAAAAGGAATTTCATAGAAGGGAGTATGGAATTTACTGCCACAGGGAAGTGAGGACAGCCACCAGTTTGGACGGCTTTAAAAGGGGATTGGACAGATTCATAGAGGAGGCTACTCACCTTGCTGGCTGTGTGCTGCCTCCATTACAAGAAGTGGCATGCCTTTGTACACTAGTTCCCAAGGAGCAGGGGCAGGAAGAGGTCTTGCACCCATCCTGCTTGGGCAGCTGGTTTGTCACCATGTGCACAAACTGGATGGACATTCGGTCTGACCCAACATGTCTTTTCTTACATTCTCATCTGCTCCTAGAACTGGCTATGATTGATTTCTAAAACAAGAGGAATAGGAGGTCTTTTCAAGAACTGATCACTGCCACATGAGAGAAGAGTGAGAAGGAATTAGATGTTCATGGATCAGGAACCACACTCCAAAGATGTACAGATTTTTTTTTATTCCATTAATGTTTTACATATTTCAAGGTGAAAGCCTCTTATTAAAACCTGGCTCAAGTAAATCTTTATCAAAAGACAGATGTGAAAAGGAACTCTGTACAATAACTTTGTAAAACTCTGGAAACACATGTTCAGCTCTGGCAGCCACTGAACCTAGTGATGCCCTTTTGTCTGTTTCTTTTCTATTTTTTTGCAAGGTGTTTCTCGGTACAAACTGGTTTGCGCACACACCAATTTACATGCATTTGTTGCCACTCAATCTACACAGCACCACAACATGGCTTATCTGTTTGCAGGGTGAGGTAGGTGCTTTTTGTATCTTGGCAAAACAGGGAGCCTGGGCCTGTCTTTGAACTGAAGTGCTTGGAGACTTTTCTGTCTGCACAAGGCATATGAGACGCAGATTGCCTGGGGGTGTGCCCAGAGCTGCATGCTGTATAGCATTCTTTACACCTGCTTTAGTCACTCAGCACCTGCTGCCAATGGAGATGCAAATGGAGGAGGAAACAGCCATAGTTGTAATGCAGAATGCTCATCTCTTTAATATACCCTTTAATAACATGGAAGCTTAAAAGGCTTGCCTGGCTGTTCCAGCTGCTGCTGAGTGATATTTTAGGTAGCGTTCTCTCTGTGGTTTCTTCCCCTGAAAAATTCGATGACAAGAAGAAAAGCTTAATATGCAAATAAAGATGAACTGGATTTTACAGGTGGTTCATTTGTTTGTAATAGTAGTTATTTTGTAGCCAGATCAAATAGTAAGCACAGATGATAAATTATTGTGGGTGGCAAACAGAGATAGGTCTGGTCTGTTTGATGAATCTGCTTGTTGCAAATGCCATGGCAAATAACTTTAATCTTTCAAAATGTTAACAGAAAGAGAACACAATTGCTATGTCCGAGCTATGCAGTGTGTGTGTAAAAAGTATTGATTTTAAGTGATTATTTTGTTACAGTAGTAGATCAGTATTCTCTTATCTTCAGCTTTCTGTCCACAGAATAGGAATAAAATATAACCAGATCATACACATTTGGGGCTCTGAATGGCTCTGGGAATAGCTGCAAGTATAGGAAGGCAAGTGTATCGCATTTCCTTTATTAGTGATGACATGTAAAATATAACAAAGGCATTTCATTGGAAGCACATACCTTCTTCCTGTGCTGTTCTTGCTTTGGACCTTAATGTTATGCTCACAGGTATGAAACATGATTTCCTCCGCATTAATAATCCCCAAACCCTGTGTTAGTTTGCAGTTGTTAAATATCTTTTATCTCTTTTGTGGATTGTCAGGCATCTTTCTCAGATTTTCAGGTGTCTTTCTTTCCATTGTCATCTCACTGACAGAACTGAACTTTTTAAACAAGAATTTCGTTCCAGTTGTGCGAGTGCATATTACCACTAACGCACATGACCACACATGGATACATGCAGCAGTGCTCAGGAATGCTAATGCACACTTCTGCTACTTCACATTAGGCTGAATGCCAATATCTGTATATCTCCTCACCCCAACCCGGCCAGTTTTTTGTTTTTGTTTTGTTTTGTTTTTTGTTTTAATGAAAGCTCCGCAAGTGTGGGGAATCCAAGGGACTGAAAAAAGCTGGTCTGTTGTGGAATCTGCAGGATGTATTCATAGAAATCCAAGCATATTTGAAGCTGCTGGGCATTTTTTCAACTTTCTACCTAGGAGCATGTAAACTGTGACAGGACAGATATGTTAAAGAAATTGAAAGTAGCAGAAAGGTTTTGAGATACAGCTTCTGGTTTGGACCAAACCTGCCATCTCCCTGGTGGTCACACTGGACATTGGTCTTTCAGTTGTATTGGCAGCAATCATCATACGAAAGCCAATATGCTGGTTACTCAAACAAGCTCCAACAGGAAGTATAATGAAAAAAAATAATGGTAGAGCAACAATTACTCAGGGCCTTTGAAAGCATAAAAAATGAATCGTTCCTGAAATAATCACTAAGTTTGACAATTACCTTCAAGTGCTTGAGACTTCAGTGCCTGCCACATTTTTAGTGACAGGGGCGAAAAAGATTGCAGTTTGGATTATTTGCTTATTTTAGAGAGAAAGTGCCATTGCCATGAATTCTTCACTGTTGAGTAACACGTACAGTTATGACACTTGCGATAACAGAATAGTAGTTGGCAACCTTGTAGGAGCAATAACAAAAACTGGAACTAGGGCTAAGCAATTAGAGCCTGTCAGTAATTGGGACTGAATAATCAATCTAGACACCAAGAGAACACAGTTAGCAACAGTCTTCCACTGACAATGAGATGGATTGTCTTAATTGCGAGGCCTTTTCCTCTGCACTGTCTATGCTTTCCTGACAGTCTAATCTATGAGCAATTTATGCCTCAGAATTAAAGATGATACATCACAATCAATATCTAATGTTGATTTTTTGTTTTGCTCTCAATCTCTCAGACTCTAAAATAGGCAGTATCCTTGAATAAGTTGGTGTTTTGCTTTGTTTTTACTTTCTTCTTAACTGTTGAAGAGAAAAATTCAAGGGTACAAGAACCTGAATAATTCTTCAGATTGAACTACACAGAATCCTCAAACTTATTTGGAGGATTTCTACAAATATATGAATGCAAATTTGGGACAGGGCTTACACTTTTGAATGTTCCTTCACCTTAAAAACATAATGAACCTGTAAAGCTTAGCATGCCTACATATTCTAAACAGCATACCTTCAGTGTAACACTAACTCCTCTATTTCCAGAACTCTTAATGTATGCTACAGGTGCTAGGTAGAATAGGTATGTTATTCAAACAGGGCATTTTGTTATGCCCTTTTCTGTAGTTTTACTCTCAATAAACAAAATACATTCTGAATGTGTGAATGAAAAGAGAAAAGAATAAGTTTGATCTAAATTTAGTTATAGTTGGACTAACATAAAGCCTTTTGGTTTAATGGGTTTACTTTAAAAATAACTACATCTGAACTCATTCTCATTGTGCCTATTCTTTTTTCTCTTGTCCATCAATTGATTATGAATGAATTAACTACTCCAGAAACTTGCAGTTTATACACACTGGAAAGGAGTTCTGTAGATATTCAATAGATGTCTTCATGTTGCTTTGCTGTAGTGTATTGATTGCCAAGAAGAAGGGCCACTTGTTCTATGAAGTCAAAAAAAGGCAGTTAGGAGCAGTGTGGAAAAATAAAACTTCTTTTTCTGTATTGTGGGGAAGTTTTGCTATGAGGAATAAAGTTTAATAGGAAGAGAGATTACATTTGTTTGCATTTAGAAGAAGTTTGAATGCGGCAGGGTAAACTAGCTCTATGTATTTCAGGATCAGTTCTGCATTGGCTTTCCTCCATTAATCGTAAGGAATGATGCACATCTGTCCTGCAAGTCTAGCACTTTTCAAAGGTTTTGGAAGCATGTTCTGTAGTGCATGATCAGACCACATGATGCACTGGCAGGCACTGGAGCTTCAGCATTGACCTGATCTAAATGCATCTATCATATCCCTTTGGCTATGCAACTCAGTGGGATTTGGTGATGATGGACAAGATCTCCGTCAGGAAAGCTTGTCTACTATTTCTGATGGCCTTGTTTGATAAGTCCCTGGCAAACTTCCAAGGCTCCCTGGCAACATAGTTTCAAGACTAGCTGAATGTCTATATAGGCACTGTAGAAAAGAAGTCTGGTATTGACAGCGAAACTACGGTTTCCTTAATGGTCTGGCAACAGAAAATGGCTGTCATTTCCAACAGCATCTTTTGGCACCACACTCTGAGAAAGAACATTTAAAAAATGCTGCGTGGTTATAGCTAGAGATTGCAGCTGTGATGGTGTTGGGGGTGGAGGGAAGGGAGCTGAAAGAAAAAAGTCCACTTTGTTGGGAGTTTATAGACAGACAACCACATGAAAGTAAATCTATTTGAGCCTAGAGGCATATACAACCTAAGCATTCTGCTCAGTCACTAGATATGTCGATCTTTGAGTGCTTTTAAAATGCCTGCCACTCTTGGCTTCAGCTTGACTTTAGATATCACAAGTGAACACTTTAAGGTATAAGAAAAAGGGAGGCTAAAAATAAACAAACCTGGCAGAGCCTCTGTCTTGAGAGTCTCTGTCCTTTCAATGGTTTTCAGGTTTGTGATGTAGTCATTTTCTGGCAAGGGGATGGGCAGAATCTTTAATAGACTTAAACCAAAAGTAATTGAGCAACCCAAAGACTCCATATCTGAAAAGGGGTAGGATTTATTCACTCCTTAACCAGATTACAACTGCTCTTTTCTCTACCATTTGAAATTAAGGGTGGTATTTGAATGACCAGAATGAGGCAAAGACTTGGCAAAGATGGATTCTCTTGAACAATGATAACCATTTCATTAAGTTTAAGTTACATTTTAATTAACATGTATCACATACTACTTCACGCTTAGTTTCTTGTTATCATTTCTTGTTGTTTCAAAAGGTCTGTTTATTGATTTTTTTTAAAGTAGTGAAGTTCAACATGTGAGCTGAAATGGAGCCATTCCAAGTAGCCAGAATTCATGGCACATTGTAGCCCTTCAATAGGTGTTCGTGCATATAGCACTAATGTGCATCTGGAGATGGGAGACCCCTCAGTTGTGTATATGGATAGGATTCCATGCTATTTGGAACACCAGTTGTGCATAGTTCTGCCTCCTGTAGAGGTTTGCTGTGCACTCCAAGGCTTACATGAAGTAGTCATTCCCCCTCTGTGCAGGGAAGCCTATGGCCAGGGCTTGATGTAAAGTAACCTTGGGGTGTGTGGGGGGCATACTTGATGCAGTCCACTCCTGGTTGCAGGGTGAGTTTCCCCACCTTTTAGAACATGTGACTGAGACTAATGTTACTTCTTGATTTTGTGTTATATTGTTGTCTCCAGTTGACTTGCAACATGGGATTTGCTTTGCTCAAAATACCTGGCATATTTATACCAAACAAGAACATAAAATTGACCTTAAAATGTGTCTCATGGCAAATATTGGTGGCAGCTTTAGTCTCCAGGTATTACCTTTGCCCAGTTGCTGGAAAATTCTTCATCAGCTCAGGAAGACATTAAGTGATTGTGAGCACTCGTAGCATACCCTGGCTTTCAGTATGAATTGGTCGTTTTGGATCCACAGAAATGATCTCATAAGCCACAGAGATCTGAATAAAACATTCTTGAAAAGGCTTATCTATGCTTTGGCCAACTCAGAGGTACATATACAAGTGAATATAACAAGTGAAAACTACTTTCCATAGAGTAGCTATCTTCTCACGGGTGCCATTTGTAATTACTCTCAAAATCCCTACTTCTACTGCAGTAACATTCTGAGTGCTTTCCAGGGATGTTGTTATGAAGATTTTCTTCAAGCCATTATAACCTGCTAGGATAAGGGCTCTAAGGTAATAGTTGAGAGGACCAAGAGCGAAGCAAAGAACTGCATCGGTAATGCAGCCCACAAGCAAGAAGGCACAGAATCAGCAAGAGCCCCATGATGTGATGGAGTGAGTGCAGAGCAAATCTGTTGCACAATTTTGCCTCTCACACTGTTGTAGTGGCTTAAGTTGTCAATACAGCTAGATAATGTAGAATTATTGCTCCCCTTATTATCCTTTTGTTTAACATATCTGATCCTTTAGCTCTTCCGTATTATGTTAGCATCTCTCATCTGAATCCTTTCCTGTTTGTGGCTATCCCCCTTTAAAATGACAAGACAAGTGACCTTTTATTCATTTGCTAAAGTACTTTCTTTTTTTTCTCCTTGTGTTTTTGTTCTGCCCTGTTTATCATTTTAAATTAATTAATGTAGAAGAAATCTCTGGAGTTATATAGGCCTGGGAAAATTAGATTTGAGATAGCCTGTTTTAGTACTGAAAGAGTACCAGTGGTACTCAAATCAAGAGCCTCAAGAACCAGTCCTATGTTCTTGTCAAAATTCATCTATTCAAAGCCAAGGGAGAAAATAAGTGCCTGTCTAAAAGTATTAAGCTAAGAAGTAAACTTCTCCATGAAAAATTAGGCAAAGCCCACCTGGCCTCCATTTCTCTGTTGCCTTTTCATAATAACTAGATTAAGTCAACAGTTGTGAAGGAGCACAGAGCCATCTGACACTGGAGTCTTTCCTGTCAGCTGTCTCCATTGCTTGAAAGACAGTGATTCCATTACTCCTGACCTCTGTGGCACTGACTTTTGAACTTCAGCTTTGCTACTGAACTTCAAACAGAAATACCTTGTCCACAAAACTGTATCTTCAGGTAGGAGAGGGGAAAGGAAAGACTCAATGTAACTTGATGCACAAAATTACATTTATGCATTTATTTCTGTATAGTATTGTTATGCCACTCCTCAACCAAAGAAGGCTTCTATAACAGCTTGCATAAAATCAGAAAAGGAGACAGTCCCTGTCTGCAGAGTTGCAATCTTAAAATATACAACACATGAAGGAAGACGGAGAAAAAGTCATTGAGTCCTTCAGCAGGGCTGCTGCAACAGCCCTGCTTCCCATTCCTCTCCCACTTCCTGCTGCAGGTTGGCGTGGCTGCTGGTGAAAGAACTCTTCAGTAGGCCTGGTTGATAGAGGAGGGACTTCATGGAGGTGGTCTTCAAAGAACTGGTAGAACAGCCCTACTTCCCCTCCTGTTTCCATCAGTTCAGCCACAACTTCACATTTGCAGGGATGTATCTGAGGACTATTTAAGCAAGAGATTTGGAGGAATCTCAATGAGAATGTCACTCTGGTTTTCAGCTGCAGTGAAAAGGGAAAATTCCATGCTAAAGATAATCAGGAAGAGGATGTTAAAGCACATAATTACAGGTTTTATCCTGTATGCTAATAATGGATATTTGTTTGTAGCCAAGAGTGCTATAACAAGAGCCAGTGTGTTGTAGTGGTTGGAGTGCTGGACTGGGACTGGCAAGTCTGAGCTCTAGGTCCCACATGGCAATGAAACTCACAGAGTGACTTTGATCCAGTCACTGACTCTCCCCCTAAGCCAGGGGTCTCAAACTCGCGGCCTGCGGGCCAATTGCCTTGATGGGCGGGGCATGGGGGAGGGGCCCTGCGGCCTTCAAAGCACCAGTGGCGCCCGGGCCGGCCACGGGATGAGCGGCCCACCACCACCGCGGGGGTGGAATACTTGATGCGGCCCAGCCTCACCCAGACTCATCCAGCGGCCCCCAGGTCAGTTGAGTTTGAGGCCCCTGCCCTAAGCTAACTTACGGAGTGTTGTGATGATAAAATGGGGATGAGGGATATAATGCAAATCACCTTGGATTCCTTGGAGGAAAAAGGGCAGGATTTAAATATAATTATAACAAAAAGTCTGCACAAGAGGAATGTATGAGCAGTTATGGGGAAGCTGTGGTTTTCATAGATACCAAAATAAAAATTGGACCTCTTCAAGTTTGGAGGAATGCAAAATAGCTGATAAAGTGAGGATGATCAGTGGCCATGGACTGTTGGCTGTCTGTTGGAGCAAGAGGGATGGAATAGAATATCCTGGAAAAATAGTATCCCCCTGCCCACATCTCAAAGAAGAGGAAAAGATGCAGAAGAAGTGCCTAAAATGATTGAGGGGTTGCAGCACCTTTGAGGAAGAACTAAAGCATTTGGAGCTAAGAGTACATAGTAGATAACTATTTAAAATAATGGTTTTCATGGGAAAAATAAATGCTGTAATAGAGTTTTCCTGAATTCATCATAACTCTGGGTCTTAAGATCTCAGTGAAGACGATTGATGGTACGTTCAGGAGAGAATAAACAACCTACCTACTCACAGAATGCGTACTTTTCACACACTCACATAATGTACTGAAGACTGCTGTCCTTCTTGGCTTTAAAATGGGAATTAATTAAGTTCAAGGAGGATAGGTCTATCAGTGTCTGTTAGGTCTGACAGGTAAATTAAACCTCAATGTCGAGTGGAAATGTACTTCTGTATGCCAGTTGCTGGAGTCTGTTGGTTTCATACCCTACTTCTGGCTGAACAGTATCAGAAACAGAATGATGGATTAGAGTAAGGGTGGTCATCTGGTTGTCCTTCAGATATATCTTATCTATCAAGGCTGTACTTCTATTCCTTAAACCTGAGTTTGGAAGCAAAACTTTAGCAGTGAAGGGGAAAAGGCTGAAAAGTCATTTGGGAGTGGTTCCCATTCATTCCAGGCATAGTTGGAATGAACTATCCATAGGGGTGTTAAGCATGACGTGAAGGAGCTTTGTGACACCTCAGAAAACATGCAGAGAGTTATATCCTGCATGGCCCTTGCTGTGTGCTCAAATAAATGCTTACAGATGTGCATTCCCATAGGAGGACACCAGCCTACCAGGAACTGCCACATAAAATCTGCCATCCGCCATTGTTTAGACAGGCTATGACAAATCACTCCACTATGTTCAGGAAGAAGAAAATAAAAATGAAAAAGTGCCCTTAAAAGAGAGAGAGCGTGGGGGAAAAGATCCCTACACCTTTGGGAGTAGACTTAGTCCTGGTTATTTATTTATTTTTTATTATTAACACTAAAAGCTTTACTTCTACTCCTTAATAGATGACTGTGTTTGATGAAGCTTTCTTAGCCCCACAAAACCAGTCAGGTACCAGAGATATATGGGCAGCTGGTGTTTGTTTAGTAAATGATGTTCCTGTTATTGCACTATAAGACAGGCCTCAGTAGACTATAAATACACTCTGCTCCCATGCATTATGCCATGGTCCAAAGGCATATTTCAGACTGCGGTTGTTTACTTTCTAATCGGTTTCCATTTCATTAAGGTGCCCCCCACAACTAAAATCTTTCCATATCACAGAGTTGACTGAAAGGTGAGCAGATTACCTCATTCAAGCCTGAAAGGAGAATTATGAACTGGTGATAAAATAGAGATAAACAGAGAGAGAGAGAGATTGCTGTGAAAATCCCTCATCCATTTGCAAATAATTGCTTCTACTGTTCGAAAGCTATGAATGCCATCCTAGTGCTAATCAGAAAACTGTAAAATTGGGGATTCTCAGTAAGGCTTTATAAAGAAAATGTCTTGTACGCACAAGGTCTCTGGGTTGATGTCCAACATCTCCAAAGAAGGCCAGGAAAGGATCCTGTTGGAAACTGTGGAAAGCTGCTCCCAAGTAATTCTGAGAATACGGAGCTAGATGGACATAGTTTAAGGCAGCTTCCTGTGTTCCTAACATTGATGGTTTAAAATATCATTTGCTTACCTATTTATTACAGATATATACTATCCAGTAGCCAGAGATCTCTGAGCAGTTCACAATAACATACAATAATGTATGTTATTCTCAAGCCATTTGAGACTCAATCCTATTCCTGTTTGGATGCAGGACCTTTTTCTGTCAAGACATGCATAGGATTGTGCCTTTAAGCTGACTTTGCTAAGATAGATGTGTAGTACAGAAAAAGAATTGTAAACCCACTCTCAAGCTTGACTCTTGCCCATGGAAAAGATGTCACTGTATCTACAGTCATCTGAAGAAGATCCTAAAAATACTTGAACCTACAGGTGCTGAACCTTTTCAAATATCTGTATACCGAACAGTGCTAACCTCCATTAAAAATTGCAAAGGCTGGTGGTGGGAGCTGAAGGTCAGCTATGAGAACAGTGGCCATCTTTGCTCTTGAAGCAGGGGCAAGATGAATGTGCCGCCAACACTGCATCTCAAGCTCAGGAGCCCTTGTAACACAACTACAGTTATCTAGGAATGGCATTCTTCATGTTTCTTCTGGAAATTTATTTTCTTTTCATCTGTTCCAAACCCTTGGATAATGTGCACATTCCAGAAAGGTGTCTCTCTAATTTCAGTGGTAAAATGTCATTCCAGAAGAAAGTAATGCCACTTGCATTGGATCTGTATGTGTTCCTGCAGAACCGTCATCTGTATTTTGTGACATACTACGAATAGGTAGAGTTCTCATGCTCCTGCCAACCTGGTCGGAAAAGGGTCTGTGTGCAAGCATTCTTTAAACAGAGCATATTAAATATGGATCTCTTCATTTTCTCTTTAATTATTAAGAACATATATCTGTGATGGCTGAAGGGAAGGTTATTAGATGTTTCTGAGAAATGTGTGTTTGTTTTCAAACGTTAGCATCATGATAAAAATGTTCCTGAGAATTTCTCTCATCTACCTTGATTTCTCCGTACAGTCCCAACAACCTTTCTCACTTGTTTGCCCAGTGTTGTCTTTTGTTGATTTGGTGTCCAGCTTGCACTTTACAAAAATGCAATGTCATACCTTTTGGATTAGCCACTCATAGAGGGAAGCTGCTTGCTCATCTCTTTCTGAATTTGTTTTTTATGTTTTTCAACTGATGTTCCAAGTAAAAAGCTTTGAAGGAACCAAATAATTGGCATCTTTGAGGAAAGGATTGTTTATTTTTCAGAGAATATGAAATGAATCATGCTAAGCTAAACTGTAAATAGACTAGGGTCTGGAAAAGTGCTTCTGAATAAAGAAGCAAAAAGACACAGCACAAACAGGAGAGAAAGGGAAAGTGGAAGGAGAAGATCAGGAGAGGCAGTGTTATGAAAATAACATTTACCTAGCACCTCTTAAAAATACAAATCTGTTTTAATGGCTATTTGAATAGATTCCATGAAAGGAAACACAATTAATGTTATCTTCATGCTGTTATGCAACCTATTGAATTTTTTTGGCAACTAATCTGTCTTTAGTACATTGTGTAGCTCCAAAAGGCCACATTCTCTCCCCCTTCCCCACCTTTCCTAAAGAAAGAAGAGAAATCACATTCAATCTCAATCAGCGGATTGATCTATCTATGTGAATAACACAAAAACTCAGCTTAAGAAAAGAGTTGATAATAACAAAGGCTGCTGAAATTCTGGAAGAGTCTGAAAATGGAAAAAAGCAAGACAGGAACTGACATGTAAACACAGGTGTAAAATATAATATAGAGATAAGTGTGGTTGGGCAGACAATGTGATCTAGTTATCAATAGATTCCATAGGTTTATGAGTTCACCTTAGAACAGAAAGCTACTATTGGTGAAGCAAATTGAAGCTTTTGATTTATATGGGTGAAAATACATTGCTGTGTACTCCACACACAGATATCTTGGCTCTTTTTGCTAGGATAGTATTGCCAAATGTAATATTTGGTTTTCCGCATAGGATAAAGGAAGGCATGCAAACTGGAAACCATTTACTTGTAAACAAAATGATGAACTAGATGTACCTTGCTGTTACTGAATGAAGCAATTCTTATATTCCTAGCTGTGGTCCACTTTCTACCAAAGAAATCCATTGTAATGAATTAAGACTTGTACAGAGATCAAAAAGATGGCTATGTACACATAGAGTTTTCAGAGAGCACTGAACTTACCCCAATTCACTGTTATGCTGTGTAAAGACCCACATGAATGGACTGCTTGCAGTTCGTGAAATAAACACAGAACTGAACAGAAAAGCTCATTTCCAAGACAGGGCAGGCTTGTATTACCACTCATTTCTGTTTTTTCATGAAATGCTAGTTCCTGTTGCATCTAGTGGTCTTACTCTCCTAATTCAACAGAACGATCAGTGGTCCAAGTCAGTACTGTAATGTCTTTGGAAAAACTTAATAGTATCTTTTTATTCATTTGTACCTTTCCTTTCTGCCAAGAAAAAATGGCATTCAGGGTGATTTACAATCACACATAAACATGATTAAAAACAATATTTAAATGCATGAAAATGTAATTAAAACATAACATGTAATAAAAACAATATGCATCCAAGCAGAGCTCCTTAGACACCAAATGGTTACTTGGGTTGGAGTGGGGAAAGATTTTGCCTTTTCCTAGGAATCTAGCCCATTCCTCTGTGTGGAACACCAAAATATCTTGTTTGGCCTTGTATGCCCATGGTATGTTTATGTGCATGAAGTACTTGCATAAATGGAAGGAGGATGGCCAATCTACCTTCTACTGGTCCTTTTATGCAACCACCCCTTATGCTATAGGGCACTTCTTCATGAGACATTGCTTTTGTGCAACTCACCCCTTTTTTGAGACCCCCCTCTTAGTGCATCTTCTAACAACTAAAGGGATTGAATCAAGCCTTACAGTCCTTTATGAGGTCTTATGTGAAGTAAATTGCATGCCAAAGACATCCTCACCATTGAAAGGCAGGCCGTTCTACCTTTTAATCTCTCTGCCCTTTTGTGCCTGACCCAGTTTTTGTACAGTTCAAAGTTTCTCTTAAAAAAGAGAGAGAGAGAAGAGGTCATTCATCTTACATCTCCAATAAAGACATTTAAAGCAGAATCGTATGATAATGTTCCCTACATTTCTGAGTTAGATCCGTCAGTGGCAGTGTGATGTATTAATCTTCCCTGTCAGTGGCCCTCTGCACTTGGCTCCCAGGGGATCACAACATTTGGTTTCCCTGAAATTTTCAATAAAGAACCTGCAAATAACATATTTTCTGTATTCCTCTCTTTCAAGCCTTTAACTTCTGCCAGAGTGTCTTGCAGAGACAATTAAACTGAACTGTTGCCTGAGACCAGGTGAACACAGTTATTACAGCATTTGTCCCTTTCCTGACAAATTACATTATTTCTGTGCCCTCAGACCATATGACAGTCCAGAGGGAGCCAAGCGCAGAACCCTGATCTTGCATTCTTTAATCCTGAGACAGATGACAGCTGACTTAGTGCGTTCCTTTGATTCCATATATTAGTTAAAGAGGGGTCAGGACAAAAAGGAAGGGCTTCTTTTGAACATCGCTCTACCCTCTGAGTAGGCAGCTGTCATCTGCTTAATGTTTAGAGTATATCTGATATCCTCAGACACTTTCAATAAGTGTTTCCCCTCTGTGCCTCAGGCTTGACCCTCTTAAAACTGACAGTTATGGGTCTGTCTTTTCCCTCCTCCTCCTCCTTCCTCCAACTCCCCCCATCTTTGCCATCATAATATTATTTCCCCCGTTTCTTTTTTTTTTTTACTTCCGTAATGTTGAGATAATGCGTGCATTATACTGCAAACCTGTATTTTGTAGCTTTAGTCTGTTCTCCCTGCATTTTTTATTTCATTCAAAATGGGGTTGGAAATGGGAGGAAAATATATTCAACAAAAGTAGATATAAGTATTATAAGACTACCTATATTTTGCCCTACTAGGTGCAATGTTATGTTAGTGCTGAAGTACTAGCTATCAACTGCAGAAACCTAAAAAGGTTGAAAAACAGTATAACCATGTTGAAACATGAAACACATCTGCCCGCTGACAGGCCAAACAAACATGTATTTCTCATTGTCCACTTCCCCATGCATCCATCCATCCATCCATCCATCCATCCAGTCATTTATAGCTTTTATAAACCATTCAATTAGCAAACAAGTTCTCAGAACAAGGTGCAACCAGGATAAAAGCTCTCAGAACAAGGTTCAGCCAGGATTTTATGTTATATTATAAAAATATTACATAAAATGCATACTTTGATGTCAATAAGACACCAACCCTAGCAAAATGATCCATCGTTTTGCTTGTGCAAAATAACACCCACACAGTCTGGCTGGGTTCACACAACATGGCAAACAATGTGGTACTATTTCCACACTGCATGGATTTTTGACCAGGCAGGCAGTCACGTGATTATCCAGGCAGCAGAGTCCATATTCCATGCTCTGCCCTCCCAGCTTTGTCATGCATACTTGCAGCTCCTGTGAGTAAAATCCCCATCTTTTCCCTATTTATTTCCCATGAAATGCAGCAGCCTCTTCCTGATTCGGCTGTTAGAGTCCTGAGGTGGGTATCCCATCGCCCTCCCAAGTTTACCTGAATGTCTACCAGTGTCCTGCCACTCTGGTCAAACATTTTGACCAATTGAAAAATGAACACTTTTGCTGCAATTTCTCCCTTCTTCCTCTGTTTTCAAACTATCTTTGAAGGGAGACACACATCAGTTGGCCAATAGGAGTAAACTGAGCAATAATGTGCCTGTTGCTAGGGTGTTGACGGCAGTAGAGATTGAAGAGCAGATGTACTCACTTTGACAGCCATTCTTGCCTGGGGACTCTATGGTGTTTCCATACCATCCATGATAGAATGAGAATTTTGTGTCTGTGTGAGAAGCCATGTTATATGTGAAAACCTTAGAACAAATCACTGATTCTCTCTGTCATTTTAGGAAATTAATCATATAAGGTAGGACTCCGGAACTTTGTCTGAATGATGCAACAGACCCACAATAGCACAGTTTCCACATGGCTTCTCACATCATGCAAACGAGCCCTTCGTGTCTCCTTTTCCTTGAAAAAATAAACTAAAATACTTATTTTATTTGTGGGAGCTTATTTCTTATCTCATTTGTACTTTATGCCTTTTTCTGTTTAGTTCCTCAGCTAGATGATGTACTTTCTAACAGAAGTCTCTTCACACATTTCTCATTATCAGGCCTGTGTGAATCTATGTGCTACTATTACACCGTGTTAAATAAGCAGAGATATCTTTCTTTTTGATACTTTTCTCCTTACTCAGCATTTCAGTGTGGATTGGAGAAAAGTTGTTATCATCTGTAGTCTTGGTAACTAAATATAGTTTTCTGAACCTGCTTTGGCTGTCCTTTATTCATGAAGTGTAGAGGATATATAGGTAATACCAATACTTTTAATTAGGTCAAGGCAAGGCACACTCAGGCTGGGAGACCAATCCAACTCTTGGACAAACAGGTGTTCCCGAGATGGCCAAGCTTCCTGCCTAGACCCATCCCCTTTCTCTTGACCACTGAATGTCTCTTGGTTCACCTGCTCTTGTGCAGAATTTTCCTTCTTCCAAAAGGTTGAAATACCTCTCTCAAGGTTTAGTTATTAGCAATAAGATCGTCAAGTTAAAATATGCTGGTATTAGGGAGTTTTGGGCTCCACTTTGATGCCTTCAGTTTCTCCCATCACTGGAATGAGGTCCCCACGAGCTACTCAGGCATTGAATTCAGCTCTCAGGCAAATCTGATTTGGGTGCAAATGGTTGTGTGGCTAAGACATACCAGCTATCCTGATAGTGTTTCAGTAAATGAATAAAGTTGTAAAGAAATCATGTTTTTGAGACCAGTAGTCCTACCACAAATGTCTGTTTTCCTGTACATGAATAGGTCTTAGAAAGTAGAAATCAGGAAGGATGAGCTGAATATGTGTTTCTCTCTCTCTTTCTTTCACCTAATACATAAATAGAAGAGAACAAATGAAGCAATAGAAGCACAAAGTTATACATATCCTAGAAGACTGACTCTATACTCAGAGCCACTCAGCCCCTAAGTAAGGTTCGTTTAAGTACAAGGAGGCTTCGTGTCCTTGTGAGTCCATTGTACAATGCAGAACTGCAACAGATTAATGGTTAAATGATCCATCCTATGTCAAGGGGCTTTTTTTCTCCTCCATTAGAGTGTGCTAGAGGAGTTTCTACAAGGTATTTATTATATACTCATTGTTCCCTATTCATGGTTGTTCACAGGTTTCTTAGATGATACTGTGACCCCACAGTTTCATTTCTGTTTCTAAAGATCGCTTTCAGTAAGGTGATCAGGGAAAACAGAGCAGAAAAAGTTTCGTATTCAATCGTTAATGTGAAAGGACATGCTTTTTTTACTTGTGTATTTATGCCATTTGACTGCACCAGATTGCCACCTACAGGTTATGTAATGATATATCAGAGAAAGAAACACTTCATGTAGTGTTCAAATCTCAATTGTTCAGCAAACCCAAAAGTAGCAGCATTATACAGAAAAGTTGCATATCAGCCCTCCTAACTTCCAGATCAACATGTCCTGCTTTCTTACAATGCAGTCTTTCAGTTCTCGTAATAGTTGCAGTTCATATTTCTGAGCAACTTATTTTATGTATTGGATAGTATAGTCATATGTAGGATTTCCCTTATCCTTTTACTACTATTGAGCTGTGGCTAACAGAAACCTTTACCTGTGAAGGTAAAGCCCACACGTGAGTAAGAGGTTCTGTGCTAGGGACGGATTTACTCTTATCTTTAAAAATGATGGGAATATATATTTAAAGATGAGTACAAGGCTAGCAGCCATCCAGGATACCCAAGGTTTGTCTTCAAATGTGAATTAAATATTTTGTTAGTAACTTAGTTTCTTCTTCCTCTTTTTTTCAGAACATTCAGAAAAACCGCATTTAGTACTGGAATATAATTTCTTTACTTATTCTAGTATATCCATTCCCTGGGAATAGTGAATAATTCATAAGATTGGTTGTTGTTTTTCCTTCTCCCCCACCCAAGCGTTGATTTCCTTTCTGAAGAAGAAAAACAGCAACTCACTGTGATTCTTCAGAAACAGATTTGTTTACACACTTTGCAAGCTAAGGAGGCATAGATGGAAAACAGCCCTTTGCATGTGGAAATGCAGGTTAAATCAGGCTTATTAAACCAGTTTATTTTTCTCCTCTCCCCCTGGCATCTGCTACACAGACTCCTTTATGTAAAGTAATCTGTTCTGAAGTCCATTAAATCCAGTGGGAGTTCAAATAAAGTTGTATAGCTTCAGAGCTAGGCCTGGCATAAGTAGTCAACACAGTTGTCGATGTTCAAACAGGCCAATAATCTGCATCAGAAAAGCGGAGCTGCTACGTTGCTGTCTGTCTGATTACCTGTGAAGGAACATGCCAGTGACTGAAGGGAGGAATTGGGAAGCAAGCAAGCAAGCTCAGGCATGTGTTTCCAGATCCTTCTTCCTGTAATGATCCAAGGAACCAATTCTTAAACCCTTGCAGGAGGCTTTTCCCTGTCACCTTCATTGGATCTCTCAAGCAGGAAGCAAAGGAAGGTTGAATGGAGAAATGCAGACCTTTGCTTTACTAACAAGAGTAATATGTTAAAGATGTAGTAGGTATACCAAAGCAAAGCAGTGAAATTGCCAGCCAGGGAATTCTTGAATGACTGGCTACATCTTGACGATGCTCCGCATGGTTTCTTCCTCTTGGACCATGGGAAAGGTAAAGAAGACCATAAATATGAGCATGTTACCAAACTATTCCTCAGACTGGGTGCCACTGTAAGACCTGCTTATGCTGATGAACTGTGTTTGATGGTGGAACTACCAATAAGACATCAGAAGATCTCAATGACTTTGAATGTCCGCAGTTAAATCTTGAATATGGTTTGGCAATGAATAGGCAGTCAGTAACAGGCATAACCTGTGTCTACCTTGGGGCACCGCTCAGAGCCAAGCTTCTGCCTTCTGCACTGGCTGCAGCTTCTAAATCGGGAACAAGGGGAGCCCTGTGTGCAGTATGTGGAAATAGTCTAATTGTGAGACTACCAGTTCATAGATCACTGTGGCTAGGCTATCCCTAGGACTGAGAGAAAGATATTGCCCTGGCATCCTGCTCGTGGGCTTCCCAGGGGCAGACGGTTAGCCACTGTGAGAAACAGGATGTTTTATCAGCTGTTCTGCCTTAGTAAGTTCAGTGGTAGTTGAAAGGGGAACCTGTCCTGTGGGTCAATAGCACATCGTTACTGAGGAGTTGTTGTGAGCTGTTGTGCATTTCTTCACTTCTTAGGATGAAAAACTGGCACGTGCTACCTATACTCCTGTTTGTGGCAAATTTCAGAATAGCAAATCCTAAAGGTATACCAAGAAGTCATCAATATGCTTTCTGCCACAAAAAAGAGTATTAAATCAAGCATTTTATGAATTGGACTTTGAGTAACAGTTCATTTTCCATTGGATTCAGAGAACTTTGCATGTCAGCACAATGCTCTAGAAGGTCCATTTTATAACCCACAGTCTTTCTTTTGCTGTGATTTCCTTTAATTAGGTATAAACCAACTCTCCATCAGGACTGCTGCACACCTTTTTCTGGTCCCTCATCCCCACTTAAAGAACACTTTGGCAGAAAGAGGACAAGCTGCTGAAATAGTTGCTACCAATTAGACAGGAAAAAAAATAATAATTCCACTGAGGAAGTGTTGGCTAAAGTCTATCTCATTAAAACAAAGTCCAGACACTTTGTTTACATGCAGCTTGAAATCAATGCTGTAAAATCTTGCAGAAGCACATAATTTGTAACATGCACAAAAACTGCAATTGAGCTTCTCTTTTTAAATTGCTCAGGACAATACTAGTGTTTCTTCTAAATGCAACCTCTTTAATATAAGCCAGTGGTGTAGCAGGACATAGAACTCAATAGCTTTATTTGCCAGAAATGTGCTCATTTACACAATCTATTCACTTGACCACAATCTCTATTCAGGCAACATGCTGAAGTTAGCTCCAAATATTGTTGGAATACAGCTCCCACTGACCATGCTGGCTAGGACTGATAGGAACTGGAAACCAATAACTGGATATCATCACTTCATTCCCCCATGTTTATATTTTGTTTGGCCAGATTCGATAACAAACAGGCTGTGTGTACCAATACAAAAGTCATTCATATAAGCCAGGCTGCTCTGGAATCCTGGCTTATCATTCCATCCAAAGGGGGCCAGAAGAAGGAGTGCTAAATGTATCCAGGAGTTGTTGCACCCATTTTCACAGGGAACCAATATCATGACAGTGTAGAACTCCCCACTTCTAATTCAACATTTATTCTATGGAACCCTGTTAAGAATTGGGGTTGCATTTCCTGGCACCTTGCTCAGTTTTCTAAACTTGATTGGTTCCAGTTCCATAATCCTGAGATGTGGGACATAAATACATAGCAAGGAAAGACTCTGATTTCCTTAATCAGAGTACTGGAAAATAGCTTCCTGTGATTAGCCACGCAGCTGGAAAGAAAGGGAAAACAATTTGATTCTAGACACAGAAGAGACTTTGTTTCTATTTATACAAGTTTGGTAGTTCTTTCTTTCTTTCTTTCTTTCTTTCTTTCTTTCTTTCTTTCTTTCTTTCTTTTTTTGGCCTTGTAGGAGTGAGCTTGCAGGTAATAGACAGAAACGTTTTATATAGGAAAGGGAAGGGGAGAGGGAAACCTACATTTAGACAGTTCATGTTCAGAAATTGCAGCCCAAGGGCATAATAAAAAAACTATTTCTATGAAGTCCAAATAGACCTTAGCCACATTAAGTTATGAAGTGTGAGAAAGACACAATCAATTATAGCAAAAACTGCACTTAAATGTAAATGAGAGCTAGAGATAATATTTTGGATAATAATCTCTATAATAGTACAATAAAATGATCTGTATACCTTACAAAGAAGAGCTTATTTAAAATAAAATGGCTTCCATTCCCTTAAGACAAGAAGTGCAGATCTGGAGTGCAGTTCTAACGTCTGTCATTATTACCTGGACACTCTGACAAAGTCTAATTCCATGAGCTCTGGGTGAATGCAGTATGAAATTGAATAAGCTCCACTAACGTTGAATTATCATGGCAAAATTTGACAGGAAGATCTCACCATGTGTTAAGAAATTCCTGTAATTCTTCTCTGGGTGTTAATTCATTGTTATAAAAGTATTTTCACCTGGAAAAATAAATATGCATCAGTGTGTGAGAGAGAAATTGTAAAATCATAGAATAGTAGAGCTGGAAGGGGCCAAGATAGCCATTGGGTCTAACACACTGCTGTTGCAGGACACCAATCTACACCATCCCACTCAGATGACTGTCCAGCTGCATCTTGAATTCCACTAGTGTGGGAGAGCCCACAACCTCCCTAGTGTTGTGAGCCAAGGTCCTTTTCCTGAGTGAACATGCTACTCCTTCATGTCTTTTTCCAGTCGACTTTATTGCACATGCCTCCGAGTTCACCCAGAATGAAATGTTAAGTCCTCTTTAACATAAATAATTCCCTTGTGTTTTTATACTCCATTGGTGCCTAGCTTCTGAAGGCAGAGTGCTGTGAAATCATGCTTATCTGTGTTCTTCCTGTCTTTCACCCAATTGAACTTCCCACCAGTGCTGGCACCTAGTGACTGGCACCACCTCCTCAGAAGGAAGGACTTCTATGCCCAGCAGACTTCCAAGCTCTCCATCTCCATTTTCCTGCTGTGAGACATGTCCAGCCTTTGTCTCCAAGACCTTCCCATGAATTGGTAGATTGGGCTTCCCTCTAGTCCCAACTGCCAACCCCTCCTCCTCTTCTCCTATGTCATCATTCTCGTGGCTGAACTGACCCAGGCTCTCCTAAGCTAGAACTGCCAACTCCTCCTCTCCCTCTCCTCAGACATTTCCTGATCTTGGTCTACTGCTTGAACATGCTGAGATTCCTCAACAATCTTCTTCTCAGTATCTGATCTTGAGTTCCCATCAAATCACACAGCTGCCCAGATGTGCACATGCACGGCCCCTACGTCATTGGTTCCATTGTTAAGCTGCTCTAACAGTCAGGAGTTCTTCCTGATGTTCAGCCAGAATCTGACTTTGCTGTAACTTGAGCCTGTTATTCCATGCTCTGCACTCTGGGGTGATCAAGAAGAGATTGTAAACTGTTCAGTGAGCCATTTGGATCATGTGGACAGTATATAAAAGTTTTAAGTAATACATACCTGCCTTCTGTTTCCCTTCCTATTATTTATTTGTTCTATTTATATGCTACCCCTCTAGCCATAGGCTTTCTGGGTGGTTACATCATAATAAAATCCATATACAACATAATAAACAGTACAATATACAACACAACAATTCACAATTACAAAAAGACCAATAACAATAAGAATCCATGAGTAAACTTCCAAAATTAAACAAAACAGGATTTGAATAACCAATAAATAAATATATATTATATAAGGCTCCAAAAGTCAGAAACCAATTAAAACCTAATTTATATCAATATCTAGCATTTTAAAATCATGATGGCAGCAGCATTAATAGTATAAAATCATAAAAAACATTATTCAAATCACAATTCACCTATTGAAATAACAATGGAACAAAACCCGGCTTAAGTTGGTATCTAAAAAACAGAAGAGTAGGCACCAACTGGAGCTCCAGTGGAATTGAATTCCAGAGAGGGGTGCTATACTTGGAAAATCCCTCCTGCTTGCAATTTCCCCAGTCACTTTGTTAGTGGGAGGAACGTGGAGGAGGACTTCAGATGAGGACTGCAGTGAATGGGATACTGAACAGGCTTTTATTTTAATTTTTCATTGTTGTGTTTTGCTTTGTATGGAGCCATCTTCTAGTTTTAGCTTCCATGCACCAGATTGTCAATTTACTTCCTGAATCTGATACTCATGTGACAGTAACCCCAGTCAGTTCTAAGGTACCGCACATTTATGTTCTCTTTTGTTTCGACAAATAAAGCTACACTTCTGGAATTTGAATGGAGTGTTGTCTTTTCCTCACCAGTTGAGCTGGGCATCCCATCTCGGCAGTTCAGCTCAGCAAACAAGAGGTTCAATTGGAGTGTAGAAGCTGCCTGTGACCCTGTGAATCTTCCTAATGACAGTGTCAAGAAAGCAGGACATCTTTATTAGACCAGCAGGCTATGTGTGTGTGTTTTCCTAGCAATAGGGTTAATTAGCTTTGTTATGGAGGTGAGATAGGAACAGCTTAAACCTCAGCTGCTGTTATATAAGAAAGTCTGTGGTGAAAAATGGTTGCCACAGAACCTCCTCTAAACTCAATGTTTTCTGACCAGATACCGCAAGCTTGTAGTGTAAGAGGGTTAATTTCTTGGTTTCTTTTTAAATCAGAGCATTTTGAATAAAACTTTGAGGGGAGGTATATAAAAGAGAAAATAGAATTCAGCTAGTGATCTGTAATTTTTGCCTTAAAGCGCACCTGGGAAAGAGAGAAATGTGGTTTTTTCATGGCATTTATAAATTACATTACCACAAGATAAATAAGTCTCTTAAGCATAACTAGTAATCTGCCAGGCTCTCCATGTACAAAAAGCTGAAAGCCATTAAGGGAATTAATGCTATGCAGGTACATCAGGAGTACTTTCTATTAAGTGAGGGACCATGCAAAACAAATGACCTCTCTAACCAAGGACACACTTTATGAATTAAAAGCTGAAGGACTGATACGTACAGGGACCTAAATACAGAATGGAAAAACAGAATGATGTAGCTGAAGACACAGTAGTGGTTCAAGCTGAACTGAAAATGCAGATTAAATTATTAGTGTTCTGTTGGAAAAACCTAATGCACCAGAGTATCAGTTATATTGTTTTATCCAGGCTTTAGGTCATACAACTGTATATGTTAAAATTTAATATCAGCATTGAATGGTACCATCTAAAGTTGCTGTTCTGAGCCTTCATGTCCGACTTGCTGTCTTCTCCCAAACAGTTGGTGGGTTCGCATGACACAGGAAGCCATGGCATGAGTCAGTTGTGTCTGTCTGTGCCTGCTAATTTAACACAGTATACCCGTGGCTCATAGATTCAGAACTTGATAATGAGAAACGTGTGAAGAGATTTCTCTTGGAAAGTACATGATATACCTGGGGAAACAAACAAACAAAAAAGCGTACAGCATAGGAGATGGTAAGAAATATCTTAAGCTTCCCAAATTACACAGGTATTTTTGTTTATTTTTAAAGAGGAAAAAAACACAGAGGATAGGTCCACATGACACAAGAAGCCATGGGGGAATCTTACCACTGTGAATCTGTAGGGTCACCCAGACACAGTTCCAGAGTTCCTGCATGGTATAATTCACCTTCTGAAATCATGGAGATAATCAATTATTTGTTCTAAGATTTCCACATTTTGCTGTAGCTTCTTAACAGTCCAGATGTGAAATTGCCATTTTACCATTGTTTGGATGGAAGTTGCATAGAGTTTCCTGGCAAGAGCAGCCACAGAATTGGTCACTTCTAGCCTTTGATCTCTACTGCAATCAGCTCAGTAACAAAAGACACATCAATTGCTTATCCATATTGACTGATGGCCCTCCAAATAGAGGACTGTCCACATGGCCACCCTATTATCTGTCTATGCTTATTAGAGTTTCCCATTTGTAAATGTTTGACCTGTTTGTACTTTTTATTATTTAAGAGCCCCAAAATTTCCCCTACAACTCCTAGCATGTTTTACCCAGCCATGCAAGCTAGGGCATGCTGAATGTTGCAGGATGTTTTTCCACCTAAATATATATATATAGGATTGCCCCAAATCATTTTCATCGCATGCTTCAACCGTGAAGGCTCCTAGAGCTGCTTTCCTATGATCAAGTTTACGACATGAAAACTTCATGTTTGTGACATGAAATAGAAGGAAAATGGGACAGTGCTTCTCCCCAAGGAATTCAGAAAGGCTTGGATATGATCCAACAGAGGTCTTGTATCCAAGCAGCGGGTCTTCATTGTTTGAATGGTGACCTATATGTGTTTGGGCCTGCTCTCTGCTCTGACTTAAATGTTAGAACCTATTTCTATGCATATACACTGTGGCCATCAGATTCTACCCTGTTATTTCAGCCTATTGTTGTCCTTCCTAGTTTGAGAGAGCAGTTGGTGGTGGTTGATTTTCTTTCATCAATCCTTCATGAGTAAAGCTGTAGTATGTATCTGGACCCAGAATGGCCAACATATAATTCCTGCGTATAGCAAACAGATGCATTCCATAGGCCTCAGATGACTTTCTGTAGGTTTGCAACAGAGCACTGAGGAAGTCAGTGAGCCAGCATGGTGGGTGCATTCTTCAGATCAAATAATCAGTATGTCAGGCTTTCCACTGGGCCATGTCAAAGTATGGGGTTCAGCAAGCGTCTGGTGCAAGTTGGGGGCTGGGAAGCAGCAGGCTCAATTTGAATGTTTGCCCTCTGAATTAATTCTAGTTGACCTACTTGAGCAATGATTGAAGAATTTTTTATTTGGTTTGCTCTGATCTATCCCCTGGTGAGCCCGCGCTTGTTATTTTTTAATGAAACCATTTTCACAGCCTGTTGTTTTAGGTGCAGAGAATGCAGGAGGGGTGAGGTTATTTCTTTTTTGCTGAGATATATATTTATTTATTCTTTTAGAGTTGCCAATGCCAGTTACTTACAGGAACATGAGGTTATCTTTCTGTGAGTGTTTGTGCATGTAGTATATGCACACACATACATGCATTTACGTGCACATATATGTTTTAAGGTACCTGGGGCCACCAAGTTGCTTTTACCTCTGCACAAAATAATTCACCTTACTGTCAGTCAAAAGAGCAAAATTATTTTGACAAGCAAGCAGAACAAAAAATCAGCAGTGAAATTATCTCCCTCATCTAAGAATCATAACTCCGTGTGTATGTTCTTTGCCATGAAAAAAGATTAAGGATCTGCTTGCTTTTAGCAGGAAACTTTGCTGGTGTATCTTGTTCCACATATACAGTAGGTATAATAGGTGCTTTTAAATGCTGAAGTAAGCATGGAAAATATAGTAGTAAATGAAAAACATTTTGGCCCTATTTTTCTGTACATAAGGAAAATGAAATGGCTGTATGGAAAAAGAATCATGACAGATCAATTCACACAAGCTGAGCCTCCTAGATCAGACACGGTGTGAAGATGCTTTGGGAAGAGACAGGAGTTAGGTGTGCAGCCCAAAACTCAGTCCCACTGTTAGAGAATGGGAAAGTCTCTTGTCCATAAACTGTACCCCTAAAGCAGCCTTTTCCAGCTTGGTGCTTTCTAGAAATGTCGGGTTACAATCCCCATCATTCCCAGCCAGCAATGCCAATGGCTATGGAGAAGGCTGTGCTAAGGAAAGATGGATAAACAGTGTATATTTCTTTGCATTGTCTTCTTGCCTTCCGTCATAATTGCCGCATGTTTTCTTTTTCCTTATTTTACGTCAGACACTGGTTGTCACTTTTCAGATATTAAGCTGAAGTTGTGAAGGTGAGGTAGACTGCTACTGACTGTTCTTGCTACTGATAGCCTAATAGGCACTTTCTACATATTAGGCTGAAAGCGTGGAGGTCAGGTGTGAGGTTACCACTTGTAGTCTTCTTCAGATATTCAATGTGAAGTCTGAAATGCATCTCCAAAATTCTGTCATTAAGTTCTAATGGGAATCTTCATTTATCAGTCTGTAGAAACACATAAATATATGACATCTGGGGGTCTCCTGTCACAAGAAGGAAGGAAGGAAGGAAGGAAGGAAGGAAGGAAGGAAGGAAAGATCTTTGCTTGCTGCAACAGGATAGATTTTTTTTAATACAGCTGGAGATCCAAGGCACTGTTAAGAAGTTGTGGAGCAGTGTACAGTGGTGTAGGCTAAGGAGGCTTTTTAAAAAATCCAGTATTAAGTTCATTTTTTCTTGTTAAATCTAAATGTACATACAATCTGTTAGGGTAAAAATGCAAATATGAACTATCTATTTACTTTAGCTAGTAATTCAAATGCTAAAGTTGACATGTAGCCTATATAAGTAAACATGGAAGGAGGTGTCTGTGTAATACAATACATTGTTCTATGTTATCACTGTTCTATGGTATCCCCAGAATAAAAGGACAGATAGTTTATTTAATGCATATTTAAAGATGAAACAAATAAGTGAAGAAACATTGCAGCATTCCTGTTTCTGTGTAACAAGCCGGCAACAGATTTCATAATGGGAGACCATTATCATAACTTTAATCTTGTTTAAATTCACAGTTCTGCCTGCAAGCCTCCAGGCCTAGAGGAAAGAACTTTAGTAAGTTATCTTAAGGAACCAGACTGTGTGAGAATCACTTCTTCTAGCCTATAAAATCTTTTTGTAATTTATATAACAGCTGTCCATAATAAAACAAAATAAAGTTCTTTGTATCCTGAAACAGAAATAAACAAATGCTACAGGGAAGAAAGATATATCCACACAACACATTGACACAATTAAAAACGTACAGGTTCCAATTACTGGCTTTTCAGTATTTACTTCTGAAATGTGGGCGGTGGGGGAATCTATTTTGGAAAGTAGTTTCAGATCACATAATTGGCAGTAGAAATCAGATCAGAGGTAAGCCACCCAAACCAATTTTCCAAAGAGAACTCACTGGAGCAGCTAGGTGATAATGCGTTCATGGGGGAGGAAATGCTGTCTTTAAAAAACAGGTTTTCTTAGGGTACTTCTTTCAAGCTACTAATTTTCTGTTGTGCTCCCTGTAATTTATACCAGAAAGTCTATTATGAAGCCTAATGAGAGAGAGGTGATGGCTGAAGCGTTCAGAATAATAACATTCAGTTAGTACTTGTGATAATCACAGTAAGAGGTTTTATCGTCAGCATGCCAACAAGAGCATTTATCCTGTGTAACAATCTTCATAAACTTTTAGACTGAATTATACACTGGAATTCTTATATAAAAGGCAAATTTAGGGATCCATGCAATTTGAGAATGTGGGGAATCCCTTTTCAGTTTGTTTTTATGATTTATTTATCCTCCACCCAATTTTATCCTCTCATTCACCCTCCACTCACTACAGCCTGAGATTCTGTGACTGGCCCAGAATCACCCCGTAGGGGCTGGAACCCAGATCTCCTGCTTCCCAAGCCTGTTCTAACCACTACACCACACGAACTTGACTTGGGTCTGTGGGGTATTATTGAAGCAAATGGTGCTACTACTGCTATACTCACAGTTGTTTCAACCTCTGAAGTGTGCATTTGTGGATATACCTAGAAATACAGGAAGATGCCTCAGGCTGAGTCAAACCCAGTCAAACCCAGCCCAGGATTGTCAGCTCTGACTGGCAGTAGCTCCCTGGGTCTCAGGCAAGAATTTTCCAGCCTTGTGTGGAAATTTATTTATTTAAAGCTTTTATATGCCATCCTTCACTAAGTCCCAGGCATCGAACCCAGATCCTTCTGCATGCAAAGCACGCGTGCTGCTACTGAGCTTTGAGCCCTCCTTTTCACACATGGGCTTCTAGAAGTCTACACAAACAGGCTAGATTCACAGGGCAAAGGATGCGATTTTGTGTGGTCTTCTACAGCTCTCAGTGGTACTATGCACTTGCCATATTTGCCTGCACAGAGCTAAGCGCTTAGGCCTTTTTAGGCAATCTGATGGTGGTGAACAATGTGGGAAACTGCTGGATTTTCTAAGGTTCTGTTAGCAGCAATGGTCAGTATCTTTTTGTTAAACTGCAAAATAATCAGACATTGAATATGCTCCTACTAGTTTTAGCTGAATATTCATGGGGTTCAGTACAAAGTCATGCTGGCAGATGTCTGCTAGCTCAAGAGGATTTTATTCTCTCTTCCCTGTTACAGCCCTCCATGCCACCTTGAAATTTGCTCCAAACAATTTATCAGTCCTCTGATTTGAAGGGGAAGCTGCATATGGGGTTAAGGCAAATGCCTTCATGCTGGCTCCACTGATTGATGCAATTCTGATAGCAGAATGACACCATTGGATACAATGGCATCCCTGAACAAACCTGAAAAAGGAGCAGCTGAAAAATCCTACTAGCATTCCAATTAAGACAGTGCAGTTTCATCAAAATGGGGCTGCTGCAAGTACCCTTGTATACACGTGCCCTCAATTTTGTTCTTCCAGCAAATGTGTGGGATTCCAGAGCAGGGACAGTGCTTCCATTCTGTTCTCTCTCCCATGCATTCAAAAACATCTGAAAGGCATCAGAATCTCTTGACTGATGCTTCCAGCACTTCACTTTCTTGCCCACAAGAGAATATAAACTCTCCTGTAGAGGTTCTTCAGAGCCCCCTCTTTGATTTACATTTTTTTGCCTTTGTTCTATGCCTACTCATTCCTCAATTCATTGCCTACAATAATTATGAATGATCACCAAGAATGAGATGGATTGACTCCATAAAGGAAGCTTCGGCCTTGAACTTACAAGAGATGAGCAGGGCTGTCATGGAGAGGACATTTTGGAGCACTTTCATTCATAGGATTACCATAGGTTAGAGATGACCTGATGGCACATAACAGTGTTAATAATAACAATATTCTTCATCTTCTTTGTGCCTTTGCCTTTGATGTCTGTGTCCTGTAGCTTCACTATAATCCATCCCTCTGCCCTGGCCTCAACATCCTCAACAAATCTGTCCCTTGCCATAAGGTTTGTGGGCAGCTTTAATGCTAGAACAAACTGACAGTGTTTCCTTCAATCTGATTGCCTTATGTTTAGGCCACCCTGCAATTGAACCTTCTAGTGAAATACAAATATAGATTGCATCAGCATTCTGCTATCCAGTCATTCACACTTACACAATCCATTTGCTATGCTGGCTATGACACTATACATGAGTGTGAAAGCTGGAGAGTGAAGAAAGCTGAGAGGAAGGAATTGATGCATTTGAAACATGGTGCTGGAAGAGAGCTTTGAGACTACCCTGGGCCAACAGAAAGATGAACAAGTAGACCCTAGATTTAATAAACCAGAGATTTCCCTAGAAGCAAACATGACAATGCTAAGACTGTGAGACTTTGGGCACATCAAACTCCATAGAGAAGGCAATCATGCTAAGGAAAGATGAAGACAGAGGAGGAAAAAGAAGATCAAATATGAAATGGATTGAGTCTATGACAGAAGCCATGGCCTAGCATTTACAAGAGCTGAACAAGGCTGACATAGATAGGACATTTTGGAGAGCTTTCATTCATAGGGTCTCCATATGTTGGAGAAACTTGATGGCATATAGCAACAACAACAGAGAACAATGATGGTTTGATGTAAGGATATATAACACATGTTCATGGCTCTTAGATCTTTCTCAATGGAAAATCCAAATTTTATTCTTAAGGTGAATAAAAACCTGTTTCCTGGTTTCTTAATTATCTTTTACACATTTTCCTGTGACAAGCATTTAGTGTGGCAGAGGGGAAAAAAACAAAAACAGAAATAAGGTTCTAATATAAGACAGTAAAACACCATCTTTTGAACATTTTTCTGTACTGTAGTAACTTCAGTTTTTCACATGAGAACTATTCCACAGAAATGTCTCCCCTTTGTGATTCCAAAGTTTCACTATACGAAAATGTTAGGACTTCAAGAATTAATATGTGAATATTGTTTCTGAAAATGTGATGAAGCTGAAAGGGGATAGCAGAGCATCATCAGCACCTGGGGGTGAGGAAGGAGAAGTGCAGAGCAAGTAAAGCATGAAAGATGGAGGTGGCAGCACTGGCTCATATTGGTGAATGAATCATGCCAGAGACATGGAACCCATTCCTGGAGAGAAGAGCCCACTGTTTCAGGCCCCTTGTATTCCAAAACATCACTCATCCACTGTTTTGCTGTTTCATGTGCTTCATTAAACCGTGTGTGGTGGGTATCCTCATTTTTAACAGTCTGTTCTCTCAAAAGGAGTCACTCAAGCATAGCCCTGTTGACGTGTGCAGGTGTAATAGCATTCTACTGGAAAACGATACGCTGTTTGTGAGGCCTCAGGAATTTGCTAGTGGTGATTTTAGCGGCTTTTTCTAGGACTAGTAATAGAGTGCTGAGAGAAAGTAAAGCTGTTCTTCTGCTGCATGGGCTATAAACCGGAGCTATTAGAGCGTAGAAAAGTCTTCTGGACAAGCACCAGACCTATCTTGTATTTCTTTGTATACAATAAAGAGGGGAGAATCTCTCCAGGATCATGAACCAGAAACAGCTTGCATTACATTTGCTTGGTGCTGATTAGTTTTCACATTTGTCCTCCTGTGCTTTGATACATCTGGAATTGGGTGAGCTTAAAATGTATTATTTCCCATCTGGAAATGCTTATCTGATCTCTGCCTTGAATGTCTGTAGATAGGCAGTGAATACAATGTCTCCTAAAGGTAGAACATGACCTTGTGTGTTGAGTTACAAGAAATCTAATCACTATCAGGGCAAATGGAAAAGCAGAACAACCCCCTCCCATGTGTAAGCTAATGTATTGAAAATTTAGGAGCTATTCATATGTTACATCTAATACAACTTTTTAGGGTTCTGCACACTGTTTGATAGAACTGGAGGGAGCTTGCAGATTGATAGAACTGGAGGGAGCTTGGAGGTCATCTGATGTAACCACTTGCTTTCCTACCAAATCATTCAAATAAATGCCAGTCCATATTTCATATCTGTCATTAATCCATAAGATCCAGAATATGGTGTATTGAAATTAGAGGAATAGATGTGAACAAGGTACACTGCGGAAATGTGTCAGAGTAATATTTGTGCAAAGGCAGATTCTCAAATTTATTTTTTGTGTTACAGAAAAGATCCAAAAATGTCAACCATTTCTGTACCACACAGCCTCATATCAAGAAGAATGTGATTTTTGGTCTGCCTGCACTAGGGATAAATGTGACCCTACAGTGCTGACTATCCAAAATGGATGTAGCAAGAACATCACCAGTTTTGTCCTACTGAATGCACAGTCCGCATTTCTGCTACTGGACATTCCAAGAAGAGTGTCTGGCTGTATTTTTACAATATATTTGCATTCTAAAATAGGAAGAAGAGAATAACAAATAGCAGAACCTTCTTAAGAGGAAGCATTTTCTTTAAATCATGAAGGATAGGGGTGATATTATTTCCCGTATTCAGTTATAGGCCTTACCAGCATTTCCATTATAAAGGAGATAAAATGCTGGTATATTATAGTTCTTTGAATAATTTTAATAGTATTTAATTATGCCCCAAAGTACAAATGAATAAATCGGAAGTGTTGAACATCTTTCACCCCAAGGGCCAAATTCATTATTGAAGAAGCTCTCTGGGCTCACACTTCACCAGTGGGGTCAAAAGGGTTTCTCCCAAAATATCAGATACACCAGCACATTTTTGTTTAACACTACAGGAGAGGAATTTCATCCCTTTAGAATGGAAAAAAGCCTGCACAAAAGCTGGAAAACTATTAAACTGGTGGGAAGATGAGTGGGGCTAGTGAAGGCAGCTATGGCATTCTGGGCAAGACCAGAGGACCAGATTGGGACTATTTGTCAGAATTGGCCCATGAACCTGAGGTTGAACACCCCTGGTTTAAATAGATGTTTTGGGGTACAGTTTGATGTGTGTTCAGACAGAACAACAGCCTGCAAGCCTCAGGGCCTTTTTCTGTCTAAGCATGCCTAGGATTGCACCTTTAATAAAGTAGTGGATTTGCCATCATAGGCCACTCAAAGCCCTTTTGTTGGAGCCTATAAGGTGCAGAGGCAGATCTGCCAGCATTTTACAGTTGAAAAACAAATTGGTCTAGTATATCCCTAGCTTTTGTACCAAGGATCATTACCCCTCTTAAAAAATCCCAGGCATAATGATGGTAAAGATTATGATAATAAATGTATTTCTATACTGCTCCATAGTTGAGGTTTTCTGAGCAGATCACCATATGCAGGTAATAAAATATAGAACACCTGAAATAATTTAAACATCTAAAAACATTTCAATAAAATACTAGACATATTAATAGATAGTTGACATATGGCCATAATTGGGGCCATTACTGGGAAGGCCACTCCCTTTTTGTCATCTATCAAGCCTTCCCCACCAGATGAGGGTGAAGAGGAAGGTTTCAGATGTTGATCATAGTTGGGTAGAGTCAGGTCAGGAAAGCAGCCCAGAAAGATTAGGGTCAGGAAGAATGTGCTTTAAGAAACCAGAATCCTGTTTTCACAGTCAACTATAACAAAAGGATCATAAGAACTCATTCAGTATGTATGTTAAAAACCATCTTTTTTAAGAAGCTCATTGTAGAAAGCACACACATAGTTTATCCATTGTTGGCCTTGCTATGAACCTTACTATGCATGTCAAACACATAGGATTGTTGTCATTGTTAATAAACAAAAGGAATAGCAGTTGGTCCAGAACGGAGTTCTGTGATTTTCTTTCTCTTGCGAATACTGCGTGGGCAGGACTTAACATGATTTCATATTACCCTTTCATCCTGAGAATGTTTTGGTTAGGATTAACAAGCAGATCATCTAACTGAATATTATAGATCTTGGGAACTTCCAAGGTAAGTGGTTGACTTCCATCAAAAATACATGAACCACTGCAGGCAATGATTACGGTACAGTTAAGCAGATAAACAGAACTGCAGCAAAGCTACACATTTATACCAGCATGAACAATCATTCATATGCAATGGGTAAGCAGTCACATTCATACTGAAATAACTCAGTGTGGTTGACCTATTTTCAAAAAGAGAATGAGAACTGTACATGGAAATCTTTAACAGCATGTTCAAAGCAATGGACAGAATTGCAGCAGTTGAATGGGGTACGATGCAATAAAACCACAAAGAATTAGACCTTACTTTGTTACATTGGGTTAATGTGGATTTGTGTGTGTACACATTAAAGAAGTTCCTTCATACAAATTGTTATATGAATCACAAGGTTTACTTTATAAATACTGCACTATATTATTACATAATGCATATACCCTTCCATGACCAAGGACCCTTCCAGCACCCAAGACAGCATGAACAAAGGAGCATATGAAAACAGGAAACATGAAAGAACTGCAAGAACAACTCACAAACAGAAAGAGCCAGCATGGCAACAAGCATTGATTCACTGTGGGCTCAATTGAAAAACCACATAAAACCATAAAGTTTGTTTCTGTTAAACATACCCAGGAGTGGCAGGAGGGGAGGTAAATTCATTGTACTTTGGTTTCATCCAAATCTGCTGTTTGGCCTTCACTGATTCTTAAAACACACATGCACACATGAAACAAATGGAAGTGGACTTTTCCATCAAGAGGTTGTCAGCAGAGCTTACTTCTTGATGTTCTGTGTTCTTCCAGTAATGAACACTTCTGGACTGCTTCTGGAACTGCTAGATTCCCACTATGCAGGTGGTAGGTCTGTCTTGTTCAACTATCCCTTACACCTGAAATGCACAAATAGCTAACATTGCTTCTTGGACTGTCATTTATTGAGGTAGAAGTGTTTGACACTGTATCGGGCTTCACAATGAGCCTTAGTTCAGTGGCAGAACATTTGTATACAGAACGTCCCAAGTGCAATTCCTAGTACTTCCAGTTGGCTGATCAGGTTGTGATGGAAAGAAACTCAAAGAGCAGAATCTGCTTAGGAAAGGCAACACTGAACCCAGTATAATAGAGCTTCATAATAGTTTTTATTCTGGTAAAATAACAAAGAGATTCTGAGTAATAAATGTAGTTGACAAGGAAGTTGAAGTTGTTACACACTGACAATATAATGGAAACAACAAAAGGAAAGGATGTTTGACATGGAACTGAAGAACAGCTGCTTGTAGATTGAAGGGTGAAGCAGAAACTTTTATAGTCTTGGGTAGTCATTGTCAGCCTCCTTGTCATTAAACAAAGACCCTTATGAAACACATCATATAAATCCTACTGGAATTCTGAGGATGGCTTCATAGACTATGTTCTGTACAAATATATTGTTATATCAATTGAGAAGGGTGTTTTAAATTGCCACTTAGATAATTTAAAATGGTGGCAAGGCTCGACTTCTTCTTGGTCTTGGCTGCTATATACTTAAAAAGGAAAGTGTACTTAGGCACATGTCGTTCAGAATTCAACATTGTATATTTCTGTATTTTATATACAGCACCACAGAATGTAGCATTAAATGGCACCCTGAAACACACTGTGTTATGCTGCTACTCAGGTGGTTTATCACAATTACTATCACCAGATGAATAATAATAGTGAATTTGACCTTATCATAATGGCAATCAAACTTAGATTCCATACTGACTACATTCTGGCCATTTGAGGGCAGAGGATTATGGGAAAGTTAGTGTCTCCTGCTGACCACAATCCAAATTACCATCATCATAGTTCAGACTGACAATTTCACTTGCAAATAAAGATTTGTTCTGTTGTGCTCCTATTATCACTCCTTTCTGCCAAAATGGCAAATGAAAGTTTTGGTGAATAGATAGCAAGATTATCACAAGAGTATTCATATGTCACTGGTAAGTTAATCAGCTTTTGGTACCTGAAAAACTCACTGAAAAACATGGCCCGTAAGATGGATGGCAGAATGATGCAGTAAATTGTTTCTTAGCTGGAAATCTGCAGTAGTGGTGTAATTTGGACAATGGAGCGTTTGACAGCTAACCTATCAAGAACAGTGCACCCTGGGGAAGCAGCTCACTTTCACTTTTACATCCAGTCAAGCATTGATGAAGCTGGGGCTAAATGGAAGAATCATTTTTGAATCAGACAACACAGTGACTCTTCATCCCATGGCCAAAAGGTTTGTGGCCAAATGTAGCTTTTTTGTGCTTTTGACAGCTTCACCCAAGGAAGGCCCATTTTATGGCCAGGAAGATGCTGAAAATGACTGAATGTGTTCCATAGTTCAGAGACAAAACTGCAGGTTGTGGAGGGTTTCCCAAGAAAGTTTCCAGTTGTGTTTAAAAGCTTAGGGAAGGAGGAAGGAGAAAAAGATTTACAAACTCAGTGAGGATTTGATTCATCCAGCTGTTTGGATATCCACATAGTTTAAATAGTGACTTGAAAGCGTAATAAACATGTATCTACTGTTGAATGGTTAATCTGCAATTGTCAAGGATTTTAAAATAACAAATGCAATTGTGGTTTCATGAATGAGTGATTGGGATTATCTAGATATTAATGTATCTATTTCTTTAGATTGGAACACCATAATCCATATCCAAATCCATGCTGAGTCTAATAGAGAAGGTGAGGAATAGAAACCTGTTTTTCCTTCAGGATGTCAGTTCGTGAACAGATTCAGATTGAAACAGTTATATCCTATTGATATAAATGAATAAATACAAAAATAAATACATGTAATGTACCTATCTCTGAATTGTCCAAATTAAATATAAACGGTGTGTACACACTGCAAATTTATCTCATTTTACATGCAGAAGCTCTAACATGCTGCTACTCAATAAATAGTCATGTAAATGATAGGTCTAAAAATGGAATTGGTACTAAGTAATCAATTTGTAAGGGAGATTCATGGAAGTGAATGAATCATATAAATCAAACTTCTACAAACCATTGCCTTCCAGATTTGTTGGGTTGCATTCCCAGAATCCTCCATATATTCTGGCTGGGAAGGATTCTGGGAATTATAGTCTAGAAGATCTGGAGAGCTCCAGGTTGGAGAAAGTTGTTATCAATATTGCAGTAATGGTTTATTTACCATTATCCTGTAATTAGTGCAAATTACATCACCAGGACTTCTAGGAATATTTTGACAGTCCAACTTTGTGATTTTCCACATGAACTGACAAGATTCAGATTTCATGGATCAGATCAGCACATAACTTTCTGTTCTGGATTTTGTCTTGGCCTTTTTATCTTTGTTTCACTTTTCTGCTGAATTTTAACTGTTTGCTACTATTTATTTCCTTATATGAATACAAGGAATGTATTTATTCATTGCATGAATGTATAAAACTATACAAAAAGTAGCCATGTCAGTCCATGATTTAAAAAAAAAAAATCTAAAATCCACAGTTATACAATGCCTGTGCATAACCAACAAAAATTCCACATAATCATGCAAATTTTTAAATTTCCCAGCCAAAAAAGAAGGGATGGGTGACAAAACATATTCTAAAAAAGAGGTGCATCTGGCACCGACTCTTTTATTTTCAGGACCAGGTGCAATGCTTTTCATTTCCCCAACATTTTAGGTTTTAGATGTGTGTTGTATTTTATATGGCTTTTATTCCAGTTTGCTGTTGCCCCTGGGCTTATTTGTTATGTGTTCAATGTGTGTTTTAATATAGATAAGGTTTATATGTTGGGCCTACAGGGTCTATAGTTATCATTATTTATTTGGGTATTTATGTAAATGTTCTGTTATGGGTGTTATGTAAATTTTTGATGCTTTGTGAGCAGTTTCAGAGAGCCGTTGGCTATTGAATTGTAGATAAATATTTTAATTAATTAATTAAAACTGGATCAGTATCATGGCCATGAGGTCTACACTATAGGTGGAACCAATCTCAAAATGGAGACTTGAGGCCTGAATGAATTGGCCAATGGGTAGGTAGCACTTCTATAGATGCGTATTTCTGTGTCTTTTAAAATTCAGTTATGCAGATGAAACGAAAATGTAGAAAATGACTACGGCTGTTTAAAGCATCCACACCAACTTCTCAATTTACATAAAGTTCTTCTAAGTCTGGAATAGAAATACACCACACTGAACAGAACTGCTTCACTTCTAGACCAGTCGCATAAATAGTATTGATCATATTATGATTGGCATTGCCATGCTTGGCCAGAAGGTCCTCAATGAGCCTTTGGGGTATAGTCTGGACTAGAGGAGGTCAGTCCAGCGTTGTTCTGATGCATCAAGAGTCAGAGGCTAACAGAAACTCAAGAGCTACTCAAATGGCCAAGAACAAGACTAAGAAATTGGGCTGACCAAACACAGATCCTTCAGTACCTTGGACAGCTCAAAGAAAAGCTTTACGGGCTTACTGGTGTTCATTGACCCTTATATCTGTCTTTCCTAGCCTGGAGTTTGGCAAGTGCTTTGGATTTCAATTTCCATCACTGTTGCCCATTGGCCATGCTGGCTGAGGCTTCAAAGAGTTGCAATTCAAAGCACGCCAGGTTGGAGAACGCTTCCTTACAGAGTTCCAAGCCTGAATAGCCTTTCCAAGCCTTTCTTCTTACTAAAGCCTGGTGATCTATTGCTTTCATTATGTGCTATAGGGCATGTAGGCATTAGGCTTGGTGTAACATGTCCTAGAACCTTGGAAGAGGTCTGTGCAGGAGCTGAATAACTGAGATTCCAAGTACCCTGGGTCTTGAGCTCAGGGTCTATGCTTTGAAAAGGTACTGGTAGTTCTGCTTTGGCTTGGTGTCAGGATAGAGACCCAGCTTCAGCTCCTCCGTCACTGGTGTTGCTGGCCATCCTGATGAAGCTACCACTCCTCATCCTGCTACTTTCTGAGTTAGTGGCATAGCTGTTGCTGTCATACAGCTGGGGCACCCAGGCAACAAAAGAGGTGATGGCCAGGACTGCACTTTTTATTTTAAAGCAAATATTAACAAAATTTAGAAATAAATTAATGATTCCCTTTTTCCCATAGACATGGCTAAATTGATACAGTCAAAAAACAGTCTAACCAGCTGCTGATGGTGCAAAGTGGCTGCATTTTGCCTCTGATCCTATCTTCTACTAATCCATCTCAGAACTCTTAAGCAACTGCTCATTCTTACCTATATATCCCTTAGTAAGATTGCAGTCTATCTGAAGTGCTTATTTGCTATTGAGTTACCTTCACTTGACATTATTCGATGAATGAACTCTTGCTTTCCAGAAGGAAAGCTTGAAGCTGATTAAAGTCTGAATAAATTTGAGGAGAAAATGGTGGGCATGAGCCATGGACCTATTGATAATGCAATAGTTGGCTTACCAAATGTCTGCCAGGAATTGCTGAAGAAATTCTCTCCCTCTCGCCCTCCTCCTCCCTCCCCCCCCCGCCATTTCTCTCCCTCTTTCTCTCAAAGCTTGCACATGCTCGAAGAGGTTCTGGAAGGTAAGCGGTCCTAATCAAAGTAGTCAAGACTTCTGGCAGTAATGCCATGTCCAAGACAGTAAATGCTGTGTAGCAAGCTCCAAGAGAAAAGGTCATCGATTTGAAGAAAAATCTCCATACACTTCCAGATGTATTTGTATTTTTCAGACGATGCGAAGCTCAGATATGGACAGGTTTATCTAAACCGTAGCTGCATGCTATTTACTGTATGTCATAACCTTATCTTCTTAGTGGATTTTCCAATACTGCACACTGTGCATCTGTGACTGAGACAAAATCAATGCTTATGGATTTAGCTGTGTAATCCTATCACTTGTCCTGCAAGATATGATTTGAAATGTAAAGTTTGTTAAGGTTTAAATGAACTTGAAGATCCAGGGTCTCCAGAGGAGGTTTTAGTTTCATAGTGAACCTGTTTGCTTCCTCCCCTTTTCCTTTCTTCTTGGTGTTTGAATTGTGCTCAGTGGTACCCAAAGTATTTCAGGTTACCCTTTTAAACTGCAAAGTGCCCATAGCTGTGAGGGAATCAGGTTAACAGGTTCTGGAAAGCAGATGGAAATACAATCAAAGAGCTCTGAGTGCCTTTTTAGAGATAGAGGGGTGTGCATTGGTGTTCAGTGAGAAATTAGCCACTAAGTTGAAGTAGAATTACTCTCAGTAAATTGCAGCAATTTGGTATTGCTACCTTTGGCATTTTGAGATATTTGGGAGCATCCTACCAAATGAGCCTTCTCAAAAAGATGAGTATCTTCACCATGATATTATTAGTTCTACAGAAGTTGGTTGCACTGAATAACAGCCAGCAGCGAGTTTCCCTTATCTATCTTCCTTGAAATGAAGAATGCAGGAGCCTAGTCATGTGACCAATATTTCTATGGAAGACAAGGTTTTTTTCAGTTCTTCCTTGTCTTCCATAACTTTAAGCACAAAACATAGAGAAATGAAAATGTACGTGCATGTAGCAAGAGCTGTGAGTCAATCAAAATATGCAGGCCCATCTTACTAAGCCCTTACAAAGTAGCAGGTGAGTCCAAAACTGTACTGATGCAGTAATTAGTGAAAGCTTGTGAAATAATAAATTGGGCATTTTGGATGCTCAAAGCCCTTGAGGGCTTTTTCAAGTGAGAGTCCATTTCTTTCCACCCCCTGCTACTTTTCTTCCTCAAGGAACAACAACATTTCTTTGGGGAAGGGAATCACTTTAGGAAGCATCAGCCTGCTTCTGTGAAGATGGAACAAGCCCTCTGGGATTCTTCTTCTCTGCATTAAGAAGTAAAGCTGCTAGTGCAGGGCTGCTGGCAGGATCTTTTTCCACCTGTTACCTTGGGGGTTGCCCATCTTCATAGAAAACTTTTCCTACACTGCCCCCCCTTCATCAAGTTGATTTTTCTTCCTTGGAGGAGTAGAATATGGGATCCAACAGGGGTAGGAACCAAGCAGGTTTGAGGTACGGACTTAAGAACCTAAGAGGAGCTGTGGAGGATCCAACCAAGCACCAACTCCTCTGAGGTTTGGAGACCAAGTCGTGGGAAGATCTGAGTGCAATATGTCTTGACTTCCCCAGCAAGAGTTATACAGAAACATACAGTCTTCAATACACAAGGGAGCATATCATCATTACAGGTAGTAGTCACCAATAGCTTGGTGGTCAGCACTACATTCTGGAGTAGCAAATTCCATATTTCATTCACTGTGTGAAGAAATATTTCATTTGACCAGTCTCCAACCTCCCACCAATCTGATGGGATGACCCCAGGTTCCAGTACTGTTTGTGAAAGAGGAAAAGCATCTCTTCTGACCACACTGTGTATGGTCTTGCACACCTCTATCGTGTTGTCCTCCCCTGCCTGTCTTCCAAGTCCCAGACATTGTAGGTTTTCTCATGGGGTAATGTTCTATGTCCTTGTTCATTTGCACGATTTGCAATGCTACGATGTCCTGATTTAGGTGAACAGAACAGCATGCAACATCCCAAGTATGGTCACACAGTAGATTTGTGTAAGGACATACAAGATGGGTTCTGCTTACCTCCATTTTACCCCTTGCTAAGCCAAGCAACTTGCTTTGAGAAAGCTTATCCTATTCCTAGTGGTGGCAATTGTGCTTTATCATTTCAACTTGATCATACCCAGCCTGTGTAAAGAACATATGTCTAAACCTCTTCTAACTGTAAACTTCAGGAAATGAATGCTAGTTCTGTACTCCTTTGGAAAGTCAGCATTTATAACTAGCCTTAGTACTTACTGGAATTGCTTTGGCACAGAGCCAGCCATGTTTATGTAGGGAAGGAAGTACAAGATTCTGTTTTGGGCTCTTTCGGAGCATTACCTGGTATTGGCCTGCAGCTGTTAACAGCAATATCTAATCATTCATTCATGTTCCAATCTCTGAAATCTAACCTAACTTGGGGATGTAGGGCTGCCTGGAAGAAATTAATAGGCTCTGCTTTAATGGATTAAGTTTAAGAATGGGGTGAGGCATTCTCATACTGTTTCTATAAAATATGAACTTTCCATAGTGCCTGAAAATAAACATTCAAAATATTCAAGCTGATAACACAGCTAGCTCCCCCTAGGATATGTTCCTTAACTAACTTTAATTATATTTGAGAATGTTTGGTGAATACAAGCAGAGTTTCTTCTAAATTCTTCATTCGCTTGCCAGCTTTTGTCATCTAGCTTTCTCCCAAATGACACACACTAGAGGACAGAGAATCTGAGGGCACATTGACAGGCTGAAAGTGCATGTTTAAAATGTACTGTGATAGTTACAATGCTAAAAACAGGCCGAGTACAGAAAGAAATGTCAGTCTGTTCTGTTAAACCAGATGCATAATGAAAAGACACCCAGCTATCTAAAATGAAATAAATATACATGAGATATGGATTGTGACTGCATGGTTTATCAGCTGCAATATTATAACACTGACTTGGGCATCATTTCCATTGAACTTGATGAGGGTTCTTTCTGAGTAGACATGCTGACATGAGATTCTCCACATTTTCTTCTGTCCATACTGCACAACAAAATTGGAAATGTTGCAGGCTCCACAATTCCTTAACTAGTGATAATTTCCACTATCTGGCTTTGCTTTCCTTTGGTTAAGGTAGCATTGCATGCTATGGCATTGTCACTATCCTCAGAACATAGACTGGAGGCAAGCAGCTGATTTTCCTATATGGCAGCAAGTTGTCTTTCTATATCTCCAGTCACCAGTAGGAGGTCATGATTCATAAGCTCCTGAGGTGACTTCACCAGCTCATGCTTCTGTTTGTTTCTTACCAATTGTTACTTTGCACAGACATATCTGCCTCCTTTTCTTTAGTGAAGGTCAAATGTGTCATATAGCTTCCATATAGCCTGGAGTGTCTGGTCCTGCCTAATCTTGGAAGCTAAGCAGGGCCGGGCCTGGTTGAAATCTGGATGGGTGACTTACTGTTGTAAACTACCCAGAGAGCTTTGGCTATGGGTGGTATAGAAATGTGAACAGTAGTAGTAGTCATCACCCTCATCTTCTGGTGTGGATAGCTTATTCAAACACATACAGAGATGCCCAAGCATCTCCCCAACCTTCTTTCCCATTGAGTAAACAACAACCAACTAGTATGGACTATTAATAATCAACAATCTAAACAAAAATAATGGTGAAATAGCAGCATAATTTCTGGGTCCAACAGAAATCTATTTTCTCAAAAGCTATCTGCGCATGAAATTAAACCAATGAACCTTAGCCCATCTTTGTACTTCTAAACTGGGGGAAATGGCTCCTGTTGAATTTTGCCTGCCTTGCAATCAAATTCCACCAGGGAGGGAAAGTTTTCAATCCAAGATTAAGCAAAGCCTTTGAATGTCACTAAGAGCTTGTGCAACCATCAATACTCAACCTGGCCATTTGTCTACTGCAAGAAACTTGCTTGGACCATGTGCACACATAGTCACACACTTTTAAAAATCATGATATGGTGTTATCTATGTGCACAGCAAAAATGAATAGTAATTTTAAAAGAATAAGACAAGCAGCACAATATTAACGGCACAATGCTTGAATCTTGTAGTGGGTCCCATTGTGGCTAACTTAGATCTGTACCAGCAGCCCACTTACGGGATGTGCTACTGTGACATTGATGAGCCCTGGAGTGGTTTGAAGTTCTAGTGGTACCTCACTGATGCTTTTCGGGGATGCTTGAAAGAGATAGTGAAGACTATTCTCAAGTCAAATGGAACTATTTCTCTTTCCCCTGGGGCAAAGATAGTAGAGCAATGCAGTTTTCACTTTCTTCCATTACAGTAAAGAAATATTGGATAGGAGCTTTTTTCTCTCTTCTCAGGACAGAAAAGAGAAGCAAAGAGGAAAAGCAACACTGGTTGAATTTGTACTGCAAATCTGAAGTATAGAAATGCAGTCTTTTATTACCAAAATGAATAAGAATATTTCTGCTGTTTTTAGGAAGGGTGGGTGTTAATACAAGAGGCTGTGTGTGTGTGTACAGATGTGTGTGTGTGTGTTTACTTATGAGCTTTTCCCCAACTGGGTAGCTTTTATATGCCTAACTGACAAGAACAGTGGCAGGAGAGATAAGTGTGTTTGATACAATGAAGTGTCTCAGATCATTTATATAACTGGATGAAGCTACCATCCAGCTCCCAAGTGTGATGGCAATGGCAAGAAAATCACTAATAGGATGGTTTGTTGGTTTGTTTGTTTCCCAGAAAGAGTGTGCAAATTGCTCAACAGAAAGCCTGACTTTGAAATCATTATCAGAGTAGGCAGCTGCTGGCTTATATATACAAACACAACCTGTAGGCTGAGCTTTGATGAGAAACCCTTTCACAAAGAACAATTCCCAGGATGACCTTCAGCCTCAGCTCACCAATTTAAACATAATTCAAATAAGTGCTGGACAAATCCACTGCTGGCACACAGCAAAAGTTCCTCCTTCTGACTCTTTCTCTTTAAAAAGAATTTTGGGGGACAATGGTGGCTTTGTAACTAGGACATAGACCTCTATGTGTCCCAGTGAAAAACACAAACACCTCCAATGTCCAATCAGAACCCATTTTTGGAGGTTCTTTGTCCTCTAGAAAAAAGAGGATGCACTTTTTTCCAAGGCTTTATTCATGCAAGGATGTATCACTTTTTAAGTTTGTCTTGACAGTTTATCTTTTAACAGCTGTCAAGAGAAACCAAAGGAAGCAGGAATCGTTTGGATTTTTTTCTGGGAACCTTGGCAGCAGGCTTTCCCTAGGATATTGCTGTTTCAAGGTTTCAAATAACAACAATCACAGAACTGCAAAGGTTCATAGTGGGAGGGTGACTAATGAGCATTCTTATTTGTACAAAATGTCTGTGCATTTTTAAAGCATTCTGACAGGTGCTGACAGGTGCTTCTCTAAGGAGTTCCCTGGGCTGTCAGTAGCTGTCAAAATAGGGATTGCAAAAACCAGTGGTCAAGGCAGATGTTTTGATCTGCAAAAAATCCCCACACTTTAAGTTTACAACAGGAAATTAAAATCATCTTGGGATACTTGTGGGGCAGGCAGCAAGTGCCAGCCACCCCTAAGTGTGACTTGAACACTTGTAGGGCAGCTGACACTGGTCATGACTGGGATGGGCTCAGAAAGAACACAAGGTTCTTCTCATGCCTGCTGAGCACTTACTGACCAAGGTACTTGACTTGTGTATGATTGGCTGTCCAGATTTGGATAACACAACAACTCACCATGGTTGTCCCTCCATATCATATAAATGAGGTCATGGACTGCAGCATACGCCTGCAGCTACTGACTGGGGTTACAAAAAAACACATCTGCATTTACAGGTGAGTAACTGAAGACAACCATGCTAGGTGAAGCCAGATGAGACCATCCAATATCTAAAACCTGAGACCACCTACAGCAGGGGTTGGCAACCTTCAACACTCAAAAAGCCATTTGGTTCCCACACAAAAGAAAACACTGGGAGCCACAAAACCCTTTTGACATCTAAAATGAAGATAGCACTGTATATATCATTTTTTACCTTAATGCTATGTATATCTTCATTATGATTTAGCTGCAGCTCTTGTTCAGTCACTAAAAACTGTTATTTTTAATCTTACATTATAAACTAGCAGGACTCCTTTCATATATTTTGAATAGAACAGCTGCCTAAAGAGTCAAAGTCAGTGCTACAGGGTTGCATGCATTAAACAGCAAACTCCATAAGTTCATCAACAGTAAAAGCAAATGAATCTACTCACATATCATTAAACGTTTGGTTTTCTTCAGAAACTTTTATTCAATTTATCCATGGCTGGCCTACTAGGGGAAGTCACAGATATAGGTGTGTTTAGTGACTGATTAGCAGATAAACAGTCAAGTGCTGTGAATTGTGACAGGTCCCAAGCGCAGCTTTTATCATTTGTGTAACATGAGAGTCTGCAGGAAGCTTGTTCCACTCTTTCCCTGCAATGTCGCAATTTACTTAACCTGCTAGTGCAGTGTTCCTGAGTGGATGCCTCATCATCACCGATTGGTATTTTCTAACTCGGAGCCTCAGTGGCAGATCGGCAGCTGTGGCACGTATTTTGGAGGATGGAGCCGCAGCAGAGGGATTCAAGAACCATGTGCGGCTCTGGACCAACGAGTTACCAACCCCTGACCTAGAGTTAGCAACACTGCCACCATATCTGAAGATGAAAGAATGAATTCTTTGTGCCCCAAGAGACTTACGAAGGACATCCTGTCTTCAGTAAGGTCTGGGGCCTTGGTCAAACCCTGAGATAGAGGAAATTTAAATTCTAAACAGTCAAAATTTTGCCAAGCCAGTGAACAAAAGGAATTGTTACAATTTGGTAAGTTATAACAATGAATATTTGAATGAACATGTTAATCTGCAATGCTACAAGTTTTATGTCCATTTGAGTGGAAAGCTGCACAAAGCCTTGATCCTGTGTACAAACTGCAAAGCTATGCAAGGAAACGGAGTGGCTGGTGAAAAGGACAGCCCATGTCTTCAGCTGGTGGCATTTCAGTATGACAGCAACAGTATGAAACAGTACACTTTTCTTGAAGTAAAATGTTATTTTGTCATCTGGACAAGCGTTGGAAGTAGTGTAGGCTGAGAGGCAGCACATTACCAGGGTCACCCAGAAAGCTTCATGGCTAAACCAGAAGATGAACCCAGATTCCTGTATCTAAGGACAATGCATTTACCATTACAATCCTCTAACTAAACAAAAAAAAAACAGTCTTTCCCAACATAGTGTCATAGTTGGACTTTTATTCCCATAATTCTCCTTGTCAGTGTAGTGGATTCCATTAAAATTAAATGGGAAAAATATAGCAAATTTTAGTAGAGGAATATTTTCACCTATAATTTGCTGGAGAGAGAGAGAGAGAGAGAGATAATATGGATACAATGCAAACAGTATTTGAGAGAAAAAGAGGCTTTCATAATAGAAAAAAGTTTTTCTTGTTTGAGGCGCCTGATGTGCGCCTCAAACACATGTGAAGGATGAACGTGAGTATATCACTTGTCTGACTTGTATGCAGGGGTGCCTGTAATTCCTTTTTTCATTCCTATTTACCTCACTGGAATGACTTACAAGGACACTCCCTGGAGAAGAATTAGTAGCATAAGAAGCAGTTTTATAAAAGCAGCTGTTCTCCTAAATATATTAAGCAATTTACTTTAGGTAATGTAGCCTATAAAAATTTAATTTTGGATTAAATAAACCATATCCTTCAGCATGGCTGTTGCACCTTGACGTTCAAAAGATGATATATGGGTGCATTTAGAGAATTTCTTCTCCAGGATGCTCCAATGGAGCAGGGTCAATAGTTGCCTAATGAAAGCAGTCAATAGCAATTTCTCTTAGTGAGCTCAAAGAAATTAGCATTAAACAACAGGCGTTGGGTGGGTAGAGTCTGATACGATTATGTGTTTGGATTGTGATAGGAAGTAGCTTTAGTAGCTTTTGCACGAAGTAACAAATCAATAAGAAACTGGTCAAACTAGTGCTGCCTGGCTTGTGTGGGTTGAGGGAAGGCAAAACTTGGCATGTAGCCGACAAAGATTTTTAAATGTGAGTGAGAGCACAAATGTGCATGAGTGGATTAAGCTGGGATTGATCAGGAAAGAGAAGACATCTATCTTTCCTTTGGCTCTTTACGGCTTTTTTATTCACCCCTTCTTATTTATTTATTTTAGAAAAATTGTTTCTTGCTTCTCCACCAAAAGTTGCCAAAGGCACTAAAAAAAATGCATGCAAACACTGCATTGCATTAACACTACAAATTAAAAGAACAAACACTTAAGAATAGATAAGGAAAAACAGAATGCAGACTTAATACCAAAGCAGTTCAACTAGCCTCCTTGGTATTAGCTTTATCTGCATCAGGCAGGCATGCTGTCTTTTAGGCACAGGAGCAGTGAAAGAACTATGGGAAATGGCCCTCTGCTTCCTGGTTTTCAGTAACAACTTTTTCCAGGATTTTGCAGTCATGTTTGAACTGGTGTGAACTGAGGAGAAAGGAAATGTGAGTGCATTTGTATTGCATGCTGTCTTTATGGCAACAGGAATGTGGCGTGACTGTTGTTTTAAGTGTTTGGGAATGGAAAAAATCATGGGAGAGCTTGGAAAATCTGCCCTTCTGTCCACTGGCATCTGTTTGTACAGTGCTGTGGATGAGTAAGGCAGCTTTCTAAACTGGAATTATAATGCTGATACATGGCAGGACAGGAGTATTGCTGTTAGTTACAACAGTGGATGAAATGTCTTTAAAAGAGATGCATGGAAGATATGGCTACCAATAGCTACTAGTCCTGATGGCTCTGTGCTACCGCCAGTATCAGAGGTACATATAACAATTCCTAGAAAATACAGCTGGGTGCCCTTGCACTCTTATCTTACTTACGGCTTCCTGTAGATAGCTGGTTGCCACTGTGTGAACAGAATGCTGGACTAAATAGATCTTTGGTCAGCTTCAGCTTGGCTCTACTAATGTTCTTATTATTTATTTAACAAAACTATTTTTAACATACCTTTCATCCTAAGATACCAGGCTGGTTAAAAAAAAAAAAAACCCTGAGCCTTTCAGTAAAATAGCACAGTGAAAAATATAGATCATCATTTTAATAAAAGCAGAGTGGAGCAGACCAAACAAGTATTAAACTGGTGCTGAAATTATAGCTGCATCAGTGCCAATAGAATTTTATGAGAGGGAGCATTCCAAAGATGGGCTTCTTCTATGGAGAAAGCCTTCTTCCCATTTCATATCCAGCCAGTTTTCCCTGGCAAAAGAATCCAGGGAAGAGCTTCTTTCCAAGATCTTAAAACATGAGGAGGTCATAAAAACCGAGAAATATCTATATCTATAAACACAGAGACACTCCATCCATCCATCCATCCATCCATCCATCGAGAGAGAAGGGTAAGGTCTGAATTAGTTTTCAGGGAATGGGCCATGTAGGTTTGTATGTGGCTTTTCTCCCACATGTATAGACCTGTTCTCACAAATCTTAATGGAACAAAAGGGCCACGATTTATGAAATTAAAAAAAAAAACAACAATGTGTGTGTGGGCCTACAATAATCTTTGAAAACACTGCATGTACTTTGCATTATTACCCATTCAAGACCCATGGTATGGCATTCAGTAAATGTAATATATGGCAGTGTTGTATTGTGGCAATTAAATACAAGTATTAAATACCCTAACCTATAGAGTACAGGGGCGTGTGCATTCACAACACTGTTATCCTACTACAAAACATCCAGTTTGTTTTACTAATTGTTTGCTTTTTGTAATGGAGCTTCTCTGCCTGGGAAGACCCATTGCCAGCAATGGAAAACGGTGGCTGCCCATGAAGCAAAGGCTAAATGTTGCGCAATTACTTCAGCTGCTATGCAGTAGTAACATCCAAATAGATGACTGCCTGGTGGTGGCGAGTGCTAATGAGGTGCTAATGATCCCGTTTCCAAGGAGCTCAGCAAACTACAGGTCAGCCACTGTGTAATCTTAGTAAAGATGTTTATTGGTGATCTGAGAGGAGAGTTTTAATCTTTCTTGGACACTATTTTATAAGGAACTGAACAGAGAAATTAATATTGCAACTGCTTCCTGGGGCACATTTTAGGTGATTTAGTTCATGCTATATTGCAACAGAATGAAAGTGTTGCTCCTGTTCAGTTTTATAAGTGTCAGAGGAACACTGGGGGAAAATAAAATAATTTCCCTGGCATTAGGCATATGGACTGGACATCCACATGGACTCAGTAAGTGATGGATATTTTTCTGCAGAGTACAGGCATTAGTACCTGCTAAGGAAAAAGTATTCTACCAGGTTATTTAACCAGGAAAATAAATATTTTCTGGTTCAAACCTCAGAATCATGAAAATGTGATCAATTGTTCCACATGTAAATCCAGACTAAACTAATAGCAATATCTATATCTTATCATGTCTTGCTTCCCTGATAATGTCTATGAAGGGATGATTAACATTTCCTTAATCAATCTTAAATCTGTGTTCTTTTTGATAGGTTTATTCACTGACCTTTTTATTACATGCAACTCACTGACGACTTTGCTGAAAGATAGTCTTGAGTCTTGAGATAGGGAGTAGACACTCTGTTGATCTGGAAATTACTGAATGCCGGCTTTGTTGCCAGTTTGGATTTCAAGCCATGCGTTCAGGGAAATGTACAAGGGGCAGCAGACACTGCCCAGAAGAGGCTTAAAATCTACTTTATGCCCTATAGTTTTCCTCACTGAAGGTGCATTTTCAAGAGGAAAGCAAGCAGCAAGGGATATTTTTCTGACTGTCTTTCTGGATTTATACCTCTTTCTCAGAAGGTCCACATCTTGTTTAGATTCTCTCCTTTATTCTCTCTGAGGGAGCAAGTTTGGGATGTTGTGCTGAGCTTCTTGGGCCTTAGGAAAGACAAAAGGTGCCTCCCCAGTTTCTAAAGGGAAACTGAGCTTGGCAAGTTCCCTTACTCAGAGGTTTACAAGTAGAAATTGGCCAGATTTGACTGAAACATACCCCTGAGTATATCCAAGTCAATTACTCCCATTCTCCCACACACCCCTTTTTAAAATAACTCTGAGCTTTGACAATATCTATAAACTCTGTTTCCCTTTTTAAAAAAAGGTAGAAGGAAAGCAATTTTCCCTTTCCAGAACCCCTAGAGGCTTGGGACAAAGGCTAAAATTTGTTCCCCCATGACAAGAGGGGAGGTGAGAAACAAAAAGATCTTGCTATCAACAGGGTGTGAATTCTTCCCACCCCATTTTTGCACCAAAAGAAAGTGACCTTGTCTTTTTCAACCATTGTAACACACTATCATTTGCAAAGCCCGTGTTCTACCACTGTTTTTCCTGAGTCACCTAATGAACATGTGGAGCTTGAAGGTCCTTCTTTTCCCTGCATGCCTGTTCAGCTTCCTCCAGGGATGGAAACCACTGAAGAGGGTGTGAAGAGGGTGTGACAATGCAGAAGAGGTGGAATGTCTCTACCACACAATGCAACGTTTTATAGCCGAATAATTTATAGTTGGATCTGTTTTCACATTTACCATACGCTTGCGTGAGGGTGGGGGGGGGGATTTAACAGTGCTTGATTTAAACCCAGAATGCCTCTCTGCATTCACAGTTGTTTTAAAGTAAGCATGCAGTACCATGGCTTTGGGGTTCAGATCAGCATTTGCCTCACAAGCTGTCTCCATTTCAGCAATGACAAACCACCCTGCTAACCATGACAGGATTTCATCTTTTTATGGCTGGGGACAACAATGCATGAGCTGTAGGTAAAGGCATTAATCTCCTTAACTCTCCAGAAATGAACTGTCATGTGGAGCTACTCGTTCTTCACCCTACTCCTACATATTTCCCAGCATCCCCACCCCACCAGGTTTTCATTGACATATATATCAAATGCCTACCAAGATCCTTCAGCTAGAAAGTAGATAAGGTCAAAACTTTTTATTCAGGTGGATCAGCTTCTGAAGGTAGAAGGGTGTAAGAAAAATCCTTGATCTTTCCACTTGGAGCTGGCTTGCACAATGAGGGGATTCTCAAAGTCATTGCAGAGCCTGTTGATCTATGGCTAGAGCTAAATGCAGCACCTATTTGCATAGTCTCTTTTGGCATTTTGTGCCTGGTAGCATGTGCCACAGGATCAAATAAGCAGGGGATTTTTTAAAGGTATCTGTGCATTGGAAGTTGATGTATTTTGTATAATATTCCCTTGAAAGACACAGGGGAAATGCATATCTCAGCCTAAGATTTTTAGTTGGTGGGGTGGAGCAGTGGGGAAGGGGGATGGCAGGACAGTGACAGTTGTCCATATCTGAAGTACCAGGCCCTGCACTGAGCCTGAAGAGTAGCTGTTGTGACCTGGCACCTGTGGATACCCCAGTTACTGATGCAAGGCCTGCTGCAGCAGAGCCAACTGGTACCAGCTGCCGTCACTGCAAGGGGGACATGATATCCCTCTATAAGTACCTCAAAGGCTGTCACAGAGAGGAAGGTCAAGATCTCTTCTTGTTGATGCCAGAGTGTAGGACACAGAATAATCCATTCAATCTGTGACAACACAGGTTTAGGCTACATATCAGGAAAAACATCCTCACCATCAGAGCAATACACAGTGGAATCAGCTGCCTAAAGTCTTCTGCACTAGAGACATTCAAAATCAAACTGGACAGCCATCTGAGTGGGATGGTGTAACATCATGTCCTGCAACAGCAGGGGGTTGGAGCCATCATGGTCCCTTCCAACTCTAATATTCTATGATTCTCAGTAAAACAAGCCCAATCTGCTCAGCCCTTAAGCCCCATGGAACAGATTGGCCAGGGATACCACCAGAGTCTCTTGACTTGCATATCTTTGCTACCTTCTTGTGTCCTTATGGGAGCTCAGCTTATGGGACCTGTTACATGCAGCATGATTGCTAAACCCATGTCAGTGTGGCCGGTGACATGACACACAGACCAGTGAGTGCACTCCCTTTCATTTCCAAAGCCTTCCCAGTGTATATCCATCTTTACTCTAGGTTTTGGTGAAACTAGGGAAAAAGGACAAAAAGTATAGAATGGGGAAAAGGTTGGGCAGTTCCAGAGTACAAAGCAATCAGCAGTTCAAAAAGGCAATTCAGTGGCGAATGACCAACAGAAAACACAGGGTTTTTTTTAGCATGGCCCTGCTGGAATTCACGGCCTTCTCTTTCAGTGACAACATTAATCTTGCATGTGTTCCCCTCAGTCCATTTCCACCTAAAGATCCATGCAGTGTTACCTATTGTCATATGCTTGCTGGAATCTGATGTACTTTTGCTTTGCTCTGTTAGTTGCAAATTGCTCAAAAGCAGTGGTCCAAATGTCTAATCAAAAGCCTGACTGATGGTGACTATTGATTGGGCATTGTGGCTCTGATCTCAGATCTACATTAGCTAAAATTGGCTCCTGCAGCTTGGTGGAGTTTTCCCCTGACACGTTCAGGGTTGTCTCGGGCTTTCATGTCTTTAGGTAGACTTTCTCTGATATATGGCACTGCCAGTTATGGTCTGTAGCACACTGCAGAGTATATGGTTTTACTGCTGATTAACATTTGTTTTATTGTGTTGTTTTATTGCTATGTTTCATTGTTGTTCTGGTGATATATTTTATGTTCGCTACTTTGATATCTCTGTAGGAGGGCTCTCTGAGGAACTGAGGCAAAGTAGCAGTGACAAAAGATGAAGTTCTTAGCTTTATCGACTCTGAAAATTAACAAATCACCAGGCCCAGATGGTATCCATTCTAGAGTTTTAAATAATTCAAATATGAAATTGCTGATTTTCTAACAAAAATACGTATCATGTCCCTAAGATCACCCACTGTTCAGAGGACTGGAAATTCTCAACTAAAGGAGTTACTCCTTATATGCAAACCCTGGCAGACTGTGACTACTCTTACATATAGTTTAGGAAAACTTTGTTTAGTTGCAAAGTCATGTCTGGCCCATCATGACCCCATGGACAACATTTCTCCAGGCTCTCCTGTCCTCCACTACCCCCCAGAATGCAACCAAGACCACACCAACCGCCCCAGTAACCCCATCTAGCCACTTTGACCCCTGCCATCCTCTTCTTTTGCCATCAATCGTTCTCAGCATCAAAGTCTTCTCCAGTGACTCCTTCCTTCTCATTAGGTGGCCAAAGAATTTGAGTTTCATCTTCAGTATCTAACCTTCTAGAGAACAATCAGGGTTGATTTCCTTTAAGATTAACTGATTTGATCTCTTTGCAGTCCAAGGGACTCTCAGGAGTCTTCTCCAACACCACAATTAGGAAAACTAGCCAACTTCAAAGCTTGATAAATGAAACTATCTCATATCAGTAAAGAGGTTAAGATTAACCATCTTACAGTTTGGAGTTAAGGCAAAGCTTAACACTTTTGATCTCTTTTGTTTATTTATATTTATATTCCACCTTTTTTTCTTTCAAGGAACTCAAAATGGCTTACATAATTCTCCCCTTCCACAATCTTATCTTCACAACAGCAACCCTGTGAAGTAAGCTGGGCTGAAAGTCTGTGACTGGCCCAAAGTCACCCAGTGAGCTTGATGGCTGAGAGTGGTCTAGAACCCAGATCTTCCAAGTCCCAGTACCACAGTCTTACCCACTACAACACAGAGACTCTCCTCATTACTATACCAGAGGAGAGGAGGTGGAGCACACAAGCATTATGAATATTTATCTAGTACTGAACAAAAACCTAGCTTTATATTCATATATGATCAAAGAGAAAGGTAGAGGAAGATATTCCAGAAAAAGCAAATCTGTATGTAGAATAGATGTATAGCAATACGTTCAGAATCCTTTGCCAAGGATTGGCTGAGCAATTTTCATTAAAGACTAGACAGAAATTTGTGTGTGGGACACACATTTGCACTCTCTGTGCACCAAGTTGTGTAAAACAGCAATAAGAAAAAACCCTGTAAACTATGCTCAAGAGAAAGGAAGAATTTAGAGTGGAGGACATGTAACCTCTCACAGTGTGATTTGCTGAGAAGCCTCAACATGGGCATGGTCAACAAATCCTACCAAAACATTACATTAATTATTTTATTGCTCCTTAGTTAACACGCATCTGCATAACACTTAGAACGAAATCAAATTCATATATTATTGCTATGAGCTTTTGTGAACTTATAGGTTATTGAATTATAGTGTTATTTGTGATTACCAGGCTAAATAAAATGGCTGCATTCTCTGAAAAATTGGCACTGTGATTTCCAATCAACAGGCTGCCATTGTAAGTGTGTAATGGTGGGTTACCCTCACAAAAAGCAAAATGTTTCTTACTCCATAGACATTGTAACACCTCTGTAAACCATGGTATTAAAAATGGTGGAGCATTCTGAACCTAACTATGTCTTTTGTATGCGCGTCTCAGGTGAAGAAAGGAAAATGCAGAATCAGAAACATATCCACTTTTAAGTCAGCTGTTTCTTTTGTATAACCCTGGAGCATGAAGCTTATCTCCGTTGCCCATTGAATACGTTTTTTTCAGAATGTATCCGAAATGTGTGTCCTGACAGCAGAGCACACCTTCATTATGGAAACCAGCTAGCGCTTGAACCACTTGCTTATAGTGTTGCCCCAAACTAGAATTTAGTATTTAGGGAGTCCTACAGTTGGAAGGTGCCTAGAAGCCCATCTGGTCCAAACTCCTGCTCAGTGCTGGACTCAAGTTTCCCATCCAAATACAAACCAGGCCTGCCCCCACTTAGCCTCCCAGATTAGGCAGGATCAGGCACTTAGGCTTCAGGCTTTGGCCATTAGGGCTAAACAATGCAGTTGACAGATACATGTGTTCAGCTATATTTGCTACCTCTTGTTTAAAGTTGAGAAATGCCTGTTTGAATGATCTCCAAATAAAAGTGTTCTGCACACAGAAAGCTAAAAAATTCATGAAGAACCATGCTAGCCCATCTTTCTTTCTGGACGAGTTTGTGCATCATGCAAAGCCACCCTGCCAAGGAGTCATGGTGAGTGGGTGGGTGGCTTGTCCCTTACTCTCCACAGAGGACTGCTCACTGGCTTCCCATGGCTTATTTCTCCCTAAGGCCCTCTTGGGATTCCTGGCCACTGCTTGCACGTATCCCAAGGCAAACCCTTGTGTGTTTCCTCATTCCCTGCGTCAGAATTCTTTCTGCAACTGGTCGCTGGGGTTTCTGGCTGATGAGGGAAATTTCATACACACAGCAGATCACAAAAAGTAAATAGGAAGACAGGAACACACTTGCAAAACTTCTAATTATTCTTTTTTGCTGTCTTGTGCTCTTGGGCAGGTGTGCAAGGCCACCTACATGCTAATAGCCAAGTACATCAGTATTATCCTCTTTTTTATTTATTATTAGATATATCGCACTTGTTTTCTTTTTAAAGAACTCAGAACAGCTTACATCATTCTCCTACTCTCAAGCTTATCTCCACCACAACAACCCTGGGAGGTAGGTTGGGCTAAGATTCTGCGACTGGTCCAAAGTTATCTAGTTGGCTGCATGGCTGAGTGGGGACTGGAACCCAGGTCACCTGAGCCTGAGGTGCACTCTTAACCACTACACCACCGAGCTCGTTTGTTATTGGCACTCTCCTTGCTAGCATGCACCTCCTTTTTAAAGGCCTGTTTCATGTTATCCTGAACTAGTAACATCCATTCTTAAAGCTCTTTCCATCCTGTGGCCACCCATCATTTTGGCTCCCTGCATCTTTTGTGCATCCTTCATGCTTGTCACTTGGCCTCCACTGGTCTCTGTGCCGTCAGATGGACAGGCAGGCTACAGACCAGCGAGGGCAATCAAAACAGTATGCCACAGTCATGGCAGAGTGACACCATGGGTGGGGAAGTGGTGGAACCTTCCTGGTAGAGCAGTAGAACAGAGAGTGAAATTATGCAAAACTCAGGGCGGGCCTGCACAAAGAGGGAAAATGGTACACATTTCCTGGAAGACCCATAAATCAGAGCAGGAAATTATGCAAAATTCTTAGCAATAGGATCAAAAATAAAACAAACAGAGCCTTGTGAACACATTAAGGAACATCTTTTGTGTCCTTTCTGCACAATTCCTAAGAGAGAGAAAAAGAGAGAGAATCTTACAAATCATCCATCCTGAGGGTAAGAAGGAATAAGGGGTAATGGTGGCAGCCTGAGTGAGACACAAGGAGAGGGGGTTTTTCACTTCCTGTGCTGCTCTCTGGCTGCTTCCAGCCACCAACAAAAATGTCATCTTGCTGGGTTCAGATATCACAGTAGAACAGCCTGGGAACAAGCCATCCTAAAAAAGCCTGCTACAAGCTACAGATACGCAGGCTGACTTGCACAAAGCTGCCCATGACTAGAAAACCGCTCTGGATTTGGAATTGTGCTAAGCCACTCTGCAGCTGCACCTTACTAGGACATGCAAACCCAGTCTCTGTTATGCTAGTCTTCTAAACATGGGCATTTAAGTTAATTTGTTAGTTTTGTTTATGTAGGAACATTCAGAGATAACATCATAAAGATCTTTATGACCATGCAGCGTGACCTTCACCATATGCTTGAGGAAAATTAAATATACTTGATATAAATTAAATTAAATGTAATAAATTAAAATTTATTACAATTTTAATAATTGTAAACTGCCCAGACAGCCTTTGGGCTATGGGGTGGTTTATAAATGTAATAAATAAATAAAGTTGCTTTGCCCTGTTACTTGCATATTAGGAATCTGCTGCATGACTCAGACTAAACTGAACTTATACTTTACGCTGGTGGAAATGTGGGGAGGAAACAGGTGAAACTTCGTACCTTATGTTTGATTTTGTTGTTAACTGGCTAGAGGGATAGGGTGTACTTAGAGCCAACATTTTCTGGTATGTTTTCCTAATGTATGTAAAGAATATGAATCAATGAATATATATGATTTTTTCAATCCTTCACATTAGCAAGAATGTGCAGTACTCCTGCCCGTAAGTTCTTGTTGGAATTTAATGTCGGATAGCTTTGATGTAAGCCACACAGGGATAAAGTATCAAACTGCATAAGAACTTGAGTTGAACTTTGGTGTACAAAAAGGGAGTACAAGACTGGAGAGGCAAATTTCAGGAGTTCCTTTCCTGACTTTGACATTTCCCTTTCAATTAAATCAACTGGCTGACAGGGGGAATGGACCTGGCTAATAGCAAATCAGCAATATTTTGCGAAGGGGAGTTGATGGAATGAGTTACTGTCGGGGTGAAGCTTAGCAATGTGTAACCAAATACTGCCATACTTTGCAACACTTTTGTGAACTTTTGGCTTTGTGGCTGTAGATTGCCTCTGTAAGTCATATGAGCCAGATGGAATTGTTCTGCCCCACTGTGAGGCTTGAAATTAATCCATTGCTGTTTAAAGCTTTGGAAAAAAAAAACTCCATGGGGTATTTATATCAATGCACTGGTTGTACTCCTTAATGTTTTGCTGAGTCTGTTGGTGGCTGAGAAGGGAGCAGAGCTGTAGAGAGTGAAGTACATACCCTTTGTATATAAACATAAGGGGTTGAAAGAGCAGCATTATGCATTTAGCTCCTAAAATAAGGGATTCGCTGTACAGGAAGAAAGGTCATTCCTGCAATGTCTTTAAGTCCTCACATCTTTGAGCCAGTTGTACTTTTATGGTTCCTTCCATCTGCAAGGACAGGCTATTTTAATTAATCAATTAATTAATGTCATACCAAAAAATTTTAACACTAAATTTTAAGACCTGTTTAGCAACTAGCAGGCCCCAGTAAATTGAATGTCCTCAGGTAGAGAACGGTTTTTACCTGGTACCAAAAAGATAGTAAGGTTGGTGCTAGGTGGAATTTGGTGGTAAACATGTTCCATGCACAGGAAGCCACCACTGAAAAGACCTTTTCCATGTCATCACCAACCAAGTTTCCCTCAGAGGTGGCAGTCAGAGGCAGGCCTCAGAACTTGATCATAGTGTCCCGTCAGGAGGGGTATTCCATTAGATATTGTAGCCTCAAGCTGTGTCGGGCTTTAAAGGTTAAAACTAGAACCTTGAATTGGGCTTGGAAGCATTTAGGTATCCAATGCAAGTATGCCGGAACTAGTGTTATATGCTCAGATAATCTGCTTTCTACAATGAGTTTGGTTGCTGAATTTTGCTCATGCTACAGCTTCTACATAGTCTTCAAGGGCAGCCCCATATAGAGTGCATTGCAGTAATTTATTTTAGAGATTACCAAAGCATAGATCACTGGTAGCAGGCCACCTCAGTCCTGACAGAACATAGGTGAGCCATCGATCTGACGACGATTTTCTATAATGTAAAATATGTGGTTATCCTACTTCTTCAGCTGGAAAGTAAGGAAGACATTCTGGCATGATTTCCAAATTAGCAAATGAAAAACAAAGCTAGCTTAAAATCCTTCTCCCTGTTTCTTTCTATATGCAAGAAGTAATTTTGTTTTCATTTTCTTTTGTGGAGAACCATTCAGACATGAAATTCATCATTTTTATTCTCAATGTACTTTGGTCCTCAAGAAACTTGCTGCTCAATCTGAACTGTACATTAGGACTATAAGCACACATTACTTTAGAAATGTAGTTAGCAGCTACGTCTTTTTTCTTTTACTCAAGTCCAGTGGTTCTGATCTGAACTGGGACCCTAGCTTGATGGATGGAGATGATTTAACTCTTCAGTGCAGCTGTGACACCAGTGTCCATGTCTGCAGTTTAGTGCTTAAGCCATGTTTCTTGGAGACAGTGTGAACTTTTTGCATATTTACACAAAAAGTTTGATGGATTTACCTCCAGCTATGTAAGATTCCAGGATTGCAGAATTGCAGCCTAACCCATTCTAGTGTCAGTGAAACTTCTTTAAGATGGTACAATCAAATCATGCAAACATTTGATGCATTTGCAGAATTGCTTTCATTTGATATTAATGCTGGATATCCTTGATAAATTATAGACATTTATAACCTCAGGCTTATTTTGAGTTGTTGTAACTAAGATCTTGCTTGAGGATCAGTATTCTTAATTTAGTATTGATAGCAGCATTATTATTATTATGTTTAGATGAAGGGAGTTCCTTACCAACCTTCTTTATAGAAAGTCAGTAATGGACTTCTAATGCAATTGGGACTTATGCAGAGATCAATCAGTCTCAAAGAGCATGATTTATGATTCTTGCAAAATTGGCAGTAGGTGTTAGGCAAATAATGCATACCATTAGGGTCAGACAATAAAATAATGGCTTGCCATTTAGAAAGTAATGTTGGATCATAAGTAACATGCATTTATAGTATGACTAAGCTATTTGAACAGGAAGAATGTTTTAAGTGTGCAATTCTGAGTGGACAAATTTCTGTAATTTTTTCTTTACAGCTAGGGGTGCATATTGTAGGAAAATTAAAGGAAAGGATGTGATACTTTCTTAAATAATAGGGAAAACAGAGGGTACAGTGACACAAATCCTCAAATCTAATAACATCTGAATGCTTCTTAAGGACCTTTCCCAAGAGAATTAATTCTTAATAATTTATACAAAGGAATTGATCATTTTTATGTATATAACTGTGAGACAGGCTGTGTAATGATGGGAGTTGCTTATTGCAGAATGTCAAGCAAGCTTCACTGGCTTAGCAGGGTGGAACTAGCATTTCTCATGGTGAAACCCCGGACTGTGGGGTTTGGCATCTCCAGATGGGGCCAGAAAAATTTGTGGAGAGCAAATGCCAATCAGAGTCAACCATGCTAGGCTAGATGGAGCAAAGTTCTGACTCAGTATAAGGCAGCTTCTTATGTTCCTACACTGGAAAAGTGGTATATGCAGCTTTTGATGTGTGAGAGAAAGTATTAGCACGTGTGAAAAAGGACCCCATGTGGTCCAGTGTTGTTCAATTGGAGAAGCTGTTTCACATGTTTAGTATTAATATTTTGTAAAATTTATCTTGTCCAAAAAGGATGTGGTGTGTTTATGAAAATGCAAAACCATCCTTATAATGAGAAGACTTGAAACTTGCATTCATCAAATTTAATAATATAGCATCCATCTTTGTCCATATATTGGGTATATTATAGAACCATGGCCTCATTTCAGTCTGTAAGGGAATATTAAAAGAAAAATCTCCCAGTTTTATTTAATCTCGAGAACATTCCTAGCACTGTTTCTTGCATTTTTGCCAGAATGCACTTGGAGTGCTATAGTAAAACAAAAAGGAACCTCAACTCCAAAGTGACATTTCAGCCTCGTTCTTCCCCTTTTTCTTTCCACCCCTCTTTTCTGGTGCTAGCATCCACTTTCATCTTCATGTAAATAAGGTAAGCTTCTACCTATGTGACAAAGTGTGCCTTAAGGGAACCAAAGAATGAAAAGGTTTAACAAAAACTATTTTAGTTTAAGCCTTGTCCATCTTTAATTAGTTATCAAGGTTAAAGGAGGGTCAAGAGCCTGGAGCTGTTTCACAGACTAATGTGTCAAAGAAAAATGATTCCTTTCACTGCGAAGGAAATACTGCTGCTTAGAAGTGCAATAATTCTATGACCCCATGTCAACTATTAGGGGTACTAATAGCAGTTGGGGGCAAAAGCATTCCTTGTGTTGCAGGTGGTTCAGAAGCTTGCTCTGCTTAGAAGCCAGGCTTTAGAAAGGAAAACCAAATGGAATAATTCATTTAGGCTTCCTGGGCAAAACAAAAAGATGAGATCTTCTCTTTGGACTCTGCATTTCTCTGCTGGGGCCTTGCATTTCCAAATCCAATATCCAGTTGTTCAAGGAAAGTGAATACCTTATATTAGTGATACTGAACTGGTCATAATCTGCCATTACAACTACATCTACTTTGACTAGTGTCAGTTTCCTAATTAGATAAAGTGCCCGAAGCTCACACTTGGAGCACTTAGGAGCTAAAGACTGTGTGCTTTTGTTGTATGAGAAAAGCTGCAGAGATAGAGTTTCCTACTCACTTTGTGACCCACTTTTCCATTTTTTAAAAAGAGCTTAAATATTTTATTAGTTTTGAACAAATGAGAAGAAAAAGTGACAGCACAAAGGACTCACCATGCAAAGCTTGTAATTAGAAGAAGGTCTCCATAGGCACTGTTTCTCCCCAAACAGACATGGCAAATGTTCTTTTCAAATGAGGTTCTTCTCATAGTCCCAACTAATCCAAATGAATACGGGAAGAGTGTTTTCTAGCCAAATTTCCACCACAGTATCTAGAAGTGGCTTGTAAATAGACAAATGCCTGGTCACATGGGTTGTACAACCAAACCTTCCATGTGAACAGGAAAACTAGATGGAAGTTCTGGGTTGTTACTGTTCTACAGCCTTGTAAATAAGTTCACAAAATTTACTAGCAGTTCAGGGATTCTCCCACTGAATTCAGCCTAGAAATATTTTTAAGGATATATAAACAAATACATACATTCATTTGTCCTGCCAGATATACCTAATTTGCAACTAGGAAACATAGGTTGCTGTGAGAAACTGGTACAATATGCCTGACTCGGAGAAGGAGGGATGGTTATTGACTTTACCATATACAAATGGGTGTGTGATTTGGCACTAATCCACATCATGAGCTGACATTATACAATCCCAGTCTTCTACAATCCAGTAACAAGTGATCGTGGCTAATCTAAAAACAAGCTTCCATCATGATAGAGTTGCAAGGGGGAAAGCCAGCAAAAGTAATTTGCATTATCCCTTTAAGCATTTTTCTACCCAACACTGAAGGCATCTTGGGCTGAGTGGCAAGAGTATACAATACAGAGGTGGATTTCCATCCCTCATTTGGAAAACAGACTAACATATGGAGGGTCACTGGACCTCACACCCATCCATCCATCCACACACACACACACACACACACACACAGTAGGGTCAGTTGTGCATAGTCATACAGGTTGCAGCAGGTAGAGCAGATGTTTTGCACACAGAAGTGCCTAGGTACAATCTCTGGTATCTCCAGGTAGAGCTGGAAACATTCTGCCTGAAGCTCTGAAGAGCCGCCAGTCAGTACCTACAATACTGGGCTAGATGGACCAATGGTCTAACCCAGTACAAGGCACCATCCTATGTTCCTATGATACATTATTTTAGGGTAGTGCGCAAGGTGGAACCATCAAATATGGATGAAGTCTACCAGGTGAGTCATAAGGCCTCATCATATCCTATCCTGCAAAGCACTGTTCTTCAGAAATGATAGAAGCAGGGACAATACAATGTTCTTTGAGCTTCTTCTAAAAGGCTGGGAGAAAAATAAGTAGAGGACTTTGTAGCATTATGTGGGAGGTGATTTCCTATGGTGAAGCTGAAGACATGTTGTATACTGTTGCCTATCTCTGTGGATGGGGTGCAGGAATGGAGAACTGAAAATTACACAGAACGACCAGTGAGTAATTTTTCTTCCAAAAGAAGACACACTCAAAGCACAACTTTATCTCCTGCCTAATAAAGTTGTTTGTCCAAAGTAGCACCTGCTGTTAATTTGAGACAAAACAGATTTGTTCTGCCAGAAAACCTTTCAATCGTAACATTTAAAAACTAAGCACAGATCTCAAACATGCAGTTAACTCCAGCTGCTTTTGTTGTAATGCATTGTTAAAGATTTCACTGAACAATAGGAATCCAAATGCGAACAGAATTATCTTGGCAGCTATTTATTTTAAATTGCTCTTGAACCATTTCAAAATTCTATTTGAGAAGAATTTGCTTTAGGTATCAGGAAAAGAGATAATCGTTAATAATGATATAAGCAATAATAAATTCATCCCTGAGCTAAAGAAACAACGATAGTGGTAAAGGACTAAGAATTAACTCTTGATCAGCAGCTATAATCCTTGCAAGTTAGGGATTAATTCATTGCTGTAAAGAGTATTTGCTCTGTCATTAGAGTCTGTGTACATCAAGCAGTAAAAAGAGGTATATTCAAAGAATCCTTTGTGTATTCTTCACTGTTATTGTACAACATTGCAAGCTCCTAATTCCTAACAAATCTTGAATAAAGCGTGTTCTGATTCATGAAAAAGAAACGTACGATTCTGATATCTTTATCAGAGGTTTAATTTTGTCTTATTGAGATTGATGGGGTGTTCAGGTGCTTAAGACTGGTTGGATTGTGCTCTGTTTAGTTAAAATACATAGTGATTTAGTATGGTACAAACATGCAAATAACTTAAGTTCTGATTATTCACTTGTAGCAGACATTTGGGAGTGTGTTGATTTCACTGACATCTCCAGTATTTGAAGAAGGCGAGGCTCTGCCATCTTTCTTTTTAATATGTACTTGTAGGATGCTGAAGCACAGAGGAATAAGAACTGACTCTTGAACTCAAACATGCAATTAAAACATTAGAAAAATCTGAATTAAATTTACAGAGGCAAATGATTGTGTTAAATTTTCAATGATCATGATGATTTTGATAAAATTGCCTGACTAAAACCAGTTGTCTTGTCCTGTAGACAACATTGGCTTAGTTTGCAATTTATTATTTTAAGAAATCAGACTGCAAGAAACAATATCATCTAGTGGCCGAACTCACGCTGGTCTTTTAATAATTTGGGGGGAAAGGTCCTCGATTAATTTGCTATTTGGTTTGATCTAGCAGGAAAAGCAACAATGGGCTCTGCCTGCCTGTGAAAAATGAAGGACAAAGTAGTTATGATAAAGGTTATTTGTTTTACTTATTTAGAATGTATTTGTTTAAAATTGCAAGCTAATTATAATTGTTTTTTCCAGGAACAATTAAAGAACAACATTGCAAGAATATCTCTGGAGGCCCCAACAATTTTCTTTGGAAACATTCTTTTCAAAGTAACTCAATAGATCATGACCTTGATTTAAACTAATACTATGTTAACAACAATTTTAAGGTACTCAGATATGACATAGGAGCTAAGCACTTTGATAATAGTATTTGTAGTAGACAGAAGGCCTGGTACTTCTGCAAATAAATGGAATATGTCCCAAAAATGTAGAATGGAATAGAATGTTCAGGTAATCTTGTCTACAACAAAAGCCAGACTCTTGGTTCTTCCTTCTAGAATCCCTTTTCTCTTCCTCAGTCTCATCCAAATCCTGTTGTAGTCTCTGCTGTGACTATTTCAGGGCATTTTGAAATACTGGCTTCGATCAAGGAATGGATTTGGTAGAAACATGAGAGTATCCTTAACATTTTGCACTTTGAACACAGAAGGAGGTTGTATTCCAGAGATAGTCCAAGATACTTTGGTGCCTGAGGCATGAGTTCCAAATGGCCTCTTGTGTATCAATAAAACAGAAGGATGTTTTACTGTTTTTCAAAGGTCCCCTCAAATCCACTTCCTGAGCCTGTGCTACATTCATGTGAACAAATGCAAAAAGTCTTTACTTAAATGCTCTGGTAGGGGAACTTTCATTGCCTTTTTTGGTATGTTCACACCTTTTATCAAGTGGGAGTATGTTACACAGTGCTCAGTCCCAGGAATTTATGGTCAGTGAAGTCATGAGTAGGCATTATGGAGTTTTCCTTGGTTGTGTTTCCTAAAGTTAGAACTGCCACATGGCAGTCAAAGCTGAGATGATTCATTTTTCTATTTTCCCACATTCCTAACTTGCTTGTCAAGTTACATTAAAATGCTGTTCATATTGTGGGTAGTCTCCCCTTGCAGATTTATTACCATTGTCAAAAGCATGCAAGTATTTAGTCCTAGTCACTTCGTTTTCAATTGTGTGATTGCAGTCCTGTGAGAAGGTGCTCTTCTTGCCTCATCCCCATCTTTGCGTTTTCTGCCAATGCTGAGCCCAGACTATCCACTCATTGGACTGAAGACCTGAAGCAGGAAGTCTTGTCTACAAGTCTAAGTAGCCCCTGACAGGCTAAATGCTACAGTGTTAGTGGGATGGTGCATCCGCTCCAGGCTTTAAAGAACTCTCCATGGTGCTGATCCCACAGGTTTCAGCAGCATAGGTCGTCCCCATAAGTAGCTCAAACTGACACCCAGAGTGGATGTGGTGCCCCAGTGACAATGGAGCTATAGCCTCCACTAGGCTCCCCAGATGGTTTAGCAGCCTGGGAGACCAGGAGAGCTTACACATAGTGCAGTCTCCTTCACTGCATGGAGAGCAGAAGACAGGGTTTGCAGAAGATACAGAGGAGGAGATGACAAGATGGACCTAGTGTTCCCCTAGATATATGGTAATTATGAGAGGGCCAATGAGTGAATGATTCTTTTATCTTCATAATCAGTTATGTCAACAGTGATAATGCATAGCCCCAGGCTGCACCCAAGACAGGGGGCCAGTTTAGAACACCCAGGATGGCAAACACAAATCTGAGGGAAATGACCAGCAGCTGAGGAAGAACAATTTAGAAGTTGCTACTTGCTCCCCAGTCTTTGAGGAGGTCGTGTCACAGTCTCTAATGGGTGCTTCACTCTCTGTAGTGACAGGACAAGCCCTGCTTTACAGTGCTCAGTTTCTCTGGGTGCAGAAGCCAGACTGCAAGCCTTTTGCCCTGCATGGGGCCTGCATTTAGTTAACCTGAAGAAGAAAGAACTACCTGCATCCACAGAGAAGGAGCATCCCTGATCTCATATACACTGGAAAGAAGCTTGTCTCTGAGTTCTGGTTCTGATTTGGTTGAATTAACAATCCACACTTTGTGGATTATAGGCAGCACTCTGTCACACAACATCCAAGATACAAGTGTATATTTTTGCCTGGACTGCAATTTGTTCCTCCCATACAGCTGTTTATCTAAGGTGTATACAGGCATGGGACTTGTAAAGACATAGTTTGTCTGCCTGGGAAAGAAGGAAATAATGTTTTGTGTTCTAGCTGCAGGAGATCTAATCGCATCTGGGACCCCAGAAAAGCACAAAACTGAATTCCCAGCATTGATTCCATCAGTCTGATAAGGCTGTGCCTATTACTTCCTAGTGGCTGACAGCAGATGTGTAAGCTGCAGGCCCGGGATGCTGATGGGGATGAGAATAGGTCATCTGATTGTTTGGAGGTTGGGAGCTATAAGGTATAGCAAAATCCAATCTTTGTTTCATTGTTAGACATTCTCTGCCACCGAATTATTATCTTGGTGAATAATGACATGTATAAATCCTACAAATGAATGAGAATGTGCCAGTCTGAACGATACTGCTGGGGGAGCGCCTCTTCATCAAGCCCCTCCAGCTGAATGAACTGCAACTTGGAACCACTATGAAATACTGCATACTCGTATGACAAATGCACATGGATTCATTTTGCTTTGTGTTCATGTGGTTACCGTATTACAGTAATATGTAATATGTAGCTAGTTTTCCTGCATAAAAATATTATCCCTGAGGGAAATCACCTTGTGTGTACTAAATGTATTAAAATGGCATCAAAAAGGGAACAAGGACTTGTCACATATTCATAAATATTATCAGAATGTGAGGGAGTCATTGCACATAGAGATACGGATTTACATTGCCTTGTCAGTAATCCATTAAAATCTCTGGTGCTTCCTGGTTTTGGTTGCCTTTGAATTTTGCTTAGCCATTTTTAAAAATAATTTAAAGTGCCCTAGAATATCACCCAATAATTTATCACTGCTGCAGATATAGGTATATAGTACAGATTTCTCTCCTGTCCCTTGCAAATGGGCAAAGTGAGCCTAGGTTGGCTCTAAATCAGAGCAGAGCATATGTCTGAAAAAAGTGAACTTCTTTAAAAGGATCATAGCCAAATTTATCATGTATCTAAAAAAGCAGAACTTTGGGCATTGGAGAGCAAAGCTTTAGCATGCTACTTGGATAGCATGATGATTACCATTATCTTCAGTAAATGTTCTGGGAGCTGTCAATGAAAATGAATGTTTGTTTTTCTAGTCACCAGGAATTAGCAAGGCAGTGCTTGTTTAATTATAAAACATATGTATGCTTTGTTAGTTTCCATCTGTCTCTTTTCTGATTTGCCATTAAATGACCAGAAGAAAAAGATGAACCCTGTGGCTCTTCAGGGGAAATGACTCATATCTAATGGATACACTTCATACTCTGCTTTTGTGGATGTGGTGATGTGAGCAGAGGTTGCGTCTTTCTGCTTGGATCCGTAAAACATATTTGAGCCAGACCGAGCCAGACCACTCAAATTGATGGAATTTCAGTTGATCCGGATTGGATCCACTGTGTTTCGGAAAACAAGTACAAAATGGCTACGCACAGGGCAAACTGATTGATATCAGTAAGAAAAGGGGCAATCTAATCATTATATCAAGGTTATCATTAAAAGTTTGTCAGATATTTTCTTAACATTACCAAATCTGCAAATTGGGTAGGGTGCAAACATTCCTATTTGAGAATTTGTCATATTGGGTCTTCATTTACATAGGCAAACTTTTACCTCAATATATCAGACATTCATTCAGTTGCTCGCCACCAACTTGGATAACTTTAAAGGGGAATTAGAAGAACTCATGATAATCATGGCTATTAACCAAGATAGATATATATTACCTCACATATTTGAATACCATTTATTGGAGAACACAAAATGGATGGGTACAAGTGCACTCACATCCAGCTTGTGGACTTTCCGTAGCTATCCATTTGGCAATGGTGTACACAGAATACTGGACTTAGATAGGCCTTTGATTTGCTCCATCATGACTCTCATGAAATTATCTGTAAGTCTTGCATGCATGTATCCAGATCAATTATGATTATTAAACAAACTATTATTTAAGATAAACTTTGTATTTACAATTTTAAAATAATTTTAAAATCTGTTTTTTTTCCACTTAAGAAAGAGACTTGGGAGGGCAGGGGGTAAATGCAAAGATGCTTATCCATGCTGGTTACAGGTTAACTCCTTGGCAATCTTCAAATGGACTGGAGCCCTAAATTCCCAAATATTTCTCATGCAACAAACTACTAAGGTAAACATGGAGCTTCCTACTAGAGAAAAATACTTGAGCAATTTTAAGGGAAGTCAAAAATGTTTCTTAAGAGTGCTCCTGCCTCTGTCCAGTACATTCTGATTCTCAATACTGTTGTGATATGCATGTGTGTGCAACAGAATTCATTTTAAAAACTGTTTTGGCTTGCATAAACAGATACTTTAAATAAATGTGGAAAGGTTTGTACACTTATAATTTAGTCTGAAAGACTCTGGATGTCCATGAAACCTCAAGCGCTCTCGGTTCACCCATATGCAATAAAGACACAGTGTAATTCTAGCTATGAAGATAGATATCATGGTTGCAATCTATCCAATCCCTTTCATCCATCATTGTTTGTTCTTTATCTGTCTTTCTACAAAAGCTGTGGCTGGAGGAAAAAGTCTTTCATATCCTTTGTAATTTTGGACACAGGAAAATATAGGAATATCTACAGTAAAGAAAGGTAGTTGTCTGACATTTAATCTTCATGAAGACTGACATGAAGAGGAGAGCTAACCTTCTGCAGTATTTTTAGTTTGATATTCCATGGCACTTTATTGATCATCACCGGCGTCCGTCACTGCATATAACGATAACTGCTTCAGAGGCAGAAAAGAGGAGATTGAATAAGGCCTTCAAGACTGTCAGCTTCTTACTGATAGATCTGTCAATAGTTACCGCTCCCTCATCCTTTTACCACTCTAAGAACTGTTTGTCTTGGGCATTTCAAATGCTCTTGCATATTGACGTGAGAGTTTAAAGTCAATGGAAAGAGCTCTCCTTAGTGAATTGCTATGATATTCCCCTGTAAGAAGCAGAATGATTGTCTTCTGTTTTCTCAAAACAAGGTTCTAGCAACAGAGAATGATGAGGCTGTCTGGAAACTAGTCCATTTTCAACAGCTTAGCTACTTGGTCTATGGAATACTTCTCCCTCAATGACATAAATTAACACACTATTAAAAATATCCAAAGTTTGTTATTAGATACCAGAGTAGGAGAATTGTTATTAAACTTCAGTGGTTTTGTGGTTCCATGGAATTGCATCTGTGCTGCAACTTCACTTTCCAGAGTAGCAATCCTGCACATAGTTGTGTTCTCAAAATTCTCAGAGCAACCGAAGGGACTATGGAGCACAGAAATGAATCTGGTTTGCAGCCATAACAGGTGGCAGTAATTGTGAAGGGAAACAGATGTCCACCCATTTGTATATTCATCACCCTTAGTGTCTGCCTATACTTTCCCCTGCTGAAGTTAGACTAGCCAATGGGTTAAAATGACGAGTTTTCTCAAAAACTGGAAGAGAAAACTCAGGAATAAACATCATTCCAGCTGAAGTATGAATGCATCATTGCTTTCAGTGAATCAGTTTGACTCCCAAAAGGAAGCTTTCCCTCAGGCGTTCCCAGCTGAATGTATGGTACGGTCCTAGCCTACATGTGAAGAGTGGTGGCTTGAAGAATCAACAGGACTGGCCGTTTTCTGTTGGACTTCCACCATATAGTTGGACACCATTCATTGCAAACAGTGAATTAATTCCAAAGAAAAACCTTCTCAGCTTCCCCAACAAGCATTCACAAAGTGCTTCTCTCCCCAGTTTCCACAGTTCTACTTCTGCTTTTTCTGGGATCTGCCCGTGTGCTCGAGCCCTGAAGGAATGTGAGTTTGGTGGGGACACTTAGTCATCACCAAAAAAGAATAGTTGCATTGAAACAGTATGAGCACAAAAGAGGGTGCAGACTTGCATAACATTTATATATGCTCATTTATATGTAGAGATGCAAATTTAGAAACTGTTATAAGTTAAACACAAATGGAGTACATTTGGCCATAGGGAGGACAAATTTGACTTGTGATCTATATGATCCTGGTAGGTAGAGCAAGAATGGACCACTGCGGGATATGTTTTGGGGATAGTTTTTCCCTTTGAATACTTCCCACCCTATGGGACATCCTGGGAGGAGAAGTTAAAAAAAAAAAGAACCACCAGTTGGCTGCCAAATTTTGGTAACTAATTGTTCAGTAAAGTCTGGGATTAATAAAAGGACAAATTTAGCTTCCAAATGAGCAACATTTGCCAATTTTAGCCCTCCATAGCCCTCCAAAGGCACTACTTGGCTATAAGCATTCCCCCTCCCCTAATTGTGGTCAGTAACAAGGAGTACATGTTGCTCATTCTTTGAATAACGGCTACCTCCAAATAAATGGCTGCTATCTGATCACCCTTCAAACAAAGGGCTGACTTCTCTAAAGTAGGACATTTAGGGTTGCTGTGAACTGCCTTAGAATTAATGGTCCGACTGTACTGACAAATGCTCAGATGCTTATTAGGGGTTCAATGAAGAAGCTCTACCAAAAGCACAGGCAGACATTGCAGGATTGCAACCTGCAGTGTAATTGTTGTGTGACTGTGTGTGAATATGTGCAGTGATTGGACCTGTATGAGGATAAAGAAGACCAATGCGTTCCTACTCTGATCCAGAGCTATTGCAGCTACTGTGAGATTTATAGATAGGCCAATAGTGCAGGGCAAGAGAAGATTAAGAAGTTTGTTTTCTTATTGTGTGTGAGTGTTTAAATCAGTCTTAGTCTGCATATATTCAAGGTCTGCAAAAGCAAAAAACATTTTTAAAAAAGTTTCAAGTATCATTTAGCTAAGTAGCAGAAAAGACTTCTGCTAAAAGACTACTGAACAAAATATAATAAAACAATATTTGCAGAAATAATTTGGGGTTTACCACAATCTGTCTTTTCTGAGCAGGCTAATATAGTCCTTTCAAACCTCCGGTGCTGTATTTTGGAAGCCTATCTGGCTTTCTGTCAGATTAATATTGATTTCTTTTTATGAACATTGATGCTTGTTGGGACTTGGATGCAAAATGTGGGCCAACTTTGCAAATCAGTATGTAGGTACTGTATAAAATGGCTGCTGGCCATAATGGCTGTACATCAGTTCCCACTTCCCGCTCAGTGCCAGTTCCAGGGAAACTGAAGCAGGAGGATATCAATGTATCCCCATCCTGCCTGCTTACTTCCTATTGGTTGACCACTGTGCAAACTGGAAAGTACACTAGACTGGTCTGACCTAACAAGGTTCTTGCATTCCTAATGCCATCTAAATTCTGGCTTAAGTTTAAATGATGTTTTTAATTCCTGAAATGGAAGAAGGTAATTATTATTCATCTGGTAACAAGCTTGCATTCATCCAAGCTTTTCACAAAAAACAGCTTTTATCTATAAATAAGTCAGCTTCTCCACACTGTGAAAAAAAAAAACCTAATACACTCTTACAAATCCTTTGTTATGTATATTTGAATTCTGTGATTAAAATACTGAGAAATCAATGTTGCCATGCCAGAAAGAGGAATACATCGAATATATCCAGATGTACCCATCAAGGTGAACCAACATGAGTCCAAGTAAATAAGAAATCTCATTGTTTCCAGTATTATAGCAGCTAATTTATAAACCTGGAAAAATTTAATCCATCTGCTTGAATGGGAAGTCGCAATGTTGCATATGGTGTTGATGATCTAGCATCATGATCTCAGAAAAGCATTCCCAAAGTATGCCAAACCTTATAAAATATTTTTATCATTACCTTGCATTTATATCCCACCCTTTTTTCCTCTTGAAAGGAACTCAAGCTTGTTTACATGGTTCTCCTCACTACCCTTCTTACCCTGATAAAAACCCAGTCTGGTAATCTAGGCTGAGAATAACTAGCCCAAAGTCAACCAGTAGCCACATTGGTCAAGCGGGGAGTAGAGCCCAGGTTCCCTGTCCAACACCCTAACCACCACACCACAGTGCCTCTCATTTATCTTCTAAGAACGTGCTAAGCATGTGTTTTTACAGTATTTATTCTCTGGTAAAGGATACTTTAAACGCTAGCATTCTGAATAAATCCAGTTACAATGGAAACAGTTTGGTGATGCATTCCTTCTATTTCTTTCTTGCAGATGATGATTTTTTTCATGAGCTCCCAGAAACCTTCCCTTCCGATCCGCCAGAGCCCCTTCCACACTTCCTCATTGAGCCTGAAGAAGCCTACATCGTAAAGAACAAGCCTGTGAACCTTTTCTGTAAAGCTAGCCCTGCTACCCAGATATATTTTAAATGCAACAGTGAATGGGTTCACCAGAAAGACCATGTGGTAGATGAAAGAGTTGATGAGACATCTGGTGAGTTGTTACTGTGTGGTGGTAATGAACTAATAGCTCTGTTGAATAGATTATTTAAAAATCATTTTATTGGGGCATCTCAGATTGCACTACTGCTAAATGAAAAACGAAAGATATTATTTCTGCTGGGATAATTCATCCAAACATTTTAATGTGACAGGGGCAATGGAAGAAGGCGTTTGTTTTTCCGCATAGGATTTGCAGTCAATACGTTCTTCAAATGCTTCAGTGCCTATCCATATAGTTACCGTGTTCTAGCTCAATCGCCTTATATTTTAATTGTTTTGAATGCAATGTTACATGATTTGGATACCAGCGGAGAGCAACCTCATTGTTCCTTTCCAAATAGAAATTGGTCCCACATTCATCAGTTGTTTCTTGCACTTCCCTTCCAGACATTACCATGCTAAATATGGCCAGTGGAACCAAATCTGTGTGGAAAAGTATATGCAGCATTCTGGTTTTAATAGCAGTGTTCATGAAAAATAAGCGTTAGTGTTATGAAAAGTAGACTAAAGAGCTGCAGATTGGAGTCTCCAGAGTTTCACTTGATCTTAAATTGCTAATGAAGACAATCAGCAGGCAAGTCCTTGAAATCTGTGAGACTCGGTTGATGTCATGATGTACAGGAAATATTGGCATTGAAGAAAAACTGAGGAGCAACAAAGATCAGATCCAGAATGCAGACCATTTCAGGACCTAATTTTTGTTGTCTGTGGGACTAAATTATGCGCAGATGTGCAGGCATCACACACAAAACAGATACAGCATCCTATTATGTAAAACACGGGTTTTTATCAGCCTGCATACATGGAGCACTGGGTTGTGATTGTGGAAGGAGCCCACCCTTCCATGGGCCCAATCTGTGTGCATTTTGATTCCAATCACACAATCCATGCATGTAATTGTTCTGTTATACAAATCATCAAATTAGTGAAGTCACTGCACAAGTACTGCTGACACATGTTTTGGTCAGGGCAGAGACCAGCACAAAGAAGAGCCATGCTGGATCAGGCCCAGGGTTCACTGAGTCCAGCATTCTGTTCACACAGTGGCCACCAGCACCTGCAGAAAACCACAGGTAGGACATGAGTACAATCTAGGACCCTTCTGCTCATATCACCAAGAATCTGGTGTATATCAACCTAACATCTCTCCTACTGGAGGTAGCATCTATGCATCATGATGAGCAGCCATTGATAGCTTAAAGCTCCACAAATGTATCAAGTTGTTAAGTCCTTTTAAAATCCATTCAAATCATAATCTATGCACACACAAAGTGCTATAAAGGTTTGGCTCAAGTGTACATTTCGTGATGGAAGACAGACATGATGCATGTGCACTGATGGTGAAAATTTATGCATATTATAATTAGTGCTATGCCGAAAATGTCTTCCTCATTGGTGTTGACAATCGTTACTCCGTTCAATAGAACAGGAATTGACTTTTGAAAAGAAATTCAATGGAGAAGAAATTTTGGATGAATTTCCATGGGTTCTTGTGACTGGCTGAGGAGACTCCATGTCTTCACCTGCATTAGGAAGAAGACATAGCTACCACCTGTTCTCAGCAATTTAACTTTTGGCATAAACTGGAAAAGGTGTGACCCTTAAAGCATAACTACTTGAGCCCGAGCCAGAATTTCTCAGAAGACTTTTTTTGTCAGAAGAGTTCTGAAGTTTTTCTTTTCTTAAACCACTAGAAATAAAAGGCCACGTTTCAGAATTTCCACAACCTTGTTATCCATTTTTGATCAGATTTGCCTCCTCTCCTCTCTCTTCACACAACCCATGAATGTCTGAGAACAATGCTAAGTATGGGGTATTGTGGACAATGCAAAATGAGGACCAAGGTGCCAACACAAGATGCTGCTGCTACATTAAAAAATTTGAAGAAAAAAAGGAAGGAGCTGCACTACAACCCTTGGTGAGCCCTAACTGTGAAAAAGTTGATTAAATTGTCCCTCCACCACTCACCCAGTTTCTTTCCACAAACAGAGTGGACAATTTCAAGAAGTCATTTGCACACAACTTCTTTTCATAACAACCACACAGAATTCTGGGCTCTTATTGACTTCATTGGTGTCATTTAATATTATGGTAAAATATAACAAGATGATTAGAAAATAACCCATGAGCCATAAACATATTTGGGTCAATGATGGGATTCTTCTTTTTTTGAAAGATTAGTATTCAGTACACTGAGTCACTTACAAGCTAGAAAAGTGTGGCTTAGTTCTGTCTAACTGACAAAATATCCCTACCTACCAAGCAAGGAGGTATGTTCCACATGGGGACTGCAATACCGCTTGGTCTAATTACTCAGGAAAAAATAAAGCCACCCGTACTACTGCTTTGGGAGTCTCTTCTGATTAGGTTTTATTTGTTTCAGCTCATTTGTTTGTACGGAATCCAAAAGCATGCACTTTTAACACTGCAGAAGTATGTACCATTTGTGAATAAGGAAGTGGTGAGGGGGCACTTTTACAGTTGAATTTGGATCACTTCTGAAGTTGAATTGGTGGAAGAATTTAATACTTCTGTTAGGCTGAGCAGGTTCATAAGAAGTAATTTGAATAGCTGCAATATAACATCATCTTAGTTATTCAAATGAGAGCAAGTAGTGGGGCGAGGATACAAGCTATCTTTTATTGGCTTTAGATGCCAGGTCAAAGTGACCTGTTTTTTTTGAGTGCTTGTTTTTATTTGTTGACTTAATTTCCACTAATCAGCCCAACAACCCTCTAAGCAGATCACAACAGATAAAACATATACTAACAATAAAAGCAACATTTAAAATACAATGAATAAAAGACAGTACACAGCTGAGGGCAATAATTAAAACTTTACAGATTAACCAACAAACAAGTTAAAATTATCACAATAAAATCAATTATTAAAATGCCTAGAGAATAAAACTGTTTTTACCTGTCAATGAAAAGATTGTAGCAAGGGTGCCAGTCGAACTGCTTTTGGGAGGCTGCTCCATAGGTGGGGCACAACTTTAGAAGGCTGTGGGGCAATTAATTTTCTCTTGCTTCTACTCTTGCATAAATCATAATTCTGTTAGACCACAATCCTATGGCTGCCAGGCAGAGGTTGCTTTCACCCAGAATACATAGAAACAGAGCAAGTCAGAAGGGGTCTCCCGGGCCATCTAGTCTGACCTCCGGCACCAGCCGGCTCCGCTCATGACATGCCCACCATGTGGATGTCCAGCCTATCCTTGAATACTAAACCATATCAGTTCATTTCCATGTCATGTGGTTTCTTACCTGGATAAAGCAGCCATATGATAGCATGGTTTCCACTGCCCTGCCTTAATCTTCCCAGTGGTAGCACATATCCCAGCTGCTGAAATTCAATCCCACAGTGCACCATTCCTGCCTGAGTTGCCTGCCTCTTCCTCATTGGTCTGCGTATAGAGGCTGAATAACTAGAGTGGCTCCTGCAATTGCCACTCTTTCCACTGGATTCTGTGGTAGCACATGGAAACCTCATTTCTAGTATCAGACCATTGAGTAAGCCATGGTGAAGCATGGAAACCATACAACAGACTGTCATTTTTCTCTGTGGTTCTATGGAAACCAATCATACCACTCAATAACTCCGCTACAGGATTCAGATAACACAATCAGCCATCTCCAGTGGAAACTACCGTCAGAGTCTGGGTGGCTACAGGATAATTAGGGGTCCTATCTCCAACCACAAAAGCTTTCTCCAGTGACAGAGCTGCGACTTTGAATTTGGACTCTTCTTCCTCTGCTTTGTATCTGGCGCAGAAAGAACTAAACTAGACGTGTCTTTGAGGTCCCACAGGGATCCCTGTGATGGGCTTCAGAACTTTCTTTCTTCTATTACATAACATTCAGCTCTGGGAAGCCACTTTTCCAGGACTGGGAGGGGAAGTGCCAGGGTAACATGGGTACTTCCTGGAGGTAACAGATTTCTCCCATAATCCACAGATACTTCTGACTGAGACAGAGAATGAAGTTTTCTTGTGAACAACCATTGTCATTAGAGAGGATAAATTGCAAAGTAATGAGCAGAGAATTAATTGTCTGTCTTCGGCAAAATAACGAACTTGATCGACACACCTAACTGAATACTATATGGATATTTGCATTCATCTATTGAACTGGACTCGAGTCCAAAAAAGCTTTCCCTGTGATTTATTTGTTTTTAAGCCCCTTTTTGTTTCTACATGGATAAACCTCCCAGTGAGAATTCTTGCATCAAAGCTGGAACTGATGCTGAGTTATGGAAATGAGTTGTACTGTTACATAGTACAGTGTACCCAGTTTGAAGTTGGACCCCATCATCTGTTCACCTCCTCCTTGCATTCTCATCTCAATGGAAATTCTTGACATTTCAGGTAAAAGTGCTACATAAGCAAGAAATAACATCTCATGCTCATTCCAAAAATTTTAAAGCACAGTTTTTAGTCCCAAGGACATAATCAGTACCTCCCCCATCTGCTTAAATGAGTTATATGGATTATTAAAGTATTCAGGCAAAAATATCACTAAATGTGAGCTCACAGTCTTTCCTTTAAATGTACTTTTTATTTTATTTTCCTTATTTCTGCACAGTAGCATTCAAATAGCAATATTAATGATTCCAGTTATTAATAAATGTAAAAATCCCTCTACTCTATCTAAATCCAAGTAGTTTCCCCCATGTAATATAACTCAACAGAATAGCATTGTGCATTGCAGTCTTTTTGGTTGTGGCACTTTAGAAAGCCAGGCGATAAATTAAGATTATGCAGCATTTAAGGGTGCTTGTGGATGCTGTTTATTTTTCTCAATGATGCTTAAATTCTTAATAAACAGGGCTTGTATGCAGCCATCTAGCCTTGGATTAGTTGTTCAATAGTGAAGGAAGATAAAGTCCACATTTCTTCTTCCTTTTGGTATAGCTGCCCCAACATTCCAGTAACAAGGAGCAAAGCTCCTCTTAAGATGTTTCTGAAATGCCATCTTAAAACCAGATTTTCTTCTAAGCCTTTAGATAGTAAGCAGTGACAACAACAACACAAGCAAGTAGGAAAATGCACACATGGAGTGGCAAAGTCTGTTCATGCGTTCCCTCCTAAAAGGCAGGTGTTAGTCAGAGATTACAGGGACGAAGGACCAGGAATGTGAAATAAAGGCATAATGTTGAACATACTTGGCACAGCAACTTATCTGGGATTGTAAAAGGTAAAGAGATAAGAAGTGAGGAAAGAAAGCCTTTAAGGGCTGCAAAGGATTACACGTTCATGAACTCGGAAGTGCTGGAAGGGCAAAGCGAAATGAAATTGGAGCAGGAGCTAGTGTATCTTTGTAAGTGTGTGGATGAAACAAACAGAGAGAATATTTTTTTTCCCATTGGTAAATACAGGAACCAAGCATATATTTTACTCTTGAACTAAAGATGCAAGAAAGAAGTAGTGAGTGGGGGTAGTTATCCCAATTCCCATTGAGAGTAACTAGAAAGATAGGTCCTTGGAGGCTCAATTATTTAAACAGACTCTTCTACCTACGAGCTGATTATGCATGGAAAGTTATTATTAATATAAGCTTTGTAAAACTTTTGTAAAAAAGACAGCTGAAGTCTTTCTGAATATATGAATGAAGACTAGATGGCTTTCCATGGGATTTATCAGGATCAGTGTGACATTATGGTGTTTTAAATTTTGTTTTATGTATTTATTACATGTTTATACTACTCAATAGCTCAAGTTCTCTGGACAGTTCACAAAAACATGATATCTGAAGTCAGTCAATGCATGAATCTTCCAGACAATTAACATCCAGTTGAAATATACTGCTAGTAAGAGGGGCAATTGAATTGGTTGGCAAGTTTTTAAATAGTCCTGTAAGATTTCACTGTTCAATAAAGTACCTAAAGTTCTTCAAGTTCCATACAGTTATTGAAAGATTGGTCCATCTGTGCCTATGGGGTCAGAATACAAATGCACAATATGCACTTCAAAAGTAAAAGCAACAGGAACAAAGAGGAATGTTAGTGTTGGAGCAGCATCTCTGAATGATGGACAGAGCCAAATATGCTTTGCAGGTTCATGGAGCTTTTCCTGCAAGGCTTCTGCTGGCCTTCTATCTCCTAATCAGTGTGGGGAGCTATTGTATGCCCCCTCTCAGTTCTGCACTCTCAAGCTACTGCTACCTGGAGCTGCATGTTCTCTCTGTTAGGGAGGAAGGAATTCCCTCCTTGCAACTGCTCCATCTCTGTTTGTTGGATGGGGTTAGACTGGTCCTCCCGTAGTCATGAGTATCTTTCTGAGAAGGCATGCATCCTTCTGTGGGTCCTTGGTTTCTTGGCCAGTCAAAAGCTGGAGTATTTTATTTATTTATTTATTTATTAAAACATTTTTATGCTTCCTTTTAGAGTATACTTCCTCAACCATATTCAAAAGTATCTCAGCCATGTTTTCCAATGGAACTGAGAGCTGGCAGCTCTCAATTTAGCAGCTGTTGCAGTTTTAATGATGGCTTACGGAGGCATAGTTTCTATTCATTTTCTCATGGGGAAAAATTGACAAATTATCCTTCCTGCCTGTTCATTTTCTACTGGCAGCTTGAATAGGCTTCACTTCAACCTTTTTCTTTTCTTTCTTTAATTTCAGTGGTATATATTTAGTTACAATCATGCTACGGATAGTCAAAAATAGAAGAAGAGGAAGGCCAAATATGAGATGAATCAACTCCATAAAGGAAGCTGCAGCATTGAGTTTACAGGGGCTGTCAAAAACAGGACATTTTGTAAGGCATTCATTCATAGGGTCACTACATGGTGAAGACAATTGTGGCCCATAAGCATAACAAATATTTTGTGCCAGCTTCTTCTCTTCTGTCTGACAGCTTCTCTGATTACATCATCATCTTGGATTTGCATAGTGGTGATACTTGTACCACTTCAGACTACTTTCTCTCTGACAGCAGTGTTAGCCCAAAATATTTTGCTGCTTGAAGCGAAGCCCACACAGTTCACCTCCCTGTAAAGGGCACTTTTAAAAAAATGCCACACCAGTCAATCATCGATTCCTTCCTAGTATCACCTAAAGCACGTTATTCACTATATCATGGCACTACTTGAAACAGAGTCTATTTTTAACTAATAAAACTTTGAGAATCCTGTTAAACAAAATTTCATCCAGGTATCCTGCACAGTAGAAATAAGCCTGAGCAACAAAGACCTTACTCTGCTTAAGAATGTCAGTACCTGGAACATCTTTCCAGCTGATGTTAAGAGCCCAACTGTACACACTGCACACACACTGCCTGCCTGTCCACTATGCAAAGGTGTTCTGCTTTTGCACATGTGACTTGTGGGTCTCATGTACTTTTCACAGAGGGGCCGCTAGTGTTCCTGGACATTTGAGGACTTGATCTCAGCCAACCTTGCTTCCTAGCCAGGACCAAGCTTGGGAAAGAAGTCTGGCAAGGGCGAGAGAGCTGATTCTGGCCTGACCTTCACAGCTCTAGTCACAAGTTGACCACCTCTGCTATAAAAGGATCATGACTTGCAACGGTACACTGGAGTAGTAGAACGATAATATGGTGCAATCAGCCTGGTAGTCATCTAATTCTATGGTTAGTTCAAATTCTGAAAATTGATTTTTCAAAGAGTATGCCTACATTGCCTGGATAAGCAGACAGATCATCAGTTTTCGCATTCTGCAATGTTGGATGGCTAAAGACACCAAACTTGTTGAAAGCTCCAAAAATAGCATTTCTTTAGAGTCATGGCCAGACCAAACCGAATGGCCAAACTAAACTGGCAGGTCTTAAGCACATATGCTGAATATACAAAATAGTCTGTGAGAAATAGAGTTGTGCTGAGTGTGATAAGAGATTCTACAGTTATGAGATGATCAGATAAGTGCATCAGTGGGTATATTCTATTTTTTAAATGAGCCAAGGTTAAACTCATCACTGTCAGGGCAGTAACAAATGTAAACTTCTTGGTCAAGAACCTTAAACACATCTGCTAGCTAAGCAGAGAAGAAACTTAATAGGAGAGGTGCTGCATGAGCAATAACGCCAACAGCTGGACAAAGATGTCCAAAAACACTTGCTGTATTCATGGTTCAGAATATATCCTCCATTTGTCTTGTCACTAGATAGCTATATTTCACAACAGTGCTATCATCCTCCAGTAACATCATAGCCATAAAATATGGAATGCAGCTTTTCCTGCTCGATATAAAATATGTCCATGCAATTTTTCCTTTATCATACTTGACATTTAGATTGCTGTCATTTTAAGTGTCTCCCTGGCTTCTCCTCTGATTTCTTCACATCATTCCTGCTGGCTTCTAGAGAATGGAGAGGCTTATAAGCTCCATCATTAAAAAGCATGTTACAGTTTCTGAATCAACTTAAAATAAGCACACACGCATGCATGTACCACTGAGCCCTCTGTGGATGAAAAATAAGCACCAGCTAGCAAGAACATTGCAGTTGTATTTAAAAGAGAAAACTTCCAGTTTTGCATTTTCACATAAAACACCTTAAATGGAACAGTTGCCTTACACTAAAGCTTTTAAAGCTTCTGACATTAGGTGTTTGTTACAATAACTCCAGGATGTCAGCTGTTTTGAATTCTGTTTGCTAAGAAAATATCTGCAGAGCTCCCAGTTTTGTATTTTGGAACCAGAAGTATGGCAGAAACTACCATTCCCCAGTCAGACATCATGATGGTGATGGTGATGGTGATACATCAGACAATCCCAGTGCATTACAATTCCTAGAACGCATTATCCAGCAGTCTTGGTGTAATACTGCTTGACGTGTGTGCACTTTATTGGCCAAAATTCTGACTGTGCAGCCATATAGAAGGCCACAGTTAGAATCCCCATGATTTGCCTTATTTAGTTATTTAAAATATTTATATGCAGTCCTATTCGCAAAAAAGCCTCAGGACGGCTTACAATGTAAAATATAACATAAATAATAAAATTCCCAACGCACACTGGCTGCAATTAAAAACATAGAAAAGACAATATTAAAACTTATTAAAATACCGCTGGAATAAAAAGGTCTTAACCTGGCACCAAAAAACAAATGACGGCGCTAGGCAGACCTCTTTGCCTGTATGCCAATAAGCTGCCCTCGATTTGTACAAGACTAGAAAACAGGAAATCTAGAATCAATGCTACTGGTCACAGAATTGTGCAGTGGATCACTTGGGATGGGTGAACATGCAATGTTTGAATGTGTTGACTTTATCCAAACCCCTTCTTCATGCTCTGTTCACCTTATCCATGAGCACACATCCCCCACTTACCCGCCCCAATCCAGGAAAAACTGCACATTTTCAGTTGGGGAAAACTGTATTTTCATAAGCATGCACCAAATTCATGCATTCCACCCAAAGTTTAAAGACTCAGATGCAGATGCATGGGAGGAAGAAGAATGGGAAAGAGGCTGTCAGGCTTGCTCTATTATTCTCTTCTTCCCTGCCCAGGATAAGGCAGATTTCATCTACTCTGGGCTGAGGATGCATGTTCCTAGCCAGGACAATAGCTACTCTAGCCTTCAGGGGCCTTGTCTCCTGTTCACACTCCTCAGACCAAGTGAAGTCAGGTCTTAAGTTATGCTGGCAGTAGGAAAGCCACTGTGCCTGTGTAGAAAAGTCCCAGCCATCTGAGACACAACTGCTGCTCTTGCCAGCATTGCCTCTCCTGAAGACTGGGTCAATGCTGCTGTGGGGAGGAACTGCAGGATATGCTCTTCTGATGCAGACTGGAGCTTCTTGGGTTCCTCAAGAAGCATGGGGATGAGCACTGAGGCAGTATTGCCTGCACTGTCAGTGCAGCATTCAGGAGGACCAATTCTCCCCACTGGGTTCTGCGTACAGATGCTGAAATGCCAACAGGTTCCCCATCCCTGATTCAGATGTCCATACCTCACTCTACAGCTGTATACAAGCTGCTGAAAAGCAAGCAACTGATTTCTAATTCAGCTGTTCGATGGCTGACAAAAAGATCAGTATTGGCCACTTAGTAAAGGATCCCCTTAATCAGAGAAAGTGTTAAATTTGAGAAAAACAACCAAGAAAGAATCTTATTTCGCTATAAAGAATCCACTCTTCATTGTTCTTGCTGTAAGTCACTAGCAAAGCTACTCTCCAGAACCTTGCCTTTGGACAGAAGAAAATCCAGGCTGGTTTTCCTTTTCTTTTTTTAAGGGACAGAATCAGTTTTGAGCTATCTGTACATGCAAAAGGTCACACAACTCAGATTTGGCCAGCTGCAGGCCTGCTCAGCCACCACAAGGCTCACTGTGGGTTTTACAGGCCTGGAAGAAACTGGGTCGTCACAATGATAAATGAAAAACAAGGCTGAATAACTCAATCAAGACTTCCACTGACCCACCATGACTGCAATCTGCAAGGAGGATTGAAAGTGCATTATTCCTATGGACTTCTATATAGATTTTCCTATAAGTAACCAACAGGGTTATTGATGCTTCCTAAGACAAAGCTGGGTTTTACGCTACCCCAATAAAGTTAGTAGGGATTTCATGAGGCATACAGGCACAGATATAACATTTTATGCCACATGTCCAGGTGAGATAAGAAATGTCAGCACTACTTTTTCACACCCTGTTGTGTTGACAACACATGCCTTTCCTTTGAATAGATCATAAGGTGTATGAATGACCTTTGGTCTCTGAGAGGCCTATCTGTGCTTTTAAAATGATGAAGCAGATGTTAAACACCTAAAGCTTGTCTGCAGAAAGTCACTTTACTTGACAGTACCCCCCAGAAGAGCTGAGGAAATAAACTTTTGAGATTGGCTGCTTTCCTTCCTTCCTTCCTTCCTTCCTTCCTTCCTTCCTTCCTTCCTTCCTTCCTTCCTTCCTTCCTTTTAAGTGACCAGCTTTCTACCCCTTATCCTGCTGTTCCTCAAATCATGAACCAGGCAAAACCAAAGACAAGCATTCAGCAAAGCTCCCTAGTGACCCCTTGTGTCACTTTGCTGATTGTACTTATTCCTGTAATGCCTCCATCGTTCACTGAACACACTATCAAGATCATGGGAATAAGGGCACTATTTCCAAACCTACCTAGTATGGATAAATAAGGATTGAAACAAGCCACCTTTGATTGTCAGCTTCCTATTTATTTTAATTCATTTGGCCTAGCAAGGTGGAACTGCATTGTGCAACATGGTTGTAACCAGGGTTGCTGCTGCTGCTGCTGCTGTTGTTGTTTTCCTCAAAGGGAGTTTCTCTTCTAGCAAGTCCTAAAAAGCCATTGTGCTTCCTTTCCTCACAGTGAAATCCACCAGCTCTAAACTGCCCCAAAGTGCTTCCATTTTGCACAAACACTTAGCTGGGAACAGGGGAAGTATCATCATGGTGCTTTGGGCTGGATCATTAGGAATGATCATGTAACTCAACTGAACCAGGAAGAGGAGAGTGCTCCAATTTTCTTTGTAAAGTTTACGCAGAACATTCGTCTCTGGCAGATTTATTTTTTCCAAGAGGCTTGTTTCTTTTCTTGGCTTGTCTCTGGGTCTGCCTTCTATTCTCTGGCATTTGCATATGCCTTTTATCCATAAAGGAAAGATGAAGCCACCCTGGGCTTTCTGTCAAGTGCAGGGATAACCAGCACCAACACTCTGTGCTGTATTTTTCTGTGTGGACCTTTCCTCCCCAGCCTCCTCTTCACCCGTGCCAGTCCTTCAAAGCATTGCTGAGGGATCCCCAGATGTGACACTGAATGACAGAAAGCAGTGAGCGGCACAGACAGCTTGTCACAAATGTATTTATGCTTATAAACCAGAGCATTTAGTTGTTTTAGGAATGATTTTAACCCCAGTGTAACTGGACAGCTCTGCTGTCTGACTCTGCCATCCTGTGCACAGCTGCTTGCTAGGGAAGAAGCCCTGATAAAAATGGTTGTTCTTCCGTCAAAGTAAATACAGATTTACTGCAAGTGTCTAGGACATTGACTTCACTCCTCATTTTTGGTAATTGAAATTAAACCAAACCCTTTCCTAAAGCTGGGTGACAAAGCAGTTCATGGAAAACGAGCTCTTGAACTATAATTAAAGTTATCAACAACCATCAATAAAATAGTTTTGCCCAGCCTTTCCCAACCCAGTGAGTTGGACAGAAACTTTAATAATTCCCAGCCAAGCATAGCTTCAAGCAGAAAAAAATTGTGCAGCGTTAATGGGCAGAAAATGACCATTTATTTGCAATGTATGCATACTTACCATTGAACTTAATGGGACCTACTTCTAACATAGGATTGCATCATCATCATCATCACCACCACCACCACCACTACCACTATCATGCAGGGAACAAGTGATGATTTGCTTCAAGCACCAAATTCATAACCATGGTTAATTAACCCCCTAATTAATGCAGAAAGACCTTAGCTTAGTGGTGAGCAACTGCCATGGCATGGCATGTGTAAGGTCCCGGGTTCAATCTGCAACCTGTCCAAGTAGGGTTGAAGAGATCCTGTGTAAGGCCCTGGAGAGCCACAGGCCCCGTTGATGGTATTGAATTGGATGGATCAATTGTCTGGCTCAGTTCCTCTGTTCACACCATGGCTATGCCTGTGCAAGATTTAGGCAACCCATCCCAAAACCTTGTCCCTTTAGAAACAATATGGTATACTTGAGCTTTGAAAAGGGCCTCAGGAGGCCTGCGCCACATACTTATGGAATGCTCAAAAGGTTTTGCATGTATTCTTTGTCATCTTGCAGGCAACTTGCACAGTAGGTCAGCATTCTTAAACTCATTGCTGCTGGAAGGATGAGGCAAACCGATAATGGCTTGCCTAAAGCCACTTACACTGCAGTCCTTTAAGCTCAGTGGGACTTAAAGGTAAAGGTTAAGGTAAAGGTTTCCCCTTGACATTAAGTCCAGTCATGCCTGACTCTAGGGGGTGGTGCTTATCTCCGTTTCCTAGCCGAGGGGGCCAGCGTTTGTCTGCAGAAAGTCTCCGTGGTCATATGGCCGGCATGACTAAACACCGAAGTGCACAGAACACTGTTACCTGCCCACCGAAGTGGTACCTTTTTATCTACTTGCATTTGCATGCTTTCGAACTGCAAGGTTGGCAGGAGCTGGGATGGAGCAACGGGAACTCACCCCATTGTGCAGATTCAAACCAGCAACCTTTCGATCAACCAGCCCAGCAGCACAGCGGTTTAAACCACTGTGCCACATGCAGTCCCTATCAGTGGGACTTGTTCCAAAGTAAATGTATATAGAATTACAGCCTTAATGAATTCATGACATGGCGGAGGCTCAATCTGAACCAGGGTGTTCCTAGTTTGGGCTGTTAGCTCAGGGAGCCACATCAGTGAACATATAAAGAAAGGCTTAGTGACTTCACTGTGCATGTACATGAGGGCACCTTGAGTGTAACTGCACATGACCCCAATTTAGATGGGGATTGTGGCAATTTGGGAGGGGAATGTATTCCTCCAGTTTTGGTCCTGAAATTCCACAACACTCTTGGCAGAGGGGTTAAAAAGCAAAAACAAAACAAAAAACCCATCCCCATTATAATCTTTAAAAAAAAATCTCACAGGCAATTAGGGTCCAAAATGGGCAGAGGGAAGCCTAGGTGCCCCTTCTGAATTGGAATGCTCCTGTGCAAAACTGCATGCATTTACACCCAAGTAACCAAACCAGTCATGCATAGCTCTGCTGTGAGCATTCACAGATTGTTTCACTTGGCCCTGATACTGCATATCCACCCATTTCTAAGCTACATTATTTATTTCCAAGGAGCATCTTCAGGATCCCATTTGATACTGCAATGTGTATGGGACAGATGCCTAAACAGATTCATCAGCTTTCTGTTTAGATGCAGACAGTGTTTGTTTTTTCTCTGAGCAACATCTCTCTTTCTTCTTACATCTGGAGCCTATTTGTGTCCAACCTATTTATTAATTTTTGAGTAACAAACACTGCAGAGGATGTGCTTTGAAGTACTTGAGCAGAAATTTTTGATGGCTGCATGAGGTCCTTTTCCTGGAAGCCAGTAAACATGTTTCCCCCATCCCCAGACTAGGATTAACTCTTCAGGATATATACATGTTTTGGATGTTAAGAAGAGTCAGCCTATTCCCGCCATCCCCTTATGTTTAGTCGCCTTATAGCTTCAGAAAAAAAGTGTGCTGACTATTCTAACCGCTTGATCTTGGTATTCCAGTTTCAGCTTGCAAGGCTGCCCCTGAGTTGGTGGGAGGCATTTGTGCATGCAAGCTGTTTGGATACTGTACAAGAAATGCCACTGTCCATTATATAAGGCTGCTGTGGGATGAGTGTGGAGGACCGAGCAAGTGGGATGAGGGAGCGGGAGGGACGCACGGGCCAGTACGTGGATGAGAGCCAGGGCCAAGTGATACAGGTGCTCACCTAAAATACGGACCCAGTGAAAACACATACAGGGGCAAAATTAAATATTCCTCTAATTACATGCATGCTCCTCTGTGTGTGATTGGTTTATTTACTTCCGAGTACATGCAGCCCCCTGTTCAGACCAGGACCATGGCACTTTGCAGGTAAGCTCTGTCCCCCATCTGTTTTGGTCCCCAAAGTCCAATACACATACACAAGAGGGTGGGATAAAACAAACAAAAACGCCTTTATTTGAATGGTCCAAAGAAAAAGAGAATACCCCATATAAAGCAGGGAGGAAAAACACCCTCCCACAGTTTTCCTGTGCTCCTAAGTCTTGAGTGCAGTCAACTGGTTCCTGAGAAGTGATCCCCAGAGCTCCTTGAATAGGGAATGTGTGAGCACTGGAACAAGAATTTCCAGCACATTTGACACCCAAATTAAGGACTTAAAGACTATACTACCCTGACACTTGAGATGGTGGTGTTCAAGGTATAGAGAGAGAAGCAATAAAAGTACCATCAGAGCAAAATAAACCATCTGAGAAATGCACTTTCTTTGCAACATGGTAGATATTTCAGTATTCTGAGCTTGAGAAATATTAACTCAGGTGACATCCTTTTTATGTTCAAGTCACTTCTGCATGTATATGTTGCCTTACTCTCCATTTCTATCTCTGGCTTTCACCACTAGGAAGCATACTCACTAATAAAAACTCTTACGCTCATTTTTTTTTAAGCAGCTACGCAGGTTGTGCGATGATCTTCGCCAGTTGGATAGTGCTTCGTCACAAGAACCATTGTGGTGGAAAGCGCAGGTTTTTCAGATAAATCCCAGAGACAGTTTTGACCTACTGTGCCTATTTAAAAGGTGGTGGACTGCTTAGATGGTTGCTGCTATTATATTGTACTTCTGGAAATAGAGCAGAGCAGAATTGGCACAGGATGGCTTCTTGCATGAAGCTGCGGAAAAGTGTGTGCAGTGCAATTCCCACAGTTTCCCAGAAGTCATCATCTGAACAAGGTCACAGAAGAATGAGGAACAGTTCTTTCATCACTTTTGCCACTATCTTGAAAAAAAGAAGGCACAGCTGAAAAAGGGAAATTAATTTTAAAAAAGCAAAGTTAATCATGCAGTGGTCTCCAAAAGTCATGCAAGTTTTATATTTCACATTAAAACGCTGAATTACGAAATGATTTGGTGTGGTGGGGGAAGCATGGAAAGCAGTAGCATAATTTAAGGTGGGAAATTAGGAAAGAGGTGCAGGGAGCCAAAATAGGACTGTGAGCCCTGGGAAGAGATAACACAGAGGTAAAAATCAAGCCAAAACAAGTGTACAGTGGTACCTTGGCTCACGAACTTAATCTGTTCCAGGACTCTGGTCATGACCCAAATTGGTCATGAGCCAAGTTAAATTTCCCCATAAGGTTCAATGTAAATAAGGTTAATCCGTTCTGTAATCATTTTTTAAATCAGAACAATGTGAAGCAAAGTGACAACAACAAAGATCATGGCCATCTCCCCCCCCCCCCCACCCGAGCACAAGCACAGCCATCTCCCCGCTCCCCCGGCACAACCGAGATCGCACCTGTCATCCCTACACACGCCCGTCATCCTGGCACGCTGGGGAGTGTGGGGGAGAGACGGGCGCGATCGTGGGCCCACTGGGGGAGGAAGAGATGGGTGCAAATGGCTCGCTGGGGGATGGAGAGATGGGTGCGAATGAGGCATGCTGGGGGAGGGAGAGACAGGCACAAACAGGGCGTGCTGGGGGAGGGAGAGATGGGCACGATCTTGGTCGTCTCCCCCCCCCCCAAGCACGATCGCAGCCATCTCCTCACTCGGGGGGGTGGGGAGATGGCTGCAATCTTGCTGGTTGTGGGGGAGGGGGAGCGGCCGAGATTGCACCCGTCTTTCCTGCAGGAGCACGCCCATGATCACGCACGTCTTCCCTGGAGAAATGCAACTGCGATCGTAGCCATCTCCCCAAAAAAATATTTTGGGGGATTCAGTGTATGTAGTATGTATGCATGCATGCATGTAAAGTTGGTATACAGGACCTACAGGCTCTTCTGCTTGTGGCAGATCATCTGCCCCTTCTCTTTGAGGGTCTCCCCCTCCACCACAGTTCCCCCCTTTCTTCTGACTCTTTGTAGCATGTTTAGAGGGATAAAGGAGCTGTTGCAGGAAGGAGGACAGGGCAGAATCTCCATCCATCACTGGATACAATCCAGCTAATGGAATAGGATCCAACCACCAATGTATACTCAGTGGGCCTGTTCACACACAACAACAAGCCAGCATGGGACACACACTCCACCAATCTGCATATTACACTGTGGCAGGGGTGTACCATGGTTTGTTGCATCCGGTCAACGTGATGAGTGCAGATGGTTGATGTGCATAACAAACTACCCACAACCTTAAAACAGACCATGGGTTTGTTTGTTAAACATACCAACAACTCGCCATGACCAAGTTCACATGACACAAGCTGTAGCATTCCCCTTCCTGTATGGACTTGTATTTGCAAACTGGTAGCTGGTATGCAGCACAGAAGTGCTACAGAAAAAATAGTCCGTGGTAGTTTATCATGACTGAGCAGGTCAGTGAGTCGCAAGTTAACATGAATACTACCCACCAGGCCTCCACATGCATGCACTTTCTCTACCAATATCAGATGTGTTCATGTAAACGTTCCACTAGTAATGCATAGAGGTCCACATCATACAAAAAGCCATTTATGTATTTATGTATGTATGTATTTTGTTTCATTTTTACAAGTTAAAATTTGCTTTCTTTCCCCAGGATTCCAGGGAAATCCAACATCAAAAACAAACAAATCTGGTATTAAACCTGCACAATTACATACTGAAAAGCAAATTAATATGCAATAAATTTTCAACCAATGCAATTGCTTTGATGAGCAGACCTTAACTTCAGCAGTAGCATTACATCTTGTGCTTTCAAGCCTTTGTCCTGAAGCACTCTTCATATTTCCTGAATGTATGAAAGGGAAAGCGGGACAATTGTGCCCCCATATGCCTACGGGCCCAATCCACCTCTTCGATGGATTTGATCTAAAAGGTCTGCAAAACCGTCCTTGAACAGGCAGGCTCCCTAATCATAATGGCAGCTCTTATGTAAGGGCAGTTTTGTATAAGTATAGCTTTATAAATCTAGCAATGTTGAGGACACATAGCAGGTGAACTGAGAAGCTATTAACAGACACAGCTCTTTCTGCTCAACACATCTTTTAAAAAATCCCAGTGGTGTATATTCGAACTCTGAGAGTATCCCAGTGGTGCATATATGAACTCTGAGAGTCCTTTAATGATGCCTATGGTATGTCATGATAAAGATGGTCTATATAAGGTACAGTCCTCTGAGAATGCCTGCAACCCTCTGAACTCAGAGGATTATGGGGCATCCTGTGCAGAGCTGGAGGGGTGTGGAAGTACAAGTCACCTCAACACATTTTGCAATTTACCAGCCTGCCCCTGGGATGTGGCTTCTGGAATCCATCCTTCTTGTTTAAAAGAACACTCTAATGTCTCCTTTTAGCATGCTATATTTTAAAAATTCATAGAGCTGTACATATAGAGTGCGACATGAGTCATCAAGTTAGTCTTTAGCAACAAATGTGGTGTAACCTAGGGAAGCTGCATTACACTGAGGCAGAGGACTGATCCATCTAAATCAGTATTGTCTACACTGATTGGCAGCAGCTTTCCGGGGTTGCAGAAAAGACTTGTTCCCAGTTGTACCTGCTGCAAACGCTCAGGTACTCCCCTTTGAGCCCTTGGCATGCACTCAGTTCCGGTCTTTTGCTAAGGCAAGAAAGTTCTCTGTTGTATTTCTACTTATGAAAAGTAGAAGTTCTTGAGATCCACGAATGAGTTCCTCTGGCCCAGGATTTTGTGGTGTTGTGCTGGTCACCATGGAAAACAGCAAAAGCAGGTCTGTAATGGAGGGCACATTTTGTTACCAATGTTTTATTACTGATTTTCTACAGTGCTTGTGCAGCACTTAGTGAACATTCTGGGTCCCTGAAACCTCCTGCAATTATTCACCTACAATTAGGTTTGTTATGACATAACTTTAAATGGAAAGCACATGCTTCTGAGCGCTGGTGTTTGAATTTATGCAAATATATTAATGTATGCAAATTTGCAATTTCCCAGATTTTTCTCAGAGGTTACTGGCAGTTACTCAGTTGTGGATTTTGTGTGTAACTGGATGAGGGATGGTGATTCTCATCTGCCAGAAACTAGCTGAAACAATTAACTCATTTTTATATATATATTTGCTTTCATCCTAGTGATCTCCTGGTATGCAAGGACTGCTCAGTTTCATGGCCCATTCCTAACAGGCCCATTTCATTGTTTATGATATAGTCATTTAGCATGTACCCCTAGGGAGATGGTCAAACATATCAATGTTTCCAAGCAATAGGCATATGCTTGGAAATTTGGGAGGTGGAAAGGGCAGTACAAAACCACCTCTCATTTGACTCCCCAGATGAAAACTGTGGTTGTATCATAAAACTTAAGTCAAGCTGGCATCCTAAAGATGAGGTGTATTTAGGCATCTGATCCCTTCATCTAGATTCAGTCCTGATTTCAGCTGGTTAGCTAGTTTCCTAAAGAGGAAACTGAATATATAAACTGGGACTAATTGTCCAGTGCATGTAGGGGAAGAAGATGAAAGCTATTTTGTGTAGGGCCTGGATGGACGTACTCTTAAAACAGCCATCTTCTACCTTGACATCTTCCACGAACCTTCTTATGCTTGTGGTTCTCTAAATCCAAACCAATATAGTGAACACCAAAGTTAAGTTTGGTCAGAAAGGATACTTATTCCAAAACAGAGAAGCAAAAAGAGCAGCTAGATCCAAACCATTGGGCACATCTCCAAGAACCCAGAGTCTGGGAGGCCCCCAAATGACCCCTTGAACTGGCAGTGGTAGCTCCTTCTCCCTGCTCCCTCTTTTGGCCTGGTCAACCTGTGGTAGCAAAAAGTGGTGGCCAACTGGACAAGTGCAGCAACTGTAATCAATTGGGTGTCACCTTGGAGGGACACAGCCCATGTGAGCACAGGAGGGCCATAAAGCCTGCTCTTCATTGCTCCAAGCTTAATTTTAAACAGAACACATTTAAATGAAGTACCAGATTAGGAGGAGGAGCTAGAGTTGCTGCTGTCTCCACTACTACCACCAGGGTTATTTCCTTTTTTTAATGAAGGAAAGGAAAGTTGTGCATGGTGGCAACACAGTGGCGGTGTGTGTTAATGCTGCCTCCCCCAGCACCAAGGTCGCAATTTGACCAGGGTTGCTCAGAGCCAGCTCCATCCTTGGAAGAATGCATCACTGCCTTGCTTCTAATCTTTTAACTGTAGTTGAGTCTACGTGTGAAGTAGTTCCAAGTCTTTCAAAAAAGTACCTTCCACTACTATGGCATTAATGCACTTTCGCTTCTTCCTGCATCAAGTAATAGTAAATGTTCAGAAACTGCACAGGCATTCTGCTCCAACAGCTATCATTTCCAATGTGACATGCACCGGATGATCTCAAAGAAAAATTGCAGGCATTCCGTATGGTCTTCAAGATTGCACCATATGCCCATAATAAATTCTTTGCCACCACAAATGGCTTAACAAATCTGATTTCCTTCAGCACACCTAGGAAGTGTTGTCCTATTAGGGACTTCAAGTGTATTAGCAGAGGCTGATAAGGTTTGGTTTACCTGACTTGGTGCAAGACTGAAAAATATCCCATTTCCTATTCTTGAAACTATACAGCTATCTTTATCATTTGATCTGACAAGAAGTTTCTTTGACTTCCTAAACTAATATTTCTGCAGCAAAATGCTGCTCTAAGGCTAGCATAACTAGATATCCAGTATGTATAGCAAACACATCTTGATCATAAGCCAAGCCTATGGTGGGAGCCATGAGTGGGTAATTTGTGGCCTTCCAGGTGTTCTGCCCTCAAACTCCTATCCTCCCTCATCATTAACTGTGTTGGCTAGGGCTGTTGGAAATAGTAGCCCGCACCTCTGGAGGGCCACAAGTTGCCCACCCGTGATTTCAGCAGAGAAAACTCCGACTATTGTAATTCATTTCACTGAATGGAAGCACAGCTCAGCAATCCTTCAAAGGCTACTTTTCAAAGCTGCTTCTGTGAAAGCAGGTAAAAAACTGTAACATGGAAAAAATGCAGTTCAAAACCTAACCAAATTCCTGAATACCCAGCACAATAACCAGATCTCCCCACCTCTTCCTGGAATCAAAATTGCTCTTGAAAGGAAAGAAAGACATAGATATTTGTTTTTGCAGCTTTTCCGAATAGGTATGCCTTTTCTTTTTCCTGTGTTCAGTCCTTTGAACCACAAGAGCTATACTTTGAATCTTTTAATTTCAAGGTGAAATGCTATTATGTGTTTTCCCCAAAGTAGTTCACAATTCAATGGGCAAGATGTCAAGGATAATGTTTTTTTAACAGCATTCAACAGAACCCACTGCAGGAAGAGTGCATCTCATTGCAGTGTCCCTCCCACCAGATACTAGAGGTTGTATTTATATGCTTCAGTTCCTCTGTTGTTATAACATTGAGGTTTTGGGTTGTTATTTTTAATTGAATTGGCATACATTTACAACATAAGTGGCAGTATACAGCTGTATAAAAATGGTAATTAATTGCTGGAACTTCTGTGGTACTGAAAGCAAAAGTAAAGAGCCTTCCTGGTTTTGTTTTCAGGACACAAATATACATTTGGGGACATCTGCATTGTCGATATGACCTTCATGCAGCATGAAGACTGTAAAGAGCTTTGCAGATAGGACTCCAGTTTGCTCTCCAAAGCAAAAATCGAGGCTGGGCTGCCACAGTCCATCTCTCACACATGCACTGCATTTCCCAGATCTGAAGTGTGAACAGGGCTACATATATAGCCATTTAATTAGATGAAGGTCAAACTGTGTACTAACAGGCAGATATTTTTATTTACATTGCCTAGCAATCTTAAAGAAAAGAAAGCTCAGTACAGATTCCTGGAATAGTATTTCATCCTGCTAAGTTTTAGATATGGCATTTTTATCATTAATGTGAATCCCCACACAAGGGCCCTGCTTTGAAGGGGCACCTGTTGAAAAGAACATGGGAGAAGTGGTCTCCATTATTGCATTTAGTTTGATTTTAGGATAGCTGGAGATCACATGTGTGTTTATCGGTGTCACTCAGTCTTAACCAAAATATTATGGGTTCTGTTCAATGTTAGTCTAATTAAGGCCCTTAAGTTCATTTAGGACCAACACTGGATTCAGCCGAATACTTTAGAGTAAAAAAAGTTCTCCTTGGGTGAGCAGGAGATTATAAGGTTCAATAGAAGATCAATGCTAGACGAAGTTTTAGCTAAAGAACAAACTTAGTCTTCAGAAATGAACAAGAAACTGTCTCCCACTTGGTTGCAGTTGGCTGGCTGAGACATACTGGGAACTGTGGCCTTTTTTTTTTTTTTTTTTTGTATCTCAGCATGCATAGGATTGTGCCCTTAGAAGAAATAAGTCAAAGGCAAAGAGAAATGGAAAAGAAAGACAGAGAAAAAAGGAAACTTAAAGGCTGGAGTCCTAAAAGAAATGAGAAGCAAGAGCTCATAGAACTGGAGAACGGGTTGAGAGGTGACAGTGCAAGAATGACTGGACCAGAGAGCTGGTTCTAGCTGAATCTAGCTGATTGATTCATTACACTGTTAATTATCTGGGCTCTTTTAGTGGTATGGATGCATATGTGCAGTCCCTGAGATTCTAAAACTTCTTCCTATTGTTATTTTCCTAAAGTAAAGCAAATACAAGGAACTTCAATAGGTGGCTGATCAAGGTAGAAGATACACATTATATCCTCCTGCCTGGATAATATACATTGCTTAACTGGAACATGAAGTGTCCAGTTTGGGTGAAATCTGGAAGTTTGGGAAAAGACTTTTGTACTTTCTTTGCCTATTTTGAGTGCCTAAAACAGCTCTGAGTTTGAAAGCTAATAAATTCTGATAACCGCAAATTCTAAAACAGCTACATATGCTTGAAAGAGAAACATAATATGCACCTTTCTCTTTGCCCTGATTATGTCAATGAGTTGTATGTCCACTGCTGTCACAATTCACAGTATCTTTTTTCCCAACTTCTGATATAAATTTGGGGATACTATTGTATTTTGGTAGGACTGATTGTTCGAGAAGTAAGCATTGAGATTTCACGTCAGCAAGTTGAAGAACTCTTTGGACCTGAAGATTACTGGTGTCAGTGTGTTGCCTGGAGCTCGGCAGGTACCACCAAGAGCAGGAAGGCTTATGTTCGCATTGCATGTAAGTATTTCCTTTCTTATATCTGTGTGAGTCTCTCTGGATTGGATCATGGAACTTTGCTGCACACTACCTAAGACAAATGGCATGACATTGCCTTTTCTGGAGGCTGTGAGCTGGAATTCTACTCAGAAACATAACACTAAAGTATCAGTACTTCTGTTTTTCTTGGTGCAAGGACTTACCTTTTTGTGAGATGCTCATAATAATGCCCATGATAATGTTATGCAAAAATTAAAGAGATAATAATTCAGCGTCATGGAGAGAGCTACTGGTGATTAAAGTTTTGACCTCCTGGAAGATATGAATGGATGAAAAAGGTTTGATTGTTCCACATTTATTTATTTATTTATTTATTACAAATTTCATTTTAAACCATTTTATCCCTTTTACTACCCAGTTAAGCTTCTTCTCTCCTGTGCATTCTTCAGAGGCTATCCAGTTTGAATGAAGACAGGAGAAACTATCTGGACTTTTGTTGTAGAATCAAACAGATTATGGCTGCTGAAGTAATAGAAGCCATACTTCTGCTGCTTCTGGATAAAGGATAGCATTGTTGCCACAGCAATATTTGCTTTTATTACTATTCTATCAAATGTTCAAAGTAATAAGAATTACTTTTTTTTACTGTCAGGGGATATAATATTATGTATATTTAGACTTTACTTCAATTGAGAATGAATATTATGGGAGCAAACCAAAGCCATCACAAAAAAGGCTAATTTTGAAGAGCAATCTGAGGGAAAATCCCCATTGGCAAAGACCAGTGATTAAAACAGCAATGCAATTATTCACCCAGTATAAGTTGAGTGCCATCTCAAGCCATAAGTTCTGTTGATGCTTGTGATGTAGCCTGAGTTGCCAGGTTCTGTGTGGGTCAGTTCTTTAGCCAGGGTCAGGTTAGGTGACATTTCTCAGGAAAGCAAGACGGGAAGAGATCAGCACCTTGGCAAGCTCTAAGGCTGGTGGCCATATGGGGTTCCCTCTGTGTTACTCTAGCCAGAAGCAGATCAAACCTGACCTAAACGGCTTGGGTCCTGGTTACCTGAAGGAGCGCTTACATCCATATTTGCCCAGTCGCCCCCTGAGATCGGCGGGAGAGGCCCTTCTCCGGGAGCCCTCCGTGAGAGAAATTAGGAGGGTGGCTACTCGGAGAAGGGCTTTCTCAGTGGTGGCGCCTAAGTTATGGAATGCGCTCCCCAGAGAGGTCCGCCTGGCGCCGTCGTTATTTGTTTTTCGGCGCCAGGCTAAGACCTTTTTATTTAAGCAACATTTTAAATGCTAAATACAATTGAATTTTATCTGGCCAGGGCGGCTTATTTTATAATGTGTGTTTTAATTAAGATTATTTTATATGGATTTTAACTTGTTTTATCTATGTTGTAAGCCGCCCCGAGGCTTCGGCGAATGGGGCGGCATAAAAATGTTTTAATAAATAAATAAATAAATAAATTATGCAGGAGCTTAGCTGCTTTAAACTGGTTGTCTATGCCATAGTACTGGCTGAGGAACAGTCTTCTAAAGGGGCTGGCTTGTTTGCACAGCTGGAAGCTTCAGCTATGAAGGACTAGCCATGGTCTGTAGTCTGAAGATGGTAAGTCATATTCTCTGATCACAAAGAGCCAATGCCTGAGATCTTTCTGGGGAACAAAGTCCTGGAGAGAAGGGGTGGCCATGATGCCTGTCCCTGATTGAATCCTCTTACTAAGCTGTCAACTTTGGTGCGCCAAGGGGATAAGATCCTCTGAGGATGAGGGTTCAAAGCTGAGGAGAGCATGTTGCACAGTGATCCATGTTTCCCTACAAGCAATATTTCTGTTCATATCTGGAAAGCACCCATTACAGCTTTAATGCCTTACTGAATGTGCCTTACAAAGATTCACAGTAGTCTATTTTTTAAAGTATTCCATTGTGTTCCAAGTATCCCATTCAATTTTCCATTGTGAATCTATTTCTTTCAAAATAGTAGGTGAAATTAAAAAGAACAGTGTTTTCCAAATTCACCAATCAACCTGTAATATTTGTTTCCCTTGACAGATACTTGAAGCTAAGAGTTGCATCAGGTAGATCTATTATTCTGTCAGTTCTGTAAGGCCTACAAGTAATAGCCCCTAATCCAAAGAATTATATGGAGTCAAACACACCATTATTCTAGTCAAATATATTTTCTGACAAGATGAATGCAGGTCAATGATGGCAGATTAGACCTGTGTAACCATTTCGTTGCACTGTTTTCGCTAGTCTGAATAAGGAATGAATGTGGCCTATTGTACCTTAATGAGAGAAGAAAAGATTTCAACAACCCCTCTTTACTTCATTGACACTCATATTAATATTAAATTCTTTCTTCTCCTGTCACATCTATACTTCTCCCCCACTCCTGACACAACTCAAGGCGAGCAGTTCCTAGAAACACAGATACCCTCCTTATAATCCAAATATTTAATTTTCATTAATTTTCAAAGAGAAGACTGCTTTTCTAATGCAGTATTTGCACTGAAGATTCTCATCCCACTATCATGTGTATGAAATGAGTTTACCTTAACTTACAATGGAAAGAAGACACATCACTCAGAGTTGGGTTTTCTTTGTCTTTGGGAAAAATGAAACAAACAGCTTTTGGGGAATGCTCACAAGAAGCTGGCTATCAGCCTGGCATTTAGCCTGACATTTTAGTCAAAGAGAATTTTTCTTCTAGTAAAATGAATGAATTCAGCAGGAAAAAAGAAAAAAAAGCTTTTATTGGGACATACAATTCTTCTGTGAAACATTATAGAAGCAATTAGAAGAATTCATTGAAAATACCATAAGACAGAGAGATGCTTTTAAATCGTAATCATGGCTGGTTCCAGGGCCCATCTATTACTTCATGACAATCATTTCTGATTCTATTGACTTATTGTTACATTGTTTTCTATTTGTGATACTTGGTTTTTGTTAGCATGGGTGGAAAATAAAGGCAGAGAGCTCAGGGCTTTTGAATTGTTTCCCGGAGTGCACAAATGGAGAGCTAGACCATAACAAGCACTCAAGACTTGTGAAGGGGGCTTGAGCTGGCAGATCCAGACCAAGCTCTGCTCTGTTCTTCATAGTTTAACATTTGTATCTTCTTTATTTATTGCATCTATTTATTTATTTATTTATTACATTTATATGCCACTTCTCTTAGCAGAAGGCTCTCAGGGTGGCTTAAATAAAAGAGTAAAACAACAATAAAACACTACAATTTAATGATAAAATAATGAAACAATAATGAAACAATACAAGAATAAGATAGTTAAAATATATCAACCAAAATAATCAAATTACCAATAAATGCATTTAAACAATCATTTTAAAATGAAAATAATAATAAATATAAGTATCATCTGGGCACTGAACACTATATGGCAGCAGTAACCACTATATAGCAATTGAAACCACTTACTCACCAACGTTACTACAAAAAAGTCTTCAGTTGGTGCCTAAAAGAAAAAAAGCGATGGTGCCAGGTGGATCTCTTCTGGTAAGAGGTTCCAGGCACTATCACAGACAAGGACCTTCTCCTAGCCCTCTTCCCCTCACTTCCTTGTGGGGAGGAACCTGGAGAAGGGCCTCTGATGAAGACCTCAGTCTTCTGGGCAGGGACATATGAAGAGAGGTGGTCCTTCTGCTATCCTGGCCGCAGCCATTTAGGGATTTGTATGTTAAAGTCAGCACTTTGAATTGGGCCCAGATGTCATCCAGCAGCCAATGCAACCTGCAAGGACTGACATGAAAGCCAGCAGGCATATGGCCCTGTTCCAAATCAGTTGCAATGCCTGGACAGTTTTCAAAGGCCCCACATAGAGCGTCTTACAGTAATCTGTATCTGTAGCTGCTATAAACTGAAGATTCTGTTCTTAACTATAAAACTTTAAATGGTTTGCATGCAAGTTACAACCTTTCTCTCATATGAACATGCCTGTGGCTTCAGATTGTCTCTGGAGGACCTGCTGTATGCTCCACCACCGAAAGTGAGAATGCAGGCTATGTCCTGTGCCACTGCACCAGTTGTGAAGCTCTTTCCCGAGGAGGTTAGACTGTCTCCACCTCTGTTTAGTTTTTGGTAGGCTGTTATGCCTAGGCTTTGAATGTGGTTGACTCCATTCATTGTTTTAAAGATGGTTATCTCCCATTCTTTTATGTGTTGCACCTTCTGAACTCAAAGGCTTAGGAGCATCCTTTGCAGGGCAGGAGGAGTACTAGAAGCAATCTCCCTATCCTTGGAGGCAGCCTCGGACCTTAGAGGTGGGAATCAGAGTTCTGAGCCCCTTCTTCCTTGTAGCTGGGATTGAAAACGTTAGGGCAACTATTCCCCATGGTTGAGAACTTGACCTTGGAAAAGGGAAGAAGGGGGTAATTTTGGTGGGTAGAGAGGAGACATAGAAACATAGAAACAGAGCGAGTCAGAAGGGGCCTCCCGGGCCATCTAGTCTAACCTCCGGCACCAGCCAGCTCCGCTCACGACATGCCCATCATGTGCACATCCAGTCTATCCTTGAACACCTGCACCGATGGGGCCTCAACGACCTCTCGTGGAAGCCCATTCCACACCCTCGGGGTCCAGACTGTCAGGAAGTGCTTCCTGGCATCCAAATGGAACCTTGGCTCCCTGAGCTTTGCTCCGTTGGAGCACATCCTTCCTTCCTCTGCAGGGGAGGTCAAGTCTCTACCCATCTCCGTGTGATATCCCCTCACATACCTGTATGTCGCCATCATATCGCCTCTGAGTCTCCTCTTCTCCAGGCTGAAGAGACCCAGTTCCCTCAGTCTTGCCTCATACGGCATCCCCTGCAAACCGGCCACCAACCTGGTGGCCCTACACTGCACTGACTCCAACCTGGCTATATCCTTTCTGTAATGAGGGGCCCAAAACTGAACACAATACTCCAATTGCGGGTGCACCAGAGTCATGTAGAGTGGTAGTAATACCTCTCTTGATCTAGAAGCCACACTTCTGGCTATGCAGAGACCAGAAAGGCAAGGGTGTAAACTCTCCTGTGGCCTGTCCAACCTTCTACTTTTCTTCTGTGAAGCTTCCCAGCTAAACAGATGAAAAATGCAGGGCATGAGGATGTTGGCCAGTGAATCTGAAACATCCTGTCATCCCTCAGATGCTGTCTAAGGGCCATAGGACTGGTCCCTTAATTTGTTTGTATGATACTGTTTTAAAGCTTTTAAATCATGTGTTGTCTTAGACTTCAAGACAACCCAGAACCTAATAAATAATGTATATATAATTTTAGGTGAGGTATGACAGCTATGGAGCAAGTATATATCCTTTCAGAAATTAGTATATGATTCACTGCAGGACTGTGATGAAGTACCATGTTGAACAGAGACAACAATAGCACGGCTCAGTATTAAGCATCTTCTAGCTCTGGTGCCAAGCAGACTGCTCAGCCCAGTATTTCCGTAAGGGGAGATGAGCCACTGTTGTACAGCCTCCACAAGTGTATACACACCTCTTTCATCATGATCAATGGCTACTAGTCAAGAAACATTTTAGAATGGTGAGTGATGGGGGAAGAACAGAATAAGAGCAGAGAAATCAGCAGATGATTAGTGGCTGGGGGAAAGGGGTTGGGATCTGGAAAGGGATGGATTGAACTGGAACCTGGAGCCTGAGGTTTCCTACCTATCCCTGATCTAGGGGTCTAGAATGACCATGGGCTAGCATTACTTGGTCTTGGTCCAGAAAGATAAAATTAAAAGCAACACTGGTTTGCAGTGCATAATTGTGTATTTTATTTTATTGTGTATTTTATTAGATGTTGTAAGCTGCCCCGAGGCTTCGGCAAGGGGCGGCATAGAAATGTTGTAATAAATAAATAAATAAATAAATCATGGATTTTGCTGTGGCTATTCTTAGCTGTGGAAATGGCCACTGGCTGTTATGACTTTAAAAGGGTTGAGACAAATTTTTGGAAAATAGGTCTGTTGGTGGCTATTGGGAATGTTAGCCTAATGGATTATAGGAAATAATTAAGAGAAAATAGCTGAATATAGCTGCTACAGAGAAAGCAGAAGATAGCTGTTGGTATCATACCCTACTTCTAGCTTTCCTAGAAACATCTCGAAAGCATTGGCTATTGGCTATTGGACAGTATAGAAATGTAATATATAAACATTATGTAAAATGCTGACTAAATGTATCTTGGTTTGATACAGCAGTGCTGATCTAATGTTCCTAAGAGTTTTTATAAAACAGAGAATCTGCACAATTTATCTGTTATAAATCAATTCATTCACTGATACTGCAATCCCATGTTTGTCTACTTCAGTGTAAGCTCATTGAATTCAGTGAGACTTACTCCCAGGTAGGCTTGCCTAGAACTGCTGCCCAAAGGTCTTTGCACAGTCCATGGTAAGCTTTAGAAGAGCAAACATTTAAATGGCAACTCAACTTTCACCTCTTCCAGGAAACAGTAACCTAAGTATTTAACAAAAAGTAGATCTGAGATCTGGCATTTTATTGGGATTATGCTTCTGGCAACAAACAAGGTTTTGCTGTCTTTGGAGGTCTTACTGATGCTGATCTTTGACTATCCATTTCAAGGGCTAGCAGTGAGCTCAAGACAGCCTGAGAAACATTTCACAAGTTATTTTAGATGACAAAAATAAAACCACATTAAATTATCAAGTAGGTTTGGTGCTTTGTCAGGGACCCCATGACAGATTGACGCCATATCATATTTAGGTCTTCAACTGAAGTTATCGTAGTCTAATGTAATAGGGCAATGTTGTTAAGGCCATATGTGTGCAATTACCTTTCTTGCCATGAGGTATATAGATGGCAGATCCCCCTCCCCAAGCTGAACTTCTTTGAAAGCTTCTCCTAAGTATGATTTATTGTTTCCATCCAACCAGGCATGTAGAGGTTCACTTTCTCATTAATTAATTGCAGCTGACAGTAGCACACCCTCAAATCGTGCTGTCTGGTCAGTTGGCAATTGTAACCTAGGAGGAGCATCCTCATGACCTTTTATAGTACAACTTTCATTTTACGGGGTTTATCTTTCACATTAAAAAAACCCAGCAAACTAAACTTAGCATGTAAAATTGTCATTCGGACTGAGGTGAGGGATCAGTCAAACTAGCCTTTTAAAGGAAGAAGGTGGGGGTGGAAAACAAACTAGGAAAACAAAACACCGAGATAGCTTCAGCTGCTATGCTCTGCTAATTGAGAAGCACTTTTGCCTTTTTGATATTAAAATGCATGCTTTCAGGCATCTTCATTTTTTCAGGTGAATAACTGCACTTGGTTATTTTGGGTAATTGCTCAGTGCCAAAACCTCCAGCTTATGTTGTCAGAATAATTATTGTTGTATGATCAAACCCTTGGACTGAAATGAAACGTTGAAGTCAGTTTAGTAAAAATTTAATGGGAAGGAATTCTTCTCAAATTACAATTAGAAATGGGGAAGAAATTAGCTTGGCTTGCATTTCACTGTAAATGTACCTAACTGTGCACTTTCAAGCCAATATACAAAATGAAACCCTGATTCTTCAAAATTCACTAAATTAAGATCTCAAGTTTTAAAAAGAAAATGTGTAGCTTGGGGAGAAATGCACATAAACTGCATGTTTCCCTGAAAATAACTTGGGAAAATCACTTCCAAAAATGTGTACATTAGGGAAAATTGTGTACAGAAATTCTAATGAATATTCATGCAATTCTTTTTTAAGTCTCAAACTTTAAAGGGAACCAAACAAGATTGGAAAAATAAGGAACCAAGGATGCCATCCAGTGTGGCTTCCCATAAACTTCCAAACTCTGAAGGTTACAGACACCTGATGAAATGAGGGAAGATCTCAAAAGCTAGGATTGCCTTTGCACCATCCAAACATGTAGATAGCTGATTTTGATCACCCGAATGTCACCATCTTCTCACAAAGAGAGACTGTAACACTGCCAGGGTTCCTTCAAAGTTTATAGAAATCTACCTAATACCAAGTCAGATTGTTATTCCATCCAGCTCAGTATTCACCACAGTAGCTTTCTAAGGTTTCAGAAAGGAAAGTTTCCCAGCCCTATGTGGAGTTGCTGGAAACTGAAACTGGGATATTGGACATGTGTGGAGTTGTCTGTCATGGCCAATGATCCAGTTTTTGGGGTGAGCCAGTAATCTGGTTCTTGCATTGGACATATATACCCCTGCAAAAGGGTCTGAAACATGTAAGCTGGATTTGCAACAGACAAGAAGAGAAGTTGACTAAGCCACATGTGCTGCAGCTGATGCTTGCAGAACAGTCCTGAACCAAAGCTCAAGCAACTGATCTGGCATTATACCCTGCCAAAATGGTAGATCTCGTGGGAAACATGCAAATTCTTCTGAGACCTGCATGGATTGTGATATAAATATAAACAAGAAATGGCTTTTTCAAAAGAGCTCTGCCAAGAGTACCTTGGCATATTCATGAATGCCTTGTTATAGGGCCAAAAGAGACATGGCATTAAAGATGTAGCAAACTGCTATATATTTTGCTATTTTTTACTCTTGTGTAAGCACAGAGCACTTGGTCCTGATGAGAACCATAGTACGGGGGTAGGAAGACTTTGATTTTCCTTCTTCCACTTTTGTCCAGACCCCTCCATGAACACACCTACAATTTATGTTGCCAAATAATGATCAGTGCGGGTTTGGGGGCTGTGTGTTTTTTTTTTTTTGGATCACTGTTCAGCACTATGCACAGTAGAGGGGAGGGGGGTTAATTTGGATCAGCAGAAGGAAGGACTAAAGCTTCCTAATCTCTACCTCTCCAACACTGCTAGAGTTCTAATCTAGATAAGGTTCTAGACACGATGTAGTTTTTGTTGCCTTTTTAACTCAATCTCTGCTTTGGTCCAGAGATACCTGTGTGACATCTTATGTGTTTGGAATATTTTTGGGGGACGCTGTCATCACAATAAATTATTCTGTGCCAAGAAGTCCTGAAAGACGGGTAAAATATTCCAGACCTTTCTGCCTCAATAATTCTTGCTGCCCTAATAAACCAAAATCTCTTGTGGCACATTGGTTTCTGCAGTACTTTTGTACATTGCTAAATCTGAATTTCAGTGCAGGTCTAGTAAACTAATACTAGATTATTTTGCAACAAACACCACCGTATGAGCTTCTATTCTTGGTGCTGTTTAAGCCTCTACGTTCAAATCACTAATGCCACAGATGCTTAATAGTCCTTATGCAATTTTTAGAAATGCTTTATTTGAACCCAGGTTGATAATTAGTAGATAAACTGATGAGATGGATTTGGCAGCTACTTGTTGGCAATAGCCATTTTAAATTAAAAGTGCTTTGGATGGAGGAGAAAACAAGAAAAATAGTTCTATGGCTTAATCAGTGAACACTCATTCTCTCAATTTGGAAGCAGGAAGTATTCACTGACTTGCGGCCCAATTTTTTTTATGTTTGATCAGTGGTAAGTCAGACTGAGCTGCCTACATCTATGACAACCTCAGACAATGATGCACAATTTGTTTATTGAAACAGTTATTTCCTATCTTTATATGTAAACAGTCCAGGTGGCTAACAATACTTAAATGCAGAATTGTCATAAAAATCAGCTACAAGACATAAGACAATCAACAAACTATTAACAGCAGGCATAATGACGAAGAGGGAAGCCTGTCCTTTCACCGAAAAGATAGAATGGGCGGACTTGCATTCCATGCCATTGGTACCATGGTAGTGTTTTCATCTATTTCATGGCAGCCTCCACGGTATGTGATATTTCCACTTAACAAACTCTGCCTTCCATAATTTAAATGGAATGGAGTAGGACCCCTGAGGAAGAACTTAATGATCATTTGGACTCACCATAATCAATTTAGTCACATTTATTAGTAAAAATTAGAAGGAAGCACAATCCTATGGCTGTTAGGTAGTGTCTAGGTGTCTGTAGATTTTTTTTTAACCCAGCTGTGAGGCCAGATAATTGCTCAGACCTCATAGCTGGATCTTGGCAATGGGAGTGCTTTCCCAACACCCTGCAATTGGTGTGGAAAGAATCACACCAGCTATATCTTCTGGTCTTGGAGACAGGATTTAGTGGGTATGGAGAATGTAGGAGACAAGTCACACCAAGATGTGAGTCAAAATCAGCCATCTAATTGTTTGTAGAATGAGCCTTTGTCTCCATGCTCCTTTTCCCTGCATAAGAAGCTCACAATCTTCTAAACATAGAGGGGTTGTGAACATCCAGATTGGACTTGCACCCTTGATTTATTTATTTATTTATTAAAACATTTTTATGCCGCCCCATTCGACCTGAGTGCTTCCCAGCTTAAATGGATGGCCTTTGGCAAGTTGTACATTTTGTGCCTCTGTAAGGTAACGCATGTTGATTAAGAAACTTGCAGTCTATTGTAAATTTATTTGTCTTCCACTTACTATATTTAAACACAACAAGGAATTCATGTGTGATGAACCAAAAGCCCAGCTGCACATGATCCTAGGTTGTGGCATAACTGTTATGTGCCACAGATATGCAAATGACATTCTGGACAGCAGGAAAAAGGGAAAGCAGCATATAAACAATATGAAAGACTACACACAAGTTTCCCCTCTCACATACACCATTTTTGTCATCATATGTTTGTTAAGACTAGACACACAAGCTGCAATTTTATTTGCTCCAGAGTAACCTTGCCAAAAATACGTGGGCCTTCTGGTATGCCAGTGGTAGGTTGCAGTCAATATATTGTGGCAGAAGATAGAAGCGGGAGGAGAAGTACAATCCTCTTGTTCTTTATCTCATGACTAGAGATTTTTCATTTTTAATAAGTACATTAAAATGATGACTGTTATATTTGGTGGGAGAAGAGAGCAGCATAAAGTGCTCAGCTTGCTACAGTTACTTCCCTTAATGACTAGTTCCGCCGATTTCCATACAAATCGCACTGTGCCACTGCAACATAATTAGTGCTTTGTAGCACATGCAGAAGAAAAATCCACTTTTCTTTCTGTTCTGACCACCAGAGTTACTGTTTATTGAGGCTGTGTAATTAGTGTAACCTCTGGAGGGGTCTTTCTGAAGTTCAGGGGAAAAAACTTTTAAAAATGCCTCCAACATGCCTGTTCACTAAGCATATAACACAATTAACAATAAAAAGGATGATGGGAAAAAGTGAAGAATGCACATCCATAGAAAGCAGTTTAATAATTGCAGGATTTGGTACCTATCTGATGATATATAACAATGTGGTCAGTAGGAGAGCAGAACTTTTCTGCAAAAATTAATACGGGGAAATATTGCAGACCTCAAACATTCACCAGGGTATCATCCATAAATCTGAAGCAAAGAAAACAATTGGTGGAGGGAGTGGGAGCTAGCAGAAAAATCAACCCTGAATTCTCTGCCCCTTGAGAACATGCGAAGGTAGTTAGAAACATAGAAACAGAGTGAGTCAGAAGGGACCACTGAGCCACCTAGTCTGACCCCTGGCTCTGCTTATGACATGCCTACCATGTGCATGTCCAACCTATCCTTGAACATCCTCACCAATGGGGTTTCAACCACCTCCTGTGGAAGCCCATTCTATACCCTTGGGGTCTTAACTATCAGGAAGTACTTCCTGGCATCTACCTTGAATCTTGGTTCCCTGAGTTTTACTCCTTTGGAACATATCCTGTACTCCTCTGCAGGGGAGAACAGGTCTCTATGCACCTCCGTGTGATACCCCCTCACGTACCTGTATGTCACCAACACGTCCTATCACAGTCTCCTCTTCTCCAGGCTCAAAAGACCCAGCTCCCTCAGTCTCATCTTAAACAGCTTTCCCTGCAATCCAGCCACCAACCTTGTGGTCCTACATTGCACCAATTCCAGCCTGGCTATATCTTTCCTGTAATCTGGAGCCCAAAACTGAACACAATACTCCAGTTGCAGGTGTTCCAGAGTCATATAGAGTGGCAGTAATACCTCTCTTGAACTAGAAGCCACACTTCTGGCTATGCAACCAAGAGAGGTGCTCACCCTCTTGACCACCGCAACACACCGCTGACTCATGTTTAGCCTGCAGAGGACCAGTACCCTGAGATCCCTTTCACAATGCTGCTCCGTAGCCATTTGTCTCCTAACCAGTACTTATGATACCCATTCCTATGCCCCAAGTGCAAGACCTTGCACTTATCTGCATTGAACAACATCCCGTTATTCCCCTCCCACTTCCATACTCTGCCCAGATCCTTCTAGATCTAGAGTACCTGCTCCTCAGTTGGGGCCATTGCACCCATTTTAGTATCATCTGCAAATTTGATCAGCAGACTGGTCATCCGCACTTCCAGGTCATTGATGAAAAGATTGAAAATCGGTCCCAGAACAGAGTCCTGGGGGACTCTGCTCATCACTGGACACCATCCCGATGATTCCCCGCTAATGGTTACCTTCCGCTTTCGGTCAGTCAACCATGCCCTAATCCACCGGACAGTGCTTTGGTGTATCCCAAAACTCCTCAGTTTCTCCACCAGGATATCATGGGGCACTTTGTCAAAGGCCTTGCTGAAATCCAGGTATACCACATCCACTGCATCCCCTCCATCCAGCCACCTCAAAACCTTGTCATAGAATTCCACAAGGTTTGTCTGGCAGGACCTGTTTTTGCGGAAGCCGTGTTGTGTGGCTGCCAGCCTCCCTTCCTTATCTAGGGTTACGAGATCTCTCGCTATTATGAGTCTTTCCATTGTCTTTCCTAGTTGTCAATAGGTATTGTAAAAGTAACTCAGGGTACTTTTTGTGTTCACCATAGGACCAAGGTGTGAACTGTAGGTCACGTATGGCCCTTGATTGGTTTCATATGGGATGGTGACCAGAAGGAGGGGTGGGGGCGAAGGAGAGAGAGAGAGAGAGAGAGAAGGTATAATCATGCAGTGCTGCACACCGTGTCCAGTCTTGGCTTTGGCTTCATGTGGCAACAGATCTAGCTCTGCTTACCATTAAGTAAAGCACCCGGTTGACTTTTCCCATGTTTGGTAGTTCCTTGGTAAAAGGTCCCTCATCTTTTAGGTGATCTTGCTTCTGCTTCCTATTGCAAACACTACAATTTAGGTTAGTGATAGGGAAAGTGTGATTAGATTGCAACTCCTATCAGTCCTAGCCAGCATCACCAGTGAGGAGCACTGATGGGAGTTCTAGTTCAACAACATTGGAAAGAGCACACATTCCCCATCTCTGACTGAGATGCAGTGGCCTAGCTTTAGAAAGGATCTGCTGGCTCTGGTGTGTCTGTATGATCTCACATAAGCAGCTGCTATCCCATCCATCTAAATACCAATCTCCAGGAAGCCTTTGGCACCATCCTCTCAGTCCCCATTCCCTACTGTAACATAACCTGAACATATCTAAGTGACATCATGCATATTTTCCCCTGCTTACCCTGCCTCCATTTCCTTTCCGGTCCTGTGTTGTCTCCCATTTCATGTCCACAGCGAATTTTACTTATCAGAAAGTCAAGGAAATTAGAATAGTCTCCACAAAATTTACCATAAAATGTACTAATGAATGACTGGACAGGGCTAAATTTTTCTCCACAAGCTCAAAAGCCACGGCTATAATGTCACAGTCAGTAAAATAGCTACTCGCACAGGAACAGATTTTGAATGGTCATGTAGCATTGGCTCATTTGGGTCTGTTAGGAATGAATATGAGCAAATGCAGTTGTACCCTGTGCAATTTCCAGGCTAAGGGGCAGCAAGAAAGGCAAGAATCACACCAGCAAACAGCTTTACCAGGTTAAATAACCACAATAACATCACAGTTGTCCAATATTTATGTATGTTGCCTTTCTATATATACTTTGCTTTTGCTGTTGTGTGCTGTCAAGTCATTTCTGACTTAGGACAACCCTATGAATGAAAGCCCTCTGAAATTGCCTATCCATGATCAATAACTCTTCTAAATTCAAGGCTGTGGCTTCTTTTATGGAGTCAATCCATCTCTCATTTGGTCTTGCTTTTCTTCTTCTGTCTACAATTTTCCCTAGCATAATAGTCTTCTCCAGTGAGCCTTGCAGCATCAATACAAATGTATTCATTACTCAAATTTATATACGGCTTTCTTCAAAGTGATCAAAGCAGTGAATATAAAAAGAAATGCCACCAGAATGGCAAATACTGTTGCAGGAAGAGGACATAAAATGTATGCATATGCATTTAAGTAAGTTTGTATAGTCAAAGATGTGTTTTCCCCATTTGTAATGTATGACTGTGAGAGTTCTGTGTGCTGAAGAATTGACGCCTTTGAATTGTGGTGCTGGAGAAGACTCCTGAGAGTCCCTTGGACTGCAAAGAAATCATATCAGACAATCTTACAGGAAATCAACCCTAACTGTTCTTTATAAAGTCAGATACTGAAGATGAAACTTTGGCCACCTACTGAGAAGGAAGAACTCACTGGAGAAGACCCTAATGCTGGGAAGAATTGGCAGCAAAAGGAGAAGGGAACGGTAGAGGTTGAGGTGGCTGGATGGAGTCACTGGGGCAATGGGTGTGGGCTTGGGTGGACTCCGGGGGATGGTGGAGGACAGGAGAGCCTGGAGGACTGTTGTCCATGAGGTCATGAAGGGTCCGGCATGACTTGGTGATTAAGCAAATATTTAAATGTGGGGGTGTGAGTAGAGCAGGAAAGAGCCTTTGTTTTTCAGGTCAGTGCTCAGCTGCCTCTCCATCATACAAGCCCATGATGCCTTGCATAGGGTGCAGTCCATTCTGGATGCCTGCCACCCTCTAAACTGAAAGGAGTGCGCACTCCCTATGCAAGCCACAAGGAGCACAGAGGCAAAGGTCACCTTTGCACACTCCCTACTGTGCGACACACTTAGACAAGCGATTTTGGTTTGGCCGTGGAGTATGAAGGAAGGAGGCTGAAGCCTCAGATAAGCAGCCAGCATGGTTCTTTCCACACTGGCTGTGAGGAGGTTGTTTTGAGCTTGGAGTCTTATTTTTCTTTTTATTATTACTACTACTAGTAGTATTGTATTGTATCATTTTTGTATCCTGCCCTTTACAATGTCTCCGGGTAGCAAGACACTGGATTGAGCTTCTGAGTTGAGCACCGGGCATCCGTCCATCTACATGCTGTCTAGCACACATAGGGGTGCGCAGCCCCTCAGTTAAACAGCTTCTGCTTTACAGCCCCTCTTGCCCTGCCTCCATTGCAGTCTTATTTTGCAGCCTCAGCCCAGCCCCATGCAGACAAAAAGATGATAAAAGTACCCATAAGGCTGTGGAAATCATCTACATAATTGTAGAATTCTGTCAACTGATTAACTGTTTTGGAATATCTGGAAAAGAAATAAGCATATCTTTGTGCAATATTCTGAAATCAAATCAAGAATAACTCAATACATGTATTTTAAAGGAAAAAATCAATCTCAATGATTTGTTCTTTCTGAACTTAATTTAAAAGCATCTTTTCAAGCAGAGCTATCTAAAAAGCACACTTTTCTAAAAGTTTGTTTTAATAAACAGAAATTTAAAGAGTAACTCATTTTCATATATCATATTCTATACAGATAAGATGAATGTGGCAATGAAAAGTGGGGAAGTTTTCTGATTGATTAGTGTTTATCTCATGAAAAAGACATTTGTATTTTTCTAAAGGAACTTAAAAGCCCAAACATAATTACATGTTCATTACTGACACTCAGCATTTTGTTGACATTTTTCTTCTGTAGTCCAGTGCCCAAGCATTATTTTTCTGAAGTTCATTTCCACATCCTTGTCTTGAGAACCCTGACAGTGTTGTGAAGAGAAAGCTTGATGGGCCCAAAAGAGATTTATATTGTTTCTCTGCAGCATATTAAAGGAATAAGGCACCAAGTCAATCAGATAAAATTATTGTGAAGGATATTGTCCATTATACCTCCTGAACTTTCATCTTTATGAAGTTATAAGAAATGGCTACTAATATATATACATTAATCCTGTGGGGTGTAATAAAGGGATCTGTCAACCACCAGCTACTGCTGTGGCTCAGAGCTTCTGGAAACAAGCATAAGCTGGAATCAGTGTTTTCCTGAAAGTAAAGTAATCTCTTAATCCCAAAATCTTTCTACTAACTTGAGGGTAAAAAGTGAGGATGAAGAACCTTTTTTTCACATGGTTAGAGCAATAAGAATAGAATATACAAAGCACTGGACAACAAATCAAACTGAGGGCTACCTTACTTTAAAGATATGGCTAGGAACTACATCTTTTCTTTCTTTTCTACTGGGTAGGTAGTAAATATCTGAGTGGGCATCTATAATTAACACCTGTGGAGCTCAGACACATATGTGTTAAGATGCCAGAATGGAACAAGTGATAATTTTATCTAATTCTTTCCTGGATTTGTTGGCAATTCAGCAAAGCATGCAAACTTGGCCTGTTTCACTTGGGACTCTGTTCCCTATTCCTCGATTATCCTGGTTCTTTTGGACTTTGCATAATGTTAATTTGGCTGGCTTGGCTTTTTTCTGGATTGGGGCAAAACTAGATTTGACAGCATCAGACTTATTCAGTGAAACAGATTTTTGCTCCTGTCATGCACAAAGAAGGGCACTGGTCTTTGGAGCAAAATGCAGAGGCTGGTGGAACAAACCCACCTCATTTATAGCTTCCCTCCTCACTTCCCTGTTTTAGTGCTTTGTTTCTTGTCCAACTTACAAAAATGAAAGTAAACTTGCATGCAAGAAAAAAGTCTGTGGGAAACATGTTGTAAAGAACAGCAAAGACAAGAATGATTCTGTATGTCATGTGTCTTTGCCTCCAAAATCATGTATACCTGATAGTTTAAAGAAAAGCTGATTCTAATTTGATCTTTAGATCTAATTTCTTACTGCATGTGACTGTCCAGTTACTGGAACCTCTAGGAATCCTCAGAAGGGAAATACACTTTTTCAGACCACACCAGGCCAATGTAGTATTACAGTTCAGTAACATCAACTTCTTGTCTAGACAACTGTAAACTTAGGTGTCAATTCTCCAGTCTATAGGAGGTTACACACACATTGATTAACTTGATTTTTTTATATGCAATGCCTGCCTGTTGAGTGCGTCCTCTGTCTTTGTAAATAATTATTTAATTCTGGTTAGGGTTTTGGATCAGAGAGGAAAACTAAAGGAGATCCAAGGGCCATTTCTCCACCCCCTGCCATGCCACTCTTGCTACCTGTGCCTCCCTGTAGGTAGATATTATTATTATTCCATTTTTATACTGCCCATAGCCAAAGCTCTCTAGGCAGTTGACAGCAATAATCATAGAATCATACCCTCAAGTCACCCATCCCGCTTCTGCCCAGGCCTGACCCTGCTTAGCTTCCAAGATGAGGCAGGGTCAGGCACTTCAGGCTACCCTTGTACATGTGGTTTGTAGGGCTTTTTTTAAATTGCTGCCAATTTGGGTGATAAACCATTGCAGAACACAAAGTTAGCTAGGATTTTTAGCAAGAAATAACTGACCACCAGAATTTGGCAGATGGGTAGCAGTAGGCTACTCTTGCAGGGGAAGAGTGAGAGAACCTGTATGTGGTCCCTGTGTTGTCCACCCCCGACTTAGATGTTTAGGTAGCGCATTGCCATAGTTCTCTTATATATAAAACTAAGCTGGATACTAACAATGAAATGTTTCAGCTAGGAATGAGTGATTTGCTCTATCTCCAATCTGTGTCCTATTTATTTACAATAATAACCATCATCATAGAAACATTTGCATTTAAATATGTGGTTTTGAATGTATTTTCTCTCAAACATATTTCTAAACATTTTTTTCTGCCAACACATGTATTTCTAAATTAAGTGTATTGTATTTGCTGCATTACTATACTGTCCAAAGCTCTCTGGACTGTTCTGAACAATTAAAGCCATTAAATACAACATAATAAAAATTTCTGTCGAAATATGCACATTGAATACATTTATTATCCAAAGGCTGCATCACGATATTTGAGAAAGTGCAAAATTGGATAAATAACTACATTTCAGTCTGCACATTATTCTAGGAACCCAGTCAGTTCATAATCAAATCCCCAAGGACCCATAATTCATTTCTAGCTTTAGTGGTTGTGGGAGAACTTAGGCAATGGTAAAGCACAGACTGGAAACTGACCACTCCAAATTCACCCATTACAAGTCAGGACTGCCATTTCCCAGATGAAACTGGGTCTCTATTTAGTCTTTTATTAGACTGAAGAGGCAAAATAATTTGACAGGTAATGACTGCAATTGTCCTGATATATTTTCTCTGTTTTTAAACTCTGTTCCTAGTAAGGATTTGTGCAACTGGAGAAGCAGAGACAGGTGAGAGATACAGACAGATGAATCCTGCTTTTCTCTTGAAACTTCTGCTGAGTAGATTTTCTTTCTTTTTACAAATCACAACCTAAATAAATTATTTTAGAACTGAGGAATTAGGTGATTTTGCAAGATCACTGCACTAGACTGGAACCATTCAGGCATGGCGCATAGCTAAGCCTCTAGGAATGGTCTATATTTCTTTGAAATGCTTCTTCCTTAGAGTTTGGAATTTTAAAAACTTAAGTACTTAGGGCTTTCTTTGGATTTCACTGTGAAATCAAGGATGACCAAAGCATGACTCATAGGTTATCCCTATAGTTCATTTGGGTATCAACTACAGCTGCAATGTGGGGGAAGGAGATCAGAGGCTTTTGTGTGTTTATCGCTGGAAGACACCTTGCTTCCTACTTTGTGTGAGTTCTCTCCTATCATCAAGAATAGGCACTTTGGAAAAAGTGAAGTTATTGACAGCCGTGATCTGATTTGAGTTCTGATAGTTTCCTTTTCAGTCTTATTACTTCTCTGATAAAAAGAGTTGTTTGCGCTTCCAGGATTACAGCCAAAACAAAGCAATTGGATATAAAAGAGAAAGTATTTGGAAACCCCCTAGTTGGTTAGAAGTATAAGAAGACTTTAAAAACAACCTCCAAAACAGCCCGGTGTTCAGTAACCATAGAGCATAGATTGGCAGTTGGAAAAGAAAGCAGAACTTGTGGTGGGAGGAGGAGAATAAAATATCCTTCAAGAAGGGGACAGGTGGCTGGAACTTCAGAAAGGAAAGCTTGTTTTAGGAGGGGAGATATACCTGCAGCATTTTGCTGCAGAATCAGATTCGTACCTTCTCTCTCTCTCTCTCTCTCTCTCTCTCTCTCTCTCTCTCTCTCTCTCTCTCTCTCTCTCTCTCCCCTTTTCTTTTCTTTTCTTTTCTTTTCTTTTCTTTTCGGGAGTTCTTGGATTTTTGCATACTTTTTATCATGTTCATTATATAAATCCAGAGGAAACTAGAGTCTACCTTTGTAGACTGTGGCACCAGTTGTAATATTTGACATTCACCGTGGCATTTTGCTCTTGCAAAATGTGTGATGTTTGCACACATCAACATGTATTAACAGCCCATTACTAAGTTGAAATACACAGCAATGCATTTTTCTAGATCCATCACTCCATTCCCTGGATTTTCCCCATTGCATCTTGTAGACTTCTTTGGGCACACGTCTGTCTAGTTTTGCTCCTGAACCTTTATAAGATGCCATGATCAGTAATGGCACTATATAAAAGTAAATTAAATAAGAGACACCATCTCTTTGGACTTAACTTGCGCTCAGTTAACACCAAGGTGTCAAAATTCGCACTGAGTGCAATGGCTTTCACCAAAGTACTACGGACAATTTATGTCCAAAACTACAAGTGGTTCTGGAAAGTTTTTGATCATTTGGGAACCATTTCATGCACTGTAGGAATAATAAAGGAGCACTGAATGTTATGGTATTACCATTTCTTTGAATAGTCACCTTGTCCCCTCCCTGCTCTCCTATATACCTCATCTCCATCTGTTGTTGCTGTACTGTCCATCCAATAAACACAGAATTACAACCTTATAATCACCAACACAGAAGTTCTACCATACTGACTGGCAGAAAATTGAGGGTGGACTGTGACTCTGAATGTACATACCAGTCCAGTAAATATAAATTTACTGGTAAATATCCAGTAAATATCCATGCCTTAAAATGGATAGCAAGCCTTTGTAGTTTGCTAATAATACAATTCATTAGCTCCTCCACCAAATAAATAAACAAGCAACAAACAAGCAAACAATATCAAGAGACTTCAGTGTATGTTCTCACCACTTGTGGAAATGGAGTGATATCTCTTTGCCCCACCCATCTTGTTTCCCCAGCTGCAGTGCCTTTGACTGAAATAGGTCTATGTGTATTTCTGTTTAGCAACAATGTTGGATTATTGACAAGAGTAGCAACAAGTGGTGTTGATTGTCTATATCTTAAGAATTAATGTTGCCTAAAAGATTGGGCAGTGGGCCCCCAACACAAAATAGAAAATTTAAACAGTATTTTCCACCATTTTAGTTTTTTGTCTTACATTATGTGTGCGTATATATGAATTTAAATAACTTGCTTCTTAAAGAATATGATTCTTAGGGATTTTAATTTTCTTGAACTCTATGAAAAAGAGTGCTGAAATGCCACTAGTTAACTTTAAATCAATGGTACAGTCAAAGAAAAATGCATATAAAAGCTCTCCTTGTTTTCTGTAGGGTCCTGCTATGTTTGTTTTAGGGGAAAGCCCTAGCTAGAATTACTGAGAAGAGCCCATGAGTGAAATAAGGAGTCTTTAAGGTCTACCAAGGGCAGAAATCCATCTTTTTCTGACAGTAATGCACCATTGTTCAGTATGTTTCTGGTTTACATTTAATTCCGAGCTGACAAGTGTCCGTTTTTCATGCCTATTCATTAGTCACCCTTGCATTAGCACTGCCTTGAAGGCACCTCACCTGCCTCTTATTGCATTTTGCAGAACATGATAAAAGATGTCCTTTAAGTTTTCCCACCACCCACTTCCATCATTGCAAAGTCCAGCAAAAGTACAAGAGGAGATTAAATGGCAATTTTGCACAAAGGGAATTCCTTTTGGACTATGAATTTAAAGAGGAAGTGGTGAGGGGAAGTAAATATGTGTAAAAATGGCACAGAAATGCAATATGTTTTAGAAAGTTAGGTATTGAGCCCAGCTGGTATTTGAGATTTAATAGAAATACAAGATGGCAGAAAACCTCCAAAGGAGAAGGAGAAGAATCTACTACTTCTGCACATTCTTATTTCCAGTGCTTCCAAGTTGCTTCTTCACATTTGAAGTGTCAATGAAGTATTTATTAATAGAGCTAAAAGAGCTTCCTTTCACAAGGCTAGGTTTCCTGCAATTCCAGGCTAAAGCACAGAAGAGAGGCTAGCTAGAAAGGCTGCAGGTTAGTTCTTCCTATCTTCTACTACAGCTACAGAGTATCTGTCCGACCTGGAGTTCTCAAGATTTATTGAACTACAACCACTCTAATTGCCCAGCCATGAATGGCGAATGTGCTAGTCAAAACTAGAGGGTACTGCATTGGCAGGATTGCTAGAGAATATGAAAATCTTCATTATTTTTAGTCATTTAAATTGAGGCCCTTCTACATGAGTTGACTTTTATGCTTACTCAAATGTACTGTTTCTGTAAGGTGTGTGTCTGGGTATCACTGATGATATTACTGAAGTAATATCCGCTAAGTCCTATAAGAAGGAAAGATATGATTGAATGGGACATTGATTGGGTTCCTATTTTTTAAAAAAAGTGTAACTTTTTATTTGAGTTGCTCTTGAAAGAGATTAAATTCTTACTTACGTTTGGGAGATTTCAGACACAGAGAATGATATTCACAAAAGTTCACTATGAAATAGCCATCTGAAGCTTGGTAGCCTTAGAGGCATCGATTCTTTGAGGACTTAAGCCTACCTTTTGCAGCTTTACAAGTACATGCAATGCCAATAAGGGAGTTTTCCCATTCAGCCATAATCTGAACATAGCAAGCAAGTTTGTCTTGGAACTGTAAGCAGCAGAGGAAGTCAATAAGTCTGATGCTGTGTAGCAGGAAGACGAAAATGACTCCCAAGAAATTTACAAACAGAGTGAGAAAGAAATACAAAATTGTGAAATAATCCACAGACTTGAAAAGGGGAACTGTATCATTTGTTACTCATTAGAATTTTCTTTTCTTAGTTTTTAACCATCCTTTGAATGCACATGTAGACACAGTGAAAACACTATGTTCTGAGTGCTTGAAAAATTCAAAAGACTACCAACAGAACTGCAACCTTTAGGGAAGACATAAGCTCAGCACAGCAAATCCAGATAGACATTTGTTGTACATAAAGCAATTATGTTCATTGCATCTGTGACTCTGTATTTCTAAAATGGATGCACTGGCTGGTGTTTTTCTTTGAATTAATATGGTTGCTGTCTGCTAAACAGACTGTGCCGCTAACATGTGTCAGTCTCATTTAGAAATGTATTAACAGCACTGAACTCTCTAAGGAAGGAAGCCACATAGAAGAGGTCCACTGCCCTGTAAATATACAATTATATTCTGTTTCTTAAAAGGGTATTATTTACTTAATAGTATCTAATGGCTGCTTTAAGTACATTACAAGTCTATTATGGCAGGAGCTGTAGTTAAGGGCCCTTCTAGTTTGTAGAGCATTGACCTAGTGGGATCTAATGGTGCCCTTTCTAGTCTTACAAGGTATCAGGTCACCATGATGGACGTAAAGAGGAAATGATGGGAGAGAGTTCGGATCATTTAATCCTTCTGAAATTCTGGTGGGGAATTTGGGCCATCTGCATTGCACTTTTTCCTCCCATTATAATGAACAGGATTTAAGTTTTTGAGAAACAGTGAAAACAAATCATCACTCGTACATGCAAGTGAAGCTGCTGGCAGAATTGTGCTTTCATAAACAAAATGTCTTAAGAGCATAGAGGATCATGATTTAAAAGGATGGTATATTAACATCAGATCTGAATTAATACTTCAGTAGGTATATAGGAAAAGATAAAACCAAACTCTGGGGAATCATCTTGCGTTATTCTCTGCCGTGGTAGACTATTGCTTCTTTCCTTGCAGTAGCCTTGGAAGTATGTGGTTTATTATCTCTTCACTATTTGTGCCTGTAAATTTATGCTGTTGCAACTAACACTGTATTTTTCTTTTCTCCTTCCCATTTTGATATAATAGCTTGCTGTAATAATTTTTTCATATATAAAATGTATACTACACGGAAACAATGCAGGGCCAACACCCAAGACATATTTTCTGCCTGAAGCAAAGGACATGAAAATTCAATATACAGAAGCCAGCTAAGCAGGAAATTGACTATGACTTCAGTACTGGGAATAGCATCTTCTACCATGTTTCTCCAAAAATAAGACCAGGTCTTATGTTAATTTTTGCTCCAAAAGAGACAGTAGGGCTTGTTTTCAGGTGATGTCTTATTTTTTCCTTACAAAAGCCATAAGATTCTTGCCCCAAGAGTCCTCCACAATTCCTTTCTTGTACTCAACGGAATAGTTCTTTCTTTTTGCACTCATCTTGTCCGGGGGTCAAAATGTTATTCCCTTTAAATCTACCATTAAATCAAGTGTTAATTGAACAGGAGTAGCAACACATGAGTACATGAAGTATGTCCATTACAACACACTATACATGAACTATACATGAGTTCTATACATGAGAACTATACATGAGCATGCAGAATACCTGCCGGAATCTTTGGTGTGAGTAGCTCAAGTCCTATTTAAGGCTCAATCGGAGTCTGCCTCTTTTTGGAGTAACATGTCAACTGACCATTCCTGGTTCCCAGCCCAATTCCACTTGGAGTTATTTGTGGTAGCATTAGGAAGTAGTTAATTTTGCTGCATTGGATTTGCTGAGCAGGCTAAATCTTTAGCAGCACTCTTAAAACAATATGATGTGCAGATTTCAACTGTTTGATAATAAATAATGGCTTAAATACATGTAAGTCGAATGTAGTGAGAAATCATACAAATAAATTAAATATAAATCATGCAAAGAATCATGCAGGTAAACATTGAATTACAGGAACTGGCATTGAAAAAACAGTTTTCAAGATGATCTGGATGAGATCCAAAGAGAAAATGCTAAGTTAAAATCCTGTCATCTGGGCTAACTGGCTATTTAAGTAATGAAGTGTTATTTCAGATGAAAAGCAGCATTGTCTATAATACTCTGAGAGAAAGCAACTGGACAAAGAAACCAGCTTTCCCAGGTCAGAAACAAGCAAAGACTGCTGCCAGTGGATCAGGAAGATGAGCATAGTTGGGGAAGGGTGGTGCTTGGGAGCATGAGAATGGTGGAAAGGCTGTACCACTACATCCTTATCTGCCAACTGAGGTAGCCACCTCACATTTCCAAAGGGTTGGGCCAGCTCTGAGACAATGAGAACCCACATACTTATCTTTGAATGCAATCCATATCCCGTGGAACGTAGGGGAGAAGGAAGAATCAAGTTCACTGTTTCCATTTTCCACATGTGATTAAAATTTCCCAAAATGTAGTATAGTGTCAAAGCTATTTGTGCATCAGATCTAAAAATCAGGCCAAGACCAAATGAGAACACGGAGAGACGAGAGCTGGTCATGATTCAGTAAGTGAAGTATACAGAAGAGTGACCATGAAATTCAACTGATAATACAGTTGGCATTCCACATTTGCAGGGCTTAGGGCCACAGGACCCCTGTGGAAGTGGAAAAACTGCAAATATCTCTACCCCTCTCCCATCCTTGACTCTTAATACTGTTGACCATGCATGTACTGGATTGCTTCTCCCTCTTAGACCTTGGTCTGGTCCAGCAGGACTCCCCTTCCTCTTTTATTCCAGTCGTATGTTCTGACTTTCACTTTCACCTGCCTTCACTTTCACTCACTAGCACCTGCCGTTTGCGCCAAGGAAATGCTGGAGGGTGCAGGGGCTGATATATCCAGACCCGAAGAAAGATCTTGTGCCACCCTTGAAGGCCCACTGTGATGACTTTGCCAAGCATTTCAGGGAAAAAATCGCTCAGATTCGCCACGAGCTTGACTCTGCTATTGAATCAGATTCTACTGGGGAGACGCCATCGACGCCGTCGAGTCCACAATTAATGGTTGAATTTCACTTGTTGCGGCCTGATGATGTGGACAAGGTGCTTGGACAAGTACGCCTTACCACTTGCTTACTAGACCCATGCCCATCTTGGCTACTTAAGAAAACCAAGGACGGGATCAGGACCTGGATCCTGGAGGTGGTCAACGCCTCTTTAAGAGACGGCCGGGTACCTGCCCCTTTAAAGGAGGCGGTAGTCCGGCCAGTCCTAAAGA
>NW_025335568.1:16976857-17325014 GCF_004798865.1 Varanus komodoensis | reverse complement strand
AAAGAAGGCATCCCTGGATCCAGAGGTGGCTGCCAATTATAGACCGGTGGCCAACATCCCGTTCCTGGGCAAGGTGCTAGAGCGGGTGGTGGCGGGACAACTCCAAGCACTCTTGGATGAAACTGATTATCTGGACCCATTTCAGTCCGGCTTCAGACCCGGGTATGGCACTGAATCTGCCTTCGTCGCCCTGTACGATGACCTGTGCAGGGAGAGAGACAGGGGGAGTGAGCCCCTGTTAGTTCTCCTGGACCTCTCAATGGCTTTCGATACCATCGACCATGGTATCCTTCTGAATAGGCTGGCGGGATTGGGAGTTGGAGGCACCGCATGGCGGTGGTTCCGCTCCTATCTCAATGGCTGATTTCAGAAGGTGGTGCTGGGGAACTATGGCTCTGCGCCATGGCAGTTATGCCATGGAGTTCCGCAGGGGTCCATTTTGTCCCCTTTGCTATTTAACATCTACATGAAACCGCTGGGAAAGGTCATCAGGAGGTGTGGGCTGTGGAATCATCAGTACGCTGATGATACCCAGCTATTCCTCTTGTTTTCCACCAATCCAGGTGAGGCAGTGGCTGTGCTGAACCGGTGCCTGGTTGAGGTAATGGGCTGGATGAGGGCCAATAAACTGAAGCTCAATCCAGACAAGACGAAGGTCCTGTTGGTGGGTGGCTCGGGCCTCGGGATGGGGGACTTGGGCCTTGTCCTAAATGGGTTGCACTCCCTCTGAGGGACAGGGTTTGCAGCTTAGGAGTGCTCTTCGACCCTGAGATGTCTCTAGAAGCTCAGGTGACGGTGGTGGCGAGGAGCGCCTTCCTTCAGCTTCAGCTGAGCTGCGTCCCTTCCTGGAGAACGACTGCCTGGCGACAGTGACACACACACTGGTAGCTTCCCGATTAGACTTCTGTAACGTGCTCTACGTGGGGCTACCCTTGAAGATGGTCCGGATACTTCAATTGGTGCAGAATAGAGCTGCCAGGCTGCTGACGGGGACTGGACGTTGTTCTCATATAACCCCAGTTCTCCGTCAGCTCCACTGGCTCCCCATTGAAGTCCGGGTCCAATTCAAGGTGTTGGTTATGACCTATAAAGCCCTAAACGGCTTGGGACCTGGATATCTAAAGGAACGCTTGCGCCCATATATGCCCTCCCACCCCTTGAGATCAGCAACAGATGCCCTTTTCCAGGAACCCTCTGTGAATGATATAAGGAGGGTGAGTACCCGGAGGAGCGCTTTCTCTGCGGTGGCGCCCCATCTATGGAATGCGCTCCCCAGAGAGGTCCGCCTGGCGCCATCGTTATTTGTTTTTCAGTTCCAGGCTAAGACCTTTTTATTTAAAACTTATTTTAATTGCTAAATTATTGTATTAATTAGGATTTAAAAATTTTTAACCGAGAATGCACCGGGGGTTTTTAAATGTTGTTGTTGCTTTTTTGTTTTGTTTTTTCTTCTTCTTTTAATTGCTATATTATTATTATTTATGTATGTTTTATGTATTCCTTGTGAGCCGCCCCGAGGCTTTGTTGTGATGGGGGCGGCATAGAAATGTTTTAAATAAATAATAAATAAATAAATTTTTCTCTCCAGTTGGGCAGGACAGGAAGGCATGCTTTGGAGGCTTCCCTGCCTCCCCTTTCATTTGCTATGGCAATTTTTGGCAGTAGGCTGCAAAACTCCAAAAAAGCCCAACATTTAATTATTGAAGGCAAACTTGCCAAGGAGTAATCCAGCAATTAGGGTACTGGCAATAGTGGTGGTGGTAGCAGTGATACACCAAGGAGAAGCAGAACCTCAGATGGACTTTGTAGACTTACTCCTCACATTCAACTAGATTACACTATTGAACATAGCATTTATTGTTTCATGTCTATGCCACCCCATAGGCAAAGCCATCTGGGTGGCTTACAATAATACAGAAAAACCATACCATAAAATGCCATAAAACCTTATCAAAAGAAAAAACACAACAAACAAAAACAGCTAAAAACAGACAGTGGAGAAAGAAAATAAACATGCCTGGAGTGGGTAATCCTGTCAAGCCCCTGGATAGGAAAATATATGTTTAAAATATTGAGCATAAAGGGCTATCTTTTCTCCTGCTATATTCTTTATTTACTTATTTTATACTGTTAATTTTAATTTTATATTATTGTATCTCAGTGTATTTTTTGTATTTTTGTATTTAGTGGTGATTTATTATGTTCTATTGTATTTCAATGTATCTTATTGTGTTGTAAGCCACCCCGAGGCTTCGGCAAGGGGCGGCATAGAAATGTTATAATAATCATCATCATCATCATCATCATCATCTTAACTTGGCCCTGAAAAGATGGCTTTTTGCATTTTATTTCCCCTATAAAACGATGCATAAGGAGTCAAAGCTGATCCTGCAGTGTTTTACTATTCCTGTAGTTTGCCATTCTGCTCAGTTGTGATTTGCAATTAATCACGAGCAGTCCTTAGGTTATATATTTGCTAATAGTGATGTCTACCCATCAACTCATTTAGTGAATTATGGATTCATGCCAACAAAACAAGATGGCATCTTGCCATCTTAGCAAATGATCCAGAAAATTTTACCAGTGACTTTAACTGGCTAAGAAATTATTACTAATTACCTTTCCAAAACAAATCAGAGAGACAGGCATTCAAATCCTCAATTGCTTTGCAAAATACGGAATAACATCTCTCTGCACATCTATCTGTTTCTATACAAAAGCTGTTTCCTAAGATTCTGTGATATTCAGCGACCAGCAAACAATCCAGGATGAGGCTATGCAAATGCAAGCAATCTCATTTTTAAGCCACAAGCAAAGTCACACAACAGGCATAGCTGATGTGGTCACCAAGTCCCCCTTTCTTATATTCATGTAACAACTTCCTTTCACTTTCAAGCAACAAAGTAAATTGACTGCATCTGTCAGTGAGGACAAAATCTTAGCCCCATCACAGATACTAGTCTAGTCTTCCCTGAGGAGACTATCAAAAAAGGTATAATACTGATATTTTATGCTTTAGGAATCATTGTAATATGCAAGCTCAGTATGCAGTGCTAGTCTAACTTAAGGCCCATTCATTTAAATGGATCTACTCTAATTAGGATTATCTTCACATACAACCCTCTCTCTCCACACTATATACCTCCTAATGCTGAGGTAAGGGCATAATTAAGGATGGACCGATCACTTTCACATGTATTCAATCATAACTCTGTTGGGATTTCTGCAGAAACCCGCAAAAAAATTAACTGGGCAAAGAAGTATGTTTATATGCAACTTTATTTTATATACTATACATTTTGTGCTCAACTTTCTTTAATATATGCATTTCAATAATACATGCTGTTGATATGCAGCTTTTGCATCCTTTCAATCCAGAGCATAACTGTGCACCGTTTGAAAGATATCTTTGTTCTGAACTGCATATTAGTCTTGGAAGTGTGAATTAGATCAGTTTGTTTAAAAATGAGGACCAAATGACATTCTTCCACAGCGCTAAGCATAATAAATACTACAGTGAAATACTTCTTTCCTTTCTAGATCTGCGGAAGACATTTGAGCAGGAACCCCTGGGGAAGGAAGTCTCTCTGGAGCAGGAAGTCTTACTCCAGTGTCGCCCACCTGAAGGAATTCCAGTGGCTGAAGTGAGTGACAACAGCTTCTTCTAAGGAAAGGAGCGGGGAGCTGACACAGTTATCCTTACTGAGGCCTAATCTGTGGCTAATGGTGCAGTGAATTAGGCGATGGTGTGATAAATGGGAGGTAATGGAGATCTAACTGCCTGCTGCTGGTAGAATAGATTGATTGGGAACTGATTAATGACTTCAGAGTCAATTAGAATGCCCCACTAGGCAGAGCTACAGGCTCTTTCGTTTCATCCCTTTGCTCCCTTCTCAAGAAATGAGAGCACAGCAAAATTCTCTCTGCTACCTCCAGGAGAAACACTGGGTAGAATTTATGAATGCAGCACTGTTCTCTCCCATCCTTACCAATATGCTATCCTTGAGACAACAAGCTTTCCTATACATTATTAAAACATTTTTAATGCTGTGTTTTGTTTTACTGCCATTCTTGGCCATATGGTGAATCATTCAGACTGCGTAAGTACAAGAAAGTGCATGCTGTGATCTGATAAGAAGCTGGAACAACAGAAGAATATAATCCATCTTTTAATGTTCCATGTCTGGTTTACTTAATAGCAATTAAAAACACATGGGAGGGTATTCCGTTATCTGTCTTATGGAAGTGACCCTACTGAGAAGGGGGGGGAGCTGTAGAAGTTCAGAGTGGGGAGCCCATCTGTGACAAAAACGCCCCCCCCCTTCCTGAGTATGTTCTTGCTGTTCATAGCAATGCACTGGTCTTGTTAAAAAAATGAAATTAAAGGGCCTGTTCCTTTTAGCTATCTATAGAAGAATATTGCAATATGCTTGTTTTGTACTAAGTAAAGTTATTGTTTATTGTTCAGAGTTTATAAGACATAATACAGTGATGAACAAGCTACTTCAATTAGACTTGAGTTTCACTGGGTATTATTCCCCATGAAATGCATCTTCATGCAACCTTGAAAGCATATTTCCATACTGAAATGGCATAAGAATGTACTGATCACACAGCATCTTATTATCATTTTCAAAATTCAGTCAGTCCATTAGAGTGCTGTGATAACTAGCTCCAAAGAGAGACAACGCTATTGAAGATGTACTAAATGCCAAGATGGATTAAGGAATCTGGCTCAGCCTGAGTTTGGACAGGCAACTGCAAGAAAGCGCTGCTGTGATTTCTGTCTGCCATGTGGCCTTTGGCTGACATGGTTTCTCAGGGTCTGATCCTGTCCCACATCCTTTTAAACATTTACACAAAACACCCCAAGAGATTTCTGTAAGTTTGGTCTTCTGTGACAATAGTATGTTGATGATGTGTAATTCTACCTCTTCACCTGACATTTTCAAACAATTTATAGAATCTGGAACAGGTATGAAGGGTTGGTTTTGAGATCAAGGAGGATGAACAAGCTGAGAGTTCAACAAGATGGAAATGCAGTGGGTTGAGAAATCTGCTTTTCTGGATAGGGTTGCACTTTGTCAAATAAACAAGTCTGTACTTTTGGGTTCTTCTGTACTGAACTTTCAATCTGTTACTAAGTTTGGGAAGTCATACTTTTTCACAGCTATCTGTTTTGATTCCTCAGATTCCTTTTCTGAATATATACTCTCAGGAACAGGTATCTGTTCTCTATCCTTTGCAAAGGCAGATGAAAAGAATTCAACTTCTTTACAACATCTTTTATCTTATCAGTACTGCTTTAAATCCATTAACATGCATTACCCCAACAGCTTCTCTTGCTGGTTTCTCACTTCTTATACATTTAAAGAATTCTTTATTGTGGGCCTTGATATGCTTCTCTGCCGCTCACTCCTGCTCTCGTTATCCATTCTACCCAAGTTCCATAATGCCCACTATATCCAGCTTCTCCTTTAACACCAGGTACTCCACCTTTCCTGTTTTGGCCCTGTGGCTTCTAGCATCTGCATAGAAATACCTAAGCACAGGGTTTTTCTCCAGAAAGTGCAACTTATGTTTTGGTACTTGATCCTCTCCAACCTGTTATCATGCCTCTCCATGTGCTTGTGGTTCATTTCTTCCCCTCCTACAGCATGAATTTGATGGCAACAAAAATGTTACTTTTTCAATGAAGTTCCCATGTTTCCCTCTTCTGTACCTGAAAGTGGAAGCACACACAGGTCCTTGAAAACAGTTGTTTTTATCTTGGCCATTTTGTAAGGCATATCTGATGAAAGTGCACTGTCTTGATTCAGATGCAGTAATTGCTGAAGGCACGGGCTTTGGAATTTCCAGGAAGGTCTGCAGCTGAACCCAGAAAACATCCTTATTGATTACAGTATTGCTTACATTTCTCAGTACCTTAAGATCCTCACCTGTTACTGTTTCTTGAAGGGCTTCTTTGTTTTTTTAGTAACATTGCAAAGGAGATGACCACTCTCTTTCATGAAATTTATTTATTTATTTGGAATTCTTGTACGCCGCCCCCTTCGCATAAGCCTTGGGGCGGCTTCCAACAAGTAAATAAATAACTACAAAAATACATGTATTTGCTACAGAGCTTCAGTGTCTGAAGTATTCTTAGCTTATTCTTAGCATTCTTTTCACCTTGCTTCTTCTAGAAGACTGCAGCGACAGTATGAGTAGCTTCTTTATGTTTTATACTACTCATCTACAGTTCTTTTGGAGGTGTGCATTTTCATGATGTCATTAAGAAGCAAGCTTAGCTCATGAAATGCAGCTTTATGTGGAAATTTATTCATTACGATCTCCCATGCCACTTTCATATTACTTGCATCATCAGGCAGCAAAGCAAATGCTTTATCACTCTCAATGTCTGTAGGACTTTACATATTTTACAACTGATCTGCTCTGAAGATTGCCTGTTTTCTCGTGTAAAAAACTGGCCAAGGTGTTGTTGTCACAACATTTGTGATTTCTTCCTCCTTCCCATTTGTCCATTCCTCTGTAAGTACTCTAAGACTTGCTCAAAGAATGTCTGCTGGACAAACAGTACCATAGTTTCCTGCCAACATACAAACAGTATTTAAAAACTTCTTGCCAGTATGCATTTTCAGTTATTAACAATGGGGTCCCAAAAGCACATGTTGCTCTTGCAAGAGGATGGCAATCTCCCCCACTATCTTTAGGCATTGTCTTGTTTCCAGAGGAAGCTACTGAGGTTTTTGGTTTTTGATGCAATTGCTTACAGTGTTTGTTTATTTGAACATGTTGCTGTGATGACACTCATATTATAGGAGTGGAAAGAGGACTTCTGGAACAAGAATGGTGGGAAACCTGCTTGCACTTTCATCACTACGGTCTTCCGTGCTTACATCTGTGAGAGATTCTTTCATGTCTACACGATACTTCTTATATGAATACGTTGAATATGTTATTCTCCTAGTAACATTTGGAAATGCATATTTCATGTGACAGCATTTGCAAAGCACACTGCATTTTTCTCAGATGAACTTTCAGTGTGGGAATGCCTCCATATGCTAGCTGTTGATCTCAACATTTTGCTGAAGAGAGGTAAAGAAAAAATAATTTAGTGGCCAGCTTTCAAGTAGACGCCAAACTATCAGGGGGTGTTACAAGAAAGCATCAGATTAGAAGGAATTAAATTATGATTTCCATAAAGGTTATGAAGATAAACTAGTGCAGTTAAAATATGTTTTAATTTTCAGAATTCATCTAAACCTTTCAAATAAGTATACTTGGATCTTCTTTGTTGCCCTGCACTTTCTCCCAGTCTTGAGGCCTAGTCAAGAGGACAGAAACAGATCTAGCAACTAAACCAACATGAGGAAACCTACAAGTAAAGAAGACATTGAAATGTCCTTCCTTCTCTTGTGGCAATGGTGGTGTTCTCTGGAGACAGAAGTGCATCTTGCATTGGAGAACTGTATTCTCAGTTAGTAGCCTAGGACTTGCTTGTCCTCAGTGCACAAGAATTGTAATGATGTGATTCTGTACACAGTTTTGCATGAATATATATTGCATAGTTTTCAGAAAAATGGGGGCTAGGTATTGTGAATACCTTGTCATGTGTTCATAATTCTGAAAGGAAAAAAAAACAGGCCATAACCCATTTTATCAGTATTTCCACTTTTGGAGAAAAACAAACAAAATAGTCCTGTGGAAGTAGGGGGGAACAGATACCCCCCCCCCAATTCATTTTTTTCAGGCTTTCACGTTTTCTAGTTACATCTTAGGAATCGAACCTTGGCTTCTAGTATGCAAATCTAGGTTTCAGCAGGGAAACCTTGCAGGTTGAGAAGCACTTCTTGTGCCCAAGCCTGAGCCATCCTAAAATGCAGCACTGACAGAACTCAAGATAGATCATCAGTAGCCGGGCCTGCCTGTCATTCTTCCACACGTGCAACATACTAATTGACCTTGTCAAGCAGTTCTTTCCAATGGATCCTTCCAACCGCCCTTCCACCCCACTGCCTTCATTACCATCTCACTTCTTTTTTTGAATCAGAAGGAGATCAAACACTCAGATTGCAGATTAGTCTAATAGAGCTTCTGTACAGACTCCTTCCAACACTATTAAAAGAACAAAGGAGCAAACACAAATGAGTGCGAATACTTTAATGTGGCATTTTATTGTTGCCATGAGCTGTAACTAGGAAGATAAAGTCATGAAGGGGAAGAAAATGGAGTGATGAAAGATAAGTTGGTCGGTTGAAGGATTACATGATTATTTTAATTTGGAGATGAATGTGCCCTTTCTTCAAGGCTTGGTTTGAAAGACTTTTATTGTAATATAGTCTTAATGGGGTAAGAAGCAACTACTGGAAGTCAGGCAGCTGACTGTGATCCCTGCTTTCCCAGCCAGGCTAGGTAACGTAAACAGCATAGTCAGTTATCAGTGCTTCTATGTTAAGAAGAAAAGCAAACTATAACAGTGCATTTTAAGTGTGTGATTGCTCTCAGATTACATATTTAAACGGACAGTTCATATAATTTACATTGCAACATTTGGAAGAGTGAAAATTTTGTTGGGTAGCTAAGTTCTAATCTGTACCTTTCTCCAAAAGGCATAGTCCAAAAGGTCTTTTATATGTCCAAACCATACATTCTTCAAGAGTCCTTAGTTTCATCATGAAACACTCCAGGCTGGTTGATGGAGGCCACCCACTAAGGATAAAAGGCAGGCAAAAACCTTTCAGAAGGCTCATGTAGGGGGCCTGCATGTTCTAGAAGACAGCCTTTGTCTGACTGACCTCTGTTTTGAAGAGCAATCAGAGAAAAGAACTGGTCCTTGATGTTGGTCATCAGGAATTAGAAGCTAAGCAGCAGGCCTACAGGTCTCATGGTCACAGTCTTCCCTAGGCAGAAATAAGTATTGTATATGTATTTAAATGAAACATTACTAAATATGCATTCATATATAAATTAGCATATGCAAATTCATGCAGATTGGTTCTCCCCTCTGCTTTTTTCATGGCGTATTTTCCCTTTTTGTGGTGAGTCATAGCTGACCACCCTAGAAGACTGAGATAGACAGCAGTGGAAGGCTTCTCCAACTTTATCTCTTCAAAAGAACCGCACAATGTTCTGATCTACCAAGCTAAAAAGATTCCATTAGTTATGTATGGTAACCACTACGGACTTGGTAAATTTTTGATGCCTACCTGGAACTGTAAAAATTTGGTCATGAACCATTGGAAAAATGCTATAATGATGCATGGCTAGAGACACTGGAGAAATCCACAGTGGACTCAAATAAAGTTCAGATTTTGCAGAACCCAACCCATAGACTCCACAGTGGATTGGCCTTTCCTCAAGTTTACTCATTCTCAGACAATTTTCCTTTTTATTTCATGTAATTTTGTGCAAATTTATCCATAAAATAAGCAAAATAAAGCTGGCCTAAAATACAAGGTTTAAGGTTAAAGCATGAAAATAAAGCATTTCGTGGGGAATATCCACATTCTTCATCATGGTCTCCTTGCATCACACATTTTGGGTGCTGCACCTGCACAGTGCCTATTTCTGGAAAGATTTAGTAGCATTAACGGTTTTGGCAGGAACTCCGTGTCCCTCCCCCTGCAGTATAAATGGGCGGAGTGCCTGCCATTTACTCAGTCTGCTTGCAACTGCCATTCGCTGTGCCTTGTGTCTTTTCTCTTCACTTGACTACTCGTCTTCTCCACATAATTTCTAAATCTTCAATTTCCTTTTTCTTTTTCCTTTACCTTAAACTTTACAATTTCACATTCCAAGACCCAGTTTGTCCCATACTCAACCCTACCCTTATTTTCTTGTTCATACCCCTTTTCTTTTCCCTTACCCTTCCAAAAATTAAAAAAAAAATAAAATCAAATAAGAACCTTCTATTGTCTTTCTTAACCTAAGCTATCCCCGTTCGCTGTTTTCCTTATCTCTCTCTTTCTCGATGGTAGGGTGGGTGGCTTTTCGTAAGTGCTCTCGGGGTGGAGTCAAGATGTCTCCCACTGACCCGCATGACCTGTGCCTTCTCTGTCTTGGAGAAAGGCACAGAACCGACAAGTGCAGTTACTGCCAGTCTTTCACCAGGCAGGCTCATAAAAATCGAGAAAATAGGCTGTGCAAAATGTTGTGAGACCAGGCGCTGGTCGCAATGAAGAAAGCTGAGACCAGCTCTTCCACAGCTTCAGGTACACCAAAAGACACTCCTTGCCCATCTGATCTGATTTGATCGGCAAGGATGGAAAGTGCTTCTCTCATTCTCCTCCCCGTAAACAGAAGGAGAAGAGTCTGAGGAATCATCAAAGAAGCGTCCTAAGCCCGGCAAACCTGAGCGCAGCCACAAGAGACAGGACAAAGTGCCTCAGTCCGACCCAACTGCCACTTCGATCTCAGTCCCGATCTCGGTTCTGATCCCAACTCCAGCTGACCCTCCAACTTGGCAATCTGTCATGCAAGTGACTCCACCAGTGTCACCACCACGAATTACCATCTTGGCTGTTGCCAGTCCCAGGTGCTCTGATCCCTTGGACGGAGGTTCCATGTCTGATGGTGAGATCTGGGAGTCTCCCCCTCGATCACAACCAGATCATCCACTGCAAGATCACCAACTGAAATGCCGGCATCTCCAGAGGGACCTCTGAGGACACCTCAACATCCCGTCTCCCTCTTTCCTCCATGGACTACCACGCAACAACCGTCCAGGTACAGGGTCCCCCTACAATACGGGGAATTTGATCCTGATCTGCCTTATTCATAGGAATTTTACCCACCCCTCACATGAATATTACCCATGACCACCAGTGCATCCACACCATCCTGCTTCTTACTCAGTACCAAGGGATGCTGCATCAACTTCTGTTGTGACTCTCACCCATGAACCACCATCTACTGATGGGTCCTCATCTAGTCCTTCCTACCAGTCCAATTCCAACTCAGAGGAATCTCAACAAGCCTCCACCTCCCCATGATCTCCACACAAGGTCCTGGATCTCCTGGTGACTCCCAGGGTAGATTTTCTGAGCTGCAATACTGCATGGCAAAGTCACTGGAGATTGACAACCAGCACCGCATCTATTCCAATCAGGACAATATTTACCATATCATGCATAAAGACTCTGCATCGTTGCCCTACCGTTCATCTCCACCCTCCAGCAGGCAATGACCAACACCTAGCAGCTACTGAACCATCCACATCCCACTTCCAGATGCTTGGAAGCAATGCATAACGTTTGAGAACAGGACATTCCATTTCTGTTAAAACGCCCACAACCAAACTCCATCATCATCAAGTCTTCTCAGGGCAGGCAGACTGGAGAGCATTTGACATCTCCTGATAAAGAGGGCACTGTGTTTTGCTGGGAAGTTAAGCAGGTTCCCAGCAAAATAAGATGCAACAATAAAAATAAGGTGTAAGGCATTTAAAGCAGTAGCGGCACTATGCTGCTCTTTCAGCCTCGCCATGAAAGAGAGCTTGTGTGCAGCAAATAAATGATGTTGTGTTATATGTCTCAGAAGGCCTGGAGCTATTCTTCTGCATAGCTTGGAGCCAGGAAAGACAATATATGGATTGCTCAACAGTGGTTTCATCCAATTGACACCTCCTCTACCCACATTCATACAACTGTGATCCAACAGGTGATGGACAAAAGAGACCAAGGGAATTGGAGCAATGAAATAAGATATTTAATTTCCAATGCTTCTGGCTTTTCCTAGGACAGACAGAATGCCACTGTTTCCTTCACCATATTTAATGATTTGGTTTATAGCACCGTGTTCTTTCACCCATCCTTTTGAATAACAAATTCAATACAGTGAATTTCACAATGATTAACTGTGATGTTACCAGTGACATTAACTATGTTAGGAGATAAACTCAGATTAACACAGTTAACCTAGATCTGAAACCATACAAATAGCCAGGTACCCCAAAATGAAAAGCCTTATCACAGAATCATAGAATAATAGAATTAGGAGGGGATTATAGTCCTCTTCCATCAAGTCCAGCCCCCTGCTCAGCACAGGACTCTTAAGTTAACATGTCCCTCACAGATGGTTGTTCAACTGCTTCTGAATGTCTCCAGCTTAGAAGAGCCCAGACCTCCCTAGGTAATTCATCCCATTGGCGTACTGTTCTTTCTGATGTCCAACCAGTATGTGACTTCCTGTAACTTCAGCCCATTATTCTATGCCCTGCATTCTGCCATGATTGAGAAGAGATCCTGATACTCCTATACGTGAAAGCCTTTCTAGTATTGAAAAATGCTGTCGTATCTCCACTCACTGTTCTCTGGGCAAAACTGGCCCACTTCTTTCAATCTCACTTCATAGGGCTTTTTTTCCAGGCCCCAATTGTTTCTGTTGTCTTCCTCTGAGCTTATTTTAGTTTCTCTGCATTTTTCTTGAAGTATGGTGCCCTAACTAGTGGCAATACCTTACATAATTTGGAAGCTGCATTTCTATAAATGCTGTCCAGAGTGCATTTGCTTCTCTTCTCTTCTCTTCTCTTCTCTTCTCTTCTCTTCTCTTCTCTTCTCTTCTCTTCTCTTCTCTTCTCTCCCTTTTTGCAATCTCATCACAGAATCCTATAGTCCCATTTGCTTACATTTCTCTGTTTTATTTATTTTTTATTTATTAAAACATTTTTATGCCGCCCCATTCACCGAAGCCTCGGGGCGGCTTACAACAATAATTGTTGTTTCCCAGCATACTTTCAGTGACACACAAAAGTTAAAACCATATATACAATAAAGGAAAAGCATAATATGACACCTTCATTATACAATTTTAAGTGATTTAAAACAAGTAAAACCAGTTTCAAAAAGACAGTGAAATCGGATAAAACAATTGATATAAAAGCCGGATGCTTTTAACCAAGTATTTGTCTATTGAGAAATGGCAACTCTTTAAAACAAGCTCCAGGAACTTGCAGCAGTTTCACTGGTATGCAGAGGCCTTCATTTTCAAGTTTCTTTCTCATCTCTGAATTCCATTTTACATGAAACCCACAATTTGTCAAGCTTTTATGGGAATAACTGCTCTCTGCCAGTTGGCCTGGTACTTATTTATTTCATACCAATCTTTCTAAAATTGCTGGGCCCTTTGAACTTGATTTTTCCCCCCCAAACCAGTGAACATACTCATTATCTTATATTAGATGAACATGTTTATTTCTTCTAAGAGCCACAGTTCAGATAGCCAGAATCTGCATTACTATGAAAACCAGAGGGCCGGCTCTAATGTGACTCTTTCCATTCACAGCAAGTATTTCTCATATATCTTAGAAAGTGATCTGCTTTGCTTGACACAGCAGTCCAACATAAGTAACCAATCATAGTGGATCGTTGTGTTGTCCAGACCTGCACAGCCTCTGCAGGGTGGCTTATTTTTCATGAACAAGCCATGTTGAGAATGCATGGCTTGATCTAGGAGTTAACCCATGCCACCTTGCTGTTTCGTCCAAACTCAGCAGGGGAATTTTACCATGGATTTTTGGGAGCAGCTAAAGAGTCACGTATCAAAAGCAGCAAAATCCCTTATTTCACGATCTCACTAGTGCCTGCTTGGTACTGATGTCAATGCAGTACTTTGGAAGACTGCCACTCATTTTCCAGCTTTTGGTCTTTTGGGCGACTCAGTAAAGTGCATTTGGAGTCATTTTTTTCAGCTCCTGAAAATTAAAAAGTGCTATTATTTATGTTGGCCCTTCTCAGTTATGCAGTTATGCATGTATGGCTAGCTAATACAGGGCAAGATTAATACAGGCTAATTTGTGCACGGTGCCCATGAACTGAATGCCTTGCTGTCAGTGACAAAGCACCAGTGAAGGGCAAAAAAGTAAAAAAAAGAAGGTGCAGCAAAAGTGAGTGTGGATAATATCAACCCATTGGCAATGTAATCCTCTTTGATTTTAAGCACTGAATTGATAGTCTTCAGGGTTCTCCACCTTTTCAATGCTTCTCTGACTCTGGAGCTATTGCAGAGAGGGCTGTTAGATCTTGCATGAAGCAGATCAAATTAGATTGAAGAAAAGCAAACCAGCAATATTTGGTAAACATATGGCACACTGGGCTGTTGACATATTATTACATGTGTAAGGCAGACACCTTGGAACTTTGCAGTACACAATTACAACAAAGCTGGTATAATTTACCTGACTCATAGCCCCTCTCCTTTCCTGAGAAATGTTCTTCCCTCCATTCATACCTTATCTAAAGATGGCCCTTTCAAGATGAAGCTCAAATACGCATTCTTGTCCTGGTTCCTTCTAGTTCTTTCTTATCTAGGAGCACTTATCTTCCAGCTACATACACACAAATTTTCTCTTTAACCCTGTATTTGTAAGAACAAAGGATGCACCATCTTCTCCAACAGGGCCAATATTAACGTCTTCCCCTTTTCAGAGCAGGTGCTGCAAGCATGTAATTTTCCCCTCCATTTACTTTCCAGCAGTTAAAGTTGTATAGATTTCTGCAGGACTTTTCTGAACTGTAAGAGAACCGAGGAACCAGAGTCCCAAGTGCTCTGAAAGGGCACTGCATAAAAGGTGCAGAACATCTCCCCCTCTTGAGTGGCTGGAGATTTAGAGGAGTGTTGATACAGTGGAGACACAGAGAAGTGTCAGTCCAACAAATGAAATTGGGAGAAGTTGAGAATTGCTATGTGGGTGATATTGTCACCCTAACCTTTTAGTGCACCTATTTCCCCCACATTTTCCTACCCATTTATCAGTGCCTTTCAACTGACACCCGGACAAATGACAGTGGGCAGCTGTGCACAAATAAGCCTATATGCAATCTCACCTTGTCCTCTCTTTGACAGTGAAACAGACAAGGGAATTGACCAGGTGAGATTACGCGTATCAGTTAGCCATAAGTGCAAACTTGCAAAGGACAAACAAAACCAACGTGTTTTAAAAACACACCCATTTCAGGAGCCAGACGTTGCTAAGAACAACAGTCCCAGGCACACTTTTTTGAGGCTTCATTAAAAAAAAAAAATGGTAGCATGTGGAAAAGGGGAAACAAAATAGCTGCTGTGGCAAAGGTCACAGGACTGCCTGCCAGAGCATGCTGGAGAACTGAGAAGAGGGAGGGAGAGAACAATCAGCAGTGAGCCAATTGTGAGTCAGGTACACCATGGGTTGTGCAGTGAACAACCCTTCCATGGTGGCTTATTCGTAGGGTGGCTTAGCATGACAACGAACCTGTCCAGTGTTTTCCGAAGTGATAAGCATGATCAGCATTCATTCACCATGTTCTCTTCTATATCGACAAAGCACAGCATCCCTTTTGATCGATCAGCAATACTGATCAGCAAAGCCAATAGTTTAAAAAACTGGAGGAACACCTTCGCTCCAGATGCCTCCCTAATCTATTGTGGTTGTGTTAGCAGGTTAGCATTTGGAAACATTTGGGTACGCCTTGAAATGTACTGCAATTCCTGCTGTGTAGTCACTGCAAACAGGGGCATCCCATCAGAACTGGATTTCCTATATCACCATCGTTTTTTACCTAGTGAGAAGGCATTGTGGCATTTCTTGAAAATCACAGAGAAAGAAGAATTCTAGGGCATGTACCAGGGTCTTCCCAGACAGGCCCAACAGAGTTATTAGCAATTAAGCCTTTTTCTCATTGCTTCAGCTGTTTTCAAAGAGGTTCTAGTCTCTTTGGGAGCAAGAGGGGGGTCCCAGAACAAGGAAGCTTCATCAAATTAACTCCTTGCAGTAAGGTTATAGATCAACACTTCAGTGAAGTCTAAGAATAGTTAATATGCCATACAGCCAAATGAAGTCTTGCATTGCAATGAGTGATTCACTGCACCTTCAACAAGGGGATGATTACTTCGCTAATTATAAAGGGGCCATTTCTCCCTAAGAGTTTAATTGGGAAGCATCAGCTGTAAAGCTTGGTGACCCAGTTGGGCTGAAAACCTGCTGTTGTACCTGCTTAGATCAAGTTAGATGCAGTGGGGGGAGGCAGGGGTGGCATGAAGGTGTAGTCACTGTTTGCCAAATTGGAATGAGCATGGCACAAACCCTGCTCAGCTGGCATTGTGCAGGCAAAAAGCTCAGAGCAGGCTGGGAGTTATCCAAATTCATGGCATCAGGTGGCTGCTGCATCTAATTGATTGTTAATAGAACTGCTGTTTGCTTTGTTTGATGAGAGTGGCTCCTGTTTTTGCTACCATTGTCCTTAATTGGAAATCCTGTGTGTATGCATTTCCATGCAGGCACTTTTGTTGTCCTATCCATGTTTTGTATTCTGTTCGGAAAAGGAAAGCTTTTTATACACAGAACGGAGAGCTGAAAGGGGGAATGGCTATGAATACTAACTGGCTGGGAAGTGCCACTGTTGCTAGCAGAGCTGAGTGGCATGTTTGGGAGACATATCTTCTGGAAGGCATCAGGAGGGCAGAGAACAAAAGGGGTCATGTCAACGTTTATGTGCGTTTTCACAAATACAAGGGGGAGGTATAGCAAATGGAAACTTTGCTGTAAAGATGAACAGCAGCTCAGTGTGCCAGCAAAGTGGCAGCTTGTACTTCTCTTTATTTCACCTAGCTGCCTTGCGTCCCCTTGCAAGTTACTTCCTCGTATAAACCTGCCTCCTTTATTTGTCCCTTCAGCAGCCCTGTTCTCGTAGATACCTTTGACACTTGCTTTACTCCCTTCTCTTTTTCTAGACCAGGGGTTGAACATTAGGCCTGGGGGCCAAATCTGGTCTTCCACAGTTGCCAGATGGCTGCAAATACAGCTGCTTTTCCCTGAATGCCAACCGTTCCCAACTTATGCACATGTTTGCCCTTTTTATAAGGTTGAAATGCCCTCTCCTAGCTGCAATTACTCTAAGTAAGAGCTTTAAGCTAACATATACTGATATTTCTTAGTATTTTGGACCTGCACCTCTTGCTTTGGTTCGCTCACCATCACCTCCACCACTGAAATGTAAGCTTTGGAAGCTTCTCTGAAATCATATTTTGTCTTCAGTTCCATACTCTTCTCTTAGGCAGGTATAAGATCCTGGAAGATTAAGATCTTCCAGTCCCCAACCATCTAAGATGAGGAAAATTCAAACCGGCAATATTTATTAAGAACTGAGTGGCCTCAAGGTAATTGAGAAATTATTACATGTGTAGACCAAACACCTTGGAACTGTGGAATACAGTTAGAACAAGGCTTTTATAGTTTACCTCATCCACTGACAACTTTCCCATAGGCCCCCTCCCTTTCCTCCTTCCTTTCCTACCTTATGTAAGGACAATGCTTTCAAGATCCAGTTCAAACACTCATCCTTGGCCTCTTGTTCTCTCTTATCTAGGAGCAGTTCTCCTGCAGCTGCGTTCACATAAGTTTTCTCTTTCACCCTGCATTTGTTGGAACAAAGGAGGTACCATCTTCTTCAACAAAGGATTAAGAGGTTTTCACAAACCTTATATTCTTTTTCTCTTGCTCCCTTGATACCTTTCTTGGGCTTTCTGCTACATCCTCCCATTAAGTCCTTGCCCAGTTTTGCTGAGTAGTGGATAAGGGTCAACCCAAACTTTTTTTTTTCAGGCATTGTCCAGCTTTCTCTTGCAGCCTGTCTCTGTCAGATGTTTTGCTTTTTCCATTACAGGGATGCGAAGCGAAGCTCTGCCACTCTTCCTGCTCTGTGCTGAATACCTGTGATCCTCAGCAACTGGGGACTTATGGGCATTTCAATTGGACTGCACCCCAAATAAATCTTGGCCAATTAAATCATGAGAGTTTAAATCAATGCAGTTACTCTGGATAGTATCCAACAGTATTAAATGGCGCTAGCAGAGTCCTACTGAATCTTCTCATTGCATTAGTTGTCTCTTACTCATGTACAACTAGCTATACAAGCAGTTTGGTCATACAAATGAAAGTTCATCAGTTGTGCAACAGGTTCCTAAAATCTGTACATAACTGCTTGAGCAAGTGCAGTTACACAAGCATAACTTTAGTTGGATTCTTCTCTTGTGTGTGGTTCAGGACTTAATTTCCACTATCACGTCTTCATTTGTGCTAATGAAATGACACAGTCAGGTACTGCTCAATGTTTATTTTCAAAAAAGGAAAAAAAGAACTTGTTACCTGTGGTTATGTGTGATGCAGGAATGCTCTTAAAAAGATATTATCTCCTGTAAGAAGGATAAGGATCATTCTTGATTTGAAATGGCACACCAGTCTATCATTAGTACAAGCACTGGCATTTAAAAATGTTTTAAAATTAAATATATGCCACCTAACAATTTTGAGTGATCTTTAGTTGATTAATCTAACCAATTAGTTGGCCAAGGCTTGGGAGCCTAATGCAATGCTCTTTAATAAGAAGTGTGTAGCTTTGGTCCATGCAGTGAATTATTTAATACTAAGCTGGTGCTCAAAATGGTCTAGAGAGATAGAGACCTGATTAGGGCTAAGAAAGAAAATCCTTGTGACAACTGTAGGTTTTTCTCTCTTGCTGATGGCTGTTGGTATCGCATTTCTTGTTGGGTGACATGTGGCAGGTTCCCTCTGTTAATTAGAACAAATGTGCCATTTATGTTAATATATCTCCCAATGCCAATCATTGAATAATTAGAGGCAACACATCTGTCTCCCACCAGGGAGTAGGATGAAAATAACGTAGAAAGCACAAGGTACAGAGTGCTCTAAATTACTGCCACATTGGATAACACATTTCTTCACCGTGAATGCACAGTGTCATGATAGGCTTGTAGATGCTTTAGCAACACAGTATATGGAGAAAGGGACATGGAATTGCATGCAGTCCGTGCTTCCTTTTAGGATGACTCACTGCAAATTACAATGCTGGAGTCTAAATTCTGTGTTACAGCAACTCTAATATTTAGGGTGCTTGTGTGGCTGGGTGCACTTAAGATGCTGGCATCTCTGTTGCTGGTGGAATGCAGGAAGCAAATGTGGAACTGGATCTACTATCTCTTCCAAAGTTTTCTCCATGTTGTATATGAGTGGGAGAGGAACATTTGTGATTTTGTTTACTTCTATTGATGCTCTGCCCCTTGTAGAATAACACTTATCAAATTCTCTTGTCTTCCATTCAAGCCTATGTTTACCATAGGCTAGACTAAAGAACAATAGAATTTTAAAAAAGAAAACCCCTGTGAGACCAGGATCATCTTCATATTATTATAGCATATTATATATTGTGTCTGGGATGCTTACAGAAGCCTTGCAAGTTAAATTGTATTATTATGCCCATAAATATACGAGGGCTGAGCATGCAAGAGTACTTGTTTGCCTAAGTCATTTGGAGCATTAGTTTAACATGAGATTTGAAGCAGGGAGGTCACATTATGGCTTTTTGTTAACACCAAATGCCACAAACCAGGTACCCATGGTTTGTGAACCACTGCCAACCCAGCATCTGAAACCATGGTTTGATGGTTTATAACCCATACTTTGCAATCTATTGACCCGTTTCATACATAACAGTAAGCTGGCATTCTGAAAAACTATAGCTTATTTCTTCCTCAACAAGCCAGGATCAGAACCCATGGTTTGTTGCTGGTTTATGACTCAGGCTTGCTAGTGGAACAATAAGATGGTGTTCTGGTTTTGCATATTATGGTAAGCAAACCACAGATGGAAAGACTGTGGTTTGTTTATCCACTGCTACTTACAGAGGAAATGATGAAGACGACCCGTAATGCTTGCAGTGGATCCATACACACTGTTCATAAACAACAAGCTGGGCCTTATTGTGATGTGTGAACTCACCTATAGTGTAACATACCTGGGTTTTTTTGGCTAGAGTATTGGATTTACTAGAGCCTGCCTAACGGTTACATTTCCCATGCTGAACGTGGCCATGTGTAAAGTGAGCTTCATCTGCTGAGAATTCCAGAGCTCCCCCAGAGATAACCAGAGCAGACAGGAAGGCACTATAGAGAAATGCTGAGGTTGGCACCGTTGTTCTGTGCTTGTTTCTCATTTTGTAACTAATGGCCTGTAGGCATTGGGAAAGGGCAAGAACACTTCGCTACTACAGAACAGTAAATTAAGTAGACATAATGGGCTCTGCCAGCAGTTCTCAGAAGTGGAACAACCTGGGCTCATGTCCCACTTACCAGTGGGAGCTTTTCTCTTGGTATAAATAGCAGCTGTGGGACAGAGATGGGGCGGGTCAGACTGGGGTGTGATGCCCAACTCCCCTCATGTCATGAACCAAATCCAGCCTCCCCCCCCCCCCCCCACTATTACAATTGCTATTTACTCCCCACAAAGATGGCACTGCTAGTAAACCATGACATTTACTGGGTGACCTTGGGCCAGTTAGTGTATACAAGCATAACCTATTGACAGGGTGTTGAGAGAAGAAAATAGAAGTAACTGTGTAAGCCTCCTTGGGGAGAAGGGTCCGAATAAATTAGTCATAAATAAATAGATTACATGGACTCATGAATATTTTCCCCTTCCAGAATGAAAGGATATGAGTTTCACCACAACAAGGGAGCATAAAGCTTAGTAATATCATATGGTGAGAGCCCTAAATTACTGACATAATACATAGAAATTTAGATGAAGCAGTATTTTTACTGCAAATAGCTCTTCATACTTCTGAGATAATTGCAATGTGCATTTTCTATCTGGGGCAGCTGTTGTTTCCCTTATAGTACTAATACCAGTGACATTATAACTGACTCATTTTTAAAAGAGCCTGCAAGTAGATCCAGTGGTTTTGGTCAAAGCCCCAAGGAGCTTAAAATGTAATATCCTGTCTCTTATGATAAATTATACACATAAAACATTGGCAAATGGTTTGAATTTTCTTTCTCTGAAAGTGTATGCAGCATTTTGGAAGAAATTATTAACAGAGCTCTAAAAAAGAAGATAAAGCAGAGCTTTGATTTTAGGAAAAGGAGGAAAGACCGAGGGCTTCATAGGAAAGGTTTAGTTTTTTCCTGCACACCTTCTAGGTGAATACTAAGCCACCCCGAGGCTTTTTGCGAATGGTCTAAATAAATAAATAAATAAATGTTGATTGTCTTTCTTTACATTAATCTGCCCTTGATAGCCCAACTCCATGTTATTTTGTATTATGGTTTGATATGGCCCTTGAATTATTAAGAGTTTCTACTTACTTTGGCCAAAGTTGCTATGTCCTTACCTTCACCCTTTCCAGTATTTTACTTTTTCCATTTCTTGAACTCTAGGCAACTTAGATGCAGGGAAATACTGATGTCCCATCCCTTGATATCACTATTAAATTAATTTGGTCATTGCTCTGTTCTCCAGGCTCCCTGGGCAATGTTCAAATGGTTTAAGGAAGATGGAATATTTATTATCACATTAAATTATACTCATTTTAAGGCCTTGTTCACTGTTCTGGATATCAGTAATCTGGACTAAATCATTCCTCCCAATGTTGTTGGTATTAATGTGTTTCATTTAGACTTGATATTTCAGAATCTGCTTCTTTTTATTTCATGTCAATGACAATCATCCATAGGGGAGCATGGCCATTTAGGAAGTGATTTTATTAGGATTGTTTCCACAGTAACAGACAAAGAAAAGGTATTTTACAGTCCTTACGCTTGTCATTTCATCAGATTTGTGAAGTAAGCCAAGCATCATCCTCATTTAACAAAGCAGGGTCAGCATCGCAAAGCTGAGCAACATGTTCCCAAGAAAGCATGCATAGGATTGCAGACTAAAAGTGACTTACGCTTGAGAAGTGCACATGGAAAATGGTGGGGAAAATAAGTGTATAAAGCAGGGAAGAGGGCGCAACAGCCTATTAATTTTGCTATTGTTCCTGCTATGCAGAATGTGCAACTCATGCAGTGTCTACATTCTTAACAACAGGGAAGGATCAGGATGAGCCATGCATGGGTCACTTGTTGCTGACATGTGCGAAACAGGTGCACCAAAAAATGTTTCCATGCAGAAGCATTCCTAGGAAATGTACATAAAGTGTCAGAGAATGGGATTGTTGGTTCATGCATGCACATGTGCATCAGGTTCTAACTAATGATAGAAATTTGCACATTTGAGACCAAAGAGCATTTCATGGGATAAAATATAAAGACCAACTGACATGTGCACATTCTTCAAGATAGGAAATCATGAATTGTAGGATGTGACCTGTTTTATGAAGGAAGTCTACTTGTGAAATGAATCTTCCAGAAGTATCAGAAGCCCAACTCGCTCATAGTCACTTCTATGACTAAACTAAGGTGGAGCAAACTTAGTTGGCTTTCAGGCATGTTGGGCAGATGTTCAAAGAGTTTGGAGTAGAGGGGATCTTTGTCAAGACAAACCAGGTCTTTCTTAGCAGTAAGAACTCTCTGTATTCCATTGGGTTGGCCAGGGGCAAATAATATTTTTGTTTTTTCTTCATTTGATTAAAGTGCTGGACACAAATGCCAATGATCTGGTGACATGAAGGCACTGCTTTGATCCATCCTGAGCCTCTAATGCATGCTCAGTTCAAAAGCAAATAAGCTACTGAATGTTCAGCCAAGTTATGTTAGACCAGCTACCTCGGGCAGCTCTGAGAGAATGGGGTGCTTCTTTAGGGTAGAAATGAATGGAATATTGTGTAGCTAGAGAGCACATAGTTAAGCCCTTAGCTGTTTCAGTTTCTCTAAAAGCTCTAAAAATTAATTGCAGAAAATATGGGACTGCAAATTCTCCTAAACATGATCATACATATAGCTCACATAGAAAACTCTATGTGAAATATTTTATAAGTATAGGAATGAGTGTCATATGTGACTCAAATATTTTTTGCAAAAATGGCCATGTGTGCAACTGTAGATTCATGAAGACACTTATCAAGGAGTCAGAATGTAGCATTTGTTGTTCACTTAGGATAAGATTCTGTGTCATCCATGCCTGATGTAGGTAAGTCTCCAAGCACAGAGGCAGGACATAAGGCACCGTGGAAGCAATCTCCATTGTCCCACACTTCCTTCCGTGCATTTCATCTAAAGGGCAAAAACATCACAGGGGGGAGCAAAGGCCACAAGGGTGCTGCATGGACACAGTAGATGCCACCAAGCCCAGCCTTCTTGGCCCCCTGCCTTCCTGCTCCTCTTGGATGCCCCTTTAGCCCTCTCCAAGGCCAGTGCCTGACCTCAGAGAAGCAGCTGCCAAGGGTCTTTGGACACTGCCCATACTTTATTTAGCACCATCTCAATGCACAAGATCTTGCCGATATGGCACCTTGTAGCCTCTGTGTCAAGGGCTGGAACATCAATTAACTAAATGAATAAACTATTGATTCATAAAAGGTTATTGCTCAATACGTTTGCCTTAAGGTTGCCTCTGCAATATATGTATGTGATCTCACTCTTAGCAATACCCATTAGAGTCTTGCTACAGATTCTTTTTCAAATTGGGTTCCCATCCTTGCCTTTCTGGGTGCTCCAAGGCAGGGATGGATGAATCAGTCTTTTTCTGTTCCATGTCAGTTTTGTTTGTATTCAGTCATAAGTCTGTTCAGTCTAATTTCTGCTTTTCCATTTTTTTGGAAGCATGAAAGTGTACGCAATTTTTGCACACAATTTTCCCCAAGAAATGCATTTTATATGCAGCTTTCCCTAATACACATGCATTTGTGTAGCCAACATTCTCATTTTCATATGCAAGCCCAGAACTGCTTTGCATAATTCAAAAGTATGCAGCCCAAAAGAAAACTGCATGTTAGTCCCAGGGAGTGCAGGTTAGTGTCAGAGACCAGTCTTCCCCCTCTCCTTTCAAGCAGGTCAGGACAAGAGACTACTAACTGCAGTCTTTATTATGTTAAATGGGCCAACTAGGCTGGCCTTATGATAGGAAAAGGAAGTTCCATATATATCAGCATATAAAAAACATTTGAAACCTAAATTAGCAAAGCAAGAGAGCCGGACCTAGAGTGAGAGCAAATGCCTCTGCTATTTCTGTGTGGACTGATGACCTTCTCTGTCAATTTTAACAGGTTGAGTGGTTGAAGAATGAAGAGGTGATTGACCCTGTTGAAGATCGAAATTTTTACATCACGATTGACCACAACCTGATCATAAAACAGGCGCGCCTCTCCGACACAGCCAATTATACTTGTGTTGCCAAAAACATTGTGGCAAAGAGGAAGAGCACAACAGCTGCTGTCATTGTGTATGGTAAGGGAGCTCATGCTGCATCAAGCTGATGAAACTGCAGGCTGAAAGGTCTACTAAAGGTAGTCCGGAGCATTCTGCTATCCAGACAGTTGTTTTTCCCTGCATTTAGGACTATAAAAATAGAATATGCATCTAGTCATGTAGGTGTCAGCTAAACTGTATGTGCCTCCCATAGTTCTACATAAGCAAAGAAGAGCAAAGCTGCATTTTTGGTGGGCATGATCATTTGTTTAGGTATTTATATCCCTCCTTTTTGCAAATTCCTCAAGGTGGCTATCAAAATCAATAGCTGTAAAACTGTGAAACAATTTATAAAAATTGAATAGCCATCAGGAGATTCAGGACAGGATCTAGAATTGCAATATTTTGGGCACTTGGGCAAGACACCTTCAAGGCCCCCCATACTCTGTCCCACCACCATTGGCACTGGTAGCTGTTGGTCCTTAGTCTCCTTTTTATCATTAACTTACTTGCTTAACAGGAAGAGAACTACTAAGCATGAAATCAGTGACATCGACTCCTTCTTCTCATCAACACCATTTTCTGCCAGGGCAAGTGACATACGAAATGGGGAAGCAAGTCCAGAGGGCTTTTCTCAGTAGTCTGCTGGAGTGTGGGCCCTGGACAGGTTCCCAGCCAACACTGGGATTCCAAACAGATTCAAACTGTTATGACAACAAAAACAGTGAAACCAACAAGTCATTAGAACAATTCTCCAGTTCCAAGAGGGACACTGATCACAGAAGTAAAGCACCATTGAACAAGTCCTGGGACATATTGTGAAGCCTACAAACGGTATGAGAGGCATCCTGCAAATTACTTAGTGCCACAAATTTTGGTGCCACCACTGAGGAGGCTGTCTTTCTAGAACCCACCCTTCTTACCTCAGAAAGCACTCCAAAAATGAAGATCTTAATTGATGGGCTGTGTTAATTAAATATGAAGCAAATCAAATGGACCAAAACGGACTATAGCCCAACCACCAGGTAGTTTTCTTAGAGCACCTTCATGTGGAAGGATTCCTCACTCTCATGAACAACTCTAAAGTAATTGTACAATAGTACACATGTCGGACTCTTGCGCCTTTGGCCTAGCAACTGAGAGCAGGTTGGTGTTGCAGGTTTCAACCTAGTTTACGAATTAAAAATGAAACCTTTTCAGCAAGATATTAGGGACAATTTATACGTTACATGAACCAGCAGAAAGCTGTTTTATAGGGATCATCTAAATCATAAAGCATCTCTAGTCCAGCACCATGCATTGCTCCCAGTGGCTAGTACTAACGTGAAGATTGTCTATACAAAGGAAGGATTCTGGTTTCTCCTGTGTGGAGCTGCTCTGCTGTGCATTGCACGGGGCTGAAACAATGTCTAAACTGGATTTTATTGTCTACTAAAACAAGAAAACTATTGTGAAGAGAAGATCTTGCTTTAATGATATGTTAGCTGACCCTTGTGCATTCTATTAAAATGTTTAGCTACATGGCGGATGCTGCTTAAACCCCTGTTTCACAGCTAGAGAAACAGTTGTCTTAGAGAAGTCAAAGTGAGGATTTTTAATTCCACAAGATGAACCCAGATTATGAGTGGTATTTGTGATACAAAGGAAACCCAACAGACCAACAATGTACAATTCATTTGGAAAGTACAAAGTATGTATGAGCATAAGCAAAATGTAGTGCACACAAGATCAGTATTTGTTTTGTCATTATTTGTTTTTTGGCGCCAGGCTAAGACCTTTTCATTTAAAACTTACTTTAATTGTTTATTTATTTATTTAACTAGGGTTGTTTTTTTTTTAATTTTTAGCCGAGAATGCCCTGAGGCTTTATTGAGGTTTTATGGCACTGGGCTTTTATTGTATTGGAGTTTTATTGTATGGTTTATTTATTGATGTTGTGAGCTGCCCCGAGGCTTTATTGCAATGGGGCAGCATAGAAATGTTTTAAATAAATAGTAAATAAATAAATATAATTATCTTATCTAAATACAAAGAGCTTCAAAGATTCAATTAGTGAAACATCATCATTTACTGCAAGATAGTATTAGGAATGGGGGGACGGGACTGAAACCAGATCAAGCACTCTAACACCATTTTTAAAAGTGTTCCAGCCACTGAGCCAAAGACAGTGTGTGAATTCAAGGAAGCTTAAACATTCGGTGCCGTTTAGGCCTTCCAAGTGCTGTAAAGAAGAAGAGGAGAGGAGGTGACAATGCAGGAAGGAGAAGAGCAAACCTTTAAAGAGCACTAAATTTTCATTTATTCTGTCAAATATGTTTCAGTTAAAATCTTGTTCAGGCATGACAAAAGAGAATATTGGTAGTTTTTCCCTTTAATTGAAGCCCATTTGTGAGCACCCTGCCAATCTGCCTGTTGAGAAACCTGGAAGTTCCCTTGGGCAGAACATTAGCTGCTCAGGAAATATATAAGAAAAGATAAATAATGCTTGAGGAAAGGAAGTCAGTAGCTTCTTTCCTGGGGTTGCACGGAATTTGAGCTATGCCTACAGGCAGGTCATCCTTCAGAATCTTCAGCAGGCTGTTGTCGCCTAGCAAGTACAACATATAGTCTTTCTTTTAGCATCTGAGCAGAACAGAAGATTGTTGATCTCTTGGAAGGGTGCTTGACATTTCAGAACAGTGTGGACAAGGTTGCCATTTAGTGGCATGCCAAAACCCCTGAGGAGGCTGTAATGCAGAAGGAACGTGAAAAAAGAAGCTTGTCAAGTAAGCATCTCTGAACAAAGGCTGAACTTCAGAGGAGAAATTATGTAATTATGATCAGCATATCTGTTATGCGATACATTAATCATTTGTACTTTTTATTGATTTCATTAGAATGAACAAATTATATGCCAGCGTTCTATGTATCAGCTGAAATGGAAATAAACACCCCATTGAGAGAATCTAAGATCAGCCTTAATTGTAGTGCACTTAATGAGGAGTCTAGCAGTCTGTAGGAAACCAAGAAGGAAATTGCATGGCTCGAAGGAGTGAAAGACCTTAGGTGAAATGCTAGTTCCTGTGTAGTGATAACTATAGTGATTAAGCTTTAGCCGTCCACATATTTGGGTGTGTGAAAATGGTTTGTTGAGGCTAGCAGGAAAATGTAACAGATTACCCAATACAACTCAAGAGCTGGTGAAAACAATAGGAAACTTTAAGACCTCAGTGCTCAATGAATTGTCTGCTGTGCCTCTAAACCATCTGTATTTCCTTCACTTCCTAGTCAATGGAGGATGGTCAACCTGGACCGAGTGGTCCGTGTGTAACAGTCGTTGCGGAAAAGGCTCTCAGAAGCGTACGAGGACCTGTACCAACCCTACGCCACTCAATGGGGGTGCCTTCTGCGAAGGCCAGAGTTTACAGAAAATAGCTTGTACTACCTTGTGTCCAGGTATGTCAGATCATTATGATAAATCATTTGCATGTATTTGGTAGCCTTCTTGTTCTTCAAGCATCAAGGTTTTTTTAATTGATCACTTACATTTTTGCTTTTTTTTTTTTTTAAAAAAATGAGTAAATTCCCTATTGCATTACTTGGATACCGAGAAAGGAATAGAAACATTAGTAAATTAATTTGGATTATGGCAGCAAGTGGCCCATCATCTCAGTTCCTTATAATTCTGTCAATTTATGTAACATTTTAAAGCTCAGAATGTTCAAGACATGAACCTTAGAGCTGTCAACTTCACTGGAAATAAACTGGAATTAAAATATCTAAAATAATTCTGATGCAAAACATATTCATAAGCTCAGTTAATGGGCAGTAACATGCTTTGTTCAGTGAAGCTGAAAACATTTGAAGTGCTTGCATGGTGGCGTTTCCATTTTATCTTTCAGGAAGAAAAAGAGCATTCTCTCAAGGGGAAAAAAAACTTTTATAGTTACATTTTAAAATGCCTAAAGAGGTAATCCGGGGGCGATGCCTGGCACCATCCAAAACCAGAGGATTCTGGGCATCCTGTGCATAGCAGCAATAGTATGTAGGCTAAGGTCACCTCTGTACTTTTCTTGCTCTGCAAGGCAGCTAGACAGTCTAACTCCAACACTTTGGAGAAAGTGAGAAGCAAGCTGAGGCACTGTAAGGATGCACCATATCTTGATGGCACCCATCTCCTTCTCCCCCACCCTCTAGGCCCTTTCTCCAAGGTCACTGTTATGACCTCTGATCCACCAGCCTGTTTCTTTCTGCATCATCTGCAAGTGGGGAGGTCAACCTGAGTGCCGGTCCCCAGATTGGAGATCAGAATACTCTTCTGACTACGGAAAAGCCTCCTGCCCTCCAGATGTTCTCTTGAGGCTGAAGGATTGCTCTGTCCATTACCTTGGGCAAATACTTTTCTGCTTTCCTGCCCATGAGAGATTGTCACACTTTGCTCTCAGATTGATTTTGAAACAAACTGAGTTCTTGAAGTAAAAATCAGCCAAAATTTTCATCTTGTATCTATTTTTGAGCCAATGCAAGGTTCCTTTCATCATTTCCTTATTCCTCACCTGACCAGTTGTGGTATGAGCAGAAAGGGCACAGGGATAAGCTGGACATGCACATGGAAACATGTCATGAGCGAAGCCAACTGGAGCTGAGGGTTAGACTAGATGGCCCAGGAGACCCCTTCTGACTTGCTCTGTTTCTCTGTAACAGAGAGAAAGAAGGAGGCCATCTGACACACCTATTCACTGCTTTACCTTTGAAAGTTGGCCCTTGGAACTTCTGTTCCCCCGAGAGCAACTGCTGTTGTAGTCTCCCTTAGAAGACTACAGATCCAAGGTCCACCATCATTGTGTCCATTTTTTCTCTAGAACAATTCTGCACCAAAACACACAGACATACCATCTCCCATCTCTAGGCATTACTGTGTCAGCTACAAGTCATCTCAGCTCAGTATCCTATAGACCAAAGAAGGCTTCAAAAGGAGTGGCAGTCATACCAGTAGAAAAATCCCCCCAGAGCTCTGGAATCCATTTGCTTCCTTGAGTGGTTTCTTGTTGAAGGCACAGGCTGCCCAAAGTCAAAACCTCAATGTGAAGTGATCTGACCATAGCAAGATAACAGATGTTAAATTCCTCAGTTTCTCAGTATTATTATCTGTCCTGGCCAAAAGTAAATAAAATAATAAAAATAGAATTATTAAAATTAAAAGTATTGAGTTAAAAGTAAGGTCTCCTATATGTAGTGGGGTGATGTCTTGTTGCATTCAGAACATAATGAGTTGTCCCAAATCCAACAGTCTAGTATGGAAGTCGAGTTTCCCTAATACAGTTATCCCTGGGATCTTTAGCACCAAATTTAATGGATGGCTTTGGGCCAGTCGCAGATTCTCAGCCCAACTTACGCCACTGGGTTATTATTTGGGGATAAGATTGATAGCAGGAGGAGGAGAACAATGTAAGCCACTTTGAGTTTGTCATAAGAAAAAAATCAGAATATAAATCTAATCACAGATAAAAAATAAAAATCCTCAGACCGTATCTATCAGCTCAAGCTGGGAGGGTGATAAACAGCAGGGTGGTTAAAGCATAAGCAGTTGACCCATAAATTAAATTTATGATTAAATTGGTCCAAAATAAACTCTCTTTCAATGATGATTATAACATCAATAGGGAAGATTTTGTTTTGGACTGATCTGGCATTCAGTAACAGCACTACAATACAGACTGTTAAGGCAGTCAGGAATTGCCTAGTTAGGGAAAGACTGGGTAGACAGGACATGTGCAAGGTGCTTAACTGCTCGCAGCAACTGGCTTTTTAACTCCCATGTCTTACGAACATATTCCAGAACATTTAGTCTGGCATTCTGTGCATCAGTGAGCAACCAGCTGCCCACAGGAACCCATGAGCAGGATGAGGCATGTCTCTATTTAACTTTGACCACCTTAAAGGAATACCCAGGCTATACAGTCGCCACCATCTTTTTTATAGTCCTCTGATGCAATGATCTTGAGTGGAAGACAGGAAAGAACAGACATCTTCTTTCTCCATGTGCCACTGATATTTGTGATTGCACAGGCTCTCGCAAAGCACAATGCGGAATGCATGGTAATCAGCAGGCAAAGGGCTGATGCACATACTGGTTTATCAGCAGAAAGTGCTGATTGAGAAGGACGTCAGGAGAATTCAGGATTTCTATTATTCTTTTTTCCTTTGAAAAGGACATTTTAAGCCCTCTGAGTTCTCTTTGTGTGGTTTGGAAGAACTTTGCTAGAATATAAAGCAAGGCACCATTACCCTACTGAAGCACAGTACAGTGTTCTCTGTAATGCTTCTGTGATAACCATTTTGGATTTCATGCAGAGCTTTCACTGCCTGCATTCTCCTGGGCCTGCCCTATTGTAAAGTATCCAATGACATGGCTTTTCTGGCTCTCCACAGGTTGCACTGTTCCTGCTTCTGGCAATGGTAGTCTGTGAGAGGGCAATTAAAGGCTTTACAATGAGGCACAGGAGAGTATGGGAGGAGAGTGTGGGTATCACTGACATGCTACCGACCAAGAATGGAGTTGGAGAAAGACAATATTAGACTGCAGTAAACTTGGTTCTCCTCTTGTTCTCAGTAGGTGGAGCAATCAGGATTGGAAAAGTCTTGGAAACCTTTGTCTGTCGTGTGTGTCTAGGGCTTTGAAATTTGTACCATCAGTGGATCTCTCCTAGTCCCCATATATAGAGCATCTTTCCAACTCACAGAAGCAAAAGGACAGGTGACACTTCTGTATCAGTGCTCACATTCAGTGAAGCCACTGGATCAGAAGTTCTGTTTCTATGGTGCCTTAATTAATCATTACAGTATGGACTGTTTGGATTAGCAAGTTTTTCTGCAAAACTAGTGGTACAAATGCTAGTGAAAGGTTGGTCTTGCAGTTTTCTATGACACGGGATCCTTTTATTAAAGCAGGAAAACATTTAAAGGATTGGACACCTCCTCTTACTGCAGTAGTACCAAAATCAAAGATCCAGGTTGCAAACACTCTGACTGGGAGTGTTTGCAACCTATTAGAAAGGATTTCATTTGTACATAAGCTCTGTGTGAAGCCTAAGTCATATTCTCTGGGGATAACAATGTCAAAAATTTCTCCTAAGACTCATTGTAGCATTGCACTCTAACTGTCTGGGCTGTTCCTCCAACAAACAAGGCAAATGGAGAGGAACAGATATAAAATGAAACATGGTCGTTGACTTTAGGCTTGGGAATGTTTTCTTTGGGCTGAGTTAGAGTTGCTTGCATCTTTACGATCTGTAATTTTGAATAAACAGAGCATCAGTTTTCTCAAAGGTTTCTGTGCCCTTCACACACAGGAAACTCATGTTATTTTTAAAGACTCTTTTTCTCTTTAATGGCATCTCTCTCTCCCCCCTGCTCCCTCCCCACCCCTTTGCCATTTTGTTTTCACATTTTCTTATGACAGTGGATGGGAGGTGGACAGCATGGAGCAAATGGTCCACATGTGGGACAGAGTGTACCCACTGGCGCAGGAGGGAGTGCACGGCACCAGCACCAAAGAACGGCGGCAAAGACTGTGAGGGTCTTGTCTTGCAGTCCAAGAACTGCACAGATGGGCTGTGTATGCAGAGTAAGTGAAGTCCATTAATGCTGCTACATTGACATTATGCTTTTCAAGGGTGGGTGTCGGGAGGGGAATAGCTGTTGAAGAACATACTAAAACTTCAGCATTCTCAAGCTATTGAAAAGGGTCTCCTATAAGCATGTATTGGAGGAGATCCAAAGGGAATTCCACAGTTTGACCACAGAGCAGGAAAAACAACAACCCTACGTTCAAAAGATTTGGCACCACTTGGCAGAAACAACTCATGTTCTTTGCTCTGTTAAACCACTTGGGAAATGTTTAGGCTGTAGTTTCCTGGGTATTGCAGGCAATGTTCCCTTCAAAAGACATCAGAAATTGCCTGGGATTTTGCACAGCAAACTATTCCTTTTTTTTTTTAAATTTATACTAGAAGGAGATCAGTTTAAGTGGTGGAAAGTTCTTGGAGGGCTTTTCCAGTTGGAACCTGATAAATCTTTGCCCCAAAAAACCTTTATGCATTGTCTGACCAAGGGGTAGTAATGGACAGATCATTCTATTTCTATATCTATTTCTGTATCAGTTTTCCATGTGTTCATTTGCAAGTCTATTCCATCACATTTCTACATTTTTAAATACCTGCATGAAAATTCACAATTAAATATGCAGTTCTAAACACATTTTCTCACAAAAGATATATTTCTAATGGTGTAATCCACTTTGCATCTACTAAGAAATAAGTAGACCACTGATTTCAGTAGTCCTTCTTCCTAGGTAAGTGGGTACAGGATTGCACCCTGTTTTTCTATATATACCTTTTGGTACTTTTTAAGTTAAGAAATAAACTTATGAATGTGTCAGAGTCTGAAGAAAAACTGTGTTTTGATATATACATTAGTCCAAGAGATACAGACCAGCTTATCTTGGAATGAGCAAAGAACAAATTCATCAAGTATCCCATTAGGGAGATAAAAGCCTCACTGGATAAGAGCTACTTTTCTGCTGATATGAATATCTGCATGGGATGAAATTGGTCCTACATATGGTTTCATTAGGAAAGATTGTGATCATGGTACAATATTCTTTCAGGTCTCTGCTTAGATATGTCTGCTGAAAAGTCATCTTAGGTTCCAATCCTATACATATATTCCTGGGATTAAGACTCTGAACTTCATGGGAATTACTTCTAAAACTGACACGTATAGGATTATAAGGTTGGGCTATAATCATAAACACACCTATCAGGAGTAAACCGTGTTAGGATTTGCTTCCATGTAAAACTTTCTAGGACCATCCTCATAGACCTGGTTCATATAATATGGCATTTCACCAACTGGGCTCCAGTGGAGCATCATACAGAAATGATGCCCATTGGTGCCCCATGTGATGTCAGAACTCCAATGTGTAAATTAAGGTATTAGTGCATCATTATTGTGTCATTTCTCCATGGTGCCCTATTGGAGCCAAGCAGCTCATGGCTTGTTGAGCCCAGGTGACAGGGACTGTTTGAAGGCTAAATAATCCTACAATAACCCATCTTTTGATTTTACAGGTTTTTGAGTTGTTTGAAGGTTTTTGACCCTCAAACAACTCCCATCACCTGCATTGTCACGACACAACAAGCCACAGTCAGCAAGGCATGCTCAGGTGCCATCAAAGATGACACTTACCAGGATGCCACAGCCTCCATGGGTGAACTAACCTATGGTGCATTGTCATGTCCTACAAACCAGGTCACTGACTGTATACCATTAATAGTTTTCAGAGATTGTGTCCACACTGGCTTTGGATTTATTTCAGTCATTCTGGGTTGTGGTGTATAATGTGCATGCTGAGTTGCTTTTGAATAACCAAATATAAGGAAACCATGGGCTATATTAGGATTGTGTGTAATCTGTTAACCACACCAGCAACCCACCCCCATTAGGTTCAGGAGAGACAAAAGGCATAGTAGTGGCTTGAATATTCAAAATGGCCACCTTGCTTGATTTTGCAAACTGACTCAGGCACTTGGGCTGCTATAATAGAGTGGCAATTGCCCATGAGTAAGCACATAGTATTTTTTTCTGTCCTGCCTATCCTACCTGTCCAGACCTATGAATTTAGTTTGTGAAGACTGTTGAAACACTGCAGAAATCAATATATTCTAAGCAATGCCCTTATCCTTTACTTTTCTCTTTGGTTCAGATAACACTACAGATGACTAAAAATTTATATCATGTAATCATCATCATAATACTCTTCTCAGGGTGATCTTCTGTGTTGAAAGGCATTTTGTAGGCTAGAATTCATAGGGAGGCAAAATACTTCTGACTTTAGAAAGAGACAAACTTCAGGGATACCAGGGTATGGGGGTAGGTCTCTTCCAAAGTTAACTGCATGACAGTTAAGTCTTTGAGGCAAAAGAACTAATTCATGCAAAACTCCACTAGGATGAATGAGCCATTATGATAAATTAGCAGGAAAAGCTATTTCTTTCATATCAAGCAGCTTATATTTTGTATTATCAGCCTGTATTTAGACAGGTGTGTCACCCTTGTATGAATGAAAAGCAGAACTATTTAAGTAGATATTTGGAGAGGTGTAAAATAAAAAGAGCAGCCCTGTAGGTATGCCATTATTATGTAGACAGCATGTTGCTTTTTATTTTCAAAAATAATAGCTGAATTTGAAGTCTTTGCCCTCTCCAAGAGAGTTGGTGATGCTAATATAAATGCTTTTCTAATACGGGTACATTATAGGAATAGAAGACATTCCTGCACCAAAAATGGAGATGGGAAAATATATAATTTCACAGTCACCTTCTTGACCTATTCTTCTGTTCATTTTGTGTCCATGTAGTCAAATTACTTCTGATTTTGCTGCTACGTTTCAAGACAAAGTTGTAGGTCAAGATGGCCTAGGAAGGAGAAACAGGGTCATTTCAAGCAAAGAATACAATGCCTCTCAGAACCAATTTAAGCATTAAGCATGCTGTTTGTTCTCTTTCTCTCTCTCTCTCCCGCCCCCCTCCCCCCGCCCACACACACACACACACACAAATAAGAAACTGTCCACATAAGAAGCAATCCAGAGAGCTGGCTGGCTATAGGAACGGTATAGAAATTGTTTAAATAAATAAATAAATAAATTTTAAATTAAATTAAATTAAATTAATAAAATAAATAAAATAAAATAAAATAAAATAAATGATATTGAAGAGGCAAGTATGGAGACTCAATTCAGATTGCGATCACAACAGGGCCAAAAGGTTAACACATTGTACTCAGTGAGACTAAGTTCCTAATCCTGATTGCATCTCCTGTGCTTACATCTGAGTACAGAAAAGAAAAGCCATATCTAAGTCCAACATACCCTTGTCTTTTTCTCCATGAGCATTGTTAGAGCCTAAGCTGAATTTAATGCTCAAAATGAAGGTAAGCGTTGTTTTGTTGCTAGCTGTCATGGAGTTGTTAATGGCAATGATCCTCAATTATTTTATTTATTTATTTATTTATTTTTCAATTTATATCCTGCCTTTTTCCTACAAAGGGCTCAAGGCAGCTTACATCATTCTCCTCCTCCATCTTATCCCCACAACAACAACCCTGTGAGGTAGGTTGGGCTGAGAGTCTGTGCCTGGCCCAAAGTCACCCAGTTGGCTCCATGGCCAAGCGGGGACTAGAACCCAGAACGTCTGAGTCCCAGTTCCACGCTCTTAACCACTAATTAGCATATGCATAGGCAGACCCAGGAATTCCAGGTTTGCTGACAAAGAGCAAAGACTGCCAGGCCTGCCCGATAACTTGTACTTAGCAAAGGTCCTGCTTTTACCTTACTTTTGCATAAGTAGATGGAGCACCAGATGTTGCCACTCACGTAAGCCAACCAAGTCTTTCTCCTTTACCTGGCTCAGCTGTGGAAGAGATAATCCTGTTCTTGGCTTCTTTGCTAATCCAAAGTAGCTCTTGCAACATATACCTAGTCATGAACTGGTTCTTTATTTGGAGGAGAGAATGGTTACCCTTTTCTCCCAAACTCTGAATGTTGTGTCAGGGAACTCTGTTGACCAGGATACTGTATTAACTTGGCTGCACAAGCCACATACTTGCTCCGACTCATTTGGACCCTTCTTGTGGCTTTAGGTATTTGTTACCATGTCCATTGAGATGGCAGGTGATCATGAAAGCATCTAATGCCTGTTAGGAAAAAGTATTCATGGCACTTGCCATACGAAGCTGATCCTTGAAGAGGGAGAGAAGGACAATCTCATACAAATAGGATTTATTTTTATGTTTTCAGCTGTGCTCACACAAAGCCTGGAATTGAACAGAAGCAACCAAAGACACCGGTGTTGATAAACAAGTATTCCAAATTCTTTTGGAAGGAAGCATAGATGGAGAGGTTAAAGATATGCTCTGTCTATAGAAAAGGACTAGGCTGAAGTAATTGGTCAGCCCTATGGAGTTGAAATCATAGTAAATGGAAAATGATAGTTTCGGCCATACAGATGAATCAGTAAAAGAATATTCTTATAGTCTCTCCTTTTCTCACACGCACAACCAATGTAAGGTAACTGTATAAATACAGACATCCTAGAAAATATTGCTTTGCATTTACAAGCCTTTTCTCTTCCAGTGCATTATTCACTACAGTAACATCAGTCAGGCAGATCAATAAGCTCTTTCATACACCTAGCCCTACTCCTGTGTAAAGTAGCAGTCTCAACTGGTATTGATTTCTTCAGCGATAAAAACTGTGGAGCCTTGCCTGTTCCTTCACACCCCCTCCACCCCTCGTAATTACAGTATTTTTCACCCAACGATGTACTTTCTGCTTACCGCTAACTGAGGTATTTCTGGTGCAACTCGACTGTCACATTTATTCAGACTAATGATCCTGCCAGTACACAGACTTTCTCATTCTGTAGTTAGTATTTCCCCCCTAACGTAAAAGGATGAATAGTCATTAAGCCAGCATGCTCTCAGAAGGAGTAGGGGTGGAGGGGAGAGAGAGATACAGAACTGAAAACGAAAACTAGCTATAGCAAAAATTTTGAACTGCCGCTATTAGACAAGGCTTCCCAAGTACACAGCATCTTCACGCTGGAGTCCTTACAATAATTTAATAATTATGATAATGGGTTTAATTGGCCCTTCGCAGCAGTTTGTGCTGGAAGACACATGAACATTTGGCAAGCTGCCATCCATAGGAGTTCGTTTATTTACCTCTATGTGTGCCATCCTTTCTATTTTTATATGTGTTAGCATCATGGTTTAGTAAAACTCGTGTGAGTGCAATAAGAACATGCATAGGATTGTGCCACAGGTCTGCTTTAACAGTGACTTTACTGCATGGCGACCAGATCCCAAGTGGTTCTCAGGCCCACTGTTGTTGTGGGAAGGCTGCTTGAGTCCATTCTGTCGTTCAGTCATTAACTAGCTGTTAGCCCAGGACACCTTGGTGTCTGAGACAAAGGGCAAGATGGCATGTGTCTCTCCACCCACCTTATTCCATGTGCACAAGGCAACAAGATGAGCAGTTCAGCTTCCTCTACATGTGAATCACTTCTACACGTAAGGTAGCATAGGAAGTGTAGAACAGGACACAGAGCACACGCCCTTCGATCTTCCAACCCCTCAGTGTTCCCTACCACCCAACAATTGACACCTGGGGTAACCATCTCACTCTTCCTAAAGCAGTCGCTGGACCCAGCTGGAGGAAAGAGGGTTAGAAGGCCACAAACACATGTTGCTTTACTGTCTCTTCACAGTTTTCTGAATGCTCCCGCCCCGCCCCCCGCCCTTCAGTTCCACTACTTTATGTGTTCCTTTCATTCTTCCTTGGAAAAAAATTTCCTCAGACTCTTCATGCATAGATCTCTTCTCCTTTCTCTTCTAACATCATCATCATCAAATACTCTGTCTGCACATATCTATCAGAAGCTACATTTAAGGCACAGACTTATACACAGCTGGCTGGAGAATCCCAGGAATTGTAGGACTTCTAAGCATGCAAAGGGTTCTATCTTTAAAGGATTAATATGGTTTTATATCTACAGTAGGATCACTATTGTTTTCACAATTGTTTAGTTAAACATCTGTTCAGTGGAGGTGAATGGGCTGCACCACCATTCAGATCTGTGTCATTCCTTCTTGAAATTCTTGTGTGGTGACTGGAACATTAGTCATTACTATTCCTTTTATTTTTATTCACTGTATTTATATCCCACCTTGTATCCTTGCAAGGAACTCAAGGCATCACCCAGTTAGCTCCACGGCTGAGGGAGGACTAGAACCCCGAGCTCCAGGATCCCCAGCCCCACCCCCTGAACCAGTGCACCACACCACCACTCAGATAATACTTCAGATAATATACCGTATAATTCAATAAATCAGCTAGATAGATGTTCACATGTGGTGTCCAAAGAGGACGAAACCAGCAAATAATATATGATGGCCCTGGAACCAAGTGAACAGGAGCTGAGGACCAGAAGCACACACAGACAGGTGAGGGGCATGTGGGTCGGTTGAGCATGGGATATAACGTCTTGATCTTCACAGCTTATCAAAGGATAAGTGATACCTTCTTTCGCATCATTTACCTTCTCAGCTAAGACATGAGCTTGTGCTTTTCTTAAACTGATTTGCTCCTTTGAAAAATGTCCATCTTTTTGCCAGAAGAAGTGGCTATGAGTAACAGCAAAAAAGCCCATGCTGTGCAAACCTGCTTATAACACACAAGCTTCCTGACCTCTGAATTGTTTTTGCAATGCCATCCAGACAGAATCATGGTGACAACATACCTGTTACTGGCTAGGACAATTGCAATAGCACACGATGGATAGAAAGGGCTAATTTGGGAAGAGTAGCTTCTAATGAATTCATATAGAGAACCATTTTATCATAGTTTTATCAAAATCTTCCTTGAAAAAGATTTTTATCAGAAGATTGATGGGGTATTACTTTCAACTTAAAGAAATGCTGTCTTGGATTTCTAAAATTTGTTCTTCGCTGCAATCTTCTGCCGAAGTCACTGTCCTTCCTTTGTTCTTTTCTTTTCCTTGCTGCCGTGTTTCTCATGCATTTGATGAGTTGAACATTAAGAAAAACCATTGCTCCTTTTTAGAAGTTCCTTTCTGCTTGCAATATAAACTAATTGCAGAATCATGTTTTTAGTATGTTAAACTTTTCATGTTTCTGGCATAAAGTTGTTTTCCTGGCATAGCACGTGGTTCAGATATCTTGGGAGCCCATGCAAGTGTAAACAGTCAGTTGAGTTTCATCATCCATGTAACTTTTCCTAGAGTGGATCTGTGAGCAAGTTCACAGGAATCCTGTCAGATTTGTAACGTTCACATTTTCATGGGCTAATTCTTATATAATATTCTTTCATGGCTATTTTAGCAAATAATGCTGCATGTATTTTTATGTTATTTTCTTTATTTATTGTGACTTTACCTTGCCATTTTCCTTTCAAGGAACTCAGAGCAGCTTACATGTCCCTCTTGCTCGTAAGCTTTTCCCTCCAAAACAATCCTGTGAGGTAGGCTGGACTGGCAGTCCGTGACTGCCCCAAAGTCACCCTGTAAGTCCCCCAGCAGAGTAGCAATGAGAACCAGATCACCCAGCTCCATACTCCTTAACCACTGATCTACTTTGCCAGCACTATGCTGGCTCTAGCCCCACTGTCATTTATTTGGTTGTTTGAGTTGTACCCTACCAAGTGGTGCTCAAATTAGCTAAGTGTGGAAATACAAACATAATAGAAGGTAAGTAAACATAAGAAAACAGCAATAGAAGAAAAGTGCAAACCACAAAAATAAGCAAGGAAACAGCCAGTTAAAACCTGTAGAACATATTTAAAAGCCAGCTTAAAAGCTGAGGTCCTGTCTCAATAGGAGTCTTTGATTACTGGTGAAGGGTATTCAGATATGGGGATAGCTGGTCTTCATTCCCTTAACTAAGAGTTAGAGTTAACATAGTCAGACCCAAAGATATCCTGCGTTGGCAGCTGCAAGTTGGTGATAGCACAAAGACAGACTGAGAGTAGTCACAGAGAACTACTTCAAACAACTTTGACAGCTTCTGACCTTGTGTTTGGGCGGATTGCATGGACATCTGTACTCGTTTTCTTTTGCCCATTAGATCCAACATGATTTGTCATTGCAACTTTTGCAAAGGGTTGAGAGTTACTTTATTTAGAGTAAAATTTGCTCAAGTGTTCACCTGAATGCATGAAGGCTTAAATGGGAGAGGTCGGTGGGCCTGGGCATACTGACTTTGCCCCCAACATCTCTGGGCACACTGGTCCCTTCAGTGCAGACCCTGTGGTGTCGAATCGGCAAGGTGTGAGACTTCTACTTGTATTTGCTTGAATAATGCCAGGTCTGTGACTGCATGGAAAACTCTACTCTCTTTCAGACCTTGCCAATTCAACACCACAGGGTCTGCACTGAAATGGGCAGGGGCTTAACAGGGCTCAAGAGTGAAAGTCTATAAATAGTTACCCTGACATAAAGCCCACTGTGTTCAGTGAGGCTACTTCTAGGAAAGCGTGCAGAGGGTTACAGCCTTAAACATCTTACAGTATTTAACAGTATAATCCTAGGCATAGCTGAATATAGGTACTTGCCCCACCCTCATTCCATTCAACAGGACTTAATTCCTCAAAAGTCAGTAAAGGATTGCAGTGTAATTGTTTTAAATGTTGATGAGTCTTTGAAGACATGCAAAAGAATCAATGCAAACCCAGGTTTCTGTATCCTGTCTGTAAAGCAACTTTGAAAGGAGTGAGAAATTAGCAGAAGTTTGTGCAACTTTTTTCCAAGTCACACATGATTTGAATAATTTGCAGATAATGTGTACAATATGCAAATATCTATGTGTCTTTATGTTGTAGCATACTACTGTTTGACACATACATGCGCTAGACCTATTCTGCATAACAGCAGGGCATATTGGACCTGAATTTTTGGCTTCTCTTTGTGCTTATTTCAAAAAATCCATGGACGCTTTAATGGAATATAGGTCATGATAAAGTAAGTGGCACCTATCAAGCCTTTAAGCAGATTTGCTTTCAGTAAGCAAACAAGATAGAGGGGAGTTTTGTGTGTGTGTGTTTGATTGAACAGCAGACTAATGGAGAAATACAATGCTCTTGAAAGATCATCACTATCAACTCTTCTGAATGTGCACAAAGGGATTAAGTTAGCCTTTTTATTAAAACAATGTGGATCAGATGCTTTGGATATATATGACTGCCTGCATAATGGCATTTCCATCCATCCATATGGAGTCCTTTGGTAATTCTATACTAAATAGAAAATATTCATGCAAATAAGGATAAATTATGGCAATATATATGTTAGTGCTACTCTAACATCTTCATTTTGGGTAGGCTTCTGGTACAGCACTGACCCAGTGTGGTTCAAGTCCATACTCTCTGTGTGGTATGGATAAATGTGGACTTAGTTTGGGTTGAGATCTGGCTTCTGAATCAGGCCCTTGGGCAGCTGCATCAGAATTTTCTGCCCTTGATAGCTTTTCAGTGTTTTAGACTGGAGTCTTCTGCAGCCTGGAGATGCTGGAGATGTTAGGGCTTGAACCTGGACTTTTTCTGAAAGAAAGCTTGTTGTTAGCCCCTGAGCTGCTTCATGTGGCTTTTAGGAATCAGTTGTAGTGAGAGAGATCTTGTCTCTAGAACAGAGTCTTTTAGCTGGGTTTAATCTTCAGAGAGTTACCCTCTTTGACTCTTCTTTCAAGATATCAGTGTAAAATGTTCCACAGAGAAGCTGGGAGATGTCTCTTGACCCATTTTGGAGAAAATTGAAAACTTCACACATCCTGACAGTGTGATTGCTACAAAAGTATTGAGACTGTGTCCATATGGTAAGCAGCTTTCATGAAATGGTGGATGTTTGGTTCGGACCAATCTTTAAACTCTTCCAGAAGCCCATACACCAAAGTATCTTTCTCTTTTAGTTAATAGTCATAACCATGTGGATGTCCAAACTCTTGGAGATGGTCACAGGTTCAGGTTTCTAAAGACAACTAAGTGACAGGTGATAGCCCAGAAACAGATGAAAGTCTTCAAGTTACTAAGCACTCAAAAAGTGTCTCTGTGGCCATCTCTTTCTTTTATTTATTCAAAGGGCTGTCAAATAGAGGAAGGGGGAAATTTGTTTTCTGTTCCTTTAGAGGGCAGGATGTGATGCCCAATGGATTCAAATTTGGAATGTTGGAAAAGAATGTTACTGACCATTGGGAAGAACATCCTGAATATTCAGAATATTCTTAATGCTTGTTCCTCTCTGAACATTTGTTTGAGTAGCAATATGAAATAAATGATCGTGCTTCATTTGATTCTTGCAATTCAGAGTAGGTTACAGCAGTTTATAAAGATGGATCTCTATCAAGGATTCACAGCATTAGCTCTATCAAGTCTCTAGATGCATGTGCTCTGAAGATGTGGCTCGGTGCATGTGCGCTCTCTTGTGCATAGTACAAAGTTCTCACACACATAAACATGAGAAAATTAAAAGCTAAATTTCAGTTTATAGTACTTACACCAGCATGGTCATACTTTATCAAGAGGCTGTTTCACTTATCATCAATAGTATGCACAGCAGAGGGAAAAAAATCAATGGCATCCACAATCTTCCTGAGAATTCAACATGAAGACTGACAGAGAGCATATGTCTTCTACAAACTGGCATCCTTTTTATGCTGCTTTTAACCACCATCACAGTTTCTGGGAACTGCAGCATGGCAAGGTTCTGGAAATGTTCATTTAATCATCCCTTGCAGAAGTATGCTGCCCTTACTTTTGCCCAAAAAAATCCAGCATCTCTTGGTGCTTTTTTATTTTATTTATTTTGATGTTGGGTGACAAATCTAAACTTCATGGATAAATGGGAATTTAAACCCAAAACTCTCTAGTCCTAAACCTGTTTAATAAGATATTAACATCCAACTAGCATTTCAGTAAGAGCGTATCACCTCTAAAGTGCCTATGAATTAAATGTTCCTCCATGATTTTGCCGTTGCTCTTCATTTGTGGCCTTATGCTACTTACCGTATTCATGCATTGCTGGCTGATTTTTAAAACATGTGTTACCTTTATGCTCTACTTGTGGGCTGTCCAAAAGCTTCTACCTAGACAAGCAGTGCTAGATCAGTCTGGGCTGAGCATCTGATCTTATATGCTTATACATCTGCAGATAACTTTTATTTCCACTCTGAACAGCTAGATTGTTTGGTGTTTTCCATCTATAATACTTAATTCTTGCATATACTTAAATCTTGCAAAAGTGTTTGCAAGACAAAAAAAACTTAATTCTTGCAAAAGTGTTGAACATATGAAAATCAGCACACATTGATTTGCTTGTGATTTGATTCAAACTGAAGCAAAATGTAGCCCTATTATGCTTCGTTAGACTTGAGGGAAAAGATTGAACAGTCATCAATCAATTAATGATTTTGGAGAGACAATGTCTGCATAAAAGTATGCAACTAGTATTTCAGTCTGTGGCATCTTATTAATATCACTGCTGCATGAGAGAAATGCAATATTCACTTAACCAATCCCCTCAGGAAAAGTCTGAGCCAGTAGACAAGTAATGTTTGGAGAGTCAATATTCAGACTTTATGGTGATCACCTACTCCCTAGTTGGAAGTTATTAACCCTTCAGAAAAAAAGGTAAATTACTACAATTTATTTCTAGGATATCTGATGTTAGCATTGAGCTATGGCATAATTAGTGCAAACCTAAAAGTCATTGCATTTAACAGCCATGGCAGAAATCACCGTGGCTTCCTGTGATGTGCAAACCTGGCCATTGAGAAGGTCGGCATCTCAAAATTCAGCTGGCATTGACAATATCACATATAAAATGTCAGCATTCACCAATTTCACCCTGTATTTTACATTCACTGCAAAACATAAACTACTGCACAGAGCCAAATTCAAGGATATACTCTGTTTGCATATGCATATAAATTCAAATCTATGTAACTATAAATGTTCTCACTAGCTCTGATAATAGCTGCAGTGGTGAGAAGTAATAAAATAGGCAAGATAGCAGCTTCTTTCAGTGCAGTTGGATTCTTTTCTGGTTTCTTTGATTGTTTGTGGGGCCAGTATAGCATTCTCGTCATAGGTAAAAGCCATAGCAGTTCTACAGTGAATAAGATAAAGTATGGAAAAATCCACACAGTGTCCTAATGGAAGCAGGCAAGTTTAGTGTGCTTTAGAACTTGATTTATTGAAATTTGACTACACTAAATAAAAGATTACCTAGCTCAGGCTCTGGTCCCCAAGATAGACTCTTAAAATGAACAGCAGTTACCCTGCATGTCACATAAATCAAACAGAAACTTAATATAGCATGTTAATAAAAGAACACCAGGAGTTACCTTGAAAGCATTCTCCATTTTGTCTTTCTGCCAGCCCATAGAGAAAAGGGGCTTTAACAGAGAACTAGAGTTTCAGCAGAAACTCCTTTCCTAGCACACCACTCTGCATACTTGTGTCTTGACAATCTGCTTCATAATTTAAGTGGCATGTCTCTTTCATACCCCCATTATGTAATTTTCTTTTGAGCCACATTCCAGTTTCAAGATGAAGAAAGAAGAAACCTTAGACTGCAATTCTTTGCCCACTTTCCTATGAGAAAGCCTTCTTGAGTTTATTCCTGAGTAGGCATGTTTAAGATTGCACTGCTAGTGCATGAAAGAAATTCACTTATTTAATAGAAAGCTACAGATGGCCATTACATTGTATACAACCACCTACAAGCCACAGACACGGGAACTGTGCCGCTCAGCAGGACACGTGGGCTGTTTCTGACCATGTGCCAGGCCTGCTCACTGCGTTTTTGCCTGCTATATACTGGAGTGTTACTTCCACTATCTGGAGAAGCTGCCATAGCTGGCAAAGCAGGAAAGAGCCCCAGGGTTGATTGAGAACATAAGCCAACTGTGCTTGGTTCTGGACTAAGGCCTTTATCTACATGACCAGATACATGAACATCTTGGCCACTTGGGGTTGCTTAGCATCTTTGACAGGAGGATTGGTTGCCTCTTGGGGCCTAAGATATGGGGCCAAGTGGAGGGACATAACTCTTGGTCCCAGTCAGTGCAACAGGGGATATTGGGAAGAAGGCAAGAGAAATGTGGCCCAGATAGTTAATGGCTGCGCCTTGTTCCAGCAACCCCTCTACTGACAGGTTTGGTGGTTGCCTGATCAGCCCGCCCTCAGATCTCTAGATGCCAATGTGTAATTCCAGATTGGTGCATGATAAGATCTCCCTCAACCGTGATGTAATAGTGCACGAGGCAGCCAATCACTCACATGCAGTGGAGATTGGGATAGATGAACAGGAAGAAGTTAGTCTCTTCCCGTTGTGTCTGCCAGGGTACTTGGTTCAGCATCATGGCAAACTTGAGGGCCAGGAATGGAGGGGCTGCTCTGGTCTGTAAGAACTTGCTCTCTCTTTCCATGCTCTCTGGCTGTCTGAATACTAGCCTGGAGTATTTGCAGCTTGAGTTTGGGCCAGTGGGGCAGACCATCTACCTTGCAACCCAACTGTCTCCCTGCATGAGCTGAAGGAGGCAGTTTCAAACCTGATGCTGAGAACCCAGGCTATTGATTCTCATAGCCAGGGGGACAGTGACATCCATGCCTAGGGCATCTAGTTTGGGGTAACTCAGGATTGCATGGCCTCCATGGCAACCATATGTGTTGTCAGCCCAAATCTGGAGTGGGCAGGGCTCACTGGCTCTCATGCTCACCACATGCTCATGACCTACTTCTTCTCCATCTCTATTTTGGCTTCCCCCACCCCATTTTCATCCCCTAGGGATGATTCAGCCAGAAACAGGTGCTTCCCAGCTCCTGTTGGCTTTTAATCCAAAGCTCACAAGGTTCCATTTAAAAGCAGCTCTGCCACCTTGGCTATGCTTAGTGCCAAAAATGTGGTTCCTCCTTGTTAGGTCCACCTTGTCCCAGAACCAGGGCCAACAAATTCGAATCTGTATGTGTGGAACAGGAAGCATTTCAGAGAAAGCCACCTTGGTGGTCCTGAATATTAATCTCCTTTGCAACACAAGTTTAGCTTCCACGACCTCACAACTTCATTGGTGCTTCAGCTATCTATCCTGAGTGCAGACATGGCCCATGACAACTGAAGCCCACCCTAGCGCTATCTACAAACCTAGTGCATGTGTCTACATGCTTCACACTAAGCAGGTAATTTACAACCCCACAGAGCTCCTCGTGTGGTGGATGCAGAGAAAGGAAAACAGGGAAACCCTCTTCATTGCCCTGCATGGAATTCCTTGTTGCTTATGGCTATCAAAGAGGTGTTTAAAGGAAAGGCTGATGGAAGAGCCTTAGTTTTCACTGTGAGGAAGTCTTTTCAGGACTTCCCAAAAACTGGCCATACACATCATATATTCTGTTCTTTCTTGTGAAATTTTGCTGCTTTCTCTTGGTAAATTTTGGCATGCTTGAGAGCCAAAGTAGGCATGATGTTCAATGTGTTTTTGTGTTTTTGATTTAGTTTGTTTTTCTGAGAGCTAGTATCATTTTAGCTGCTTTGACTTTTGTTTTGTTTTCTTTTGTTTTTTGCAGACTCTAGTACGTTTGATTATTTTTTTTATATCCAGGTGTTTAAAAATGCAAGTAGTGTGGGCTGCGCAGGGACATAATGATAATAATCAGATATGTATCTTTCCTGGAGTAGAGAATTTAACTTTTATGACTGCAGCAGAGAAGGGTTAAATTCTCCTTTCAGGATCACTGTGATACTAGTACTCATCACATACATGTACCTCTCTGATGCTATTTGACTGTTTTAAAAATCTGCAAGTTAAATGCAAACATGCTTTTAACTTTCTTGTTAAGTTAGTTCCCAAGAAAGATGACAGTTTCTACCATGTTTTGCCTTTTGCCTATGAGAAAACTAAAAGAATGTGGACCTCTGTGAGTTATGCTTCTCCTAACAAAACTGCAACTCCTAGCTGTAAGCTCTCAGTGATGTAAAGTTTAAAACCGGGGGGAAAGATGAAATAGAGCCAATTTAAAAAAAATATTGTCAGTATTGGAAAAACATAAATGATAATTGAAGTTTCAACAAAGCCTGAAGTCTAACTTTGTCCTAGTTTTTCTTTCCTAAAACTGGAATGATTAATTCCCATCACTCTGAATAATTTGAGATCATTTAAATGCAAGGGGGTATCCAAGTGTTGAACTAATGGCACTGTAACTATTCCAGCAGTAAACACACAAGAAATGAGCAACAAACACCACTAGAACCTTTGAAAATATTTTTTGTTTCATCAAAAGCCACTTGAGGCATCTTAAATTACTTTTTTTTTCTCAAAGCAAGTTACTGACTGTGACACCAGCTGCTCGAGGCACAGATCAGCAGTGCCAGCAACTATTGTGGAGTCAAATTCAACAGCACCTTTTTCTACATTTACCCTAGTAAAGGAATGTGGTAGCGATAGTTAGAAGTCCCTCCGGTACTTGCCATGCAGCAGTGCTGATACCGTGAGCAAAATAGATCAAGGAGGAAGCTGAATAAATCCCTGCTTTGCACAGCTCTCACTTTGAAGCTGGGAGAAAAGTCATTTTTCATTATTACAGGTACTAATCTCAGCAGATTTGCCTCATTACCAAAAGAAAATGTCCTTTCTTATTATCCAAAAGATCAGATAGGCAAGCATGAAAAAGCCCAAACCTTCTAAAAGACATGGCCAGGCTCACATCTTGGGAAGAAGGCGTCACCAGTTACCAACTGTTTGTTGCTGCAGAAGTATTCTCCTGGCCACTCCCAAAGCTTATTAAAATACTGAATTGTAAATCAAAACAGTGCTCAAAGTGCTTGATGTCAGGCTCTCCAACGTGTTGCTTTAGAGACCATGGAGAAGGGTGTCATCCTTGCATGCGTTTCTTGGAACAGCTGTGTTCGGTCAAAGCACAACATAAAAGTCTGACCTTCACTTCCTTACACCTCTGGACACCCTGTGCTCTACCGTAAACAGCTTGTGTCCCAGGGTCAGCCCACCATTGCCTGGAACCCACCTTCTGCCTTGTTTCAGACGTCTTGCAGCTTGTGCTCCTCAATGGTGAATTACTCAGTGCTCGTTGGTTCTCTGCCAAGCATGCAGACACAGAACTGATGTGCACTTTCCAGTCCACCATGTGCAATGCCACACGAGGGATGCTCATACAGTAGATGAGGGCAGTGCGTGGTCTGTGACATCTGCAGTAACCCAACTGCAGCCACAGCCTGTGAGTGCCTGCCTGCTCTTGCCAAAATGTGCTAGGATGCCACTAAACTGATGCTTTTCCATCATGCAACTTGTAGGCCACCAGGCTGACAAACTAGAGAGTTCAGTTGCAATGCAGAGGTTGGCAAACAGGGATTACTTGTCCTGCATGCCATCTTTCCTGTCACATCACACTGTTCTGCATCTCTCCCTTTCTCCCTTCCATTTCCTGATAAAGTAGAAGGTAGGGCTGGATGGGGATGCAGTAGGCATGCCCCCAAATGATCAGGAATTCTGGGTGCCCGTTCACATACTTTAATGGTTGCACAGTATAATAAATCTTTCTTATGCCCCATAAGGGCACCTCCCCAATAGCTTATTCATGAATGCCTAGAGATGCCATGAGCGAAATAGGTAGCATAGACATGCTTTTAATGTATGAATGAATGTATGAATGAACGAATGCTCATCACTACATGTTATACTCTGTGACAAGGGAGCATGAGTGTGGGAACTAACCTTCTGGTAACTATGCTTCTTTTTCACCTCCCCTTATGTGGTCCTTACATTCCCACAGTATGAGAGTATTGGGGAAGAAGTCATGAGAAAGCAACTTTCATACCATTATTGATTATATGTGTATTAGAAACCTGAAAGAAAAAAGGTGTTATAGACCCACATTGAGTCTTATCAATATGAGGTCAAATAAACAACAAGGAGATGTATTAACCATTGGCAACTCCTGTCCCACAGAGACTGGTACAGCTTTCAGGGCTCAAGCTGAAAGGCAGGGAATAGATACCTTCCCCCCTTTCCCTGCTGCAAATAGCAGTGGAGAACTACAAAGTGGATCAGGATCAGGTCCAGTGGAACTGGGGATGCTTTCATCTCTAGGCTTGGGGTAAATGCATGAAAGATTAGCAACACCAGAATACCCGTGGAAATCTCTTTCCAGAGATCCTATTTCTCTTTTGCTAGAAGAAAGATCCTGCAATTCACCGGAAGCCCCAGTCAGCACATGCCCTTGGCCACTAAAAGAGTTTCTCCTTCCTGTAGGGTAACCAGCAAGACAAACCCAAGCGAACTTCGAAATGGGAGCAGCTGTGTTACAAAGCCAATATGCCAACATATTGGCTTAGCTCTTCTCCTGAGACATGTGCTTATCTATTTTTGCCACCAGCAAATCAGTACTCTATTTAGGCCAGGCTACAGAAATACCTACTGTATTTACAGCTCTGAAAAAAGAGAGGAGGCTGATGGCAGTTCGAGGAGCTTTGGGGCCAGCCAAGCCGAAAATGTCATGGCAGTGACTTCATAAATGAAATGAGGGAAGCATAAAGCAGGCGTGAGCAACATATACACGTGGAGGCATTTCACTATGATGGCCTTCGAGCATGCATCCGTTCCACCAAACGCTGAGCTGAAAGCTGCTTTCACTTCGTTTCATGACTGTGCAAATTCAGAGAGTGAGACAGTTTTCCAAAGCCAGTGCTACATACATTTCAGCTGTAGAGATGCACTCTCCTGACTTCTTGTGCCGTTTTGGAAGGGAAAGCAATTATGCCTTCTCTTCAAGCTGGCAAATATCGGTGCTGAAGCCTATGCATATGAAGCCACAGTGATGAAAAGTCCCAGTGATTGGCTTTGGCACCAACCAATGATCTGGTGGCAAAATCCCTGAGTATCCTCAACCTGGGAAGCGATCCTTGTGCGGTGATGTTTGAGGCATCGGTAGCATACCTGAAGTATCCTTCCTTTGCTTCAGACACATCTTGTGTCTACCAAAACAGGCAGTGTGGAATGAGCAAGGGCATTGACAAGCACTGAACAAAAGCGCTGATCATGGTGTTTTTCTTACCAAATGTTGCGCTTGAAGCAAGCACATGAATATCTTTTAAAACATGGCTTTTCCATTCCTGGGACTTTGTAGGCCTTGGCATTGTGCAAGCAGGGGCTGTGGGCCTCAGGAAGAGGGTCGGGGTGCTGTCCCACATATCAGTCCACAGCCATTAAATATGCTTTATTCATTTATTTATTTTATTTAGAAAATGTCTATGCCACCCCATTCGCCGAAGCCTCGGGGCGGCTCACAAAGATATCCATTAAAATATAATACAATAAAAATATAAAACAAGTTCAGGGGAACAGGATCAGCCTACCGCTTCTATGTACCTGGGCAAAGAAGTGGTTTCAGGTACTGTGTCACAGAGCAATGCACTGAGTTAAAACTTTCATTAAACATCCTGTTCAGGCAGTACATGATAAAGTTAAGCATTGGACATGTCACATTCACAGTGGTAGGCCTTGGGGTTATCCTCAGACTTAGCATGGAGCCTTCAAAATATCTTTCAGCTTGAGGGCCAAATGCCATGGCTCAGACACTTTTGGAGGCTACATTCCAGTGGAAGGTCAAAACCAAGGTGGTCCTGCTAGCAAATACCAAAAGTGCCAGCATGTTTCAGCTTAACACTCTTTCTGCCAGCCTTAGGAAAGACAGTTTAGCCTTTTACAAAAGTTATAAAAGTTGGGAAACCACCAAGCAATTGGTGGTTGTGAAAAGGAGAGAAGGCAGGGGGATGTGGACCTAACCATTTGGAGAACCCTGGAAGGCCAGACTGGGACCTCGGGCGAGCTGGATTTTGCACTCAGCCTGTGATTTAGCATCCTACCTTGGACACTAAGTCAAGATTCCAGCTTCATTAGGTGTCGGGAGTCCATCTACATACATTTTGTCCAAAAATCATGTGACCCAGCAGAATTTCTCAGGTCCCACCAAGATTCTTTTTTGAAAATACAGCTCCAGAGAGAAGTCTGAAATGGAAAAGCATTTCTTCATGGGGCAATCAAACAACTATTATCAGTACCTTTCAAGGATCTTCTATTCTCACACCAAGGGTCTGCATACCTTCCAAAGCACCATGGAACCAGTGCGTGCTAAGGAGCATTACACTCCATAAACTCTGAAATGATAAAAATTGTTAATTCTAATAAATTCCAGAAACACCTGTTGCTTTCCATTCAGTATTTCTTATTTCATTGATTTTTATTCCCTCATTTAAAGTTGGTGTTGTTGAGAGGTATATGCCTGGAAATGATATGAAAGGCCTGCTTTATATCTGACAATTTCCATTCATGTAACTCCCTGAGTGACCACATTTTTGGTGTTATGCTGTCCAAAAACAATTTATTCAAACACAATGGGTCAGCTTTGGTTCACTGGAACCCTAATCCTTAGAAGGAAGGAAGCCCAACTGAACTCAAAGATAACTTAGTTCCAAGAAAGGAAGGCCCTGTTGAGACAAAGCAAAGAAAAATAATGTCCTTATAGTGGGAATTGCAGGACAGATGTTTAGAAGATGAAAAAAGTATTAAAACATCCCATTATCACTGAAATTCAGGAAGACAGTCACTTTTCATATGATTTGTCTCAAGGAGGGGGAAAATGTGAATTGTATTATGATTTTGTCAATATTACACAAAGCCTTCAAAATCTAAAATAAATTACTTTATGATCTCAAGGCTCCTATTGATTTTCTAATGATCTCAAATGGAATACATTCCACTTCCAACTCTCTGGCAAATTGCTTGCTCCCCAGAGAATTCCTATTGGATTTCTATTAAAGGGAAGGTTAAAACCATTCCCCGGAAATCTAGGAGAAAACTGGGGAGGGGCATGCGGCTTTTGCATGGGCTGAGCTCTGCGTAAATGGGTATTTAACCTCTGACCAATGATCGCAATCCTCTTTCAGTTCTATTAGGCCAACAGTGAGCTACTATAATTAAATAAAAAAACTGTTTAGAGCCCTGCTGAATATGTCCTGGGAATTAAAGCATATGGCAAGGATTGGGGGGAAGAAGACTTTCCATATGCTAATGACCCTTGATGTCTGAAATAAATTAGATCCATTAGAGTTTATGCTCAATAAAAGAAAGACTTTAAGCACTCCAAAGTTAGTGACTCGAGACCGATTTTTGGCTCTGAAATTCAATCTGCCTACTTATTAATTCTTAGTGAGGCTCCTGAGCAGACAGGAGATGCAAGATTATAATAGTGTACTGTATCAGAATTTTAAAGTACTATGGTTTCCTTTCATTTTCCTTTTTCCCCCTTTTTAAATTAAACCATTCTTCATGTGTGCTTTTTTTTTAAAAAAAGCTCCCTTCGTTAATTTGATTTTGTTCCCATCTTTTTTTCCTTTTAAAGGTTTCATTTACCCTATTTCAACTGAACAGAGAACACAGAATGAATATGGATTTTCTTGTAAGTGTTGTTTGATATTATGTTCTTGGATAATAATTTCCCAATCCAAGATTTACTTTCAGCCTCATTGTATGTATATCAGGAGAGGTTCAACATCCAGAGAGAATTATATTTTGCTTGCTTTCACAAGGTTCACCAGCTGGTATATTGGCAAAACCACTGTAGATAATGGGATGGAAGGCAAGAGGGCCAGGAAAATATGTGGAAGCAAGAAATGTAGAGGAAAAATATATTCAGATCTCAGCAAAAGAAGGAACCTAGAATGTGCAAAATGATTTCAAACATTCGATTTTGATTAAGGAGGAGAAAATAGCAAGATAGAATGGCTCCCTGACTGATTTTGCTTCCACTCTTCCCTGAGAAGGCTGCTGACAGATGGAATAAAATAAATAGCAGCATTTTCAAAATGGAACCTTTTAGGTTCCATTAGCACAGAGTAGATTGAACTTGATCATTCCTTCTGGGCTGTCTCTCAGTTTTCACCTGTGCTGCAAGTTAGCTGAAGACTTAAAGAAAGCCAAGAACAAAGCATTAAAAATATGTTTTTTCTAATATTCCCTGTACACAAAAAGAATGACAAGTGACATACTAAAAGAAGGTATGGATACATTTACATTTAGTAATTTCAGTCTGCTTTAAAATAACAATGCTAGAATTTCTTTTCCTACACCAAAACTCTGCATTAAATTTATGTCACGTACTCAGGCCTTTTGGAAAGATATCTGAAGGGGACGGAAGCAAAGAGTGCCATTAAGTATTACACTGGGATTAGTGAAGGAGATGTGTTACAAGCAGATATTGGAAAGTCTCACAAGCTGGTTTGGTTCCCACAGGAGAACTACAGAAAATCCTGGCTTGCTTTTAGGGATTTTATAGTACTTGAGTCTATACCGGATTCTGAGAATGGATGTAGCTAGGTGAAGAAGCTAGGGAATATCGAGTTTCAGTCTCACCTTAGCTATAAAACTTGCTATTTTTCCACCTCAGTCTCACCCCATCTGCAATATGGAGATAACAGTATTGGCCTACCTTACACGGTTGTTGCAAACACTTAATGTGACATACTTTGAGCATTCAAAATGAGCTCTGTATGTTGTTTGTTTATTTACTGCCCTTCAGTAAAAAGAGTCTCAGGACAGCTTACAGTCTAATTCAAATAGTGACAACAGCAAACAACCTGATAAAAGCACAACTGCAAAAGTAAAACAGCAGAACAACAAAAGCACATCAAATAATACATGCAGAAAAGGGAAAGGATCTAATCAACTGGGAAGGGAGGAAGGGTATGAAACTTCGTGGACCAAGGTCCAGCAGGACTTGCTTCTGATGCTGAGTCACCTGAAGATGCTGACTGCATTCCTGGAACTGACCTGGGCAGTGCACCAGGGCTGAGTGGCAAGTCTAAGCCAGAGAGGCTGCTATTTTAATTGTGTAGGAGATAGGCAGAGGTGAGGCGAGGAATATAGACAGACAGGGAGATGGACTGGGAGAAGGCAGGGAGGTATGAGAACTGAAAAGTTCGAATGGGGGAGACTGATTAGAACTATCACAAGCTTTGTTTTCCTGGCAATTGGTGGGTTTACAGTGCTGTGACAATGATTGAGGAAGGAGGTTTAGTGAAAGGGTTGACTTCTGTGCTAAGTTGGCCCTCCCTAGGCCAAGCTGAAAGCTGGGAGATACTTAGCTTTCTCTAAGACTGCAGAGATCCTACATTGGCTCATGGTGGTGGTGGAGAAGGTCTTATTGAAGGCTTGTCATAAAAGGTCTTTCCTTGGCACTGGGAAACATTAAAGTGACGAGAGAGTTCCAAAGCTATGGCATGTTTACTAAGACCTGGGAAGGCGCCCCCAGCAGAGATTTTCACACTTGGGCAAGTAGACATAAGAAAAGGCGGTCAGTCAAATGTTGTTCTGCTGTGTGAATATAGTCCTTGTTGCATCTTCCATCTCTGTGCTGAAGTCCAGCAAGCTGTTCACGGCACTTTTCACTTTGTTCTGCTGTTGATGCTCATGTTCTTTTGTCCTAAACAGAGAGCCGTTCTGGGCTTATGGGCAGTATAGAAATTATTAACTAATTAATTAATTAAAATGTAGTTTTCAACAGGGTTGACTGGGTTGTCCTTTTCCAGCCCAGGTTCAAATCAGCAGCAAGCAAACGTACTGATCCTTTTGCATTTTCTTAAGCAGCTGCTGCAAGCCCTCTCCTCCTGACAGCCAAAACTTTTTTCCCAGCCTAATTTATTTATTTATTTTATTTATTTATTAAAACATTTTTATAATTGAAGCATGGGAGATGGTTGGGGAGTTCCCATTCTTTCAGACTGGTCTCCTTGTGCTGCAGTTAGGGTGGGAAAAAAGCTTTCTATTTGCATCAGTGGAATTGGAAGAAGGGTACCATGCTGTTTAACAACATTGTACCTGCTGAATATACTCAATCAAGCCAGAACTTTCCCTGGAAGCACAAATGATGAAACTGATGCTGTCATACTTTGAGCAGGAAAGATTCACTGGAGAAGACAGTCATGCTAGGGACAAAGACAGAAGAAGAGGAGGAAGCCGCCCCGAGGCTTTGGCAAGGGGCGGCATAGAAATGTTCTAATAATAATAATAAAAAGAACAAATATGAGATGGCATGATTCTGTAAAGGAAGCCTCTGCCTTGAGTTTACAAGTGCTGAACAGAGCTGTCAAGGACAGAATATTCTGGAAGGTGTTCATTCACAGGGCCAGGAAGAACTTGGCAACAGCAGAGAGTGCCCATGAAGTTCATAAGCAAATAAAGTTTCATTTTCATTTCACTAGAAGAGAGAGTTCTGTTCAGGTGCAGAACTATCCCATTCATTGTAGTCTGTGGAAGTTCATATGCAGGAGAATTTTATCTCTGCAAACCATCCCAGGGACTATCTAGAAGGAAATGTTGGGGATTGTCAACACACAATAATGTGCTTTTAAGTCTCCTATCACAAAACTTTTGTCCCTCGTGGATTTTTTTAAAGAACTATACCCATTCAGTTTCAGATTCAAGAGATACCCATCAGTTGCCATGTTTTATTAATTTCAGGTTGTTCAGTGTAAGAGAAAATGTAAGCAAGAGGATCTGTTTAATGAGGAGATGCCTTGTTGAATTAGTGTTGAGCATTTCAACATGAACTGCTGTAGCAACTACCTCTTGACTAATTTTAACTGTTGATCTGATTAAAAATTGTACAGTATTCTTCCTATTTACAAGAAAGATATTGAGATAAAGTAAATGAGCTGTAAGCCATCTTAGGAAGGATGTGGCCTTGAAAAGAAGCTAAGAAATGGAATAAATGAGTTAAATATAAGACCTTGTTGTAGAACTTTTGAAATAGATTTTAAATTAACCAATACAACAAATAGCAAGCTCCCATAGAAGACAATGATAAAGATATGTACTAGTGGATGTTCCTGAGATTTTAATGTTTTATGCTTTTGTGTACCTGCCCCTCCCCTTTTTTCCAGCTGCTCCTGATTCAGATGATGTAGCACTCTACGTTGGAATTGTGATCGCTGTGATTGTGTGCCTGGCTATTTCAGTGATTGTTGCATTGTTCATCTACCGGAAGAACCACCGGGACTTTGAGTCAGACATTATAGACTCTTCTGCTCTAAATGGTGGATTTCAGCCTGTTAATATCAAAGCTGCGAGGCAAGGTTAGTTTCTTCTCAGTCTTGGCCAAATTCAGGTGTATGCCATAAGGAAAGCATTTCCAGGGTTGTATGAATCTTATTCACTGAATCGGACTTATCACTCTGTAAAGAATAAACATGTATTCAGGTTTTTCCCTGGGATAAGTACTAGAATATTTGTAGTGACTTTAGAGAGTTATGCACAAGCAATGAGTCAAAAGGATGAAGCACATGGGATGGAAAATCCGTCTTTGCACTCACTAATTTCTGTCTTCTCTTCAATCATACTTCTTACTCTTTTTCACATCCAGTAGGCTCCCTTCCCTCCTAGCCAAGTGAGATTTCATGTTCTATATAGACTTTGAAGATGAAATCATTTGGAGGGCAAAATCCAACTTCTTTTCCCTCTTTTCTGTTTGGTCTTACAGCTCTACTATGGCTTCTATTCAGTGACTCTAACATGCCTTTTTAATGGTCTCAGTTCAGTTTCCAAATAGCCATGTTGTCCGGCTTTGACCAACAACTGAAGGGCTTTCCTGAAGGGAAAAATCCATCTTCAGCACAATCCCCTTTCATACTTAGTTTGACTTAATCTGGCATGCTGCCATATGGGTTCGGTATGCTGCAATATACTGCAGAATAAAAGAGGGGACCTCAGGATGGGCTCTTGATGCAATGTGTTTGGAGGCTATTGAGATTTTCTCAGGAGACACTGATTTAGTCCTGACAACTGACTTTTGACAGTTGCCAAAAACTACATTCCACTATATATCTCCAAACTCTGACATTTCATGGTTGTGGTCATCAAGAAGGAAGGAAGGAAGGGATTGTTCCTGAGGAAGAGTTAATAACCTGAAAACCAGTGAGCCAGTAATAATAAGACTTTGAAGAGACTTCAGTGCCCCTTCAGAGTCTCCTCTCGTTGCTGATAAGCCATTTATCCCATGCAGAAATACCCTAATGGTCATATACCACTTCCAAAGTGGAAGGAGAGCTTGATCTTTGCACCAGCACTGAGGTCTATAGAATGCACTAGACTGCATATTGTGAACTGCTCTGGGATAAGGATGAAGGTCCATAAACAAATGTCTTGAATCAAATATCTCACACCCAGGCTCAGGAATTCACATATTACTCTGCACTCCTAGGTTAAGAGTTTATACACAGTAGTTTTACTATGGCAGGTGTTCTTATGCAGGATCTCTCTGTCTCCTTGAACTTGCAATAAAATATGTAGCAAAGAGATTAGGGTTGCCGTGGTGGAAGCTGCCTTGAAAAGGAAGGCTGCTGTAGCAAATCAGATCTAATTTCACCACTTGATTTCTAATTGACTTGTTTGATTATTAATTAACTTTAAAGCGCCTGCGTTTCAGTTGGAAAAAAATAAGTTTAATAGTTTCCTTTATGCTTGATGGGACTTAACAGCAGGCCCTTTAGTTCCATCAGAAGCATCAACTAGCAAAGTTGGTTCCTCGATTTTACTACACGCTGCAGGAGTTCTGGTGTACCAAGGAGTTGAAGCGAGCAGCGGCAAAGGCCCTGCTGCTGCCATATCTGCACCACTGTCCTCCCTTCTCCCCTGGCTGCAATGTTGCTTCCAGCCTCTCGATTCACAATGCCACCAGAGTCTCCTCTTCCTCTTTGCTAGGGGTCAGTCTACCAGAAGAAGACTTTTATACAGTGGACACTCAGGGGGATGAAAGAAGAGCAGGCAGCCCATCACCCATAGAAGTGGGAGGCATGGGAATAGGGGGCAGTGTGCTATGATTGCCTACACGGCCCTGAAGCCTGCATGTCTGAACGCTTTCCTATAATTAAAAACCCCTCGAAATAGATAATCAGGGAGAAGGCTAGGCTAAACATTATTCCATGGCATGCTACTTTCTATAGCATGTTGGCAAGAGTGGTGGGAGAGGTTCCACCACAGGGAGCAACAAATCTCTTATCCTCCAACTTCATACCACCTAGGCAAAGGGGGCACATCACATTTGATTCTAATGATAGTATAACTTGACCCTTAGGATCATGCCCATAGGCTGAACCAGAGCCTCATTTGTAGCTCCGATGGTTCAGAAAATGAAGGCATGGATGCCAAGAAGAACCGTAAAACAGAAAGCACTTTTCATGGCTGTAGCTTTATTTTTTAAAAATAATCTTTTGGAAATTAAAGTTAAATCAAGTTGGAATAAACACTGCCAGAGTTTTGTCCAATGCAGAAGATTAGTAGAGCTGCAGTTTGCTTGCCAGAGATTCATTTAAATCAGTTCTACAGAAGGCACTTGAGAATATGCCATAGGCAACAATTCAGCCCTGACTTGGGATGATAAAAGTATATGATTTCATAGTTCTCTGCAATTCTGTTTTCTTTTTCTGTTCCCTTTGATCACACAGTACCATGTTTTGCAGTCAGCATTTTGCAGAAATATGCCGGAGAAAATTTCTTCTGCAGAGCTTTTGAGTGGCATGCCAATTGTCATGATTAATTGTTAATTGTTGTCTCCTGTTCAGCACTTTTGCAGCCCAATCCTGACTTAATGCTCCATTATTGCTATTTTTAAAAATTGCTTGTGCCTCAGACTCGGACAAAATGGAGCAGCTGCTGAGGACCCATCCTTCCAGAAGGACCCATGACTCTCCTGCTCAGCCCCTCGGAAATCAGCAATCCTGAATGGTGGCTGTGTCAATGTTCAGCCTTAGATTACTCCAGATGCAATACCTGCAGCTTATACACAGCACCACACTAGCTTGGCTCCCATTCAGAAGTGCTGATAGAAAGCACCCACCAGAAAAAGCATGTCAGTCTATAGGGTGAGATGAGTCACCAACAGAGACAGCAGTAGCATTAGGAGATCTGGGGGTGGCAGCAGCAGCAGCAGGTGGAAGGCCTGTAGTGCCAATCCAGGGTCCATATGGCCACATCGTGCCAGGGGATCCCAAGAAGTCTGCCATCACCCCTTTAGTCATCCCATTCTTCAGTGCGGGAATATCGCATAATTGGATGTCAAACCATAATGCGAGGCACAAGTTTGGCTAAAGTTGTTTCCAAGTTAGTGAAAATAACTTTCATTTGGAAATATAATTATCAGCTATTGGGCAGTATATAAATGAATTAATTCAATCCATCAGTAATTGGTTTATTTTCTGTTTTATTGATAATATTTATATACTCTTTTTCCACAATGTAGCTAAGGAGTTATAGAACAATTCAAATAAAATCATGCATAATGAAAGCAATAAAGCAACATTTAGAAAAATCTAACCAGCTTAGCAAAGAGTAGAACTATTTGAATATTTTGACATGAATTTGAAGTGTAGTGCTAGGGTCTTGCTGCCAGGCTTCATGAAGACAAAGTCTATTCACAAATATCTGAACCCAGGGTCTGCGAACAGAACCTTTAATCCATGAAACTCCTGTCACATTGATTTTTAATGCCTTTACTTACTCTATGTAAAATACTGCACTACAGAAACTCCCCAGCCCCTTTTGGTCCTGCACTGGGGTCTTGTAAAATTCAGTTTATTGGTTTTTTTTCAATATAGTGAACTTGTCTAGAAGTGAGAAATTCTGTATAATTTTGTTAAGAGAAAAGGAACACCTCACCCATTAATTTTCTCATTTAATGTTTCCATACTGCATTTAGTAGTGTGTTACCTTATAGCAGAAACGGGAAACCTGTAGCCCTTGGGATACTGTTGGACTTGGATGATGGCCAGAAATTGTGGAAGCAGCAGCTGATGCAAATCAATACATAAAGAAAGAATGAATTTGCTCCCAGCTGGAAGCTACCATATTTCCCCTCACTGAGAGCATTAGATGAGCAGAGGGGTTATCTTTTCACCCCAGATAGTTTTTCTGGCCTTCAGTTGTCAACCAGGAGTATTGGAAGTTACCATATATTGCCCATGTTTGCACAATAATTTTTAGGCACACTGATTTATGGCATTTCCCAGGTGGTCAATGGGAACCCATTCGGTAATACAGACCCCACCTGTAGGTTGTCATGTCATCCCTGGTGAGAGTGGGTTGTTTGCATAGTTAACAAAGCCCCCACAAATGTAAACAGTCCATGGGTTCTGGGTAGTTTTTTAACCCTACCAAAACTCATCCACAATGTGTTTGGATAATGTGACAACCTACAAGCAAGGATTGGCCTATAGGATGGGTGCTCATAAAATTCCTGGCATCTGCCAGAGACCGGAGTGGTTTATCTAAGCCACTGTGGTGGAAAATGACATCTCAGCCCACCCATCAAATCAGACCATTGGCCCATCTGGACTAGTATTTGAGTGGCAGTGGTTCTCCCAGTTCTCAGGCAAGATTCTTTCCTAGCTCAACCTGAAGATGCCAGGGATTAAGCATGGGGCCTTCCGCATGCAAAGAACGTGTCCTTCCATTAAAAAGCTACATTTTCTCTTTCTCACAAACAATGTTTCTGATGGTAAAACTACAGTTCATGCAGAATAACTTTCACGTTATATCTTTTCCTTTGAACGCAGACCTGCTAGCAGTGCCTCCAGATCTCACGTCTGCCGCAGCCATGTACAGGGGCCCAGTCTATGCCTTGCATGATGTGTCTGATAAAATCCCAATGACCAACTCTCCAATTCTTGATCCACTTCCTAACTTGAAGATCAAAGTGTACAACAATTCCGGTGCAGTCACTCCTCAGGATGATCTGTCCGACTTTTCATCCAAACTCTCCCCACAGATCACTCAATCTTTGCTAGATAATGAAGCATTGAACATTAAAAACCAGAGTCTTGCACGGCAAACAGACCCATCATGCACTGCTTTTGGCACCTTCAACTCTCTTGGAGGTCATCTGATTGTACCTAATTCAGGTAAATGTCTACAAATGGCTATTCCGTTAAACACTCACTACCTTACTGGTGTTACTGAAAATGTAGCTCAAAGGAAAGTCCTCTGTTTTTCTCCCCAGCAAAGAAAAAAATAGGTCACTCTTGAAAATCTATATCTTCTATGTTTAGACCAAAGAGTGGCTTTTCTCCCATTCGGGTTTACTGAAGCTATTATGTATTCTCTCCCCAAAGCCCCGGCCTTCTTTAGCAGAAAATTGCAAACTCTGAGTCACTGCCTTCAGAAGCATTAGACCTCCCAACTTCCTTGTGTGAAGTGGGATTCAGAACCCTTGACCTTTTCTTTCATGTAGCACAAAAAAGAAGAAGCTGAACTTCAAGGCAGAAAGCATTATTGTGGCCGCTCAACATAAAAAGGACAAATTAATTGGAAAACAAACCAGTTGCTCCAAGTTTCATTTTTGTTCAGACAGCCACGGGGGTGGCAGAAGGAGGGGAAAAGCAGATATTTAGAATGTCAGGCATTGTTTTTCTTGGCCTAGATTTTAGTGCAAAGCATCGCTCTTTCTCCATGTAACCTCTTGGTATTGTTTTATCATGTATTTTTAATATCATATGCCATTTTGGGAGGGTTCAAGTAGAGAAGAATAATAATACTGATATTGCAAAGATTATAGTGTTCCTTTTTAGATGTCCTAAGGAAAGTAAATTGGAGGAAGTATAACTGTATAGAACTATACGGAACTTGCAGTCCTCTAGATGTTGTTTGGACTCCAACTCCCATCAGCCATAGCAAGAATAACTGCTGATGAGAGGTGATGGGAACTGTAGTCCGAGAATATCTGGAGGATCCCACATACCTGGTATAGAGTGGACCCTCCACACAATTATAGTTAAACTATGGAATTTGTGGTCATGCAAAGTAGTGATGGCCACCAATCTGGATGGCTTTAGAATGGGATTAGACAGGTTCATGAAGGTGGAGATTGTCCATAGCTACTAGCTTTGTGGACTGTGTGCTGCCTCCTTGACCAGGGTTGCACCAGTTGCTGAGGAGCTTGGGCAGCTGGTTTGCCACCATGCATACAGAGGGTTGGACTAGATGACCCTTGTTCTGATCCAGCATGACCTTTCTTGTGCTCTTCTTTGGGTAGACTCTTAGATATTCTCATGAACAAATGCAGATCAGGGTTGTGCTGCTATCTTGTCACTTTCCCCACCCACAGAATCTGCTTGCAGTATTTGCAAAGGGATCTTACCTACATTCCAAATGTCAGTAAGATTCCTTTGCATTCAAAAAAGAAACATTTGAAAAGAAATTGGACAGTCATCTGAGTGGGATGCGGTAAATTGGTGGCCTGCACCAGCAGGGGGTTGGACCTGATGGCTTTCTTGACCCTTCCAAACTGTTCTATGAGTCCAGGTTGCAATCCACATTTGGGCAGATTGGCCTATTGACATTTTGATATGGGACTTAATGACATTTAACAGAAGGACAGTTTCCTGTCCTGTCCTTTCCCTTGCAGCTTCTGAACTCCCTGAAAAGGCATTCTGGAGGGTCAGGACTTTAGGTGAAAGGTGATCCCAGTGAAGGGCTTTAACTGTGCTTTTAATTTTGCAAATTTTAAACCTTAATAGGTTCGATATTATTACATGTTGAGAATTTATCTTTATCCTTTTATGTCTTTAAAATTGTAATACGTGACATAGAAGGCATATTCCAAGCTTCTGGTCATCCAAAGGAAAGCAAATACTCCCTTCTCTGTGCTCAGCAAATGTAATAGTTCAAAAGAAGCTAAGTGCATGTAAATGTTGGAAGATGACCAGATAAACTGATATCCTCAGGGGAAGAAAGGACTCTTGCTCTTTCATGGGACAGTATTTTGCTGGCTTTAAAAAAAAAAGTTTAATTAAATAAGAATTACCAAGGGAGGTGATCCCATTAGCACTGTTTGGAATAGTAAATGCAATTGTTATTTCCCCTCCCCACCCCCTCATTTTTTACAATGTGAGCAGCAGAGCAGCCAGCTGCTAGTTCCTTAAATAAAACAAAAGGAAAGGGAAAAACAGCCTTGACAATGCGGAAGAGAAGCATTGTAGGCAACAACAAGTCATAAACTTCCAGGTAGAAGTGTCAGGATGGCTGTAAAACATCCTTCCCCCCCACTCTAGTCTGGGTGGAATTTCGGCATGCAGAGCTGCTGCTTCTCAGTCTTCTCACTTGAAAGGTCAACCTGCCTTTCTTTTTCTCTTTATTTTATCTGTTTCTCTTTCCGTCTCTTGTTGTTCTGCAGGAGTAAGTTTGCTGATTCCTGCAGGGGCCATTCCCCAGGGGAGAGTCTATGAAATGTATGTGACAGTTCACCGAAAGGAGAACATGAGGTAAAAGAGGGTTTGCATGCCCCGCATTTGCTTCAGCAGTAATCACTGGGATGAGGCATCATGTCTAAATGCAGCATCCTTATCTGCAGATGGAGGGATAGGCATTTACAAGAGCATAAAGCAGCTGAAGGCTCATCACAGTTTGCAAGCTGATCCAGAAAGGGAGTTGAGTTGTGGTGGGCTGGAGGAAAGCCGAACCCAAGATCCTTCCAAGACAGTGTTGAGATACCTTTCAGTTTTGCACTTTGCCTCCTCTCAGATTTGGTTGATAGTGTTTAACTGATGTTTGCATTTAAGGAGAAGAAGGCAGGGGAAGTGACAGCAATGAAGGAATGATATCGAAGTGCTCATGGTGGGTGGTGTGGGCTTTGGGAAATGACTCTCCTTCAATCTCTGCAGCCAAGAGATTTATATTCTGCACCTTATTCAATAGTATAAGGTCTGAAAGTACTCCATAATTTCACAAGAGCCCATGTGACGTTGCATTTTGTGTATGTTGGGCTGGGACTTGGGATATCTGGTTTCTAGTCCTCATGTGACCATGAAGCTCACTGGATGGCTTCAAAGGCGCCAGTCCTTTACTGTCAGCCTAACCTACCTCACATGGTTGTTGTTGTGAGGATAAAAATGGAGAGGAGGGGTCTCTGAAAGCCAGCTTGGCTTACTTGCAAGAGGAAAAATGTGGGATAGGAATGTCACAATAAAATAATGCACCACTGAGAGAAGACATTCCTTTAGTTAAAGACTGCATCCCAATCCTGGCCATCAGAGTTGAGTTCTTGGTCACTACAGTAACCATATTTGTTGGCTTCTGGATGTCTCTGCCATTTTGGAAGAAAACGATGTGAGTCAAGCAGCAGGGGCATGGGAAAACAATGGCCTGAAGAGACACTGAAGTGGCCCATTTGATGCTTTGCTCAGGGTTGCAGTCTACTAACTGTTTTTTTCTGCTTTTTTACTAATTAATTTGTTTAAAAAACTTTCCAGGGAAAATTGCATACAGTTTTATATAATGTGCAGTTTGGCTCAAAGACTTAAGGACCAGGCTGCAGAAACTCTTTGTGTGTAAATATTATAGGCCCCAAGATAGACGGTAGGAGGAGGAGGAGAAGCAGCTATTCTGGCAGCAGAAGGAGCACAGAGAAGTTTGCTGGATGCTACCCATGGCTTCCCACTCCGCAGCATCTGTCCCAAGTGCTCTTTTCCAAAATTGGAGTACCTTACTTGAAGGGGTGGTAGGAAGAAAAGCTTAAGGGTGAGAGGAGGTTCGGCAGTCCTCATCTGTGCTTCCTTTTGCTCATTAACATCTGAGCTTTGGTCCTGCTTTCTATTTAATTGAGTCTGCTCAGAATTGCTGCTTTCATGTATACTTTGGTCCTTGTGATATAAGAGGAAAATATGTCCCACCAGATGATGCTCAGCAGGCTAGATGATTTCCTTTTGCTGCAATAAGTTATTTTATCTCTGCTGCCGTACTGAACCTAATGAATCCAACTCTCAGAAACGTCACACTGTAAGTGAACCCAGGTTCACTGGATACTATATAAAATTTGCCAAACAAACGTTGATAGAAACAAAGGCCGCCTGGCAGATCAATACCCTGCAATCCTGAGGTGAGGATGGCTGATGACAGCTGGACATCTCCCAGAAAAGAAACCCATTGTGTCAACTCTAGGAGTCATCAGTGGTGATACTTTGAGTACAAAATTGAAAAGTGGATTTTACAAAGGATATGTTTCGATGAAAAATGGAAACTAAACCCAGCAATGCAATCCTGTGCATGCTTCTTGACGTAAGTCCCATTGCGGTCCAAAGCAGACATAACTTTAAATCCATGTCCTTTTTCACTTTAGACTGGGTGCAGGGAGCCCAATCCCAATTGGGAGCATACCATCAGGACTCTGCATCTACTCTGGAGTAAAAATATAAACTAACAACATAGCTGCTAGACACAGGTTTAAAGTAAGGTCTGTTTCCCCCCTAAGGTAATCAGGAATAGAATTACATAATGTATGTCAGAGGCAGAAGCAAATGGGGACTCTCATTATTCACACCTGACTCGCTGCAAGCTTGCAGTCCCTTGAGCCTCACTTCGGAATAAGATGGGACAACTGTTAGCAGTTCCAACTAAAAGCAGGAATGTGCTATTCCTCAGAGCCCTCCCTACCAACGCTGTGTTTTCCCACTTCCATGCTCTAATACATTGCCCATTCCCTCCCGTCTCCCTAGAGTCATTCTGTTAGCTTTCTCCAACACCTTGAATCCGACAGTCTGTGTCCCAGTAAGGGTGCATTTTCTGCTGGATGAAAGTTGTGGGTGTCAAAAGCACTGTGAGGTCTCTCATTTGCTTCATTTCTATTGAAAAGCCTGAGGGGGTCAGTGAAAGTGCTGCTTTTAGCCATCCACATGAGAATATTATGGTACCTGTGAAATGCGAGTGCTGCTCCCAGGCAGACCCACAATCTTGTTTCACTAGTTTCCAAAAGATGCATTAGTAGCAAAAACAGTTCTGTGAGTTGAGTAGATTTCAGGTGCAATCCTATGCAAATTAAGGCAGAAGAAAGGCCAGCAACTCCCAGCATGCCCTAGTCGACATTTGGCCTTCTTTTCTATCTAAGCTTCCATAGGATTGCACCCTTAAAGATTCCCTATTATCCCAGTATAATTATAGCTATTGTACTGAAAATTGCCTGCAAGAAGGGTCTTATGCTTATTTTAATACCATCAAGCAAATTTTCATAAACAGATCTTAATTATAATGCCTATGGATAATCAGACATGTAAGCACTTTCTCAGCTATAATATATGCCAGTCACAATGCATATAGGATAAACTTCAGGATCAACATCAGTCAAAGTATATGCTTTGACAACAAACACCTTTCATTTTAATAATTACATCTTTGCCTTTCTGTTTTAGTTCTTGCTTAATGCACCAGCCATTGGTGGGTTATTCAAGGTTTGCCTCCTCCTCCAGCAAGCAACACCACAGAGATTCAGATGACAAGATCCCTCGTAACTGGGCAGATGATTAGGCAAATGTCACCCAGCACAGACCACGGCTTAATCAGGGACCATGGCTTGTTTTATTCCACGGTGATCATTGCAAACAGGGCAAAATGTTGACTTCACCATGATTTCATATCCACGGAAGTTGGGGAATCGTTTCCTTTTCCATAATCAGCAGAAAAACTCTGACTGCAGTTATTGCACAACATAATAATCCTTATCTCTTAATTACATTTACAGCATGACTATTAAAGGACAGAGAGCTATTTTCATTCCTGTTATCCTATTGATTATTCTAATGGCAATAGACCAGGATTTTTTTTAGCAAAAGATCATAAATAGACAAAGACATTTTTCTGTTTTCCTTTTCTTGCTTCAGCATAGAGGATCATGGGTAACTATCATTGCCTATAGTTTTTAAAGGCATCATATATCTATCTGATTATCACCTTTAAATCATTTTCCCTTATATTAGTAACAATTAACATATACGTATCTAGAAGAAATCCCTAGTATAAAAAGGTCTATGCAGATACAGGGACAAATCCAAATGGGGAAATTAAGCAGCCAAAGGATGTGTAAGGTTTTAGTTCCAAAATGGAACAATCTGTAGCAAGAGGAGTCAAGATAAAGGCAGTGGCCAAGTGCAGGCAAGGAGCTGCTACCCAAAGGACAAGTCTGAGGAACAGCAAGGATGAAAAGATAGGAGAGCAATCTTGTAGAAACAGAATCCAATAAACAGAACCAGGCTGAGCCCAAAGTTACAAATCCATGGCAGGGCAGATAAAAAATTAGGAAAGATGATAAGAGATTCTTAGCAGGGCTGCTCAAATTAAAACTGAGAGCTGATACAGCTTGAGCTGCCAGAACCTCACACAGAGCTCATCTGTATCATGTGAGAGGCTTCTGTCAGATACCCTCATCATGAGGTATGCCTGACTCATGAGTAGTCCTTTTCTTCTCAGAGCCTTCTTCTGTAAACAAGCACTCCTTTGCCTGGCCACTATCCTGTCATGCAGCTTAATTCACTGGCACTCGCAGGATTTGTGTGGTGGACCACCTGAACCTAAACCCTAACCCTTTGCCTCAGAAGAAGGCTTTCCACCATTTGAGGACCAAAAGTCCTCTCTCTTGAGGGCTGAGGACCCTCCCAGTCCACTCTAGGATCTCCTGAAATGACTTGTTCTCTGAGGTAATCTGACTCAAGAAGCTTCAGATCACTCTCTTCAAGGAAAGCATGAAAAAACACCATTTACCCTTCCTCAGTGACCCTCCAATAAGTTGGACAGGTGGAGATACAACAGAGAGTCTGCTGCAGGTAACTAACAAGCAGATATTGTGGGGACAACAGATATTGGCAAAGTCCCTACCCCTATGCAATCATGTTCTCAACACTTGCTTCTGAAGTAATGCCTTTGGGAAAATGTATTAATCTGATCATGGACCTAGCTTTACAAGGTTAAAGTACAGGCTGCAAATAGAAATGCATTCTTCAAAAGCCTGTGAAGAATTCCTTTCCAGTTCTGTATAGATTCATAGACAAAACTGAAAGCAGTTTTCCAGTTTCAGGAAAATGTATTCACCTTTAGCAAAATTACAGGAGATGAAAATAAAAATGGTGAATCTGGCATGGGACAATTCTCAGCAGAAGAAGGTGGTACAGATGTAGATTTGATGGAGGACGCCCAAGACAGTCATGATCCTAATTTATAACAGATAAAATATTTTAATAAAGTAAAGCAGCAGTAGGAAGACAACAGTTTTAAATTTGCAGAATCCTCACTTAACATGACTGGAAGGGTTACCATCTGCTCCTGTGAGTTATTTCATCTCCCTTCTCTCACTCTATATTCCTCTGCTTTATTTTCTTTGAATACAACTATTAAAGCTGTGTGTCAGTTGAAAAGCAAGATTTCATTTCTGCATCCCAAACAGTAGGCACAATGACAGAGGGAATATCATTTCTTTAATGAACTCTGTGCTATACTCTGCATTGTATACTCAAAGTGATTAGCTAGCTTGGCTTCCCCTAAGGAAACCTGAACATTGCAGTTTAGTAAGAAGACTAGATAGAATTGTAAATGGAATTCCCTGAACTCTTATATACACTATAGTTCCAAGGGGGTTTGAGAGAAGTCATGACAATTAAACTAATTTAATTCTGGTTTGGCTTATAGTATTATGGTGATACTTTTTTGGATGATTATGTAATTAGAAGCACTCATTCTAAGTTTCTGAGTTGTAGGTGAGCACCTGTAGCTAAGAGTACCTTACCATGATCTCTCTCCAGAGGTGTCTTTAGTTACAGAGGATTTTCACACACACACACACACACACACACACACACACACACACACACACACACCAAGGAGCAAGGAGGAGGCCATTTTTTTCTGGTCACCCATTTCCTCTGCATATCTAGGAAATAAAGAGATTGCTGCTGTTCATGGGAGAGACTTCTTTAAATGTCTTCTTTGGAAGAAACAACTTTCATTTTCCAAAATTTGGAAGTTGTTATCAGTGGAGAAACTGTGTGGCATAAACAAAGTCAAGTCAGCACTGAAAAGGAGGAAAAAGCCATGAAAAATTCCAGAGACATAAAAGGGAAAATTATAAAATAGTTCTAATATATTTCTCGAGTTGTAACTGCAGTATTTTTGCACTGCAAGCAAGAGCTAGTCTAGTATTGGTGAAGATAATTTTAAAAAGTTGTTGAGTTTTTTTCTCTCTAAAACTATAGTAATAGTAAGGCCCCTGTTGATAGTGTGACTGATGCAATGGACATGACTTCGGGTGAACTCTGGGAAACAGTGGAGAACCAGGTATGCTATGGTCCATGGAGTCATGAAGAGTCGAGCACGACTTGCGACTGAACAACAACAGCAGCCCCTATTAAGATAAAATCAGCTACTGCACCTATTTCTGCAGTGCTCATAGTGGAGACAAGTGTTGCGAAGGGTGCTAAGGGTGCAATAACCTTCCTGCAATTGCTAGATTATAGATGATCTTTTCATTAAGTAGGCACAACCAAAGACACAGACTTTGGGCTGTAAATTTATGCCCAAAGGTTCACGAAAATCACACTGCTGTTCCCAGTTACAGTTTAAAAACACAATCAGTTCACGGGCTTGTATTGCATAATACTCTGGGGAGTGTGAGTGCGTATATAAAATATAACTTCTGGGCCATTCTTACACTCGCTGAAATATTGTCCTATCATTGCCCCCTCTTTCAATCATGTATGCACCTGTTATTCCTATTTGAGATTTGTAAATGGAAACTATTTACAGATGTCACTCGCATATCTCTTTTACACATTGCATTCAACACAGAAGACCTGTGCAGGTGACCCCCTTGGTTGCTAATTTGAAGGGACATTCTTGCATTTGCTTGAATGCCTGTTGAGTTCCCCCTGCAGCTGGGGACCAACAATGCAAAGTACCCAGTAATGTGGAAAGTTGTGCTTCCATTAAAGTGGGCATGAATAGAACATCCCTTCAGTTTTTGCTGGTAAAGATGACAACCTTGACCACAGATGGCAGGGGATGTAGGGAGTTGGGTCAAAGTGTACAGATCCATCTCTCCAATCCATTAGGTGAATAGGTTTCAGTCCTAAGTACCGGACATTTTTACAATGCTGCTTACTTCACTTCCATATCTGCGAAACCTTTCCCACCAACAGTATACACTCCCTCTGTTCTTAGGGTTTGTGTGCAATTTTTTAAATCATCTGAGCAGTTGAAACATGCCAATGCTGCAGCTCAACGAACAGCAAGAGAGATAACTGTTGGCTTGGCTTTATTTTTTTTCCTCACCCAAATAACAAAAACTGGCATGCAACAGATCTTTATTCTTATCTGTTGAGCAAGGCCTGGAGAATGGGCAAATGTAGGGACTGGGCCCAGTCCTCCTGATTTCTGCAGATTCTGATTCAGAAGTGGGGGTGCAAAAATGCTAAAATGCCACAGCTGAAATGCCAAAACCAGTGGTCCCAGAGATTCACTGAGTCGCTAAGAATCAGGCAGGCACTGAGAGTCTTCCTTACAGACTCTGTAAGGAAGCAAATATGGAGGAGCAGGCAGACAATTTATCAACACCAGAATAGTGTAAGTTACCTAAATCCATCTTGAAGGTATAGTTTGCTATTTCCGCTTTGGAAGGGAGGAGAGGAGTTCTGTTTGGAATAAACTTCTTATCATGAAGCCTCATTTCCCAAAAGGCTGGTATTCTACCTTTGCTTGTTCTTTTGTTATTTCTTTCTACAACACACTTCTTTTGTCACACAGAACCAGCTGCTCAGCTTCAACATAATAGCAATGTTTTGTTATAAAGCTTTTGTCCTGGTCTGCTTAGAAGAAGGCAAAGAGGACTGGCTGTGACAAGTATCTCTGGAATCCACATAAGCCACCACAAATCTTAAATGCACCATGCATCGGTGCTCTTATCATCATCATTTATGACAAAATGTAAATGCTAAAACATGCCTAGGATAGGATAGCTATAATCTGGCTTCTTCCCAATTCTGTTATATTTTGTTACAAATAGACTGGTCACACCATCCACCAATCAGCCTGCGTTAACGATGTGCCAGAACAGACCCAAGTGACAGGACCAGCTTGGCTCTGCAGTTTGCACTGTGCTTTGTTCTTCCGTTTATTTACTCTGCGCCACAGTTGCTGTCTTAGCAGACTTGCAGGAAAAGCCACATCAAGGCGCTGGAGGGGTGAAAGGGCTGATGCATTTGTCCATTGGAATGGCGCTATCTTGTAGTTGGACTTCTGCATTTGCCAGAAAGGTTGAGTGGACTACCGTATTCCTCCCCCCTTTGTTCCTTTTTGTTGTGCATTGGTTTGAATATTAAAGAATGCCAAATAATGTACAGGCCACATTTCAGTGATGAATCACAATGACAATGGATTAAAAAATGAAGCAATTCATCACACTTCTTAATCTCTCCCCCCTCCCCACCCCTGGCCCAATAATCCTGCCAGGCCACCTGTAGAAGACAGTCAAACCCTTCTGACACCTGTGGTGAGCTGCGGCCCTCCAGGAGCACTGCTGACTCGGCCGGTCATTCTAACGATGCATCATTGTGCAGAACCAAACACTGAGGACTGGAAGATCCAGCTGAAGAACCAGACAGCCCAGGGACAATGGGAGGTGAGTGTTTAGGCTGCCAGAGTAGCCGTGAAATGATCTCCTCAGGACAAGTATATTTGTTCCTGCTACTTTGGGTCAGTAGTCTCACTATCTGAAATATGATGGATAGAATATTATGCTCAGGATTGCTCTGAAGTCTCTTAGGAAAAGGTGCAACCATAACTTGCACCAAATAACCAAAGAATGAATTACGCCAAGCATGATGTGTGTCTGTTCATTTGATTTGGACACTTCCTACTAAGAAAAATGGCGCTCAAGACAGCTTGATTTGTTGCCTCGTGCTGTCTAGTCCTCTCTGCCTTATGGCAACCCTATGAACAAATGAAAGCTCTTGAAAATGTCTTGCCTCAGCCAGTCCTGCTCAGCTCTTGTAAACTCCAGGTTGTGGCTTCCTTTATGCCTCTTCTTCTGCCTTCAACTTCCCCTAGCATTATTGCCTTCTCCAATGACTGCTGCCTTCTGGTCATATCATATGCCTGGAGTATAAATCCTCTGTTTCATGGGTTTTGCTTCCAGGGCAAGTTTTGGCTTGATTTTATCTAGGACCTGCTTGTTCATCTTTTGCAAGCTCTCCTCTGGAAGCATGTTTTGAGCACATCAATTAAAACAAGAATAAAAAATGTATTAAAGCATGTTTAGAAGTACAACTATGACAGAATGAAAATGATAAATGCGTATTTGTATATTTGAAAGATAATACATAAAATGTGACACTATAAATGCATATTGAAATAAAAAACCAATTTAAGAGCTGTATAAAGTGTATCAGTGCACCTACAGTTAACAATAGCCTGTGGATTTAAAATCGAATGCATTGATATGCATGAACTGGAGAAAACAGCAGTGAAGGCTCATATTCTGGGTTCACTCAGCAGCCCACAAAGAGCTGCTTCACTGGATGCTGAACATGATGTCTGAATTCAGAATGCTGGGTTGTTTCGCCCCTAACCAATCCAGTGGACTGTGTTCAGATGCCATGCCTGGCATTCTATAAAGGAGCCAATCATGGGTTTCAGAGTAAAAGTGGACAGAGTAAAGTGGGACAAATGAGAGTGTTGCAAGTAGGGTAGTCACTGTCTCCTGCTCACATGCAATCAGTGGGTTATTATATGCATAGAGTAGGACAATAAGTTATATATTTCATTCCCTTCTTGTATGGAAATATCGACAGTTGATTAGATGTGAACTTTTCAAGCTTTCCTGTGAATGGGGCTGGAAGAACTATTCGCTATAGAGAGATTATTCTGGCAAGTGAAGATCTGTTTTTTCCAGTTTTACGACATGAAGATCTTTAGAAACAAGCAAACTAGAACACTTGTTTATTTTTGATGGTGCTGGTTAAGCTTCTTTGGTTCATTATATACATAATAGTAATATGTTGTCTTTGGTCAACCATCTACTGTTCTGTTGAAAATTCTGTACCTACATATCATGTAGTCCATGGCTGACTCTCCTTTTCCTCCCATACCTGTAAGATGTTCTCATGTATATGTATGATCTCATCATATTTGCTTTTAGCTTTGGCTTGGGCAGAATGGATGTGTGAAAGACAAGAGATTCACGAGCTTTATTGAGATTTCACTGAAGAATCTAATTTTCACTCTTTGTTAAATGTACTGAAAATAATAGTTTAGATTGTAGCAGTTGTGTACTGTGGGTCATGTTAACAATGAACAGTGCACTACTTACATCAGCTCTGAAATCATTGCCAGGTCTGGTTGGTTTAGACTGCACAATTTGCAGTCTTGAACTATTACATTAATGCCAACTTAATGTCAGTAAGCAACAGGGTCACAGAACAAGCTTATGCTATTAATTACAAATCTGAAGTAGTATATTCCCATTTGTAGACTAGTTCTTATTGCAGCAGCAAGCAGAAAATATTTGCCAGATAAATTTCTTCAACAGGAAGAGTTAGATATCTTACCTGCTAGCCTCTCCTCTCCTCTCCTCTCCTCTCCTCTCCTCTTTCTTTCAAATCTTACTGACTGTAATTGCCATCTCAGCCAGTTTGAAAGAAAGGAGTGATATAAACAAACAAACAACGGCGTCTTTCTAGAGGTTATATCTCAGCTCTTTAGTTTTTGCCTCTTGTGTAACATTGTCCAGTCCTGGATAATATATTAGAAAAAATGTGGTATATATAAATAGAACCTGTAGTTTATCATATGTAACACATGTTTTTCGTGTATGCTAAGTGTTTACACTTTACGCTAGTTACCTTTATGTGTCTGGTCCCAACTGAATTGTTTGTTACTATTATTTCATTTCTTTAAAAACCACCTTAAGTGCTGCCCCTTATCCACACTTACAGATTGGATTCACACATCATGGCAAGCAATGCTGTGCTGTTTCCACAGTGTGCAGATTTTTGTCTTAATCCGCCAATCAGGCAGTTGCATTGCTCCCACAGCAATGCAGTTTCCATCCAGCAGCCCCTGCAAGCAGAATCTCATTCTGCTTCATTTTTTCCTGGGGAACTAGGCTGCTTCTTCCTTATTGATCTGCTGAGGTTTTGAGTCAGGATTTCGATCTTCCCCCTCCCAAGGTAATAGAATCTCTGTAATGCTTCCTAGCCATTCCAGTCCCCAGAGTGTGTGTGTGCTTTTTTTAAAAAATACAATAAATATTTTTGCCATGTTTCCTTCCTTTCTCCTTATGCATAAACTTGTATTCTCCATTTCAGAGCATAAAGTGTGCTGGGCATATTGCTCAGCCAATAGGAAGACTTGGAATGATGGGTGTGTGTGTGTGTGTGTGTGCGCGCGCGCGCGCGCGCGCGTGTGTGTTTCTAGAGAGCTGTAAGCAGTAGAGATCAGATGCTTAGAGCAGTCCCTACCATTGCTGCTCTTTCCGTGGGACTCTATGGTGTTTCCTTACCACAAATGGTAAAATGGAGCTCCTGGGCTTGGACGTCATGAAAAGCTGTAGTGAAGCATAGAACCATTACAGAAAACCTGAATCTCTCCATGGTCTCAGAAAACCACAGGTAACATGCTAAAAAAATACCAGACCAACAACAGTAAAAATTCACCATGGCTTCTCATAACATACAAATCTGGCAATATGATTCCATTGGCATTGAGAGGATACTCCTTTGCAAGTGTCCCTGCTTTCTAAAGTTCAGTAAATAGTCATATGCAATCAAATTACATTTTGGTGGTAATACCCTAATCTAGGGAGAATTTCTTGGTTTCTTTGATATGCAGAAAACTTTAGATTGGATAAAATTTAGCTAGATGCATTCAAAATATGGTGTTAGAGGAGAACTTTGCAAATACCCTGGATGAACAGAAAGACAATCAAGTGGAGCCTAGATCAAATCAATCCAGAACTTTCTGTAGAAGCAAAATTGACAAAACTGAGACTGTGATATTTTAGACATGTTATGAGAAGGCAAAACTCCCTTCAACCTAGGGAAAGCTGAAGGCAGAAAAAAAAGGAAGACAAAATATGAGATGGGTTGACTCCATAAAGGAAGCCACCACTGGTTGTCATGGATAGAGCATCATGTATAGGGTTGCCATAAGTGAGCAACAACTCGATGGCACATAACAAGAGTCTTTGTCTTTAATTTCTTGTTTTTCTGATTCGACATATCGTGCTTCATCATTTAGTTTTTGTTTTATTTCATAATCCCATTTTATCATAAAATGTTCAGAACGCATTGCTTTCAACACTATAGAATTTAATCAAATAAATATAAAAAGATCCCAATTTGTGTCCACAGGTAATAAATCTTAGGCCTTGAAATCTGGAACGTTTCCAGAAGAAGCTTTTACCATGGCATGACCCTGTCTCAGTCATGGAATTTTATGTAGAATCCGGGTGTAGTTCTTTTCACTCACATCCCTCCTGTGTTTTTCCAGTGCTTCTTCCATCTTTTTTCCTTTCTGTAGAACAATTGGTAAGCAGGGAAAGATAGAATAGATTCACAGTACCTTCTGAGTATTTTGCTACGAGGCCTCCAGGCACTATTAAGCACTGCTATTATAGTAGCAGGAGTGTCTGCTAACACAGTAAGGAGTTGGTGCCAACCAGTGCAATCAGAAACTAACAACAACCACTTCCAGAATGGGACAAATCAGTGAAGCTCACAGAATGGAGCTCCACTGATGGCCTATTCCAGAAGTTGTCATTTCAGCTTCTTTCCCTGATTGTGCTAGCAAGTACTGCTGTTCCCATTGCATCAACAGATGCAGGGGTAAGGAACTTGTGGATACCCTGCCCCGCCCACCCCCAAGATGGTTTAGGCTACAGTTCTTATAAGTGCTCACCATTGGCTAAACTACTTGTAGGTTCAATCAGAGTTGTAGGCCAAACCACTGAGAAGGCTATATGTTGCCGATCACCATGCTAGCTTAACTCCTTTAGAGCTGAACGTTTGCTGGCAATGTGCTCTCTGGTCTGTCTGCAAGCGTGATTGAAAGAGCTGTGGTCAGTATGCATAGATATCACTAAGCCACGTGGACCAATACTCTGTTTTAGTATGAGTAGCTTCATATTTTCATAAGCTCTAGACCATGCAGCTGCTGAACTGGTTTTCTGGCATTATGCATGTACTATGCAAATGTTTATTGAAGGCCTTGTTCTTGCACAGTTAGCCTTCTGTATGTGCATGTTCTTTTCTATTCTCCCAGTCTTTTTGGAACAGATCTTCTGTGTCTCTATTTCCCTTCACTGAACAGATGTTTGCATTGCTGGAGGCAAGTCAGTTTTATGAGTGCCAACACAAATGCTTCATGGCTTGGCCAGCAGGGGTTAGTAGAATCAGTACTGCATATAACACCTTTCTTCCTAGCCCTTAGGAAGGATGGTGTCACCTTAGCAAATGTGCTACATCACCCAGACCTCAACCAAGAGTCTTGAATCTGTTCCCAAGCTGGTAACAATAACTGAGTCCAGCAATTGAATCCAGCAATTCATTGAATCCAGCAATTCATTGAATCCAGCAATTAATTTCTGTCATCAGCATTGCCAGCTTCCTTATTTTGATGGAGGCAGCAGTGAATGAATTCGTCAGAGCTTTGCATTTCACAATGATGGTGTTTAAGGAATTGCATGTTGCTCTGTCCTTGGTTATTGCATTAGCAAACATACAAGGAACCAGTTCTACCCTTGAAGGGTTGCACTGGAAAAATAATAACAGTTTGCTACTGTGTGTATCGAATAAGATTCAGGATGACTCATAACAGTGGATTCGTATTTACTTTGCTGCCTATTTAAAGGACACAGGGATTCATTCTATAGGTGAACTCTACATCTCTCATTTCCAGATGCTTCATTTCTCCCTTATGTGATACATCTAGAAGCAGCCTTATAGAAATAGCTGTTTGTCTGTAGCCTAGGAGCTCTGGTTTGCATGTGAAGCCATGAGCAGGATGGTAGTCCATCAACAAATATCAACATCTTTCAGAGAAGTGAAAGGGAAGCCCCTGCATTTATAAGAGTGGAGTTGGGAGATGGTGCTGATCTTCATTTATGTTCTTGCTTGTTAATTTGTGGGCACAGAATACTTCAGTGGAAAGCAATCCTTGGACTTTCCTTTTTGAAGTTCTATCTTAGGATAGAATATATCTGACCTAGGTTTTCATTTTTGCATAGACTTTTAAAAATAAGCACCCAATCTGAAGATCCTGACAGCTATTCCTTTCATCTCAGCTTGGTACCCTTGCACCCCGACCTCTTGGAATACCGCCAGTGAATCTTAACTGGGCAGGCATGAGATGCAGGGTAGTACTGAACGAATCCCACCATTAGTCTGAATTTGCAGTTGTTAAATTTCCCCATTCTAGGATGTTGTAGCAGTTGGAGAAGAAAATTTCACCACCCCATGCTACATCCAACTGGATCCAGAAGCCTGCCATGTCCTGACAGAAACTCTCAGCACCTATGCCTTGGTTGGACAATCTATCACCAAAGCAGCAGCAAAGCGTCTCAAGTTGGCTATCTTTGGGCCGCTGATCTGCTCATCCTTGGAATACAACATCCGCGTCTACTGTTTGGATGACACCCAAGATGCCCTTAAGGTAATGAGCCTCATTCCTTTATAATTTATCTCCTTATTTGGAGCACTGGTGTTGTAAGGATCACATATTAGCCTTTTAATTGCAAGTATGGTGCACTTTGTGGACTTAATGTTTGGTAAGATTCTTGATAAGACATTTTAGTAAAATCAAGTCTGGAAAGAATAAAAGAGGAAGAGAAGCTAAAAAGACATATTGTCTTTTCCCTAATAAAGTTCATTTGTACAGTAGGCTAATTCTTCTCCAAGCTTGCTTCCTTGCTTTTCTTCACCTGTGTCATAATCTGGATCCTTAGTTTTTCCATTTCTAAAAGGCCATGAGGTGCAAAAGAATTTCACTGGAGGATCATGTATTTTTAATGGTAAGTGCCAGTTCCCCAGAGATGCAAAACATATAAATGCCTCTTTGTAAACAGTTGATAATGATAGAAGAAGCTCCAGGGTTGTTAATCAAGCTCCTGCTGCTGTATTGCTTTGTTAGATGACTTTGTCTGAAGATTTTGTGCTGAGAATTTGCAATGGAAATGAAGTGAGGCTGCTGCTTTCTGCATCTCTACATGTGATATGTAATGCCTCTTTGAATACCCTTCATGCCATAAGAACCGTCATGTACTGTGTGTGGCTATAATGTGATAATAAATGCATTTCTATAACTGTATAGGTGGCTCCATAAAGATAGATCTAAGAAGGCAATCCATGCACACACATGATAAAATACAGGACAAGTTTGCTCCAAATATTGTTCTATGCAGCAGTGAAGCTTACTTGGATTCCCATCATTAAGTTTGGCTGCATTGCCAGATGGCAATGCACAACTTTTACCTTTCCTTAGCAAAAGCTAAAGACATTGCAATAGCGTAGGCTTACCCCAGCACGGTGACAGCACTGGATACTTGCATTGTTATCTTTGGATACTTATGCCTCCATCACTTCACATCGAACTAGTCCTGCAGATTTCTGGAACATTTCAATAACCTGTCAGAATGTCTGAAGCCAAGGCAGCAATGGAAGAACAGAACAAGTTAGCTTTAGCTGCCTGTGCCATAGCATCTTAAATTCTGTCTGCAACAATGGAGTGCAAGCTGGAAAGCTATCCAACTTGGCCTGGCATTTATTTGGGGTGATGTCTGACAGCATCTGCTAGAAAATTACTGCTTTTTATTCATCAGAATATTATTACTTGCATCCAAAACTCATTAAAAGGGGATTAAGTTCTAAGTAGTGTCAAGGTCTGAGTCTCCCAAAGATAAATTATCTTTACTTATCTGCCTGTCTTGGTCCACATAGTTTGTGGTTGTCTTCTTATATTCCCCAGAATTTGTATGCACAAACAAACATCTTGAGAATTAGTTAGAGAGGCATGTAACCTGCTGACTTATGCAGGAATCTATGAGGCTCTTCCTAGAGTGTTTGATTTCATAGATTCTTCAGAAGACAGATATGTTTATTAGGAATCCAGATATTTGCTCATATATGTACAATCTACATGAGGTTATTGCACCAAGACACTTATATGTGGTTTGGTTTGATTTGGTTTGGTTTGGTTTGGTTTGGTTTACTGACATGTGAATAGGTAACCCAAAGCTGACTTTTCTTTCCTCTCCCTGGGCCTGCATCACCTGTAGTCCAAAGGACTATATGCAGCATGCCAGCCCAGGTGTTTGATCAGCAGGAGCAAAACTGGTAAACTTATCTAGCATTTGGAAATCCACAGAACATGGCTAGTGTGTTGTATATGGCACGTGTGCTTCTTGCTGTGCACATCTGCCCATGCTTGTGTCCAGAAAGCAGCTTCCCCTTGCCGATGGCTGATTTTAGAAGTGCAGCATTTGTTGGAAGCAGCGAAAGGCATCCAAAGGGAAGCCAATTGTAGTGCTCATTGGCAGTGCAATTACTCTTTCCAATAGTGCCTCCAATACTGAATTCTTTCTTCATTTCTGGTCTGCCATATGTCCTATCAGCAGCTAGCAGGGGATTGGCACAGCTGTTGCGTGGCTTTCAGGACTCTCTGGTGTATTGAATCAGAACACTGAACACTACAAAAGCCCTCCGTCTGGAAGTGCCCTCCTGCTGGTAGCACCTGCCCTTTGAGGATGCTGAAGGAGATGGCAATTTGCGTGACACGCACAGAAAGTTTAGCGTTGTGTTGGAAAGTCCCAGCCTAAAGAGAAAAGGTCATTGCAAGTATGGGTTGGTCAAATCCATGTTGGACTGACAGTCCAACAAGGAATTCAACAGCTTTGGGATCCTGTTAGATCCAACTCATACTTTGGACACTTGAACAGCAAAGGATTTTCCCCAGTTTAAACTGGGGTCAGCTGTAACCTTTCCACCACCAAGAAGCCATGGCTACAGTTATTCAAACACCAGTGGCCTCCAAGTTAGATTAATGCAATGCAGGTGTGCTCAACGTGTGACCCTTCAGATGTTTTGACCTAGAATCTCATTTCCCTTACCTACCACAGCTAATAGTCAGAGATTATGGGACTTTCAGGTGAAAACATCTGGAAAGTTCCCAGTGGCCCATCCTTAATATAATGTATGGTATATGGAGTTGCCTTAGAAGATTGTCTAGAAACTTTGGATGATATAAAACACAGCAGGTTGATTAGGACATGGAAGCAAGTTAATAAACGTCTCGCTGTTGGTTTGAACATATTTCAGTGGTTTGATGATCAATTACCACTTTGTTTATGGGCATAATTCAAAGCACTGATTTTGACCTATAAAGCCCTAAATAGCTTGGTGCCCGGAGTACTTCTTCCAAGCCTTCCACTTCAGAGACTTTTTACAATTGCTCCCACTGTTAAAGGTCAGCCAGGTCACAATAGGAGAGAGGACCTTTTAAGAACACCACCCTTTTGGAAATTCTACTCCCCAGCCCAAGCTGTTTGTAAAGTTTTTCATTGTCTTAGTGCCAGATTGAATTCTTTTTACAGTCTAATGGCTTTACTTATTCTATCGGTTATATTTATTGATGTTGTTGGCTGCTGATTGGATCTTTGCTTATTTTTTCCATTGTTTTAGCTTAATTTTCATTTTAATTATTTTTATTGTTTCAGTTGTGAGGGATAGTGTTATATGTTTGCTGTTTGTAACCTGCTTTTAAAAACCCTTTTAGTGGAAAACTGATATAGATGTACTGTAGCAATCCTATACATATTGGCTTGGAGGCAAATCCTTCTAAGCCTGGAAGGACTCAGCAAGTTGCCTAGCCATATCTGTTCTGTTTATATTAGTTTTTCTTTCATTCTACATTTTCTTCTATGTATTTTCATATATGTTAAGAAAATAAAAATTTTAAAAAAGTTGCCTAGCCATATGTTGCTTCCTCTGTAACTGCCAGTGCGGGTACTAGTCATTTCTAATAGCTGCACTGGTATTGGCTCAAGCATTGTGCCAAAAGTTTCTCCCACATTTTAGGGTATTTGCATTCAGAGTGCAGGGCTAGGACTCAGGAGAGCTGGCTTCTAGTCCCCACTCAACTATGGAGGTCATTGGGTGACTTCCGGGCAAGTCACTGCCTCTCAGCCCAACCTACCTCACTGATTTGTTGTTGTGAGCATAAGATTGAGAGGAGGAAAAAGGTATAAGCTGCCTTGAGTTCCTCAGAAGGAAAAAAAGGTGGGATATAAATATAATAAAATAAATGAATGGATTGCTTTTGAAAATAAATTGCTTAGAGAAGAACATTTCAGATAAATTCTCATGGGTTGGATATGGGTTGCTTGTGCTTACCTTACTTCACAGGTGGCCAAGAAGTACGTGTGAGTCCCCTGTTTTTCATGTTCAAAGAGCTTCCCAGAGACCTGTAGGCTTCTTGATTCCCTGCACTTCAATGTGGACTAGAGGAGGACCATTCCTCCCCCAGGGTTCTTTTCAGATTGGGAGACAGGGGCAGCCCAGTCAGTTGCAGAGGCTTGATAATGTATAATTAAAAGAAAACAACATCCTTGATCATCTCATAATGATTAGGCAAATTCAAAAACATCACAAAAATAATGAGTCCAAGAATGAGGCTCAACAATGGAAGCCTCTTTCATTGGACAGGAACTGGAAATTGGAGATCAGATTTCAGCACAGTGCTAGCTCTGCCTCTGGTTTCAGTTCTGCCCCTCTCACACCTGTGTTGTGGTGGGTACAAATGGGGTCCAACCTGCCAGTTCCTGTTCATGAACCTGAACAAACAGCTGAATTCTGATGTTAGGTCTCATCACAGAAGTCACATTTGAACTAACATAGTCACATTTGAACTAACATAGCCAGAGGGACTACTCTTCTGAGCCAGCCAGAGGGAGGCATCAAAAGTAGTCAGATCACGTGGGTCCCAGTTTATAGTACAGTTCATGAACACCTCAGATCACGACCAAATCGGGTCGTGAACAAAAATGTCATAAAAATTTTTACTTAGGTCACGAACACCGCATTGTGTAGCAACTGTGATCCCCCCGCCCCCCGAATGGGAATATGGCCACAATTGTGCTGGGGGTAGTGGGGAGATAGCCAAGATCGCACACGTCTTTCCTGCATGAGCACACCCGTGATTGCGCCCGTCTTTCCTGCACATAATCCTGGAACAGATTAAGTTTGTGAGCAAAGGTACCACTGTATATTAATTTGGCCCATGTTTCAGAAACTGTCTCCTTCCTTTAGGGGCAGGTTTTGGGGTGGAGGCAAAACTACTTTTCAGCGGTCTGCTGTCCATTTGAAAGTATCCTCTTTTTGAAGCCCATACATACATATTCTTAATGACCATCCACTGATAGCAACCAGAGAGCAGACTGAGGTGACCAGGCATGCTCATGGCCTTCCCCAACATGATACAGTGCATTATATTCCTATTTCAATTATTACTGATGTTCTATCTGTACTTATGTTTAAGCCTAAGAATACTTTATGCAAATATTTTCATTTCTTTTGGTGCAGTATAAGTGGTTCACTTACTGGTTAACAAAGAAAATATATGTTAATTCAAGTGTAAGTCTCATTGTCTTCAATGGAAGTTAAGTCCCAGCTGGGAATGTTTAGCTTAGCAAAAGGGGAGACATGATAGAGACATTTAAAATAATGCATGGTGTGGAAAGAATGGAGTGGGAGAGATTTCTCATCCTTTCCCATGGCAATAGAACTTGGGATCATCCCAACGAAGTTGATTGGTAGGACAGATAAGCAAAACTCCATAAAAAGAACTATGGAATTCACTGCCAAGGGGAAGTGATGATGGCCACCAATCTGGATGGCTTTAAAAGGGGGTTGGGCAGGAGCATGAGGGAGGAGGCTATCAGAGCCTTGCTGGCCATGTGCGATCATCTTTGCCAGACGTGCCGTGCCTGCATACGCCAGTTGCCGAGATCTTGCCCCCACCCTGCCTGAGTGATTCTGTGGGCAGTTGGTTTGCCACCATCTGTACAGAGTGCTGGACTAGGTGGACCTTGGCTCTGACCCCGCATGGCTTTTCTTATGCACGAGGTATTTGTTGGATTGCGGTCTGTAAGTGACCTATGGCACAATCATATGGGGATGCCCACAGCCCTCTGAATGCAGTGGATTTAGGGCAACATAAGTAGAGCAGGAGGAATGCCGAGGTGCAAGTCACTTCCATGCTCCTTTAAACTGCACCACGACAGTCAAGAAATAGGAAAAGCAGTAAATAGCTGGCTTCCAGCTTCCACATTTCATATCGATTGGATCATTTCGTGAAGAGATTGTAAAGGCTGAAGCACAGATGATTTTGGTGCAAATCCTGAGACCACCATCAACTTCTATTAACTTGTTATGTATCAACAGGCAAACTTTGACCTCTTAACCTTGTTTCTACCCTCCTCTTCAATATAGGAATAATAGCAAACCCTGTTAAAGAACAGTTGTTAAGATTAGTTTTGATTGTGAACTGATGTAAGGAAATGTAATGATTTTTTCTTCAGAAAACTCAGGGAGATAATTTGGGCATAATGAACACTGATAGTAATCAAGCAATTACCATCGATTTGCTTTCTAGACATCTTCATGAAGTAATTAAGGTGTACTTGGAAAAAGCTGGAACTGATTGATTGGCAGAACCTGAATTCTAAAAGCTTTCTAATTATGTTCTTATTTCTCTAATAGTGAAAAAGCAAACACTACTTTGGCTTTAGGACGTGTCAGGCGTCAAGTTAGTGGGACACATTGGTTTCTTCTCTTACGTTAAATAGGCACTGCATGTGACTGGTAGAATGTTCTTCCAAGCCACCTCTGAAACAAAACCAACAAGCTGATGCCAAATCCCTGCCTTTGTGTGTTTGCGTACACCTGTAATGAGAAACACAAAACAGTGGTTTGTATGCATCAAGGCCAGGTTTGAATAATATCTTAAGCCATTCATGATCACCCTTGGCATAAAAAGAGAGAGAGAGAGAGAAAAAAGAAATCCACACATCTGCCTGGATTAACTAATGAGGTATCAAACATAAAAATTAACATAGTAAGCAGAATATCACTATTTTCTGCAAGACTATATTAAAATACTTTTTGGTGGGGGGAAAATATATTCACAATATCCAATAAACTAAACAGGTGAAAAAGAGGCACATGTAATCTATAGGTTTGATCATGAGCTTTTCTGTTGCTGTTCAAATGAGAAAAGTGCACTTTTTGTTGCATGTTTTGCCTATTACTAAACTGTGAAAATGTGCATCTTCCCCCAAAAATGAAGTGTGCATTCTTTATAAAGTTTTGATTTCTCAAATCAGCCTTGCAAGCCCATTCACATTGAGCAGGGAAATGGGGAACATTTGGGCTAGAAACAAATTAGAATGATGTTTGTTTGATTGTTTTGTAATATTTATATACTGCAGCCATAACTGGCAAGGCTCTCTGGGCAGCTTACAATAAGTAATAACAAACAGTAAGACAAGAATTTTTTTATTTATTTTTATATGGGGTCCCAATACTAAAAGTCTCTGGACGGCTTCCAAAAAGAAAAGAAAACCAAAAAGAAATCAATCATAAGAACAAGACACAGCACTTAAAAGATAAAATAGCTTGTTTTCATACCATTGTTTGTTGCTTGTCATGAGTTATGTGGTAAGAGCCTTATAAGGCTATTCTATATATACATACATACATACATACATACATACAAATAATATGTTGAATTGATTTGATTATTCATCTTGCATAAAAACATATTTTAGAGCAAAGACCCTATCTGCACTAGGCATTCCTTAAAGTGATCAGATTTTCATTCCAGTCTAAATTCAGCTTCTGTATTCAAAATGCATTTTCACTTTTAGTGGATGATTACAGTCAAAACAATTTTCTAAAAACTATTCCTACTGCAAGGAAAACATCCATGTTTCTGTTGCATAAACTGACTTATCAATCCATTTAAAGTGAAGGCATCAAATATTGGTAGCCCAAGAGTCCAAGTGTGACCATTTTGTCAATTGAAGTCTCTTGCAGGCAAGGAATAAGGTTTTCCTCAGGATCCCTCAGGCTAAACAGTATCCAAAATGGCATATTGTCAATGTATGAGCTTGCTTGGGCTTTGACCTTGACTCTCTCAAGCAATTAAGCAAACCACATAATGGCAAATCTACCTACCATGTAATATTGCTTGCCCAATGGAAACCTGCTTATGTACAGCCCTTTGAGTGTTGAAATGGATTCTGGTTATGTCCTTGATCTGGAATATGGCTGTACAACAGATGTCCTTTGTGTAATGCCTGTCTAGTGGTAGTTATTCCTTTCTATTGCTTAATAGCTGCTTTTCAGGGATTTATTTAATAGCAGGCAGCTCAATTTATGGCTCAGTTCAGAGTGAATTAATAGTTTCATTTTTAGTGCTACTGTAATGTACTGGCACTTGAACCAGTGGGTATAGACTATTGATACCAGCATTCACATCCCCTTTCACCTATGAAGCTTGCTGAATTGCTTCTAAGTCGAGGCGTTTGGGTTGTTCCAAGGTAAACAGGAAAACTCATTCATGCCATCCTGAGTTTCATGGAAGAATGGCAAGATTCGAGGTGGTGGTAAACTTTTAGTTCCAGAAGCAAGAACCAAACATTAATTGGAAGATTTTGGCCTTAGCTGGGTTGCAGATTAAAGCAGTTGGTTTTAAGCCCAGTTTGGTTTATGTATTTTGTCTTTCTTCCCCCAACACACAGGAGGTATTACAGCTGGAGAGGCAAATGGGTGGACAACTCCTGGAAGAACCAAAGGCTTTGCATTTTAAGGGTAGCACTCATAATCTTCGCTTATCTATTCATGATATCACTCATTCCCTCTGGAAGAGCAAACTGCTGGCTAAATACCAGGTAAGAATTGGCTATTGCTTGAAAGACCTCTCAATGCATTATGGAATGATGCAGGAGAAATGTTTAGGCACATGCTTTGTATGTGGGAATGCTCCAGTTTGATCCCAACCCCTCCAGTTAGGGCTGGAAAAACCCTGCCCTGAAACCTGGACAGCTGCTGCAAACCTGGTTCCTATGACATGATAGTCCAGAATGGTTTTGCATTTCAGGTGCACATGCTGTCTGCTGTTATGAATGGCTTGTCATGTCATCCCAAAACAGGCAGCAGGTGTTCCTTGAGGGTTCTGCCACCCTCACATAACCCATGGTCTGTTATGGTTTGGAGGTGTTGTTTAACCCTCAGGTAACCTGCAGAACTTAGATTCAGAAGACACAACAAGCCATGGCAACCCCTTACCAGCACCTGCATATTCATAATGACAGCAAGCACATAGTGCAGCTCCTTATGAGTAAATTGACTCGTGATGATGTGTCATGTCATGCATCCCAGTGTCAACAATCCTGGTCTGGATGGACTGATGGTTTGGCTCTGCATATGACAAGTTCATGTGTACCTGTTCAGCATCACATATACTTGACCAATTATATTTTAAAGCTGATTTTTGACAATTTGAGAATGAGCATGCATAAGTTCCCAATGCTTTTACTTTTTCTTTTGTTTTTGATATGCTCATTTCATTTGTTTGTGTCCTGACTTGTTTCATATTGATCCTTGTCAAGAATGTGGAAGAGCGTCATTTTGTAACAAGAATGATAAAAAATATTTTACCAATGTACTAAAATGTACGCTGGGAGCAATTCAAAGAATATTAGGCATACACAGTTCCTAATCAGTTAATCTAAGCTAGTGTCCATCACCTTGTCTTGTGGTAAGAACTTCCTTAAGTTAATTCTGCAAAAATTTCCTTTTGCTTGTCTTGCACCTACTTCCAGTAAACAGTATCTTAGTTAACAGCAGTGCTCACCCAGCCTCTTGGGTATTATATCTGACTTTTATGAAAAAAAATAGGACTCAGAGTGTGCTGTTTATTATAATGTCCTGCTGAACCATCTGCAGCTTATGGAGATCCCTTCAATAATGCCCTGCAAAATATCCCCATCTTGACACCCTGCTCAGTTCTTGTAAACACAAGGCTGTGGCTTCCTTTATGAAATCAAGCCATCTCATATTTGGTTTCTCCTCTCCTCCTGCTGCTGCCGCCGTCACTGCCGCCTTCAGGATTCAGAGAACTATATTTTATCATCACTCCTACTTTTTTACAGGAAATTCCTTTTTACCATATCTGGAGTGGGTGTCAAAGAAATCTACATTGTACCTTCACCCTGGAAAGATTCAGCCTGAGCACACTGGAACTGGTGTGCAAACTCTGCATACGGCAGGTTGAAGGAGAAGGGCAAATATTTCAGCTCAACTGTTCAGTATCAGAGGTGAGGAAACACAGATCTGGTTGCACTGGAGATGAGGGAGAAAATTATGCTGTCTCTCCTACCATGATTACTGGACAGATTCACATGCACAATACTTACTTTATGAATATGATAGCTATTAACTGTTCTCCAGCACCTGAAATAAGGCATGGAGCATATTATAACATGCCAGAAAATAGTCTTTTTTTAGATCCTTTTCCTAGAAATCCTGAAAACTCCTTCCTTCCTTCCTTCCTTCCTTCCTTCCTTCCTTCCTTCCTTCCTTTCAATTCTGTTGCGGCTTCCTAGTTCATGACAGTGTTCTGTTCATGCATTACAACCCAGAGACAGAGCATATTACTATATCCAAACTAATGTTGCAACTCTGAGTAGAAAATGCTTGTGCACAGGGATCATAGAACATTCTGACATTTCAAGAAGACAAATAAGATCTGCTTCACCTAATCTGGGAGGGGTTGTCCAATGATTTTGCGTAGTATAATTCTGCCCATAAAGGATCAGCTCATGGCTCAGTGAGGCTGCTAGACACGATCCCGCCTTTGCCCAACTGGCACCTTTGGCATGGTGGCTGGTCTGCCGGCTGCAGCTGGTTCAGCAGCTGCAACGCCTCCTAGACATGGTCTGGTAGCCTCCAGATTAGATCCCTGCAGTGTGCTGCATGTGAAGCTGCCCGTGTTGACTGGGGGCACATCTGCAAAACAGCTCAGTTCTTAAGCAGTCTCACTGCGGCATAATGCTTTAAGGCCCTGTTTTATGTGCAACTAAGAATTCCTGCAGAAACTCATTCTAGTGCTGCAGTCATCATCAGAGGTCCCTCTTGGAACACCCCACCTTCTAAAGGAAGGTAGGGCCTTCTCCGGGATAGTCATAAACTTCAGGGACGCAGTCCCTGAACAGCTCATGATTTTGCATCTTTTGACCTTTCAGTGCCAGGCAAAGTCCTTTGGTGTCTCCCAGATCTTTTAAATCTTTTATGTGCTCTTTTTATTTTTCTTTGTGAGCCAGTCAGAGATTTTTAACTGAAAAGTGAAATATACCAGCTTGTCTAAATAAACCCACCGGTTTGCCCACCACCATCCCTTGTAGATTTTATCTGAAATAAGATTCATATTAAATGAAAATTCATCTTATTTCTAAGTAATATAATTAGGTGTACAAGTAGATGATTAGAATGAGGTGGGTCTAAACTAAAGGAGATACACTTTGATCTCATTGAAATCAACTGGGCAGATTAGTCATGAGTTGCATTCTATTGTTTTCAATGGGGACTACATGCAACTAACTTAGGAAGCTTTATGACTAATGGAGTGAGATTTTAAAAATCTAAATAAATAAATAACTTAGTCCAACTCCAATCCAATGCAACATTTCAAAACTGGACCTGGGCTAAGTTGTCTTATATAAGAAGAAAAACAGTTGTGTGTGCTTCTCATCTTGTCCAATGAGTGAGAAACTTGTTTCAAGAGACAATGGAGCCCTACCTTCTTGCACCATGTACTCTTGAGTTAACTAATGGGCATGGCTCAGAATTGTTTTAAAAAATCTGTTTTAGGCTGATTTGACTAGAGAGGGATGGAACTGGCCCCCTGCCTTCATCACTAAGACAACAGTGGGGGAAGTGTTGCCACTCTCAGCTCTATTTTCACAGTGTTTCCAATGCTCCTCGCCCTCCCACATAATGCACCAAACAAAACTAAAACAAAATACCCCCCACCCCCCAAAAAAGGACGATGCAATCAAGATGAAACATTTTGCCTTCGTTTCCATCTCCCATAATTAAGGGCAGGCCTTCCCATCCATCGCCTCCCCTCTCTTTCCTGCATCCTGCTGAGGGCCCGGTCACCATTCCCTCCCAGAGTTTCACCACCCTTTTGACTTGCACACAACTTCAGTCAAAGGCCCCACTGACATTAATAAAGAATGATCCCTGTGTCACGGTAGCATAGCAACCAGCCAGCAGTGTTCATTCTGGGAGCCATATCTCTGAGCCACACAGCTCCACCCCTGCTGGCTTTGGATGGTGTTTTTACTTTCCAAGCTCAGCAGGTCTGTGAAGTTCAATAAGCACACAACTCTAGTGACAACTGACGAAACAGCATTTGGGGGATCAGGAGGAAGGGCCAGCTCTTCCTCTGATAAACGCCTCCTGTTTGTGGTATACAAGTGCCAGAAGATAAAGGGAAAGGTAGATCAGACAAAGAAAAATAAAATAAAAAAGAGAAATTATTCCTCAAAGTGGGAAGCAGCAGCAGAAAGACTTTGTGTGAGTTGCATGATGGCGAATAATGATCTGTTTCATGATTCTGCCGCAGTGTGAGCCTCCAAAGAGAGTGGCCAGGAGAAAAGCTGATAAGCTTTTGGTCGTAGCAGCTGACACTGCAGATGAGTTAGACTATGGAAAATAGCTGGCTGGGAGGGGGAAACGAGACTATCTCAAAAATCAACACATAACGAACCCTCCATCTATATATAAACATATTATTAAAGCATTTGTCAGCTAATGCAATTTTAAAACTTATAAAAATTAAAGGCAGTGGCAGCCTAACCAAAAGGCAGAGAAGAAAAAAACTTTACAGCTAGAAGAGATGTATCTAATGAATGGTAGAAAAATGGATTGTCCAGAAGACCCTGCTAGAAATGTGGTGGAATACAACTCCCATCAGCTGTAGCCAGCATGGTCAAAGTTGTTGGGCTGGGGCTGGGGCAGGGGCCTCATCATTCTCCAGAATAATGGCAGCCAGCTTCAGCAAGAAGTTGAGGAAGTTCTGTTAAGTTTTGCTGTGTACCCTCAAAATTCTCCACCGACCCCAGAAAACACAAAAGAGGGAAGGAAATTTTGCTTTTTCTTCTGCAGCAACACCCTCCCAAGCTGAGGCACAGTTCAAATATGTATCCCACATCCACATGCTGCTTTTATACACACACACACACACACACACACACATCATAAGCAGCACAATAATATCAGTAAATATCGATACCATAAACTTAATCTTAAAACAATACAATATGTATTGTATCCACAGAGTTTATCTGCAGATACGCAACATCTTCTGCTCACAACAGCCCCACATAGCAATGTCCCTAGACGTGTCTTTGCCTGGCACCTAAAAGAAGCTGTTGGCTCCAGGCAATTTCCTGCAAACACTCATTCCTGCCCCACTGAGTTTACCTCAGAGGAGCATATGGAATCTGACCTCACGGACTAGATAGATTCATATGGAGGCAGACGGTACTTGAGGTATTGTAGTCCTGAAGCATGTAGGATGTTGTAGGTTCCCCGCATTGTGCTTCCCCCCCACAAATTGATTACCAGGACAGGCAAGCCAGGTTTGGATTGATATGTGCAGATCACTTGTTCCCACACAGCTGTTTTTCTGAATAAGAACAGTGCAGACAGTGTTAATGAGGTCATCTTTGGGAAAATGTATGTCTTAAAAAGCAATGACTCATGATCAAATAATAGTTTAATACAAATACAAATTAATATTTGGAAATTAAGATTAAACTGAATATGTTGATAAAATGTAGTCAGTATAACTTTCTTTGGTAAATTATTGAGACTGTCCTTGTCCGTTGCATCCAAACATTGAGCCCTGCCACCTGCCTACCAAGTTAAATATAGGAAGCATCAATATTACTTTGTCTGTGGGATCATTCAGTATTTTATCAGCTCAGAACAGCCCTGCTCTGAGGTGTTCGAAACACAGAAATGGGGATTTTCTGGGTCACTTTGGAAGGGCCAAGAGATGACAGCTGAAAGTTACTTAATTCAGCATTGTGCACAGGTACTGATAACAGCTGCTTGATTATTGGGTATAAAGTTATACAATCAGCAGGGGACACCATAACAATAAAGACAGATGGTAAAACAAGTATCATAAACAATTATTGCAATAAGTAGGGGGATGAAGTGATCTCTAATTTACCCTAGGTAAGGAACAGAAGCATTATCTTTAGTGAATAGGATATAACAAACTTCATCTGCTTTGTGATAACCTGGGAGCAGGGAAAGGAGGAATAAAAGACATTTTCTTTTCTGTGCACTGATCCTACCCAGTAAAGAGGAATGTGGAGAGAGAATAACATTGCTGCAGTGCCTTTGCTGTTGATTTTTCACCAGAGGTGTGTAAAACGTGTCCCTTTTTATTTCTGCAAAGTTTTCCACTTTGCCTTCCCAGTAGTGATGTCTATTATACACTCCATCTCACAGACTATTTGGACTTATAAACTGTTCCACTGAAAGTACAGACAGCAGCAAAGTTCTCCTGAGCCAGCCTCAAAAATGGACTTTGGGTCTTTGGAACAGTCAGAATTGAAGGAGACGTGAGCTCTGCAAGTCTCCAGATTCTTTTTCCTGCTTTGTTTACAATCTTAGCCAGAAAAGAATTCCTGGCTTCCTTACCTGGCACCAAAATACTGTCCATCATTTCATAATCACCTGTCCAGTAGCACTGAATGGGCAAGATGGGAGGTATTGAAGGCATGGCCATGAAATCCATATTTTCCTTTCGCAGCTCCAGTCTCTGGGGGCAGTACTTTTTTTAATCTGTCTAGGGATGAATGATGCAGGGATGCAGGTGGCGCAGTGGTTTAAACTGCTGTGCTGCTGTGCTGGTTGATTGAAAGGTCACTGGTTCAAATCTGCACAATGGGGTGAGTTCCTGTTGCTCTGTCCCAGCTCCTGCCAACCTTGCAGTTCAAAAGCATGCAAATGCAAATAGATAAAAAGGTACCACTTTGGTGGGAAGGTAAACAGCATTCCATGCACTTTGGTGTTTAGTCATGCCAGCCACATGACCATGGAGACTGTCTGCGGACAAACGCTGGCTCCCTCGGCTTGGAAATGGAGATGAGCACCACCCCCTAGAGTCAGACATGACTGGACTTAACATCAAGGGGAAACCTTTACCTTTAGGGATGAATGACAACCATTCACTTTTATGGAATTGAATGAGCACTTAATTTTGAGATGGAAACCTGAAATTTGGCATTACTAGTGGCTCCCAGTTGTTAAAGAATCAGGCCTCCTTGGGCATATGGAAGTGTGAAGGAAGATGGGGAGGAACTGTTGGTAGCAGGTGATCCTTGCAGAACTCTTATTCATTAAAAAAAAGTACTTGGGTTTGGTTCAGGTGAGTTATGGTACATCCTGCTCAAGTGCAGGCTGTTCATTCCACGCCTTCATCTAGGCCAATAAAAAGTCCAGTCTGAGCAGGTAAGCGGGATTGGCAAGGAAAGGGATAGCCTTGAGAAGAGGTTAGCCTTGAGAAGAGAAGCCTGCTGTGATGGCACTTTTCAAGTACCTAAAGGGTCATCACACCTGTTCTCTGTCATCCAAAATGGAAATGGCAGGTTTAAGTTACAGGAAGGCAGATATCAGTTGAACATCAGATGAAAACTTCTTAATGGTCGAAGTACTCAAGCAATGGAATCAAGTTCATGAGGGAAGATGATATTCAAGCCTTGACCAGTCAACTATCAGTCAAGGATGCTTTAAACAGTATTCTTGCATCTAGCGCATCGTGTCTACCTGGTTCTTTCCAGTTCTGTATTCGGGGGAAAACCCCATCTGGGAAGTCTTTTGCACTTGCATTTGAATCAATGGTTGTAGGGTGGTAACGCCACAAGATCAAAAGCTACCATTTATGCGCTCACGCTCACTCGCTCGCTCTCGCTCTCATTCTCTCTCTCTCACATACACAGACACAGGGGTGAGGAAACCAATGGCTCTATTCAGTCTTTTGGGAATGGGAGATATGCAAGAATTGAAGGAGAAAACTTGGAAGTGTGAGGACAAAAAGCTACCCTCTTTTGTGGGTTGACTTTTTTCTGCACCATCTGAATGTCCTCTGAATTTTCCACCTCCATCCCATGTCCCAGAGAATGCATCGTATGCAGAATGATAAAGTAAACTATTGGTTGAAGAGGGCTGTGAGGACCTTGACAAGAGACACCCCCATTATACCTGGCTCAGAAATGCTTTGATGCTGTACAAAGCATTTGCAGCCTGTGCAATATTAGCTCGGATCTGAGCGGGAAGAGAATGCAGGGATTTTAAAAGGTCACCTCTCCACTGAAACAGGCTTTTGTAAACTCTTATCTGAGCCTGGCTTGAGGGGAAGCACGACTAATGAGTCGAGTATGGCATGTTGGACAGGATGCATCCCGGTGAGGCTTTTATCCTGCAATTGCCCTGCATCGTTCGTGGCATTTTGTGGGGCAAGGGCTGAGGACAGGGTCCAGACAGTGTCAGGCACTTCCAGATAAAGGGCTCCTAGTACTCCCAATCAAGTGGCATTGCACATCTATTCAATCTTCTTCTTAACAGCATTTCTACAGTAAAAGAAAAGATGGAAAGAGCAATGGAAAAATGGGGCAGTTAAAAATGGAAGATGAGCCTCGAACCCCTCTGCAATGTCACACTTCGGTGAATGACGTTGGCGATGGTGGGATAAAAGTTTCCTCTGGAAGCACCCATCATTAGCCACCTGGAATGCTCCCTTGTTTTGCATTGCTTTTTCCACTCTTTTTCTTACCACAGAAAATCTGTTAAGAAAGGAGAGACTGAATAGCCAGCTACACGGTTCCCTTTTTCTGATGGCACTTAAACCACCCATATTCATATTTATAAAAACTTGGCGTGCTGTGGTTTCCTATTATATTAAGATCTATTTATGCCCCAAGACCTTGGAAAGTTTTAAAATAGTTTTATTAGTGGAGCACGAGCTAGATCATGGATAGCAAGACAGCTCATTGAAATGTAAAGAAACTGACATTTAAGGCAGATCTCTTATGCTTTAGTAGTTCAGAGACATTTGCTTTGCTTTTCCAGGCAGCTCATAGGATGGCCAAATTAATTTCTTTTCTTCTCCGGCAGATGTAAGATCCTGAAGTGATATGTTTTTTATTGTTCTCATCTACTTTAAATGTCACAGAGAGTTTTCTTATATATTCATATTTATGGGGTGGTTTTATGTGCCCGTGCGTGCATCCTTTAATGCAGGTCTTAACAATATGCTTCTTCAGTCTCTGGCAGACCCACAATGAATCTTTTCTTCCAAAGAGATGGGCACAGTTTCATATAATTTCATACGGTGGTTGAATGCAGAGGGGAAATGGTGCTGATCTCACGGGGAGCTGGGAACAAGGCAGAGGTCAGAGCGTTAGTTCTGCTACTGCATTGTTTTGTTATCCCAGACATGTGTTTTGACCTCAATTTTCCCATCTGCAAATCAGGGTAATTATGCTTTGTAAATTGGTTTGGAATTCTACAGATGAGGCACACTGCATGCGACGGCAACATCAATGTTATCCGGCTGCCCAGCAAAGTGTGTCTGTTATTATTTGCTTTTCAGCTTGTCAATATTGTTTACGCCATGGATTTGAAATGTCTCTTCTGTCGTGACATTTCTTCTTGCAGAAAGGAGGTTTCTTTTCTAGCAGCTCCCTTTGAAATGTATTTGGGGACTTTCATGGGTGACACCCACCTGTACAGATCTTGCTGATCGTAAGTGGAAATGGGTAGCAAGTGGGTATGTGAAATATTTAGGGCAACATCCCGCAGCGTCATTCTTCAAATTTAAGTAGTACTAGCTGAGCTGTACTAAATCTTTCCACTGTGCAAGTAGTTGTACAATGTGCTTGCACAAGCACAATGCATGGTCAGTCGGGTAAGCGTGATGTGCAACTGGCTACACAACTGTGCTTGTACAAATGGAACTTTAGCTGTAGCTCTTGTACATATTTCAGAATCTAGTGTCTGATAACGCAGCGTCGTTTGCCTTAGCAGAATGGCACAATTGGATACTGTCTGTTGGCTGTTGATCCTTAGCATATCTGAGGATTGCTTTTTTCTACCAAAGCTCTTGTAAAAACCAAAAGGCATGGGCATTGGCTGTGGATGATTGGAGATGTAATCTACCTCATTTGGAAGTCTGCAGAAGAGTAAGCATCCTATGTGGAATTATTATTCAGTGGTGGAGAACATGTTTTGTATTCTCAAGACCCCAAGCTAAATCTTTATGGGGAAACTTTACATCCTCTCCTATTAAGAAGTCCCTGATATCATATGTCACTTTCTGTCCTTTTAAATTGTGGGGAATGCTGTGCTCTTTTGTGAAGTTGTGGGATATCACCTATCAGCAGTGGTACTGTCTTTGTAGGAATACACTGAAATGCCCCTCTAGTTCATCGCCCCTTGAGTGAGTCACCCATTAAGTGACCATTGGATAACTCAATGGACCCACTGAGATGCCCTTGCCTTGTTGCCCACGACCCCTCCCCACCCCACAGACTGCTTTGGAAAGGTCAGTGGGAGGACATGCTTAATGTTAGAGCCACTATGGCTATGAAGAGAGAGGCTTTTGCTTCCCTGCTTATACAGTTCTCAAAAGCTTGTGTCAGGGAGAGGGGCGGTGCAGAGTTCTGTCTGTTCATTCCCCCATCCTCTCAAAACTGTTCCCCTCTTTGTCAGACTGTCTGCCTCTCTCTGATGACATTGGGGATAGTGATTGTTAGGAGGCAAAGGAACGGCAGTAGATTTGCCACAGCAGTTGCCACAGCAAATGCCCTTCAGTCAGCTGGAAATGGATTGGAGCCAAGTCTGTGCCCCATTTTGGGAAGGGGCCAAACCTCCCTCCCCCGTGTTTGGGCTGCTTTTATTTTAGCCCTACTTTGCTCACACTTCCTTGAGAGGGTCACCTGTCACCTGTCTAGCTCCTTCTTTTAATTCTGGTTGTGAATGGAAAAAGTTCTGTGCTCTTAAAAGTGTTTCCCTCTTGGTGACTGTATTGTGAAATTTTGTTTGAAATGGTGGCTGCTTTGTTTATAGGAATTTGGCTCAAGTCGTAATATTTTATTTTTTATTCTTCTATTATGCTGCTTTATTGCCCTGTGTGTCACTTTTGAGTGCTAGCTTGGCAGGCAATGATTGACTTAAAATGCTTGAAATGGTGAAGTAATTGCTGGCACAGCAGGCATCAAGCAAGTGCCCTCCAGAGGTATTGGACCACAGCTCCTAGTATTCCCTAGCCAACCTTCCTAATCATGCAAGAGGGAATTCTTACATTATAACACCTAGAAAAAGAATTGTGTCCAAGACTTTGTCACACTGCTGCCAGTTACAGTGGACAATAGCAAGCTAAAAGAAAAGTCTGGCTTGGTGGAATCATTGTATTTTAATTAATTCAAATATTTTTAGGAATATAAGAAAAGCAGTGCTGGATCAGACCAAAGGGCTATCTAGTCTAGGACTCCATAAATACAGTGGCAAACCAGCTGCCCACAGGTTTCTTCAAGCAGGATGGATGCAAGACCTCTTTCCTTTCCTACTAAGAAGTCCAAAAGGTCTTGATAGGAGCAGATTATTTTGATATAAGTTCTTCCATAAGATCCAGTGCTTAACTCTTTCCAGGAGACTATTTCAGAGATCTCCTCTCTATGCATATGTTCCTTTCCTCTGCTAATGACGTTGCCTGTCTCTTTCTGAAATGCAGGAACCGACTGGCATTGAATATCCACTCATGGATCCAGCAAACACCATCACTACCATCGTAGGGCCCTGTGCATTCAGCATCCCTCTCCCAATCCGGCAGAAGCTTTGCAGTAGCCTAGATGCTCCTCAGACCAGAGGCCATGACTGGAGGATGCTGGCCCATAAGCTAAAATTGGACAGGTGAGTCAGTGCATTGCCTGCAAGCTACACACCTGCCTAGCCAGAAAGAAGCCGAGATACATATTCTTGTGAAGCATGGCACAGAAGTTCCTTAGGGCTTAGTTCACTGGAATAAGAGCTTTAAATGAAGTTTGGCTGTGCCCCACCCTGGGAGTCTCTCCAAAATGGAATTCAGCCCTTGGACTGAAAGAGATTCAGCACCCCTGTTGCAGACCATCTCTGCTGCGGGGTGCGATTAGATGAATGGTAGTTCTTTGTAACCAACCGTTTTTGTCCAATTGCAGGTACCTCAATTACTTTGCAACAAAATCAAGCCCCACTGGTGTGATCTTAGACCTTTGGGAAGCCCAGAATTTCCCTGATGGGAACCTGAGCATGCTGGCCACAGTCCTTGAAGAGATGGGAAGGCACGAGACGGTTGTTTCCTTGGCATCAGAAGGAAAGTACTGAGGCAACCCTGGGATGAGAAGGAAGGAATGTTTACCATGTTGGCTGTGACTCACGCAAACCAAGCACCCCAGACCAATGCGTTTCATACCCAGAGACATTCCAGAGGGAAAAAGACACAGAATCCTGACTTTTCACATGCATTCTCCTTGTACATTATCACAGGATTTGAAAGAAATCTTGCAAAGTTGTTACCTTGATAATGCTAACATTCAGATCTAACATTCCTCTCAGCTTGGCTGTACACTGCTTGGTACAGGATTTTACAGTTTCCTAGGAAACGCTTTTTATTGCTATCCAGATATATGGATAAACTTTCTTAACAATCCCAATTTCTATGAACGTTGTTTACATCAAATCCTGGGCAGCGGGATGGAAATGACTGTCCATGGCGCTCTTTTTATATATTTTTCTTCTTCTTCTTCTTCTTCTTCTTCTTCTTTTGAAAGCCATTCTAGACCAAGCCGTGGACAAAGCAGGGTTGGGATCTTTTCAGATAAGTCTGCTCCCAACATCCATTTCAGACCCATTTCATGGTTGCAGATCTTTCTAGCAGATGTTCTAAAATAATCCTCCCACCACCAGACTGTTTTCTAGATTGAGCTTTTCTGCCAGAGCTTAAAACTCAGATATCTGGCAAGGAGATAATGCGGATGCTGAGCAGGAACTGTCCCTACTTTCCGCAGGGCTGTTTGTATCCTTTGGCAGTTTGACTGCAGGGATTTCATTTTCTAGCTTTTCTAGCTTCTACCCTGCTCCAACATCAAAGTGTGTGTGTGTGTGATATGCAATTTGGCGTGGTTTGGGACGGGGAAAGGAATCCCATCCAAACAGCAAAGGAAGGGATTTGCTTGTATGGTTATTTACTGGATAGTATTTAGTGCAAGGAATATTATAGCTCTTCTTATTATTAGTATTATTTTTGCTTACCAACTTTATCAGCATCATTAATCATTTGAGCAATGGCAGCACCCAACCCTGGTACTGAATATGGCTGCCAAGGGCCTTCTTATCCTCTCTAATGGGAGGTTGCTCCCTCTTTCTGTTCCTTTTAAAACCAGGTCCAGGACTCCCCTTAAAACCCATTCCAGTGAGCTGTTGAGTGGCTTACTGTCAAGCAGTGAACCTTCTCCATAGCAAGCTTGCCTTGGGATGGATACTTATAAGACAGCTTGGTCTGGCTCAATCATTTCACACAAACTAGATGTTTCACATGGAGAAAAAAATGTTCCACATTCCTTATTCATTTCGAGATGTTCTTCTAGTGGTGTTGATGTTGGCTTCCCTTTCTGTTTGCTGTAAGCCATCAATACTTCTTGCATCATTATTTTGATAGCATTGATGGCATACTGCTGTTCTTTTAGAGAAGGGGTCCATCCAGATATCGGTCTTGCATCAAAAATGTTTATGTATTAAAGATTTTGGTCTAATTTCAAAAATGCTGAGCATACTGTCAGTTCAGACCTCCTGCAACAGCAACCAGTCCCCTATCTGACAGCCCATTGGGTGCAAGCAGAGACTGCAGCAGAGACAAGCAGTGGCAGAAAGTGAGAAAGAAACTGGGTTGACTCATATATCATAGATTCATGCAGCTGGAAGGGACCTAGAAGGCCATTGGGATCAATCCCCCTGCTGAATCCAGGAATCAAGTCTGCCATCCAAATACTAACCAGGCCTGACCCTGCTTATCTTCCAAGATTAGACAAGATCAGGCACTTCAGGCTATATCATAGCTCCCATGTTTTTTCCCTGCCACCATGATAGTCCTGTCTACTGACAACCTCTGGTCCTCAACAAATTACTTGTGAAGGGAAGTGTGACAGAAAAAGGTTGTCTATCCCTGATGTAATTGTTCCACAAAATGGTTTGTCTTATAAACCCATTTCTGTCATCCTGTGCATGTTTAGCTTTCATTCCATGTCCTCACTCAACTGCTTGGAAGCATTAGACCATTGGTAGCCTGTTGAAAAATCAAATCGGTGATTGTTCAGTTGTGACTCGTGCACAGTTTTATTCTCCTGATATTTAGTAAAGTCTTCTTTCATTTCATTTCACCAACATCATCATCAGGACATCCCAATTCAGCTTTTGATTTGTTTTCCTTGCCTCTTCTTTCCTGTGTTCAGAAAGCTCTCTCTTCATTCTCACTGGCCCAAGGCCTCTGTTCAGTCAGTGTGTGCATGTATGTATCTCTTCACTTTGCATTCTTCAGCAGCATTTTATTTCTTTGAAGGTTCTCAAGTCTGCATTTCTAAAGGTAACCATGAAAATGTCATTGCTTAACACAGAAGACGAATTTAGTCCGATCTTTTCCTCACTTTAACCTTTCAACAGGCTTTTATTTTCCACCCAGTGGCTGTGTTTTTATTAAACACTGAACAGCATTCATAAAACATTCTGTGTTCAGAAAGTAGTTTGCCTTTAACCTTTGAACAGTCAAAAGCAAAGGAAAGACTTTGACTGGAGTCACGCTGGGCATGAGATGTTTTGTTTTCTCCAAATTTGGTCAGGGGTTGGCTGGAATGCTTGAGCTTGGCTGCGCAAGTGATTCTGGAACCCGTCAAGCTACCTAAGGCCAAATTCCTCTGTCTGGCTCTTCCACAGTCAGAGACAGCAGCCACTGAATTCAATGGTCTTTCTGACGGCTGTCCCCCATCATGAGTCTTTAAATTTGGTTCTGTGTCCAGTAGTCCAATAGTCCTGAAATTCATTTTCACTGATAAGGGACCACCAGACTCTCTCCCTAGGCCAGAATCTTCTGGCCCTGATCATAGCTAAAGTGTTTCCACTGCCCTTTTCCAAGGAAAACGTTACTGACAAGCAACTTTGTGGCAGCCAATATCTTGTTTTTAGTTGGGTCATACATTTAGCAAACTCCGTCTAGGAATGTCATGGACTTTTATTCTTTCTTGCCACCTATCCTAGTTATTTTTTTAAATGACTATTCTCTGATAGCTTTTCAAAAATGCTGTCAGTTTTTACTAATCTTCATAATAGAACAAAAATTAATGACTTTTTCTATTGTAATAGTAAGACTTTCACAATAAAGTGAACTGCGTTCAGCACAGTTCCCAGTTATTTCTTATAATCCTCACTTCTACCCATCCTCCTGCTAGTGGTAGTGGGGCACTGAGATTCCAGAGTAGAGAGTGACTTTCCTCCAAAGCTTCAATATTCTCAGATAAAGAAGGAAAACATTTGCAAGAACAATGTACAATCATTAAATAGTGTTCCTAATCAATTCCAGTTATTCTGACTGAGTTTAAAATTAGGGTTAAATAAGCAGGCCATTCTATGTATACAGATAAAACTCTCTCATTGGTCTTTCCAATATCCAAAGTTGTATTTCATCTCCAAGGAGAAAAATGCAGCTTCGTTTTAAAGTCACTGAGATATTTTGTGTAAGGGTCCCTTAGAGGCCTTCTTGATTATATTGGCTAAAATGCACTGTTAGTGGTAGTGTTTTATGCCATCCTCAGACTGTTGTTTCAGAAATGCTAATGATATTAGATGATATGCTGAAAAAGCCCTGGAAAAGACATGTATCCTTTAAAAGAAGTGCCATAGCGCAGTGGTGGGATCCCTGGGTTTGCATGCGAAAGTTCAGCTTTTCTGGAAAAGACCCAGCTTGAACTGTGGCCAATCAGTGTTGATAGTACTGAAGTAGATGGACCCATGGTCTGCCTCAGTACAAGGCAGCTTCCTATGTTGTGTAAAAATGTCGGCCAAGATTTTTACTGGTATCTTCATCATTCAGGTGAAACTTTCAGCTGAAAATCTGAGTGGGAGGAATCATGATAAAATTGTTTTGTTTGTATTTAATGTAGAACATTTGCCCTTCCCTGGGTCTAGCTTGACTATTTTCCCCACTCATGACATTTGCCTGATCATTGGAGCAGTATATTGATAGAGTTCTGCTACCTTCTACATCGTCTAGATCTCTACAACTTCCCTTCCAGATTGGAGAACTGTCAGTAGGTGACTCACACATGTAGGACTCACACATGTATAGTCCTGGTGAGTAGATAATTTCTGTAAGTGAGGACCCCAGTTGGAGACTTCAAACCCAGATAACTATTGCGAGATGGATGGATGGCAAACAAGGACCTCAGTGACTGACCAGTCCCTGGCATTCTCAGTTACAGCACGTAACCATTTTAGTCCAGAGTAGTCCTATATTATTATGTTATTACTCCTCAGAACAAGCAGCCTGTCACAATCATGTCAAATCCTAGCCCTTCCTTCCCTTCACAGAGTGTGAAAGTGCCTCTGTGTAGAATTCTTCTTTTTAACATTGTCATTGGAGAATGCCAACCTTTCTGGGGTGGGGAGTGGAAATTTAGTCAAAGTTAGCAGACTACTGTCCAGTGTCCTTTCATACTTTGACATGAGCTGGTGGTTCCATTCCATATTTCAGTTGCCTTCGTTTGTACACCCTTTGTTACTTAATTCTTCTTCTTAGGGATTTTAAGTTGTACCGCTTCATTTTCTGTCTTCTCTCTCTATCACTTTTCAACTTTTCCACTTTGACTGATGGCCAAAAACTGTGATCCCATATATGGCATTCTAAACAGAACAGCAAGGAAGATTGTTATTTGTTGGGCTGTGTGTGTATAGTGTGTAATAGGGGCCATTTCTCTGTTTCCCTTATGGAAATTAGTTTCCATATAGTCAAATATGTGTGAACTTGTCAGGAAACTAGTTGTTTCCAAAGGGATAGCTGTGTTGAGTCTTTCTGTTGCCACCATACTTGGTTGTCTTTGTGGCAACCGACTAATAAATTCATTAAAGTATTACCATACATGGACTATAACCAACTCTTTCAAAGCAAGTGAGCTTGCATCTAGTGAAGTGGGTGGTAGTCCATGAAAGCTACTGCCCTGATAAATGTATGCGATTCTGCAAGACTCTTTAGTCATCAGTTGGAAAGCTAGATGTAGGAAGCTGGTATGATGAGCTGAATTCACAAATGGGGATCTATATGGATGACTTGTCTGCTTTGTAATGCACAGTGATTAGCTCCATGTTTCAGAGGAAGCAGCCCTGAAGATGTAAGTTTTGGGAAGCAGGGACAATGTACGTGTGAGAGAAAACAGTTTTTGCAATAGGTAAAGCTGTGATTTTGAATGCTTGCGCTCACTGCCATCTAGTGGCAAAATGTGTAATCGAACTATGGCTTTTAAAAGTCATGCAAAGTATTTTAAATGCGTTTTCTTTTTTTAAACTCCATACTGAGAGGTAGTGCATTATAGGGGCTCAGATGTTGGAAGAGTGCATTTATAAAGAAAGACGTACAAACAAATCACCATCACCTAAGGTTTTGCAGTTCCTACAGTCTTAAAACAAATTGATAGCTTTCCCTATTACTTTCTAATTATTTTAGGGATGGGTCTGTTGTTCACAGGTCTTCACGACAACATATTAATTATTAGTGATATTAGTAAAATATATAAATATATCTATATACATCTATATAGGAGTAACTAGAGATATTAAGAACATTTAATTTTGATTGCTAAAGTCCTATAGTAAGGAAGTATCTTTTTTGTCATTTTTGTGTAGAATTTTCTTGACAAAGCAATTGTCAATGCATTCAGATCAAATGCATTTCAAATAGCTTAATATACATATTCTTGATTCATACATGTTTTGGAGACTGGCAGTGGACTTTCCTCTCTTGGAAAAGCAGCAGCTGATTTTGAGAGTCACCTATGTCCAAATAGTGACTGAGAGATCATCATACCCTTTTGTTTTCATTGTTTGATGTCTGGAGAAACCCTGTGCTCCATTCACTCTGCTCAATGAGAGATGCTTCCTTGAACACACACGGAATAGCATCCAACATTGACCTGGGACTAGCATTAATTAGGTTGTGCTATTCAGCCAATTCTTGCCCAGCATAACCAGTGCAACAAAAAAAAGTGGTGATTTTGCCCTAAACCAGTGGCAGAAAAGATGGTGTTTTTCTCCCTGGAAAAACTTGTGCTTAATTTCAGCAATCAATGGCTGCTTTACTCATTGGCCTTCTTAGATAGCTCCAGCGTGGTTTAGCCTACCACACTTCATTAGAACTAGTGCTGCGGCAATGCTGGGTACAGCCCACGGAGTAAGTCCAAGCTCTGACTGTACCGATCATTTCTGTAGTGAAGAGTTGGAACTTCTCCAGCAACGATGCATCTGGACCTTTTCTGCACTGTAGACATGGAATGCCGAAACCAGTTGGACCAACATCTTTTCCCCCCTTCTGCATTTGTTGTGCTCATGAACCATCGCTTTTGCAGTAATGTCAAGGACTCAGAAAAGGTACCCTGCAGGGCTTTTTAATGTCTTATCGTTTTCTTGCTTTCTTTTTTAAATAAGTGGTTGTAGTATAGGGGCTAAAGGACTGAGCTGTGAATCAGAAGGACCTTGGTTTCAATGTGGCCATTCAGTAGGAGTCATTAAACTATCCACTAGCTTTCTGCCTCAGTTCCCCACCTACATTATGAGGTTAATGGCGGCGACCCATCTTTTTTGTAGGATTGCTGAAATAATGCACAGACCGTGCACTGGATAGCTGAAAGCTGTATCAAATGCTGAGCATTATCACTATTCTTTTAGCTAGGAGGAGGATTGTCTCTCTAATGAAGCAATAAATGAAAAAGGCATGTACATTTTGTAGGAAATAATTCCCATGTTCAGGATATTTTTAGCAAACTCGACCATACTTTTTCATGGGTCTCTACCTCTCCCTTGCTCCACAAGGCTTGGCCAGCTCTCAGACTCCTTACCCCTCAAGTGGGTTGCTTTTCAGGAAGTCCACAGGGATTTCTTAAAAACATGGCAGGGGCAACACAGGCATTGTGCAGAACAGGGCAACTGCCATGGGCTGAAGGGTGTGGAGTCTGAGGTGTGTGAAAATAGAGGCTGTGAGTCCATGGCCTTTCCTCCTCACCCACTCCCCTTGCTCACCCAGCCGGTTCACCCTGCCATGCTGGTCCCCTGGTGGATTCATCGCTGGTGTGAACAGATTGTCTGCCTTACTGCTCTTTTCTGCACCAGTGATGATTGGTGAAGGTTTCTCAGTGGCTGAGAGAGGCATCTAGCCAAGGACAGGACTCCTCTTGCATTGCCATGCATGTTTGATGGAGCCCAGCAGGAGGCAGAGTGATGGTCGCATCATGTAGCCCTGGACAAGGTCAGGGGAGGCACATTCTTCCTACGACGGAGGAGCTCCTGATGCCATGCAGCTTTTATTCTGAATTGTACAGGCACGGAACTCAATGGAGAACCTATTTTGGGGCTGGAGATCAGAGCAGTGGATGGCTTCTATAAAGCTAAGACGGAAAGCTGCAGTGGAGTTAACCAGCCCCCCTTGCTGAGTTCCCTAAATTAGCCCATTGCCATCAGGTGTGGTGGAAGACACTGTCTCGTTGCATCTATTGTAATTAAATCTGGGTAACCTCTGTATAGGGAATGGTGGAGTGGAACAGGGGAGCATCTTGCCCTTTTGCTCAGGCAGTAACGTGTCTTGAGCTGACCCTGAAACACAGAGCCATGATTTTTTTTTTTTTTAAAGTGGGCCTTACACCTCTTTTCAAACACAAAGTATACCCCCTGCGTGCTTGTGCTTGCAGCCCAAAGTGTCTCTGTGATACTGAGAAGCATCAGTGTTAGCAATGTGGTGGTGTGTCACTTGATAGAGTCTGTTGTTAGCAGGCCGTTGCTTGTGCAGAAAAACTTAGGACCAGGTTCATTAATGCAAGATGGTCGTGTGTCTGGCTGATCAATATGCTTCCCCACTGGTGATCTTCAGCCATTCTTTCAAGGTGGCTGTTTGAAATGTAAATCTTCCCACATCGTGTGTTTTCATGAAGTCCTGCAAGAGGCAACAACATGCAGAAGGAGCCTTCCATGTGCATAGCTGATGCACATGAACATTATCAGAATGCCTTCTCACCACAGCATCACAGTGCTACTTTGGACCCCATTCAACTAGTCAGAAACAACTTTTGAGTTAGGAATAATAGTATGAACCCCAACTTGGCACCACCAGTTGTCACAGCCAACCTTCCTCATGACTAAATCTCACTTGGAGCCCTTATTTGTAAACTGATCATTTGGATTAACTTCCATGAAGAAATGCAGTTTCTCCCTTTGTACAGAAGGCCTTATAGGATAGCTAGAGATGGGCCTCAACCCCAGCCTGAACTGAGCAACGTACAATAGGTTAAACTTCCCTCAGAACATGAGATATGTTTAGCCATTTATGTACCTGTCATTGGGAAGATGGTATAACTCTTTATATGTGGTCTCTGCAGGGTAGCCCAATTGTGTACTGCAGGAGAAAGCAATTCAACATTTTCTATATCATAAATTTTTGTAACGTGATTTTAACATCAATCACAGGTCAGAGAGTTATTAATTTCTCCCCTTTCCCTCTTCATTTCCTATAGGCCAGGTTGCTTGTACCATAGCTGTAGCCTTGTCAGATAAGGACACTACAGGGTGGGCATCCTTATCCTAACAATTACGTTTTTCTTTCTGGGTTCATGGTGCTTTGGCCATTCCATTTGAGGCTGATGGGATGGAGGAGGGAATACCCTTTTGCTAGAGGAAAAACAATATGGTTGCATTGTTTAGCTGAGCTTGTGTGCTTTCCACATGGCTATTTCCACAAACTGAGTGTGATATAAACCCAGGAGATTAGGAGAGGGGAAAATAACCCATCAAGCAAACAAGATAATACAGAGCAACGTTGCACGGTACTCACTTTCGTTCTCTCTCCATGGCCTTTGCAAATCCTTCTCCAAAATAAATCCCAAACCACACATCAACCTCTAACCCCTCTTTCTATGAGAGGGCATTGAACATAATCATTGCTAAGAAATACGATTCTCCTGGGGCAGATATTACAGCATCTATGTATTTGACTTCCTTTACTGAGAGATGCTCTTTCCATCCATCACTGAACAGTACCAGCATGGAAACCAGATACTCAGTATTGGCTGAAGCACAGGCAAAAGGCAACCCTGGCTAATGGGGGAGTGGAGCGAACTGGTGTGCAACCTGTGCTTGGAAAGAGAATCTTGTTTCTCAGCTCTTTGCATCTCACAGTGAACCATAGAAGAGTTTCTTAGCATTTGTGCTGGGAGTAGTTTCTGGTCTTGGTTTTTATTTTGCTGATCATAGTATGGGGAAAGTGTTTGGTTTGATTTTGATCTCTCTTATTGCTGTATCTTCTATGCAATTCCTTTTTCTAAAGAATTACTATGACTAACAGAGCAAAGTGCTAGCCATTGCATTCTTTGTATTGCTGTACAGTGGAGGTGTAGTTTACTAGTTCGGAGTGTGCCTCTGTCCCTTCTCCCTTTTTTCTTCTGCCCTCTGTTTGTAAATGCCTGCATTTATGCTGTCAGCCTGACATGTACAAAGTGTAAGAAAGAATTTTTAAACAGGTTATAAATTATATTTATAAGCAAGTGAAAAAAAACCATGTGTGTCCTTTTATTTAGTTAAGCTTCTTCAGTGCTTTGTTTCTGCAGAAAAACAGCTTCTCCCCCACCTCCAGTCCCCAAGGAAATCTGTTCACATTCAAATCTATGCCTCTGCATCATTTCCAAATCTAGGACCAACTGCAAAAACCAACAATTGTGAGCAAGGTTCGAGTTTCAAGGGGAATTCTTGCCAGGAAGACTTTCATTAGGATACAGGCTAAATTTGGCTCAAGTGCATCTGTCTTTGGGTGGGTCCTTCAAATGCTGCATGGAAAAAGGAAGGGGCCAAGTTCCAAAGAATCAAGTCAGTTCTTATTCCAAGAACTCAAGAGGATTCTGGAACTGTATTTTTCAAGCAGTACCCTCTTTGCTTGGCACAGGGCATATTATAGGGCTAATAATGCATCACAGGGGTTTGCTCATTAAAGAAAAAATATTAAATCCTACACTGTTTGCATGCTTTAGTGGGTCTAAACTAGGTCTTAGCAGTAGTGTTGGACTGGACTGCTGCAGAACTTCTCTTCAGTGGAATGTGATGGAGAAGTTGGAGTTCTTCCTTTTGGCTAAATGGAAGATAAGGTAGAAAAAGGGTGCACAAAAGCCTGGAGGAAGGAAGCAAACTAAAAAAAAAAAGTATTTTGCACATTGCAATGCTAGACAACATTAGACCATTCAGCCATGAATTAACTAGCCCTACAGAAAAACTTCCACTGAAAGATAGTCTCTGGGTAAAAGTATAAATGATGTCGAAAGCCAAAACTATGTCTGGATTTTTTAATTGAGACCCTAAAACTCTATGCATTTAGAGTTCCCAAATGTTGAAAGGAAAGTATAAAGGCTAATATCCAATCCCCAATACCCAAAACAAATTTTAACCTAAAGTAATATCCAAGATTAAACAATCATAAAGAAATATGAAAAGTTTACAGAATGCAAACTTTTTTCCCTAATAGCCCAGAAAAACTCTTGAATGGTACAACTGTTTCCCCAGCCTCTTAAAGGGATAAACATTTTTTTTGTTGTTGAGGGCTAATGGTTACGCAGTTAAGGATACAGGAGAAAAGCGTGTTTTTCTGTAAGGATACTTGCAATTGTCCCTGCCATCTTCTCCGTGCTTCAAAACTGGTTTATTACTCAGAACACATAAGTAGCTGATAAATTTGGCACAAGCAATGACCAACTGAGGGACAAAGAAACAGCTAGACAAAAGTCTACAGAGCTGCAAACGTGCTAATATTTCTGCTTTGATATAACTTTGAGCCCAGTCCCCCCCATGTGACGTTGCATAGAAACTGATCTGATTTAAATTAGTGGGACCCAACACATGACTGAAAAAAGTCAATCTTTGTGGAAAACCATTGAGTTTGTCTGAACGCCTTCCAATGTCTCCCCTCCACACCCTGTCTTGATCCCACCATTCAATTATGCATTTGGTGATAAAGTCATGTCAGCTCTCGAGAGGCTCAAAGAACAACAGATGCCTTTGTACTCCTGACTAGAAATGTTTTTGCACTTGAAAGACAGCTGTATTATTTTTATTTGTATTCATTGTATTTATTTATTTTGGCAGGGGGCACACTCTCATGTGTTGCTTTGCTCTATTTAAATCAAAGGCCTATAAACCAGAGTTAAAAGTAATTTGTTTGCCATGCTATTCCCTGGTTGGTTTCCTTATTAGAGTCTTATCAATCTTTCATTTGGGCCTCACTTAAGTGCAGTGAACCCATCATAAATGCCATGAGAGCACCACTCATGTTACAATGGAGTTTACCTATATAGGGGCCATGGGGGAGACAGAGAAAAAGGAATGTGCAACGAGAGTGCATGGGGAGAACTGAGATCCCCTGCCCCAGGCTTTTCTCCCTGAAACAGCTGCTTCTTAGTGTTTTATACCCATGAATCCATTTCACCCCTACTACTTTTGGTTTGTGGCTGGTTCGTTGGTTTTTCCAGCATGGGTTGCTTCTGATCTTGCATCATGGGAGAAAAAATAGCTGGGGAGTTGTTTCAGGAAAGAAAAAAACATAAGCATGGAAGAGCTTCTGCAATCTCTCACACCTACCCGTGATGCACTTTAAACTGGCCCTCTGGAAGCTGGCAAGAACCTCTGTACAGACTTGCAGTCCCTGGAAGCCAACAAAAGCAAAGTCTCATACAGGGATCCCGCAAAGACATGATTCAATGCAAGAAGGTCCACAAAGAACAAATGCCTTGCTTATTTCACTACCAAGTCCTTGAACATGAGAAATGACTAAAACAATACAGAACTGAGTTCTCTGAATCAGCCCAATGCACTGTGCCCTCCTCACTCAGTAGCCAGAGATCCCCCAAATGGGAAACAAAGGAGGCCCAGATTTCAAATGCAAATGCTGTGGCTTTTATGGGTTGAGGCATCTTTTCTTTGGTAGAGAAAGAGTTGTAGCTCAGGGATGGGCACTGGCTCAATGGTGCAAGAGCAGGTAAGGCTGTAGGAGCGCACCTACGTGGCTAGCTGGGCGAACACATATGTGGCTAGCTGGGCGAACACACCACATTCCTTTAGAACATGGTTTTCAATGCTGGGTACAACCCTGAAATTAGCTCCTCTTCTGAGGCTACCAGAATTTGTAATAGCAAAGACATTTGGTTCTTAAATGCCTGTTGAAAATAGCATTTCCAGTAGGGGGCAGATAAAAGACAGGTTACCCCAAAAGCCCCCATGTTTGCCAGGAGATGCTCTCCAAGCAGGGGGCAGAACCCTAGCCAACCTGCTGAAAAGCCTCCATGTATTGCTGGACCTTTGTGATTAGTCAAGGAAAAGACAACTTTTGCATAATTAGAGCAAGCACCTATGCATATGCCTTTGCATAATTACAGAAGCCAAGTATCAGTCTGGAAACCTTCTGAATACAAAGCAGGTCCTCAGTCACTGACCTACAGACCTTCCCTATCACAACAGGCAATATACTAATTGTGTTCACCCTGCACAATAATCCATTATAGGTAACCAGCTAAGATGGATTGCCGTGCAGTATATACATAAGACACTTTCTCACAACACCTCACAAACAAAGTTGGAGCCCAGTGTCAAGCTGATCTGTTTGGGAAAGGAAGGGGGAAAAGAGAAGGCACCAAGTTGCACACAGTTTAACTTGTAAATATATTTTTAATCCATCGCAGTTGCATGTTACTACTTGTACAGAGCCTTGGGTTTTAGAACATGTACAAACTTGCAAAGAAAAGGCTCTAAGAGATCCTTTAGGTTCACAGAAAAATGAAGTGAAGCTTCAGCCATTTATGGAAATCTGAAGAACAGCAAAACAACTCCTTGGAAGAGATGGACCATGGCTTTGTCTAGTAAAATAGGCCCTTCTGATGTTAGAGGTCTAGCTGACCATACAGAAAATATTTTAGAGGATGGTGCAGGTTGCTGGCTTTGTACTGGTAACCCAACATGTCAAAAGAACAAGGGTCAATCTTGTCCAAAACTCCATACTCCTCGCAGCAAACCAGCTGCCCACATGATCACTCAAGCAAGATGGGCACAAGACCTCTGCTTGTTCAAGCTCCTCAGCAACAGGTGCATAGAGGCAGGCCACCTCTGGTGAAGGAGGTAGCGCACGGCCAGCAAGGCTAGCAGCCACTGGTGTGCAAGTTGGAGAGGGCACAACTTGATTATACAAGTGAGCGTGCGACAATCGAATTATTGAATGGTGTAAATCCAACCCCAGAAATTGGAATAGTACTTGGTGCATATTCTCTTTCATTAAGTCCACTACTTTTTATGATCTTTATACCACTGTCACGTACCAAACTGAAGTTGAAGAAGAAACCACAGCTTGCAGTTGCTAGGGAAAAAATAATCCGAGGTGCAGTAAGTTTTGGACTTGGAGTCTAGAGATCTGGGTTGAAATCTCTCATCTACCACAAACCTCACTAGATAATCACTTTCCCTCAGTCTAGTGCATCTAATTTTACATAGTAGAGAAATAGGAGAGTCTACACAGTGCAAACGTATGGATAAAACCGACTTTACAAAGATGATGCGTGCAATTATAACATATTTAGCATGCAATTCGATACATGCTTTCACAGGAAAAACATTTCTTAGAATTTTCCTAAGAATGATATATCATTATCTGTTGCAATGCAAAGTATGTTTGGGTGCTTTGGTCTTGAATAGGCCATTAAGACCCATCAGCTTTACAAAATACTTGCTCCTGGTGGAGATAAAATAGCTAGAAATCTTTCGTTGAAATTGGTCCCTGCTGCCTGTAGTGTTGGACTGTCCCAGAATGTCATCATGACTGTCTGCACTTCAAAATGCACCACTGTTCCTCTACTGATAACAACTACTAGTCCACCATCCTGAGTGCCTGTGATAAATAAAATGGGACCTCTATCCTTTCTTCCACCTTGACAATCTCTGTGATGTCATAATACCCACCATCACATGACTGTAGCAGGATCAGTAAAGGAGACCCGGAGAATGTAGCACTGTGCTGAACACTGCATCTTTTGATTTGATTCCAAACATTTCCTTCGCACTTCTGTTTGGTGGCTTTGACTTGCTTGTTTTGTCTGCTGGGCATATTTGCCCAGACTTAAGTCAGAAAGAAAGCTCACTTTTCGTGGCCAAACCACGAGTTGAGTGGCAGGAATGCACTTCGCTTGCAGCACTTGCAGAGCAAACCTATGACTTCCCAACTTCATCTGGGAGTCTGCAGGGTTTTTCAGCATCTGAAGGCTGCCACTATAATCTTTATTTAAGTCTAAGGCTTTATGAATAAGCATTTGCAAGTCAGTTTCCACACAGAAAGTTAGAGAATTAAGGTTCAGTCTAACAGCACAGTAATAAAAGCCAGCATTAAAACAAGTACATAACATTTCCAGCCCACAGACTAAAAAGCTAAAAATATAGCCATAACCAATCAACAGTTGTCAAATGGAAATCATCTGAAATAGTCTGCCATATCCCAGCTGAAAATGTATTCCAATGTTCCCTGTGGGGCCACTGCTGAAAAAGGTGTTCCCCTGTGCCTGCCAATTTGATCATTCGTTGCTGACACAGACCTCTGTTGCAGAGTGTGAGATGCAGGCAGGCTAACATGGGTGAAAGACAGCATCTCGAATTTGCAAACTGAGGGGAACTAACAAACCACGCAGCTTGCATGGAGCATGTTACTGCAATGTATCTTGGATACCACTTTTCCACTAAGGAAAAGTCAGACCTCTCTCAACAGGATTACAGTTGGTAAACCAGTCTGAGGTGACAAAAGTATTTCTGGGCTCCGCTGTTATTGTGACAATTATATTACATGTATATTTATTTATCTGTTTGATTTACATGCCATCCAATTAGCCATAGGCTCTCTGGGTGGTTTACATATGCTAGCTATTTTCCTCTTGCAAGGAACATGAGGTTGCCTAAACCATCTTTCTACTCTCTATTTAATCCCTACAACAGCCATGTGAGGTAAGTTAAGCTGAGAGTCAGTGACTAATCAGCTTCAGGGACAAATGGGGACTTGAACCCCGATCGCCAGTGTCCCAGTCCGACACTCTGCACCACACTGGCTCCATTGCTACCCGATGGTCCTTGCTTACCATAGAAGAGAATTCTACAACTGTGCACCCAGAGGTCCAAGACCAGGGTCAGCCTTCATCTGGCATAGGCACTTCACCCAAACACAGTACCTCCAACTCATCTGGATTAAATCTCCATTTGTTCACTCTTTCAAACCCCAAACTGCTTTCAGGCACTGGTTTAAGACCTCCACAGTGTCCTTGGGAAAGGTATTTGGAAAGAACAGGTAGATCAGAGTACCATATTCATACTGACGAGATGAACCTCCAGATGTCCTACCTTTATGATGTCATGCTGAAGATCATAAGGTAGAGTAAAGCATTGTGGGATGCCATACACCAATTGGCCATCAGGTGGAGCAAATGTTCTCCAGCACCATGGGCCTTGCCTTGATACAGGATTAGTTTTCCTCCACTGCAGGATTGCTTGACCAGGTTAGGCTCGATGAGGTTAGGCTGGACCACTTTAACCACTTAAAGGTCTTCAGGGCTGCATCTGCATGCCCAAGCGGCACAAGTCTCTTGACAGGTGGCACTTCCTAGAAGGATGGCCACCAGATGCTGGTGAGAAGAATTCAACAGTTGTGTCATGTTTCCTGAGCTGGCAAATGGGGGTGGTTTTAACAAGAAACATTAATTTCGCATAGAGAATGCGTCTCTGAATAGGAAATAATTCTGGGAGTTTCAAAGACTTCAAACTATCTAGAAAGAATTAAATCAATTTAAATGGGGAACGGAAATCATTTTATTTAGGGAATGTTAAAACAGACATACACTATTTTGAACAATTACAACACAGGCTTGTTCCCTAGTTTTTACAGTTACAGTATTTACAGACTGATTAAGGCACTGGTTCTCAAAAAAGAACACAAAGCAGTATCATTTAAAAAAAACTTGTCAGTCTTTTGTCCAAATGAAATAGCCCTTTATTAGCACAGCACAAACAAACAGTTGCTCTCCTTGAACTGCCATTGAGATAATCTCATTAGTTACACATTTCCATCTACTTTTCCCTGAAAAGTATTAAAATTATGTTAGATTTTATTTTCACTGGTGCCTGAACTAGCAAGATGACAGACATTGAGGACCTGAAATATGAGAATGTCCGAGTTTAACAACCCACGAGGAAAGAAATTAAACAGTTAATAAATGGGAGGATGATAGCCCAGTTGGACTGGAACAATCAGAGCTGGGCGATCTTCACGAGTAACTATGTAGTACAATTAGGGATTTGTGCTAAAAGCAATTTACAACATCGATGTGGGACATTTCCGTACTCTTGAAGAATCACATTGCCACAGTCTGATCTCAGTGGGTCTAACACAGGAGGTGACAGCAGGTGAGCAGGAAGATGGTCATTCATGTACTGGGACAACACTAGAGCAAATACAATTTTTAGTATTATGCCCTTTATGATTACACTATTGAATTCAGTGCATTATCATCATTAATATTTTGTACATTATAGAATTATTCCAATTCCCAATGGAAATGACATAATTTTTAAATACTTGTGGTTTTTGAGGACACTCGTAAAACACACGTCAGGTTTTTTTTCCCAAACATGAACATCCAAATTAATAAAACACATATACACATTCGAGGGCCTATGAAAACTGGCACCTTAAAATCCTTTTATATCAGAAAGCATTATATAAGGTAGTTTTCCATCCGGAAATGACTTCTTTCTTTAGCACATAGAACCCTCTTTGTGCCTTTTCAAGCTGAAAGTCAAGAGAGTCCCAACACACAGAGCCCCAACAGCAGCAAAAAAAGGAACGTTATCTCAGATCACGAACACTTACTTTTGTTGGAGGGGTGGAAATGCAAGTCATGATTCTGAATGGTAAAACATGCATGTCCTTGTGATTAACTGGTGCTAGCACAATGACCTGATGGGTTTGGTGCAGGGGTTGACAACTGGGGCCCTACCAGGACCCCTGACTCTGCCAACCTGGGCACCAGCTTTCTCCTACCATTTGAACCCTCTGTCCCTTGGGCTCCCCACTGTGCTCAGCAGCCAGACGCCCACCCAGAATGCTGTCTCCAGGTCTTCTGGCTTCCAGCTTCCTAGCTGTGCTCAGGGGGAGGTGGAAATGAGTGGTGGAACAAGAAGGGTGATAGGGGAGTAGTGAGCAAGGAATAGGGGAGGAGAAATGGTGGGGGAGGGAGACTCTACGCAGGAAGGAGTGGAGGAAAGAGGATGTCCAAGGGGGAAAGGAAAAGGGGAAACGTGGAAAGGGGAAAAAAAGAAAAAGTAGAGCTCCTACAAGTGGAGAAAACTGGAGATCTTAGAAGAGGGCTGTGTCCTCTGCCAATTGACATGTGCCTACAGCCAAGAAACATTGCTTACACTGTGTGTGTGGCTAACCCAGAATGTCATTGCACATATATCTCCCTTGCCATTGTTAAATCACTTTTTGGCAACTCTAGTGACATGGCAAACAGACTTAAGTTGTAAACATGTTGAATAGTTCACACTTTTCATCACAGTAGGAACTGCACACAGAAGCCAGTTAACTGCCTATTTTTGACACAGTCTGCTTGTTATAACTTGGTGGTAAATATTATGTTGCATTTGCATTTAAAAATGTTGCATTTAACCTTGGAGGCAATGTTCAGATGTGTCCTTCTCAGGTAATTTGCTGTGGCTGCCAGAACTTGCCCGTCTCAAAATGCCAGCCCCACAAAAAGAAAGGGGAGATACGCAACTGATGTGAGGGCTCTCACATTGCCAACCAAGGGCCGTGGCAGCATTAGACCCAGAGCCACTAATTCTTTTGTGATGACCCATGGACCAGAAAGAACATGATGTGAACAGAGGTTTAACTCAAAGCATTTTGACTTTTTAACCAGCCATTCCGTATTTAATAAATTTAATATATATTGTACATACAGCCATTTCGTGAACCAGTGTGTGAAGGGAAATTATTTGAAAGCCCTTTCTGTTATAAGTAGAGCTCCTAACCACGTCAGAAATTCTTCAGGGCTTTGTGTTCTCAACTTCCATTAGAGCTAATCACCATCCATGCCGTGGGTAATCTATGGGGCAAGCTGTCGAAACACAAGGCATCCGGAAGGAAAAAAGGCACAATTTATGAAGAAACTGGCTTTGTGCATGATTGACTCTGCTTTGGAACAGAAATGTTCATGCAAAAGCAACTAATACCTTCAGAAGTCAAATGGATTTCAGAATAGCCTATAAATTATGCCAAATCAATGAGAATCAGCCATGCTCAACTGACCACAGCTGTAGGCCTATTCAGGTTTTGAAGCATTAATAGCATTTGTGGCAATTCTTGAGTAAGAAATCTTTCATGACGGCTCCCCTTATACTACCTTCCTGTTAGCAAAACTACGCAAATGTCTCATAAGTGTATCTTCCCAACCATCCAGAGATGCAGTAATGTTCCTCTATGACGTTCAGTGCCTTATATGATTTCAAACTCCCTACACCAACTTGCACTTTTTCACACACTATGCTTTTCTTCCAATATTTATTTAATATACTGCCTCTTTTCTTTCCAAGGAATCTTCTTCTGACTACCTTGGGAAGCACACTGAGCTGAAAGTGAATGACTGGCCCTGAATCACCCAGTAAACTCCATGGTGGAGGGGGATTAGAACCCAAACCACCTGAATCCCACTCCTGCTGCCTTGATCACTACACTACACTACAGTGGCTTTCACTTTTTAGATATTTACATCCACCAACATTGCAAGGAAGAAGCCTAGTCAGTATATATGCAGGATCCAGGCTATTTTAGCAAGGAGGAGGTTTTGCTCTTCCAAGTCACCATGACCTGCTCATGAGTTCCCAGTGCTCACACAGTCTGAATCTGCATAGCACCCCCTAGCGGATTAAAATTCTAAAAGTGTCTTCAATTGAAAAAGTTACAGAAAAGTGTAGCTCCTCATTAACTTAAAACTTCTAAACTTCATGTTCAAAATTTTACAGACCAATTAGATTTTAAAAAATTGAATCAATATTCTATCTATGTATTTCAGCAATACTTCTAATGTGGGGAGACGGATAACTGAAGGAACACACATACACCATTTGCATATTTAAGTCAGCTGCAATAGGGCAAAACTATTAAAATGATTTAAGGTGCAATCCTATGCATGTTTATACAGAAACTAGTCCTACTGCTGGTTGCAGTGTGCCAGAACTGTATGAAATTTTTCTGTCTAAATATGGAACAGGATTGTGCTTTTACTTCATTTATAGCTTTATTATTTCAAAGTGTATTGCTTTAGCATTTTTTAAATGGGCAGCTTTTGCCTAAGAAAGCATGAATTCAGGAGAAAGCATAATGAATGACGGTAAAGGCAATGTCAGAGTAAGGCCAAGTTTAAAAGAGCTGATGTGCGTGCAGAAAAGCTTTCTGTGTGCAGATGCAACTGGGCCAGATTTTGTATATAATCCCATTCATCACATTGCTTTGAACGCCATTCATACCTCCTCGACTTTGAGTATGGTGGGTCTGCATGAAGAAGCAGAGTGTCGAAAGTTCTGGTGCATGTACAAATCCTTGCCATTCTTTCGAGTCTGTCATGAAACAGTCCTACAAGTTGATAGTGCATCTTTGACTGTAATTACAGAAAGAGGGAAATGGCAATCCAACATTTTGAAGTTTGTGTAGAGAGGGAGGGAGAGAGAATAATTCTAACAGGAAAGTTCTGTTCCTTTGGCTTTTTTTTCTGAGACTCCTGTGAGAACTTAAGCAAGGGCCAAAAGAAGGATCTGGTCAAATATTCAAATGTATACTACTCTCTTCATTTTGCAGAAATAATTCTGTCATTTTTTTTTTCTTTAAGCAGGAAGAAAGAAAGCCCCCCTTTTTAAAAAGAAAAAGAAAAATAAGACCTCTTTTTTCTATCAATGCTTACTTCATGACTTTTAAAGCATTTATTTTACCTTTCAGTAACAGCTTACCATCTTCAGATAGACCTCAAACAAAGTTCTTCCTTTTATGCCAACATTGTTTATACTCTTAATACAATTTTCTTAAGACAGAGGGTTTTTGATGCAACACTGGGAACAGTTTCATGTTCCAGTCATAAAAGAAGGCTGTTAAGAAAATACAACTTCATATTTTACTAAACTTGTTCTAATTCACATTCATTGCATAACATTGTTTTGAGTATAAAATGCCAGGTGGACCACAAGGGTGTAAGTGTCACCTACATTCACCTGCATAAACCCCATTAAATGAATGGCTGTACTTTAATTCCCATCGGCTTCCATGGGATCAGTGTAAAGGGTTTGCCCAAGGAGTCTGGCCAGAGCATATCATTCCTCTGATGGAAGTTCCTTGAAGACACAGAAATGTGACACACTTGCGCAGGGGACACAAGAATAGTAGACTCCGGTACAAGGCACTGCTTGGCAGCAAATCGGGTGGTTTCCATCAGATACATGATCTTACAACTTACACGGGAAGCCGACATTCAGACACGCAAGGATGATCACTTATACAATGGTTGCTATTATATTTGCTTTTCACTTCTGAAACAAGTTGGGTTTTGAGTTATCTTGGAGTGCAAGAGTCTTATCTAACAATAGGAAACAATACAGGAACTTTGAGGTTTCAGAGGCAACTCTGATTTTTTTTCTTTAGTAGTACAATATAATTCTTTTCTTATACTTTGCATTTTCAAAGGTTCATTTTTAGGAAAATTAAACAACCCAAATAACAACAGCAACAATAACAATTACAATAATATTAATATGGGCTTTCATAGAAAGCAGCATGCATAATCTTGAAGCAGGTAACCATATCACTTCTCCTGCCGCTCCCAAAAGAGGCCAAGCATCTTCTCATTTGGCAGAACAGGGACCAAAAATTCTTCACAGTGCCGCACTTCCCCACTCTCACCTCTGAAAAAGGTTTCTGCACCAGCATACAGATGCTTTGTCAAATGTCTGCATTCAAGGTTTTTATTATTAGTGAAAGCCTGTAATAATTCTTCCTGTCTCTTTGAAACATGAAGGAAAGTCCATTTTTCTGCACTTTAGCATAAAGGTGCCTTTTGCCAGCCAAATCAAAGCTTAATGTCCTGTGACTCTGACATTTTGGCAAGTGTTTTCTTTACTCGGAGGGCTGTGAGCCGAGAAGCAGGGTTCTGAGCCCAGCATTCTGTCATTAGTTTCCCCATTTGTCTTAGGCACTGCAGAAAGGGGAAAAATATATATGTATTACACACACTCACACAAAAAACAAGCAAATGACATATGCCAAGGACTCAGGTAAACTGTACATGGAAGCTACCTTACACACACACAATTAACTTGCATTTTATTGCAAAGATGAGGTGAGGTTTCTTATCTGTTGCAGCTTTTCTCTTCCACTTTACAAGCACTATCCATGGTGCTACACGGGGTGAACCAAATATGGGGCTGGTGCTCAGCACCACGGACAGCTGCTCCAAAGCTCCGGTAGAGCTAAAAAGGAAGGTTGCAATGGATGTGGAGCCCCACCAGCACTGGGGGCAGCAGCCTCGCCTGTGAGTCTGCCATTCTGGCTGCATGTACCCGTTACAGCCCCATGCAAGATACTCTCCTTGTTCGCCTCCAGAGTTTGATTTGACATTTATTTTATCTATGCAGGTAGGCATGATCCTTACCTGCTGATACTGCTGGGTCAGATACACACAAGGGAGGTTATGTCTCATGAAAACAACTTTAACAGGAGTTAGAATAGGCAGAGCCAGTTCAAGTGTGAAGGTTTGAGGATGGACTGACTTAGGGCAGCCTTTCCTAAGGCACTGATGCCCTCCAGAGGTTTTGGACTTGCTAGGAATCAGTGACAGGAAAGATATTAGGAAAGAATGACATTAAATCAGAAACAGTATGGAAGAAGATAACAGAAGCTAGAGGCCTGACTGCGAGTGAATGCTGTAATCTCTGCCCTAACTAAACACTGTAATCTCTTCTCTTGAGATAAGCTAGTTGCTGCTTTTTGTGGCAAGGTCTCTAAGAGAAAACAGAATGAAAAACTCTGGAAAAGCCCTGTGAATTTGGTTATGCTTTCTGTTACACTTTGTAACATATATAAATTTCTGGCAGAGTCACTGGGGCAGATTCATGGGGGCTTCTCTCTTGCAGTGTTTCTGAGATCCATTCTAATAAAGCCTAAGACTCTCATTTTTAAGCTCCCAAAGTACCTGACTGTTTCTTTTTTCCAGTACAGACAGACTCGAACCCCCATTATGCCCATGCATCTTGGGGCCTGGCAGGAGTTGTAACCCAAAACTTCTTTGGGGAAGCCTAGATGAGAGGACAGATTTGGTTCTTGGAGCCATTTTGAAGGGACAAACAAGGGCAAGAGATGGAAAGAACAAAGTCAGTCAGTCTGGTGCAACAGTTCAAGTGTTGAAACTGAGGTAATGAAGGGGAGATTTATGTGCACCTAGCTGGACAATCTTTCCGTCAGCATGATGCTCACTGCATCACTTCTAAGGCAAACCTTCAGATAGAACCCTAGAACATAGTGATTACAGCAAGCCAGCAACTCCCTGAAAAAGCTTTCTCTGGGGGATGGGAAAGGGGGCCAAATGCCTAAAATACCAGATTTTCTTAATCTACATTGGTATGACATTCGTTCCTCCTTGGGTTTTTTAAGCACCTCCCCCACTCACTCAGGATCGTTTACAACTCTTGCCATTTAAGTCTTTTTAAATCTAATTGCAGAATACTTCAGCGAAGACTGCTATTCCCCAATCACAGCTGTCTCCTACAATAATAGCATTACACTGTACCACTTAACAAGATTAATGACCTCTGCGTAGCATCACCATAACTGTCGGCAGATTTGTCTGTGATACATCAATTATGGGTCTACTGATTCCAAAACACAATTTGGCTTCATTATAAATTCTCAGTGGAAAGAGTTCAGACAACTGCCTCCCTCCCCTACAGGAATATACTAGTACAGCTTTGAAAAGCAATTTCCTGTATTAATTAACAAAAGGGGAAAGGAGAGCAGAAAACTCACACACGGACTCTCAAGACTCCCACCCCCCTTCCAGAAAACATTTATCAAATTCTTGCAACCTATTCATGGGGTGTGTAGATGACTGAATACACCTGTATGACTCTTTTGTCATGCTGGAATGCACTCGCTGACCTGGTGCCCACCAGATGTTCAGGATTGTACCTCCCACATATAGTGGTCACCACCGTCAGCCATCAGATACTTTGGCAGTGGGCTTCCAAAGCATCTGTGGAGCTCTGTATTGCCTACTTCAATGCTAGACTAAGAAGTAAATAAAGGCCTATGCAGGTACTCTCTTACCGGGATTTTCCAGCATGGAGCACCTCCATGGCCACAGGAGTCTCTCCAGTCACCCTCCATGAATAGAGGTGACAGATGTGCCCAGAGAGGAGATGGAGCACTCCTTCTCTTCCTCTCTTGGTTAAGCCCAGTAAGAGAGTACCTGAATTGGGCTATGAACAGATGAGATGCTCCTGCAGAGTATGTCTGTGGTCCTTGGCCAATGTTTCTCAGCTGAACCTATCAGGTTCCTCTAAGGGCCATGCCCCCTGCCTGTGGCAACAACCATTCATTGGCTGGTGGTTTCCTGAGCTTTTCCTGTTCTCTCTATTCTAAAAAGGCTGAAACAGCTTACTTAAAGCTTAATGATTGTCAGTGAGAGATTTAAGTTAAACTATGCTGCTGTTTGGGGTATTTTGGCCCCATCCCTTCAGCACTCCACCACAGAAATTCCTCCAAAATTGAATGCAGCCTCAAGCTGGAGGAAGACTGACATCTTGACTACAGAGCTGTAATATAGCCAATGGATTTCTGGCCCAGCTTCTTGCCTCCCTTCGTTATCAATTCCATGTCCTTTTATGGATCCAACCAGACCATTCAGGCCACAGTGTACTAAACACAACCCGTAACTGGGCTGCCTAGTGGAGAGTTCAACTACTGCACTGCCTTGAACAAGCATGCATGGCTACTAGAAGAGGAAGGTGCCAAAGGCCATCTGCTAACCGGTCTTTAGGAGTTTGCACATAGAGGAGGAACAGTTCTACCCAGAGCATCTGTCACAGCCTATCTATGGACCTTCTTTCAAGAGGAAAAGGCCAGTAAAGAGCAGAACATCCTTTTTGCTAATGAAAAGATCTCCCAGTCCAATTTCAGTTGATGTAGAAATCCAAGTGCATATCAGGTGCACTTAGAATGCATTAGCCCACTGAATTTCTCTGCAAAACCGTAGCTATAAACTCTGGTTGATAAAGGCAAATTATTAATCTAACTTTTAGCACTGGTGACACCAGAAATAACACAAATACCAGATTATAAATGCTGCTGCATTTCATTCCAACATCAATTGGTTATCTCAAAAACTAAGGGAAAAACTAAATGTGGAATTTTTCATGTAGTTGGGCGTGGGCGGGGGGGGGGGGGATAAACCCCTACATATAGCTGGCATGACAAAGGGTGACACCATCTATCCTTTTACACCAGGGCCCCATAACTTTGAACTTGTCAAAGTTATGACAGGCAGATACTAGAAGAATGGGCCTCATTCTGGAGACTTCCCTTAATCTCTGAGCTTTCTGGTGTTAGGCTGAAAAAGAATCGATCTGCTGAATACTTTCATGATTCAGTATTTTAATACTGTTCCCTTTATAGCTATTTTATAGTTGCATATAACTTTGAAGATCTTGGGTTATTATTCACTTCTGTATTGCAAAAAAAGGGGGGGGGTTAAGTCTATAAGAGAGTAATTCTATGGCCCCTAGGCAAGGATCCCAGAGACCACATTCCCTCTGGGGCTGAAAACAATGCACAGACGTCACCGTTCTGAGTCAGAGTTCCAGTTCTCCACCGACTCCCAGCACCAGTGGACTGAACTGCACTGGCTGCTTTTCTGTCATTAGAAGGTCTGTCTCAGAGAGATGGGAACAAGGGGCAACTGGTGGGCAAGGAAGTCAAGAGTCTGAGACCATGTTTTGATTCATTCTGAACCTTTTCCAGCCTACTTCCCTTCCCTTCCAAAGCACCCTGGCTAGATGGGCTCAAGAACATTAGTGAAAAGCAAAATACAATACTCAGAGAGCAGGAAAGCAAAGATCGGCTCCACTGTTCCTCCCACTTTCTCAAAAGTTTCCAGTCCAGGCGCTTTGAGTAGCTTGCAAATAAATCACAAGGAGGCAACGCATCCCTATCTTGGATGTACTGGCGAAGGGTTTGAGAGTGTCAGAGTAATACCACCAGGATGCCTCACTCTCACACTAGGCTGGTCTCCTAGCAGCATGACCCAAGGCAGAATGGCCAAAGCAGAAAGACTAGGATGCATCCACTCTCTTCAGGAAGAATGGTCACATCAGCAGAAGAGAATGAATATCTCTAATGGAGATTGGGGTGGAGAAACTTCTGGAGGCCAGCAGTGGTAGTTGAAGGTGACACTGGTGGAAGATCTTTTACAGGCAATGTCCATGACACTCAAGCTAACTCTGGTTAGTACTGTGCAGATGGCAGCCATGGTAAGCCACTTCTGAATCTTCTTGCCTTGAAAACCTTATAACAAAACAATCCAAAGGCAATTCATGGGCTGTGGGCAGCATGCGACTCACCAGTGAATCTCGTTGCCACTACTGCACTGCTGAAATTCATGGTGGTGGCAGCAAAAATGAAGGTGATTTGTTGCCAAGAATTGGTGGCAAAATCACTCTCAAATGACATACTAGCTAAACCAGCTTGCTTCCGTGGCTAAAGCAGACACTTGCAGAACCAAAGCACCTGCCCAACTTTGAAAATGTTCTCTTCTTACCTCATCACTGCTCCACCTGTTCGGGAATGAAGGCCGTAATTTCTTGATACATACTATTTCCCTCATGTCTTCATAGGAAGGGTCACTGGGCACAAGGTCATAGTATGGAAGTTGATATTCTTCAACGATACCTAGAAAAGATACCATTTGCCAGTTGTATCAATATTGAGTAAGCAAATGTTGTTTGGGTACAAGAGGCCTGCAGGATAAATAAGATCACAATGAAGAGGTGCACTGGATTTGCTAGGATATGGTGCAGAGAGTGCTGAATCGACTCCAGCACCCAGCTCCTCACAGAACTACCACAAGATGGTTCAGGTGCCTTCTGAAGAAAGGGTCTATTTCATGGCGATATCACAAAAGGCCTAATTTCTAATGAGACACTAAGATAAAACTCCAGTTAACCTGAGTGCATCCTCTGACAAAAATGCCTACGGCCGCCTTGTCCAACCTGCTCCCCTCCAGATATTTGAGACTGCAAATCCAAGCATACCTGACACTGGACATGTGAATCTGGATTATGCAAGTCTACACAAATGTCAAGCTATTTAGCACACACAGCTCCACCATGCATTCTTCAAAGAATGTTTAGTGCTGAACCTCAGAAATCCAACTGCTTACAATAGAACCTAACTATCTTGCTTAAAAGCCTTGAGCTTAGGAGATGAAATCCCCATACTGCCATTTGTAGGGGACTAAAGGAAAGCTTTGAAAGCAGTTATACAGCAAACAGCTAGAGGAGGTAAAATACAAGAAATTAGAGGAGCTGGGCTTAGGTGTCCATCTCTCTCTTTGATATGGAATCTGTTTTATCCAAGATCAGCATTGCTTTTCCCCTGCAGTCATCCTAATGCTAGCTAACACCTGCTAATGCCTGTCTTTCTACACTTAAAGCTGAGTAATCCCCTTGTTAATCATGGCACCTTAAGCAAAATCAACCTCACTGTATTTCTGCATAAACAACAGGAGTGCTCCCATTTTAGCTGTAATGTTTAGAACTCTGGAAATGCCCAGTAAATGAGTTCCAAATTCCCATTCCAATTAGGAGACATTGTATCTTTAGGAGAGACTATTAAAATAGAGCATAAATCTTTGCAGCGAAACACGGACTTACGGAAAAGGAAAAATAAGCCCCAGCAGAAGCAAGGAGAATAAGTAAGTTCAGCGCCCCCAATTCTTTAAAACACATTATTTAAGGTCTTCTTAATGCCTTTCTTATTAAAAGAGGATAGAGAAATGATACAGTGGTGTGCAGCAACACACAAGACCTTTACCTCCTGAAACACATCTTCTTGCTGTCTCCCAAAGGATGAGTCCAAAGCTGTACATGTCAGCCATGATATATGACTGGAAGTGATTCCTGTTCAAGCTTTCATCCAACACCTCAGGAGGCATGTACCGTTTTGTTCCTACCCGGGTGTTTGGTGGTATGTCCACTTCATTTGTATCACTGAAAAATGGGGGAGAAACAAAAAGGAAATAAATGGTGTCTACAACTACTCAATGGGGCATGAAAATGGGAAATAACTCTCAATTAAGGCCATGGACGGATTGGATGTCAAACCTCAAGCCAAATCCAGCCTGCCTGAGCCCAACCTGGCCCTCCAGGGTTCCCCAAACAGCCACTCTACTCTCCCCTGGCCCGCTACTTTTCTGCTGACTACCAATCACTTGGGAGTTTCCCTGTCTTTATGCATTTTTGTCCTATACTAGAAGGCTGATTGCCTCTCCTTGTAGGGCTTCCTTACTAGCAGTGAGAGCATTACCAGGAGAGTTTCAGCCCACCAGTTTGGCTTTTGCCCTACCCATTTCTGCCTTCAGCCCCACCTAGAACTAGAATAAGACACCCCCCCCCCCCACTCCAGCTACTCCAAAATTGAATTCAGACTGAAAGAGGGTTAACAGTTTTGATCTATGAGCAAGGTCAGAAGTAACAGCTACTCTTAATGGTCATTACACTTCTAGAGAAAGCATCTCAAAGATCAAGCAAGGGCTCCTCTTCTGTTGCAGCTGTTTTAATGGCTTGCATGCCTGGGGCTATATCAGGCATTGGAATGCAGAACAACAGAGCTAAGGCCTGCAGGTGAAGCTGGGAACTTTTCTGAAATGTTATCAGCAGCAAGATGGAATTTTGCCAAGGATAACAATCAACTCCCCCTTTAAAATGGTTGTCTTCACTTGGCTCAGCTTCTAATACTCTCAGATACTCAAGGAGGACTCCAAAATGTTGGGGCTGTGCAACTATCTCTCTCCAGAGATGGATGTGTAAGGTAGGGACTTTTTCTTGTAAATGCAAAAGAGTCTACCCTTCACACTGCTGCTTTTGTGTCTCATCTTTTCAGATACACCACCATCAGCTTTTAAGACTTGGATGCCCAGCAGGATTTTAATAGTTTTATTTGATCAATGCAAATAAATTATAACTGTATTATCACCACCAAGGATGGTCAACCAACTGTTTACTTTCCTCACTCCTAATAAATTAGTCTGCTCAAAACCAATAGTCAAGAACATGTTTGGTTTGGAACAATAAAGCAACCCAGCTCCTACCTGCCAGTTCCTCCTCATTCCCTAAGGGAAAATATCCTCAGCTTGGAAAAGAGGTAGATGACTAGAAAAGCATGGGATGCTATGATGGGGCAGCCTATGTCTTTCATCTGGAAATTCCCAGATTCAATCCCTGGCACCTCTGGTTAGGCCTGGAAAAATCCCTGGAAAGTGTCTCCAAGTCAGAGACTTGGTACACACACTTTTGTTGTGGATCACTGTGACTTATGTAAGCCATCATGGGCTTACCATCTGCTGGTGGCCATTTTGAACATTCAAGTCACACGAGTTGTGGGTTGTTTGTTGTGAACAGCTTACCATTTGTGGGTTTGGACAACAGAAGCTATGGCAACTACCCTTGCCTTGAACTTTCAAAGTAGATGTCAACACACGGCATGCTTTAATCATGCCACTGTGATTAAAAAGAGCCACAAGGAACAGGGGAGATGCGGCTGCATGTTGACAGCACTGGACTAGATACCCTGTGGAGGCAGGCTAGTCAATGCTTATACACAGTACAGTTGTCTCTGGGATGTACCACTTCAGCCAAGAAGAACACCCACATCATGAAATGCTGACTCACCCCAACCAACAACTGAGAAATGAGAAGATCAAGGAGAAGGAAGCCATAATTATTCTCCCATCCAGTTTTCTTTGTTCAGGGATTTTATGTATAGTCAGACCTCCATATTCACAGGGGTTAAAGGTGCAGGGCTACCACAAAACTGGAAAAGCCATGAATATTTCTAGTCCCCTCCAACCCTTAACTCTTAATATTGTTGACCATATTGGTACTGGTAGCTGCATTTACAATTACCTCTTTTGCAACCTGAATAACCTTTAGCTTAAAACAAGGCTGTGCTCTGGAAGGAGCTTGTCCTGCGGCTTGTTGAGAGCATCACACACAGCCACCCTGCCCTTGCTGGGGGCCAGCACACCATTCTGGGCCAGCCACAATGGCAACTGGTAAGGAGAGCATTCCCCATGTGGCTGGCTGTGGAGAAGTGGGCAGCAGGCTGCAGCAGGCCACAAACCTATTTCATTATTGATGGCAAATTCGCAAATAATCAAATCTGCCAAAGTTAAAGTTGCCAAAGTTAAGCCTGGGAAAGTCAAGGTTTGACTTCTTTTACTTGCATAGTGGAACCCTCACAGTGCAGACACAAGCGCACTAGCACATCTGCTGTCTGTGACAAGTTGTCAAGGATGTGAAAGAGCCATTGTTTGGGCAAACAATCATTTGTATTATGTACAGTGCACTCAAATTCCAATAGCTTGAAAATATGTTTGTATACCATTTCTTTTTTGTATATATAATACTCTGCTACTCATAATCTTAGATGTGCGACACCAAGGAGAAAGGTACTTTTATTCTCTGCTGTGAATGTATGTAGACAACCTTCCTCAAATATGCCGAATAACAGTCCAATGGAAAGAAATTCTTTACAGCTTCTTAAGTGACTAAATTCCCTTTGAATATTGTCTCAAAGTAAAATTGCATTTTATGAAAGCAATTCAAGAAGTGCAATTGAATTTGCAGACTATAGAATAAAGATCAACTAAATGCTTTTCAGTAAAATCCCCTAGCCATTCCAGAGAAGACAATCTTTGCCTGATTCACATTTGTCTGCACCTTCTCACTCCTGTCAAAGATTTAATGGTCAAAGATATACCTTATCGCCTTACTTACTTTTTCATACTGGCCCAGTTCATACATCCATTGGCCCCCATGCAATCTCCTCTGGGAATAGGAGGGGCCTCCAGAGGTCTTGCCGCCCAGATGAAATCACGTGGAGGTGCTGTTTGTATGAACCAGGCCACTGTGTAGAAAACATTCTGCCATAAGTACAAGCCTTGCTAATGACACACCTGAAAAAGAGCCAAATCTGAATGTCCGGCTTGCTCCTGCAACTGGTGCTGGCCAAAGAGGTGGATCTCTAGGAAGAATCACCGGCTGCTACTACATGCCAAAGAGGAGGAGAGAATATCTTGCCACTCATTTTCCATCACTTTGGAGGGATGCCGCAGCTTGCAAGCACAAGGTTGCTTGGTGGACAGTTGAGCCAATGATGTCAGGCACCCATGTTAAGACAAAGATCCATTTGCCCAGTCCTTGCTGTAGCACCCCAAGTTGCCACCACTGCATTCTGGTAAAGGCCGGGATAGCAGGATGGCCCTGCACTTCCACCTAGCAAACCACCGCGAAAGCCAGCACTTCGTGCAACTCGCTCTGTTTCTAATGCCTCCAATTTCCTTTTTCACCAGCTGTACTAATGGATTTGCTTGGCCGTTACTAATAACTCAGGGGAGAGATGGGATAATGCAGAAGAAGGCTGGCTTTTTATGGAAAGGAAACAAAGTTGATCAATTTAGGAAACAGACCAATATGATACAAGGCGGCAAAGGGTTTCCTTAAGTGTTCCTTTTTTATAAACAACAACAGAGCATTTAAAGTGGCAGTGAAGCATGCAACAGAAGCCCACTGATTGCTCTTGTCCTAATGAATGCACAAATAGGAATGGTGCTCTGGTGTGACATAGCATTGTTTCCAACTGCACTGTTAAGCATCACGAAAGGAAAGGAATGGAACGGAACAGAAAGTAGGGTTGCTGCTCCCACTGGCACCCAATGGAAGACTTCAATGGTCATAAGACAATTCTGAACGGAGATTTTAGGGAATATGCGAGAAGTTGTCAGCTTGAGCAGTGTACTCTTTGCTCCAAATTGGACTTCTCTAGCCAAACATGTCATTTGCATTTTCCCATTACTTTTAATCATGTCATCCTTTTTTTCCAATTCCATTATTATTTCTATTCCTCTTGCTTTTGGAGCTGCGCATGACCCACTCAGTGCCCAACCCCAGGCCAAAACTAACACCTGTTTCTTTTCATGCTCACAAACATGGTTTCTCCGAGAAAGCCTATATTTTACTCACCTAATAAATTTAACAGCCAAACCAAGGTCTGCGATGCAGCAGGTTCCATTTTTTTTCACGAGAATGTTTTTACTTTTGAGATCCCGGTGGGCAATCGCTGGCTTGCCTTGAGTGCTGAAGATCTCTGTATGAAGGTGACACAGTCCGCTGACCGAGGAGTAGGCCAGCTTCAGCATGGCTTTGGTATCCAAGGTTGTGGATTTCAGATAATCATACAGGGATCCATTCTCATGGTAGTCAGTGATAAGATACAGCTGAGTCCAAGACCCTGTGCCTTTAATGTCAGCAGCAATAAATCCTGGGAAGGGAAACCAAGATAGGACATCCGTAAAAATGTTGTAACTTCATGCATAGTTCTAAGAAGCTAGACATCCCATTTGTTTTGCATTCCATGTTAAAGATATTCACACAATTTCAAAGGCTTCTCACACAAGCTTGCAGCACTGTCACCATGTGCCCTCACATGGACATATCTAACAGTGCGTGCACATGAAAGCAACAAGTGCTCGGGCTCTTTATCCAAAGGTTAAGATTATTTAACCAAAACCAACTCCAACCAAATGGGTGGAGCTAATTTAGGAGGGGTAAATGTCAACTGTCCAGAATCTTAACTACAGGGGCAGATTCTGTGAATTGTTGTAAAAACTTGTGTTTGGGAAGGCCTTTTCTTAGGGTCAAAGCAGAGGGGTATACATACAGCTTGGTTCCCCTTGTACAAAAACTAGTTATGTGCATATTTTGGCTGCAGGTCTCTAACTCCGAGCTATGTTAATGATGGTTAATGTGTTTACTGGCGGTGGCAGTGCATCAGGCACAGAGCTTTCCCTTGTCAAGCCTGTAGGATGGCCAAGGCAAGTGGGTCTACTTTGGATGACACAATTACATTAGGAACTAATCAGAAGATGGCAACATTCCCAGATACTATGTTAATGGAGGTCAGCCAATGCACATATGGTTTATTGCCTTGTATGTCTGAGGTTTTGCTTCACTTCCAAGACAAACTGGAGTTTTAGAGTCAAATGTGAGGGAGATACTTAAAGGGACAGCAAGGTTAAGCTCTTCAGGCACACAACAGAGCTTTCATAGCAGCACCTCAAATGACACTATATGCAGCATTTACATGTACCTAACTTTGTATGTACACAACCGTCTCCAACTTTACACTGAACAGAACAGATTATACTCACTGGGTTCCTTCTGTAGCTGACCTCAGTTTTTAACAATTTTTTGCACGGAAGGCAATGGTATATTAAGAACCCTAACCAAAATGTTGTCTAAATTAGAAACTCAGTTACATTTGCCATCTTAACACATAATCATTCAAACTTAAAGATGATACATTTGCTTTGATGAATTTGGTATTGGCATCCACCAACTTAATGAAACAGTTGGATTCATCACTGAAAATGAACTTTGGTCAAGATGATAAACAAATCCAAGCAGGTAACATAAAAACTTCCCATACAGAAAGATTCAAAGTTTATTGGAACATGTGCAATTTCTCTACCTTTTATTTGAAAACAGAATTATGGAAATTAAAATGCAGAACTTACATAGAGATGCAAAATTTACATATGTTAGTATTTCAAGTTCAGTTTTTATCATTAAATTCATTTGTATGAAAATGAAACAATTTACTACACATTTATAATTAGTGTGCTCTTATTAAAGACAACAGCCAGGGCCTTAAGAACCTGGAGTCTCCTGGTCTCTCTTAGATACCCATGAAAAGAAAAGGCTGTGTTTACAAAGGACGTGCACAGATTTTTTCCTGTCTATTCTATTCGTAATTCCTGAAGTTGCAGTGCTCAAAATTGCAGCCACTAACAGAAAGGACTGCTTAGCGACATGATGGTGCTATCCTTCCTAGCACCCTGCCTCATGTTATGCTGACTTGTGATTGACTGTGATGGTCAGTCCAGCACTGGATGGCACTGGAAGAGGGAAGGGTGAGAAAGCTGTAAACTGTATCCTGAAGAAAAGCTGCAATGCAAAGCTGTTTCTTTGACTTGTTTATGCAGGAACTAAGCCAGTGATGGTGAACCTTTTGGAGACCAAGTGTGCCAAATGCAACCCAAAACCACTTATTTATCGCAAAGTGCCAACACTACAATAAAAACTGAAAACTTAGATTTTAGTTTAGAAAAAACACCTCACAGCCACCATAAGCAAATATCTATCTTTGGTAGTGCACTGACCAGCCATGCAAAAGCTTGCATGAGTCGGGCTAATGGGTTGTGGATACTGATCTCATCGCATGGAGCTGCTACTCCTTTCCAAGAATGTACATGACCCATATGTGCGCTGTTATGCTCGGGTGATGCTGGGGTGACTTGGCTCATGTGCCGACAGAGGGCTCTGCAAGCCCACTGTGGCACGCATGCCATAGGTTCGTCAACACTGGCTTAACCCTACCCTAAGTGGACTCCTCTAACCCTAATATAGGGAGAAAGTTCCATTAAAAAGAGGTCGTTTGTGAAAAATCTTCCTTAAGTAGCTCTTTCTGCACAGCTCATCATTTCTGCCCATTGTAAACATATTCCAACCATCAAAAACATGCCAGGACCCCTCGTTTTGCTAACCTGAACCCTACCCTGGTGCTCAGCCCTAAACCTACTTTAGGGGAAAAGTTCCATTAGAAAGAGGGAGATTTTGAAAAAGCCTTCCCTGAGTAGCTTTTTCTGCACAGCTCATCGTTTCTGCCCATTCCAAACACATTCCAACCATCAAAGCCATCCCAGGATCCCTAATTTTGTTAATCCTAACCCCACCCTGGTACACACCCCTAACCCTACCCTGGTGCTCACCCTTAACCCTAATATAGGGTAAAATTTTCTTAGAAAAGAAGGCGATTTTGAAAAAGCCGTCCTTTAGCTTTTTCTGCACAGCTCAACATTGCTGCCCTTTCTAAACACATTCCAACCATCAAAATCATGCCAGGGCACCTCATTTTTCTAACCCTAACCCAGTGATGATGAACCTGTTACAGACTGAGTGCCAAACTGCAAATCAGAACCCACTCATTTTTCACAAAGTGCCAACACTACAATAAAACCTGAAAACTGAGGTTTTTCTTTAGAAAAAACAACTCACATCCACTCCAAGCAAATATATATACACCTTTGGCAGTGCTCTGACCGGCCATGGGAAAGCTTGGACAATTTGCAGATAATGAGTACGGCTTGTGATGTCATTGTCTGGTGCTGCTACTCCTTTCCCAGCATGCGCGTGGCCCCTATGTGCACTGTTATCCGATGCTCAGCTGCTGGGGCGATGCTGGGGCGACTAGGCTCGTGTGCCGACAGAGAGGGCTCTGTGTGCCCGCTGTGGCATGCATGCCATAGGTTCCCCACCACTGAACTAAGCAATAGCCAGACCTAAGAAGAAACCTGATCATGAGAGCTAGTACAAATCCTTGAGTATTCTTAACTTTTGGTGTGTTCATTTAAAATCCCAAAATATTCTATGATTGTAGCTGCAAAATACATAGAGATCCTTAATTGCTTGTACTCACCCAAAATATTTTCATGCCTCATCAAAACTGTCTGATAAATTTCCGTCTCTCGGAACCAGCTGGCTTCCTCTGTAGTGAAGAATACTTTGACAGCCACCTTTTCTCCTCGCCATTTCCCCATCCAGACCTCTCCATAGCGACCTTTACCAATCTGCTTCACCATCTGAATCTGCTTTGCTATAGTTCTTTGCACCTGTCAGAGAGAAAAAAAGTGGTGCATTAACTATTACCTCAAATAAAACACTTTTTATAACTCCTTTTGGAGATGGACCATCTCCAAGGATTGGAAGTTCCAAGTACTCGAAGGCTCAAAATTTCATAGGCCAAGAACACAGGAAGAGCACTTCTCAATCAGACCAAAGCCTGCCTAGACCAATAATCTGCTCCTGCAGTTGCAAACCAGATAACTGTGGAAAGCCCAGAAACAGAACATGGATGCAAAAGTATGTCTTCTGGCTGTGTAGCACAGTGCCTCTGATTCTGTAGGTAGCATACAGCCATCATAACTAGGAGCCATTGATGGCCCTGCTTCCCAGGAATTGGTCTAATCCCAGCCTGGCAGCCATCACATCTTGTGGTAGCAAACTGCATAATTTGCTGCCATCATCTTTACTATGATTAATGCTGCTGTTGCATTACATTAATATCCCACTTTTCTCCTACTGGCAAGGAAACCAAGGCAGCTCAGAAGGTTTTCCTCCTTTCCATTTTAGCCTTGCAACAACGACTCTATGAGGTATTTTATTTATTTATTTATTTATTTATTCATTCATTCATTCATTCATTCAATTCATATCCTGCCTTTTTCTACAAAGGGCTCAAGGCAGCTTACATTCCCTCCTCCATCTTATCCCCACAACAACAACCCTGTGAGGTAGGTTGGGCTGAGAGTCCGTGACTGGCCCAAAGTCACCCAGTTGGCGCCATGGCTGAGCGGGGACTAGAACCCAGGTCGTCCCAGTCCCAGTCCCATGCTCTTCACCACTACACCACATATTAGCCTGAGAAACTGTGCAGCTGTGACTAATCCAGTGTCACCCAGTGAGCTTTCAAGGTGGAAAGCAGACTGACTCCAACACTATGCAACACTATGTGCTGTGTGAACTTCTTCCATTTGTCAGTGGAAATCTCCCACAATTCAGCTTCATAGGATGGACCTCAGACTCCAGGATTATGAAAGAGACTTCTCCCTTTTCAATTTTCTCCATATAACTTTATAATGTAGTGTCTTCATAATCCACATACCTCTATCATTTCATCATCTTTAAACAAGACAGACAAAAGAAGCCCTGACTATTACAAGCTTCCCTAATCCAGCCCCTTGATTATTTTTGCTGTCCTTTTTCACGCCTCCTCTGGCATTACAAGATGCTTTTTAGGTGCAGTGACCAAAACTGTATTCAGTAGTCAAAGTGTCACACTGCAGATCTATATAAAAGCTTCAGGGCATTTTCACTCTTTTTTCAATTCCTTTCCCAGTAATACCCAACGTGGAATTTGCTTTTTCCACAGAAGACACACAAGAGTCAATACTTTCACGGGCACACATAACCCCAAGACCATTTTCTTGGCCTCTCATTGCCAGCTCAGACCCATCAGGGCATATATGCACTTACGATATTTTTTGCTTCCCAACAAGCATCACTTTAGACTTGCTCAGATTTTAATGTCTGTCTGTCTGCCTGTCTATTCATTCCAGTACTATCTGTTTGCAGCTCTTTGCTATCCTTTTGTTTTAATCAACAAAAATAATTTGGCATTGTCAGAAACTTTGGCCACCTCATTCTGCGCTCTGAACTCCAGATCATTTAAGAACAAATTTCAATGTAATGGTCCCAATACTATTTAAATCCCAGTACTATTTAAATCCATTTAATGCCCCCTTCCTTAATTCACCCATTACTGATCCATAAAAGTACCCCTACCTCAGGAATCTCTGAAAGTCCAAGTAAAATTATTTACCCCATTATCCTATCCCCTCTCAAATAATACACAAAAATTTGTGAGACAGGACTTGCTTTTGCAGAAGACATACTGATTCTTCTTCAGCAAGAATGGCTCTTCTATATATTTGACAATTTTATCTTTAATAAAACTTTCCAGCAATTTATCCAGAACAGACATTACACTAAGTGGCCATTCATTTCCTGCTTCATATCCTGGATTCATTCTTTAGAAACTGATGCTTTATTGACCACTTGCCATGCTTCTGATAAAGATGACAATCTTAATGTCATGTTATATATTTTGTTACAATATCAGCTTTATCACACTTGAATTACACTGGATTCCCTCTAGCTGTTTCCCCTGAAGCCTGAATTTTATGCTACAGCCTTAAAGAAGTCAAACATTTTGTCACAGTATCTTACACTGAATCAAGCATCTGTTGGCATCATTTTTGCATTCTGATGTAAATATGCTTTTCTTGCGATGCTGTAGCAGTGAAGTTCTATGCTGATGTTATTATTATATCTTAGTACTTTTTTCTTACCAGCAGAGGGAGCCCAGAACCACTTCCTGAGCTCTGAGACTGTTCAATAAGGTCTTTCAAGGATTCCCCTGGTGGAATGTAAGTCTCGTCTTGTTCGAGCCCAATGCTGTAACGAGGTGGTCTGCTTTCTTGCCTTTTATACCTGCCATTTTATATGAAAATAAACATGGGTGACTCTACCAGTGGGTGGTCAGGCAAAAATTTACTATTTGGGTCTGTTTAATTTCCAACAGTAGAGGTGCATATTCAATTTCCTAAAGCATTTTAGTGTCTCATCTAATTTCACCAAAAGAAGGAATAACGTACATCTTTTGAGTCTGAAAACATGTGTCCAGCTCTATTTATTTCAATGAGTAGTGTTGTAGCAATAGAACTAAGATAATACAAGTGTACATACAATCCTGAACCTTAGTGCATTATTGTCAGTATCTCATCCAACCCAGCCCCTGGAGAGACCTCTTCGGAAAAGAAGGGCTTTAATCCATTGAAAATCATGCTCCCACAGAAGTCCTGGAAGATCCAGCAGGAGATAAAAATGGCCTGATGAGGCCTTGCTAAGTCCTCTGTCACTGATCCTTCCAACTCTGTCATTCTGTATGGAAGATGCTAGTTTCTGGCCGCGTGCTTGTGCTGTGGAATGGTACCTTCAGCTGCATAGATTTCATGTGACTATTCCAGCAAACAAACCAATCTGGGACTTGGCTCCACCACTGACAGCCATGCAGCTTCAAGACAGTAGTGAAGCTGGAACTGAACATACATACACTATGCATTGTGGTTAAATGATTTCTCAGCATTGTGGAGCTTGAGCAAACAGGGAAACCCCTTAAAACCACCTGCTGAACGAAAGTTTTCAGTCTCCTCTGGATGTTTGCTGGTTCAGCCAGTAGTCCATGGGCTTTTGGTTCCAGCATCCTGGTATGGACCACTAGGGATATGTGAAGAATTTGCTTTAGGGTTTGAGTCCCCTGGGTTCCCTGGATTTGGCCCACTGGGATTGCCATCTGCTTTGACATGAGCGCATCCCTTTTCCATGTCATGTGCAGCAGTCATGGTCTGTGCTGTCGTGCAGAAGAATGTTGTTGGCCATGCAACCTTCATTCTGCGAGCATTGCGCACTTCCTCTTGGCTCGGCTCACTTTCCAAAACAGGGCTTGAGCATGAGAGGCACTCTGTGAACACTAGAGTGACAGATTCCATGGAGCTTGATGTATCTTTATGGGCCATAGGTAACTGTGAAACTAAGGATACATATTGCCTTTGTTTCTGTGTCTTTTTCACAATTAATGGCTGGAGAGTTGGGACCCCCAGCTGATTTGTGTTCTTCTATCTGAGACACATCAGTACTACAGCAACCTACAATGGCTGGTGAGAGAAATTTTTGCCCTGGTCTTGCAACACTTGTAGAGGTACCACAACCAGCAGGATGCTAAGAATTTCTCCACATGTATGCAGCACTTACATCACGTGAGATCACATCACCCTTTTTACACTCCCCTTTCTTGCATCTGCTTTTGCTGCTCCCCCCTTTTTATCCTTCAATTGGCAACACAGCAATTGGCTCCTAGTGACTGCACAATGCAACCTGTGTCCACTCTCACCTTGTCAATTTCACTATCTGTTAACTTACTCCACTTAACTGTTCCACTTAAATGAAACTGTCAAGGAGATTGACTGGGAAGATTGCATCTATTGAGCATGTAAAAGCAGCCTTATGACTGACAAAAATGAAATTAAAAAACAAACCATGAACTTTCGGGGCCAACGCAAGTAAAAATACAATGCCAATTGTGCATTTTTGAGAATTTGTGTCTAATCATCAAAGCAAGGTTCATGTTAGGTTCTGCCATTACGGGCATCCAGGTATCACGCCTGGAGGACCAAGGTTGGAGAGAGAACAAGCTATGGCCCCAGTCGTCTGCTGGATGCATCACAGATTGTTTGCAGGTTGCTGCTAATTATTTCAGCTCTGCCAGTACTTGAAATAGTACCAAAGCTTTAAAAAAGCTTTTTAAAAAATTACTGTAGCCATATGGTAGCATCCTCCCTGAAGACTGTTTCCACCACCACGTAAGATCACAAAAATCTTTGGAAGCTGTTGTCACCACTTAAATCCTAGTTCAAGGAACTGCAACTCTAAACTAGCTACTATTTATAAGATGTCAAGTTAGAGATCCCATTTTATTTTGTATTGCAGTCCATCTCAATTTTCATTTATGTGCATTACTTTCCATTGGAAAGACCACTGCAGAAGATGCTATAAAAATCCAGCTGTTTTCCCCACTGTAACATTTGTGTCATTGCAAAATTACTTGAATATAGAACTCTTTTCTTTTTAAATTGCCCCAAATCACTAAATTAACCTTTACAGTAAGTAAGTTCAAAACAAGAACAGCAAGAAGGGACAGTAATGGAACAACCAAATGCTTATACACTTACCTGAAGTAACAAAATATGATGATAAGTACCAAGAAAATACTGCAGATAGTTACTGAAATCAGCAAGGCTTTGTGGTGAATGTTTCCTTCTGCAAAAGCTCAAATTAAAAGCAAAACACTTAGCAGACTGAAAGTAACTGTATTTATCTTATTTATGCAGTTTATATCCTGTGTCTCCAAGTGTTTGAGATGGCTTTACAAGCATGACTAAAATCATAAGAACGAAGCATAGCAATCATATAAATTATCAACAGCAGAAACTCTGAGGCTGTAATGACCCTACTGCTTCCTAACAGGACAATTCCCACCACCGTGCATCCTGCCTCCCCAGTTCGCCACCACCACTAATGTGGGTAAGACTCTGCAGTAGTTTAGGATCTCTACTACAAGTGTGAATTTCTGCATTTGCACTATGTAAATGCATCTGGTTGTCTCAGATTGGGACAAACTCTATGACATCCTAGAAGAAGATAAGGAGGAGCAGGCCGTAAACTGGGAGAACTCTATTCTTATTGATCCTGCCTGGAAAAGGGCTATTGTATTTCAAGTTTACGACAGTGATGTGACAGGGGATTCCTTGGGGATTCTTCACTTTCTATAATGCACTTCTATTTCCAAGCCCAGGTTTCTCCTTCTATTTTGGCCCCTGAACATTTCCATCCAGCTTACTTCTCATGTGAGAGACAAACTCACAGGGTTATCTCCTCTTTGCATCGGGTTCATTGTTTTAACCTAACACTGCCTACTACTAGCACATTAGTGGCATAAACATTCAAGACACTGCTGTTGTGCTTGAAATCCCTTTTGTAAGGGAACACTGGCAATGGGGAAAACACTACAGTGCTGCTTTCTCACTAGGCCAGCAGATCAGCCATCGCTCCAGCTGAGGGGGACTGGAAAGTGAGAATCCACCTGGGAGATTACTTGTCCCCATGAAGGAAAAGGCTGCTACTCAGGTCACAACAGATGGGGAACAAATGCTCTACATCACTGTAAATCAGACATACAGATCTGTTAATTGTTCTCTCCAAAACACCTCACATATAATATTAAATATGTTGCAGACTATTTGCCTTCAAAATGAAGGCATTATAAGAAAAAGTCATCACACTACTTAGATTGCATTGTTCCTGCCAGCAATGTGTGACCAGCGTCATAGATCATAAGTCCATAAGACACAGAAAGCAGCAGACTTGGGCTTCCTTTGATTTCCAAAAACAGGCAAAATGTTATTCGACTCAGTTCTGCTCTTGAGTATATTAGGATGCACAACATCCAGGACACTGCTATCTGTGAAAAACTGGCAGTTTTCAATTAAAACATCATTAGTGTCGAATACATGAAGAATGTAACCATGTATGAAAATTTTCAAAAACAGTTTGCATGTGTGAGACTTGGGAAACATTAGTGCCTATTTTCAGTTTTACAACCGAAAGCACAGAGGTTGTTCTCCACCAGGAAATTACGCGCATTCACCTCCAACATGAGTAAGAGTTGCACAAGAGGGGTCTACCATGTATGGCTTCTAGTCATTTCAACAGGATTTTCACCAAATTTTGGTGCATTGTGGGCAACGACAGCTTCTCTAAAATTGTTAGGAATGGCAATTTGCAGTGATGCACCGAGGACAAGATGTGGACCTCATCCAGAGATACTTAAGCATGGTTTATAAATAAGTGGAACAAATGAAAACATTAAATTTGCACCTGACTGAGGGGAAGTATATACATGCCAAACACACACAGAGGCAGAGATATTTTCCATTAGCATTTCTATTCATGCTAAGCACAGCTATGGAAAACAGTAGGGTACATGAGAAGAAAAGGACTGAATACCCTGGCACATCCCCTTCAATTTTCCTTGAATATGTTAGCAGTGCAAAATAAAGACTGAGTGTATTATTAATGCTCCTTCTTAGCCTTTGGAAGAATGACAGGAGCTAATATTATTCAGCAATAGACAGACAAGCATTCAGTATTTAAGAAGTCATGTAATTTCCGAGGACCACGGATGAGTGTCACTGTTGCTTTCCGTAAAGGGGAAAGGAATTGTTCATGAAGCTAACGAACTTAGGAAAGAATTCTAAAATAACCTGCTACTCCCTGGTAGCATTTCAAAATGGTTTTGTGAAGCATTGTGTTTCACATGCCAGTTTGTTAGAGTGCATGTATTAATTGCCATTCAGTGGATTAATAATGCACAATTAAGACGGGGGACAAATTAAAGGGCAGAAGAGAAGGCACACACCAATATTCACAACCCTTCTGGCACAGTCCTAGGCAACAGTCAATTTCAGCATGATGCTTCTTTGAGCAAAAGCGCAACTAAAGTCTGCTCAAGTTAGTGTAGAAAAGGCATATTCCCCTCCAAGTTTGCAATGCATGGGAAACGCAGAATCTTCTAGCTGTTAGTGGCCCATTTTCTGCTTCTTCCACAGGGTTGAGGGTGTTCAGGTTTAACTGCAGGCAGAGCGACTGTAAGCTGTTCACATATCAAACTCCATCCTTTCCCCAACCATCATTGCCCAGCTCATTCAATCTCCAACTATACAGGCGGGGAGCCAGACATGGTGGCACCAACACTTCTGCTTACGAGGGCGTTAAATCAGTAAAGACGGATTTCTCCTCTCATCTGCCTGCAGCCTGCCCTTTCATTGAGATTTCCAGTAATACTTTTTATTGTTTTAAAATAGAAATGTTATATTAGGTTCTGATTATTTTTCCTGCTTTCTTAATCAGCAGACTGCCTGAAAAGCACAGGGTCGTCTTGTTCTCATCAGGACCTTTTATTTTATTCACTGGTCAAGAAAGCTATTTGGAACTTCAAATGTAGCTGAACTCGTGTTGCATTTTTATTTTCATTCCTGAAAACTAAGGCTTTATCTGCCCTCGTCCTGCCTAGTTAGTTGTAACTCCTCATTCTGATATAACCTTGTCTATACGACTTTTTTCTTCCTTTCAAATTCTGAAAATGAACATTTTTCCTTTCCTGGCAAATTCTAGGCATGGAAAAGCACTTTCAGAGAACAGTATCTCAACTTTTGTGGGCATCACCCCTGTGCTTGGGTTAATTTGTACTTCATCCACCTCTGACCTACAGCTGGAAGACCTCTTTAGACCTTAAAGTCTCCTGAGATGCAACCCTGGGTCATAAGACTCCTGAATCAGAAGCAAAACATATTCTATTTCTGACATGTTGAGTGGAAGACTGTTGTGTTAGGAATGTGCCTTTCAATGCATAGTTTCCGAAGGAAAGGAAATGGTAAAAATGAGATTTTAATTTTCCACCTTTGTATCAGGGTTATCAGCTGTGGATCCTCCAATTTGTCTAGAGAAGAGCCAATATCATTATTGTTCTGAATTTGCATTATTTTATTATACCACATTTATACCCTATCTTTCTTCTTCTTGCAAAACTCGTCCTTTCAATTTTAAATGCATAACAACAGCCCTATGAGGTAGGTTAGGCTGAGAGCCCATGACCAGCTCAAAGTCACCCAGTGGGTTTCATGGCTGAGTGGGGACCGGAACCTGGACCTCCCGAGTCCCAGTCCAACATCCTCACTGTTTTATCCACAGAAAACTATTTCAGGTACGCTTAAAAAGCACTCTAGCTTATACGACAGTATCATCACTGGCACCATAAAATATTGTTGGCAGGACTTGTTTTTTCCCATGGTAGAGTGTAGACTGGAAACTACGGCCTGCCTCTTCTATTACCTTGTTCTTCCAGTGGTGGCAGAGTAGGGTGAAGATCTTTGTTACAGAAATCTTGATCTGTGCAGCAGGCAATTAATCTTCTTGGTTGAGACAATGGAGTGTCCTGCAATAGGTATGCTTATAAGTAGCTTGGTCTCAAGCAGCAAAGCTACAGACATCCAAACTGCATTAGAAATGTTGACAGCTCTCAGGGGTGGGAAAAGCATATGCATACAAAAAGGACAAAGTGTTTTTATAGGGAAAAGGCCAGCCCAAGACATTTTGCCCCCATCCTAAAAGCCAGCTAGACAGCAGTTAGATCTTTAGCTCTGGCAACTGGACAGCATCCTTAATGGCACTTAAAAACAGTGAGCTAGTTCAAGGGGTGCCCTGGAGGCTGATGGCACTCAGCTCTCCCCTCCAACATTGTGTTGGTACTCCCCTCCAAGCATCTCCCACCGGATGCAACCACTGCATTCAGCCTTGTATAAACAATGAAATTCAAGGTCCTCATTTTAATCTAGGTGTAATCTTACAGTTCACATTGCCCTCTTTCTTTTGTTCTTTCACCAGGCCTTTCTTGGGTGCGCAGGGGGAAAAAACCCCTCCGCTGACCTGCCATCAGCTCTAGCAGGCAGTACTAGAAGGACAGGGCAGCCTCCTTGGTAATGTGGAGACAGTGATGGCAGCAGGAAACTCTTGCACAGGGATCAGCATGTCTTGGGTATGAGGAGGAAAGCAGATGCGAACATCAAATATATTAAGCCCACTAGATTTCATTCTGATTTAACACATAAGGACTGCAATCCTAAGCATCTTACTAAGAAGGAAGCCTCCATGAGCACAGTGGGATTTTATTCTGGATTCAACCTGCAGAGAACAGTGCTGTTAATATCGCTGCTGAACCTGGGCTCTTGAGAGCAGATGGACACTTAGGTAATACAGACACATTATGAACCCATTATTAAAGCAGTGCATTTGTAAGCAAGTCCAGCGTTTGCAATGAAACTTCCTTCCAGGCTGGAAGGTTGCTAGGTTACTCTTGACTGTTCCTGCAGGCTGATCCAATAATTTACTTGTGACAGGCATCCTTTCCCAAATGCTACAATGATACAGGCTGTGCATCTGTCCACATGGCTGGGCCACTGGGAAAGGCTACAAAGAAATTCATAGCTTGGCCCTTACAGGAAGTGGAAGTGTCTTGTAGGAAGAGCACAGAACACTTTGTCTCTTTTCCTGACAAGAACTAGGCTGATGCTCAGAGAAAACAATGGAAAACACAAGCCCAGCCCAGAAAATATTCTTACCCGGCACTGGAAGTCAGAACCTTCTAATCCTATACAGCCTGTGGTGAAGGTCTGCCCGCCAGAATCTTCATCTTCTACCATGGCAAAACAATAGCCATCAGTACTGAATGGAAGAAAATGAGAAGCAGATATATTGAACCAGAAACTTCAATAGGTTTCCTGCATGTTGTCTGTCATGTGCAGATAATTTGGAAACTGTTAAATGAATGGCACAAAAAAATTATCTCAATGACAGGAATCACTGTATACCCTTCAAAGGAGAGCTTTGGCTGTTGGACAGTAGAGAAATTAAATAAATAAACCAATAAACAAAATTACTTGCATTCATCACTGACCCTTTCTTCCAAGAATGATAGCAAACGCTGAGGGAGGACAATGATCGTGCATCTCAAAGACGCCCATCCCAACGGATTTCAGATGAGGCAAAAGGCAGCAAATAACATATGTCCCAAAGCCCAGCATGAGCTGTGGTTATTTGATAGGAAGTTCTTTTTAAAAAATGTTATTTTTTTCTCACTTCTTATATCTCTCCCCCTGTCAAGGGTGTGTCAATCTTAGTGTCTCTTTCTTTCCTTCCTTGGAAGAACAAAGCAATAAATACTTTACAATATGCTGCCATTTTTGTTTGTAGGGCCCCTCCACTGCTGGAAGGTAGTTTCTGGGAACAGCATTCAGCCCTTGAGCTGAAAGAAGTTGTTTCCCTGCTGCACAGCAAGAATCCCAAGAGTGGAACCTTCAGTCTTTGTATCCTGCCCAGGCAATTTACCTCTTGTGATAAATTAACCATTTATGCAGAGCAAAGAAGCTGAAAATTTCTAATTCAAATGAGACAACTGTCCCTCCGGGTACCAACTATTATGCCTCCACTGCTCAAGCTCAGAAAAAGAATAAGCATTGCAAAAACAAGGCTAAAAGGCATCCGCTAGGATATACACTTTGTCAGTTTTTCTTATTTGGTACCTTTCATCCATATCGATGTGCAAGGACAACTGAGGAACACCACAACAAAACAAAAGATAGCAATTAACCTTTTGCAAAAGCAACATAATCAAATAATGGTTGCCAACAAAATCCTGACAACAAATTCCTCTAAGAGAATGAAGAATGTGAATGAACATTCACATTATCAGAGTAAATAGCAATAAAAGAGCAGAAAATGTTGCAAGTATCCAGTCAAGGTTAAACGCTTTTGAGCTACATTGATTTTAATGCAAATTGAATTATGGATGAGATTAATCTGTCCATCAAAAATTATGCTATTTTTCTCCCTTACCCTTCAAAGGAGACAGGTTGACTGTGAACCCCCCACTCTTGCTTTAGGATGCTGGGGGATCCTCTGATTTGGTGCTGGAAGAACCAGGAATGCATGTAAATTGATGAAGCCCGTCTATACATGGAAGTGCCACTCAGGTAGGGTTCTTCTTCTTTGAAAGGGCTGCAATACCCATTAAGCATGTTTGAGAGCGTGTTTCAAGGAAATGAGTGGTCTTACCTTCCAAGTAAATGACTGATCCCAACCTTCACAGATAAAGCAAGAGTGCTAACCTAAAAAGTGGCTGTTTTTTGCCTCTTTTATTCCTGTGCATAGAAGGCTTATCTCACTCTGTCTGGATAGGGGTTCATGGATTCAATTTTAAAAGACTATGATTATTAACTTCAATTTGCATTAGCAGTGCATTCAGATACTGGTAACTCTTGGATTTAAATGTGAATGGTAGTTCGGTAAAGATCTACCATCTGTTCTACAAGGAACCAAGGACCCCTTGCTGCACTGAGAGGACATTTTATCACTAGCAGTGCTGTCATGATGAATACTTGGACATCTGATCAGTATACCCTTAGGCTAAACATGTTTCAAAAAAACCCTCAAAACAGCAACACTGACTATTGTGTAACCACATTTTTCTTTTGTAGTAAAGGGTATGTTTTGTCGTTCTGTGAACAAGTCTCGGGTTCGCTCTCTTCCTCTAGTGTGACCATGAGGAGACTACAAGATTCCACTTCCATTTTCAACCAATGACACATCATTGTTCTCAACAAACCCAGACAAACTGTGGTTAGCCTTAAGTATAGTTTAGAGAAACATGTTTCCCTAAAACATAGTTAAGACAAATTAAAGTTCCACATTTGTTGACATAAAATACCACAGAACAGACTGTGGTTAGTTGAAAATCTCTCTGAAACTGCACACAGGAGGTAAGAGGGGTGTTATTAATTTTGTTATTTATTTCATTTGTATACTCTTGGGGTCCAGGGTGTGGATGGCAGGAAATAAGGCAGATGCGCCAAGACTCAGGCAACAGGACCCAAGGCAATACAGAGTCCAAAGTCCAATAGCAAGGTTCAACAGTAGGTTCAACTCAGTCACACAACCGGACAAAGTCAGCAACCAAGTGTACATAGTATAGCAGAGCAAGGACCTAGTCACAACAGGCAAAAGGTCAATGACCAACAAGATGAGAGTGCAAGCAGGAAGTACCCTAAGACAGGATAACCAGGCATAGCAACAAGGCAAGGAAGCAAGACAGGGCAAGGAAAGGCAGGACAAGGTGAGGCAAGGCAGAAACCGGGTCAGGCTGGAGGCAGGCACAGAAATGCACTACAGCACTCAGGAGATGTCTTCTGGAGGGAAGAGCCTGCTCTTCCCCCAGGACTCCCAGGTGGTGCTCATGAAGGCCCTGCAAGCTACAGGAGGGTCTCAGACTAAACTAGCAACCCCCAGGGTGGTTGTGGTGCTTGAGCAACAGATGGAGCCCTGGAGTTGCCCAGATCCTGACATATACTGCCCACTAGCTGAACTTGACTGGGTGGTTCAAAACAATTCATAAAGTGAGATACCAAAAATAAAAAGTGTAAAATCAACACGATTTGTACATGCAAACTTTTAAAATGTTATAACAGCTAAAGTGAAATTTTGGTAAATGCCCGAGAGAGGGAGGGAGGTCTTCACTCAGCACCAGAAAGATGACAGACTTGGCACCAGCCTGGCTTTGGTGGGCAAGACATTCCACAAACAGGGGCTTATTGTGTTGCCCGAGCTATACAGGACAGTAAGTCATAATGAAGTCCAAAGAGATTCCCTTGGCAAGAGCAGCAGAAAGTTTGCTGCACTAGCCAAGAGACTCCCAGGCAGCCACATTTCCCAGGCACCCCAAAGTACCAAAGGAGAACTTCGGGACAGCTGGGAAAGGCTTCTCACCCTCCCGTTAGCACTGGGTGTGTGTGTGTGGGGGGGGGAGTACTGCAAAATGTGGGGAAACCCCATGCAGGAAGGCAGGCCCGTCTCTTCAAATTATATGCCCTGCACCCTGTGAGTTGCCACTTCCCCAGGTGTGATGAAGTCACAGTAAACTGCATAACCAAGGCGATGATCATGGCTTCCTCCAAAGCAATCCAGGACCTGCTTGGAAGACAGGCTCATTGAGGAGAAAATGAGATCAGCCTGGGTCACAGGAGTACCCAAAAACCCAAGGATGCTGCCATAAAGGGGGCTCTCTCTATATATATCCTCACCTTTTTTTAAAAAAAGTTATAAATCGTAGTGAGCTACAGAGTTCCCATTTGCATCTACTCTGCGTCCAGGTGCACTGTGCTGAACTGCAACACTGCAGCCTTTTGCTCACTAACTTTTCAGCATTTTTTTCATTATTTTTTCAACTATTTTTTCTTTAGGGTAGGGAAGCCAAAAGCACCCTCTGCAGCTGAATCCTTGTCCTTTTGGGGGAAACTTCACGTGCCCCTCCACCACCCTCCCTTTCCAGGTATGGATTACACCGAGGCACTTAAAAAAATCTAGGTGAAGCCGGTGCTACATGGGTTGCGGTGGCTCAGGACACATCCTGGTGCCCCTGCAGTGTCCCCAAGAGGATGAAGGGAGAGGGACAGCAGGAGCCATTGGGCAACGAGGAGTTTTAACCACAGTGCATGGTTAACATCCCCAAGGAGTTGTGTTGTGAGACTGTCCAATAAGCTGCAATTAAGCGAGCCACTCCGGATTGTTTTGAACATGTGAACCCACTCTGTGTGCCTTATCTTGAGAAAATTCTGCCCTGTAATTTTCAACTCCAACTGGGGGGAAAAAAGCTAAAATATAAATAGGCACTTAAACCTCAACCCATTTTGCATTATGTTCTAAAACAGTACAAGCTTTTGGATGCAGTAATTAAAGCAGCGGTTTGGTGTGTCATGTTTCACTGGTAAGAATAACTTTTTGCAGCCAAACACCTGAAAAAATGCAGCTTGTAACGGAAATGCTGACAGACCATGTGGCAGAAGGTGCTGTTTTAATTAAAGATTACCTAGTCCAAGAAGGTGATCTTAGTGGAGACCTTTACTAAATGTCAAAAGAGAGGGATGTGAGCCAGCAGCTTTGCAGCTGTTTAAGCAGATGTCCTTGCTGGAGAGGGGCCCATTTTTTCATATAAGTCAAAACACCTTAACTAATAAACTAGGTTAAAGAACTGTTTTTCCTTTCCAGATATTAAAAAACCCCTCCAAAGGCCTTTCCCTTTACCAGCATAATTATCTTCCTGGCATGGATATTATATACACTAAACAGGGGGAATGCCTTTGTAGAGTGCTGGTCTACCGGTGAGTATAGCTAATCACTACACTGATTCAGGTAGGACAGAGATGGGGATCCTTTTTTCTATAAAGGATTGGTAACCTACAGGGGTTGTTACCTGTCACAGCAAAAAGTAGCTCTGCATGTATTATCTTAGAAACATAGAAACAGAGCGAGTCAGAAGGGGTCTTCTGGGTCATCCAGTCTGACCCCCGGCTCCAGCTGACTCCGCTCACGACATGCCCACCATGTGCATGTCCAGCCTATCTTTGAACACCCTCACCAATGGGGCCTCAACCACCTCCCGTGGAAGCCCATTCCATAGCCTTGGGGTCCTAACTGTCAGGAAGTACTTCCTGGCATCCAAACTGAACCATGGTTCCTTGAGCTTGGCTCCGTTGGAGCACATCCTGCCCTCCTCTGCAGGAGAAAATGGGTCTCTACCCACATCCGTGTGACACCCCTCACATACTGTAAGTCGCCAACATATCCCCTCTGAGTCTCCTCTTCTCCAGGCTGAAGAGACCCAGTTCCTTCAGTCTCGGCTCATATGGCTCTCTCTGCAATCCGGCCACCATCCTTGTGGCCCTACACTGCACTGACTCTAATCTTCCCTTCAACCAGTGTTAATTTTTCTAATCTCCTACTGAAGTCACCTAAGCTGGTGGCCAGCACATCTTCTAGAGGTGTATTCCATAGTTTAGCTGGACAGGAAGTGAAGAAGTACTTCCTTTTATCTGTCTGAATCTCCCACTGTGCAGCTTCCTCTGATGATCCCAGGCTCTGATATTACTTTTTCCACATTATGCATAATTTTACATGCCTCCTGCTCCATATGCAGCATAAAAGGGAGAGAACATTTCTTCCCCAAACCTGTGCCATCCAGGTATAACAAAGAGGCCCTATATACATTTTATGATTAGTAAGATTACTTTAAATTGGCTCTTATGGGTTCAGACTTCATGATTTTCATGGGTCAAGAACCTTTTACCATCTTAGGCACTTTTGACAGGAGCTTACAATTCCATTTATCCTAGCCAGCACAGTCAATGATTCATTGAGGGATCATGGGAGTTGTAGGACAAACGATCTGAAGGCCACAAGATGCCCACCGCAATTTCTAGTTTGCATGTTGCTGAACCACTATCTTGGAAACATGTAAATAAAATTAAACTGCAATGTAAATATTTTCTGGGGATTAGATCTAAACTTTTCAAATTGTACAGTGTTTATTCAGTCTGTAATAGGGCAATGCAGCTGCTAAATCCATGAAACCAAGTTAGAATGCTGTCCATGATACTCAGCCAAAGTCTTCAAGTACATTACTTTGAAGTCTACAAGAACCATGAGCATGCAAGAAAGCACACTGAGTCAAATGCCAGTTGCTTTGCCTGCAAAACAAACAAACAAAACAAAACCATGCATGACTTAATACAGAACAAGCTTGTATCTAGCTCGCATATGCATGAACAGGACAATGTTAACAACCAGATTCTGTTTTCCCTCCCAGACAAGCAAGAAAGTAATATTCCAAGTTCTTTCTCTAAACAGGGGAAGACAAACTCAGCTGACTAATCTTAAAAGCACCAAGTCTCCAGCTTGGTTTAACCAGATTTATACAAATGAAGTCTATGAGTGGAAAAGGTCCCCAGATAATCTGGATCTCCCGTGTGACTGTTATCTCCTATTCTAATGAACATCACACTATAAAAAACCCCTTATATGTCCATAATATAGGGTATGTAAGAGAAAGCAACAAGTATGATTGGACCAGGAATCTCTGGAATAGCAAGGAAGGGATAGGCAACTAGCACAGTGCAGAATACTGTGCAAAACAAAAACAAAAACAGGGCTGGATTTTAGTTTGGTTTTAATTCTGGAAACAAACAGGGTTAGTGCTTCACTTTTATTGTAACTATACTCCTGATCAAATACGATTATTTGTGCAATACAGTTTCGTGCTACTGTTATGGATGTATGATTGCCTGAAAAGTAATCTTAACAGGTACAGTGAGACATACAGGTGTTTTCAGTTTGTGCTAAAGCAGTGAGCTGATAATATTCTCATTTGCTTTGATTTACAAAGTCACAAGGATGCATTTCTGATTTTTAGGCTAATTGTTCCCTCTACTTTCTCTGATGCCTGGTCTCCCAGCTCTGACATTATCTTCACTGGTTTTCCCAGGAACGCTAGAAGCAGCTATCAATTAGTGGTGCAGCTGTTGGTTTGGTTTGGTTTTGTTTTGTTTTAAAAATAAATATGCTTCCAGGTTCAGTTTGTGGTGTCTCCAAGCCAAAGCATCTCAAATAGGATTGCTAGGAGAACTGCTGTTAATCGGGATAGACAGCACTCACTTGGGTATGTTGCAGTTTTAAAGATACACAATTTGATCCAAGGAATGTGGCCAACAAAAGACAAAGACTGCCAACCCTGCCATAAAAGCATACCTGTAGAACTATTCTGATATGTGATGAATGAAAAAAAATGTGGATTGCGCTCTAAAACAAGGGATACCATGGCTGGAATTGTATACATTTTAGTACTTTAAAAGGGAAGTGCTGTATGTCTTGACAATATCAAAGCTTTCTTAGAAGAAACAGTTCATAAAAGACTAGCAAATAAATGTCTATTTGGAACCTCCCAGGTGCAGAGCATTTTCAGAGATGTTTAAAGTTTCAAAAGGCAGAGGGCTAACATAACCTTTACAAGCCCAGGTTTAGGGAAACTTTTCAAACACTTTCACCTCTCACAGAGAAAGGTCCTTGTTCATCAATCAGTCCCCCAAACACCTGTGCACTCAGCCACCAACCCCTTCAGGTATGCTGACAGTATTTACATATCTTTTGTGGTGATATACGGTAACAAGGAAACCCAACACTATGGCCTTCAAAAGCTACCAGAGTCCAGACAATGGCCAAAATACACACATGAAACAAATCACATCACATTTTTCCTGAAATTCAAGGCACAAAGCAACCATTTGGGAGACCAAATTACTAGCCAGTCACTTCGTGGCACTTGGAGGGTAAAAAGGCAGGCACATTATGTGACCAAGTAAATATTTGCAGTTGGAGAACTGCTAATGTTTGCACTCTTTAGAGTATTCTTTACACTCCAGATGAAGTAGCACAAAAGGAAGAGTTTAAGGTCACTACCTGAATCTTACACAAGGGCTGGCAACTACTCAGAATAACACCGAAAGATTGATTTTAAAAAGGTGTTTTAAAAATGAGATGACAAAAGCAAGTTCAATCCACAAGAACATGGGTGCTCAGACTACGGCCCACGGGCCTCATACAGCCTGCCATGCCCATTTATCCGGCCTGCCTCAGAGGGTTTGGACATGCTGCACCCGCCACCGCCCACCTCGCCCCACGCACAGGGAGGTGGGGGCTTGCTTGCATGGAGACGGTCTTGGACATGCTCGGAGAGAACCACCTCCAAGTGAGTAAGCCCCTGCCCGCACTCCCACCGCTGCCCTGCAGCACGCCCCTGCCTCACCCGCGTGCCCCGCATCTGCCTCCCCTCCCTTCCCCTCCCGTGTCCTCGCTGGCCCAAGCACGCCACGCGCGCCACTGGCACCTTTCGACTAGCCCTCTGTTGAAAAAGTTTGAGGACCGCTGCACAAGAACATCCTGAATTTATCTGAATGGAGAGAATCTGATCACCCCCCGAATCATAAAGATTATGGAAGCAGAAATTCAAAATTGATTAATGCAATATATTCTTGGCATAACACTCCTGTCATTTATTTCACTAATTGTACTCATGCAATTAGCAGGTTTTATATGGCAATTGCAACAATTTTTGGAATAGACAAGGAAAAAAGGAAGAATCATTTAAAATATATAAAAAGCAATGTCTTTAGTAACAATATTGATGAAAACCGTACCTAAGGTACCCCCTGAAAATGTGGCTTTTAATCAAAAATGTTAACTCATTATGTTTGTGACTGAAAAGTAGGCATATGATTTATATATATATATATATATATATATATATATATATATATAAAATGACTCTATATATCTCTATATATGAATGAATCTTTAGATGTCAGTCCACAAGAGCTCCTTTCAATTTTCTTTAGATGAGTAAAAAACACAATTCACATACAAGTTCTGCATTTTTGCTCCAGGTGGGGAGTTTATCCTGCACCTATGGAGGGATGTGCATGGCTGATGTTTGCTTTTCAAACATCAGATGCACTGAGAAAACCCACATGAGACCCCAAGAAGCCCTGTATAAAGAAACAGAAATGGGTTTACGAAGGACCAGACTGTACTCTACTCAGTATGTCATCCTTATTGTACCCTAGAGAGGTGTACTCTCCTGAACTTGGAGACTTACACACATTGTATGAAAAAGCAGGAGGAGGGGCAATTGGGAGTTTTGCTCCCCCCTGCCTGCTCTGCATTAGAACAAGGTGGCTGGTTTTGGTGGTCGCGCTGGGGTGCTTCTGAAGAAGAGAGAAACCAGTTGCAGAAGACATAGAATGACGTGGCCTCAGCAGTGTCCTCCACTTACGCCCTCCAAAAATATCCCTTTATCGCTTCCCTGAGGCGACTTTCCCAGCCTCAAAGTGGCAACTGGGGGAGTTGTTCTGTCCTGGCTGTGAGCAGGGAAGTGGGGTTGGAGGGCAGATTTCGAGCTCTGAGGTTTCTGCCCTTAGATCTGAGAACCTGAAGTATTCTACATCCGTTGCCCAGATGGTGTCTAGGTGACACAGGATCACTCCCTTCCATGTATGACTTGGCACTGCCTAATTTATTTTTTAATTCTAAATAGCAGCTGAAAAAGGAATACAACACTAAGGATTGGGGCCACAGAACGGGGCGTTCCACCCTTTCCTCCTGTGTCATAGTCATACCAAAAATCTTTCTTCCTCCCCATGCTAATCCCCACAAGAGGGAAGGTATCATGGGCCATTCCAAATTAGGAGGGTAATCTTTGTTACTCTTAGAGACATGATTCAAGAGGAAAGCATTAACCCTGAGCACCACCTCCATGACTTCCCAGAACTGCTTTATAAAAACACCCATTACATGGTGCCAAACCATGACACCATAAGGACGTTTGATTTAGACTAAAGCAAGGGTGTGGAACATGCCACTTCCTCAGTGATGTTGGACTACAAAACCCATCATACCCAACCATTGGACATGCTGGAAAAAACTGATAGGAGCCTGAGTCCAACAGCATCTGGAGGGGCACCATTTCTGCCCTAAGGGGGAAGCACTAATTGCGTACTGGTACAGCTGTCAGTTCAACATCTAAAACATTTAAGGAAAGCACATGGAATGCTGGTACAAGAAATGCAGCTTAACCTCAGATTAAGAGGTCATGCAGCCTATCATCCTGTTTCCAGTGATGGCCAAACCAGGTTCCTTGGGGAAGCCCACAAGTGGGATATGGAAGCAACAGCTCTTCCCTGTTGTTTGTTCCCCAGCAACTTATGTTCGAAAGTATTATTTTCTATCATGGCTATGGAAGAAATTTATTCAGCTTCCATTTTTCTATGAGCTTGCCTACTTTTTAACTTTAAAATGAATATGCAAACCAAAGTTTGGTTCAGAATTTGCACTTCTCCAATAAAAACGGGTGCAACAATACAAATATATTTGCTTGTTAAAACAGCATGTTAGCCAGTACTATGTACAAAATGCATTTATTAGGAGAAACATTCACAAAAATGCAAAAAATACTTAAGAAAACTTAATTTTAAAAAACTTAGTATTTGGAGGGAACCGAACTTAGAAGAGTAAGAACCCAAAACTGATAGATTGGCCCACCCCTACCTTAGCTAATGGCCTTTCAAAGACCAATCCTTCATTAATTTATCTCATTTGCCTGCCAATTGGTCTTGGACAACCATCACACACTGTGGCAGCAGATGCCATGTATTACTTATGCACTGTGTGAAGAATTGCACCACTAACCTGCAGGTGTTGTTTTTTGAGTTTTCTGGACAGTAGTGGTGGCAGTGGCACAACAGCTTCTTCTGGGGAGGGGCAGCTGCTGTACTTCCACCATCTTCCTTCCGGGTTTCCATGTTCACTTTCCCAGAACTCCTCAGAGGCCTACTGTCTAGGACGTTTGCTGCACAAAAAATGGAACACAATAATAGTAAGTTGCTGGGCAGGGGTGCCAAGGCTTTTGTTTTTCTAAGCAAAAAAGTGGGATCACCCACAGCAGTTCCGTGAATGACTTGTGGAGCTTAAAAATCGCCTACATCTGATTAGGCAAGAATGGACTGCTAAACTGGAAAAGACTGGGTTTCTTCAGGGTCATTGATGTGCCACAGACAAATGCAGACTTATTACCCTGGTGGATTATGGAAAAAAATTGCAAGCTAGTTTTCTGACCGTGTTAGCACCATCTTTGAAATCTTATGTTCATGTATTCATTGAATAGTTCTGCACACACAGCTACAGGATCTAGCTTTTTAGTGACAATCTTCTCCCTGGTCTGTACTGAAATATTTTTGTGGTATCGAGGTCATGCTGTTATGCCCACAGAACAGCATTGTGGGAGCCACAAGATCTCCGTGGATCTGTCCATGAAGAAGGAACCTTCCAAGCTTCCTCACTGCAGTTGCAGAAAAGCTGACACAGTAGCAGCTACAATGGCAGTTCGAGTAAAAAGGTGCCTTCTAAGTGGTTGCTTTGGATATGCCAAACACAAAGCCTTCCCTTTTCTCCTGCATGACCCAGGACATCAGGGAAAGGGCATCAACCATGAGCATGCCGTAAAAACCAATGGAAAGGAAGATTCCAGGTGGGAAAGGGGTGTGAAGAAAAGGTAGCCCTGGGCAGCCCGAGCCTTGAGTTGGTAATGGGTACACTGCATGCTTTACCACCTGGGATTGTAGGATTGCACTCACCAAATTATTATTTATTAACTAATTATTTAATTTAATTAATCATTAAAGCTATTTATTAACAATAGCTCAGATCCTACTTCTTATTCTATCAACAGAAGGCACTTTTCATTTTCTTAGTTGCCTTTTTTCTTAAAAAGACCCAAAGTGACGGCACCAAATTATTAAAACTTAAAACAGCTTTAAAAATTCAATTTAAACACTAATACATTACATAAATACATCATAAACAAACACAGGAAGCACTTTTAAGGCAGAATCACCCACTTGTACATTGCTGGCTACTGGAGGAAATTTCATAAAGGACAAGGTCCATCAGTTTTGATAAACTGCAACCAGACACAATAAAAAGTTTGTCCTGAAGGGAAAGTTATCAGTGCCAGGGTGCAATTCAACATCCACATCCAAAGGAATATAACTTCTATCATACTTACATGAGAGTAAAACCAGCAGTTTATATAAAGAACTCAGCATCAAATATTTAGTATCTCAGTTTCCCTTATGTCAATTTGATATGTTCACCTATAGGTTAATATTCAGGCACTAAGCATTCTGACAGCATTTGACCAAATTTACATGTGGTATAGTCCTGTTTGGCTTCAGCTTATAGTTTGCATGCCTGAATGCTCACCTAACATGGAACATCATCCCATCAGTTTCTAGCATTCCATTTTCCTGCAAAACATGCTAGTTTTCCATGGCATGAAGGGAGACCATTAAGATGTGAAATATTTTTTATGCAGTCTTGGGACAGATCTGTATAATGTGATACTTCTGAACACATCATTCAGTTCTTTGCTGGGAACTTGTTCCCCCTCATAGGAGGCACTTGTTTGGGTTTCATGGTGGTGGTGGTAGAAATGTCTAAAGTTTGATATTATTTTAGACATTGAGTGCATAAAAGCTTCAGGCTAGAAGCAACAACTACAAATTTGGTTCTAAATTTTTATTTTCTTTTATAACATTTCTTTTAGAAAAGCACTCTCTCTCTGGATTATTTTTGCATCAGGATATTTTAAAATCCAGCCTACATAGAGCAACTTCACATCAACAGATGTTCACTTTCTGGGTTAGTGGAACACAGTCGTATAAAATTAAGCTCCCCTTTTCAGCAAACGGACTGGGGTTGTGATGGAGTTACATTGTTATTCATGGCCAGAGAATGAACTTTAAAAATGTTCTAGGCAGAGGTTTCAGACATTTGGCTCAAAGAGTAACAAAGTTAAATAAAATATTAATAGTTAAGAAGAATAAAAAAATACCAGGCTCTGTTTTCATCTACCATAACACTTTTGCAGTTATAACTAACTTTTCCCAACTTATGCTGCTGATAGTATAAACTAGCTCAATCTGTCTTCCTTACCGCACAAACACAGGAAATAATTTGGGACTCAATCCAGTGAAAGTTAGGACCTTTTAAATCCCATGGATTGAAGTAGAGTTTTAATGGAAAATTAAGGCCCATTAGTTTGAAAGATATTTAAATAGATCGTAAGTTTGCCTCAACCCTCACATTTTACGTTCTCTGTCCTGGCACTGTTGCATATTACCATACTTGCATGCTGAAAAGCTCAGTTTCAGCCTCCAAACTTTTTTTTTTTTTTTTTATCAAAGAGCATCAGAAAATACCTCCACTATAGAGCTGAATAGGCAAGAATGCAATCAACTGATTACATTGGAACAAGTCAAATTACATCCTAAAAATTACTGCTTTTATGGGAAAGGGAAGTATTAACTTTTTAAATACCCCATATTTTTCAGGAATCAAAAAGAAGAGCATCCCCGGGCTATTTTTGGCAACTAATCAGCAATAGAACAGCAGCACTAACGGAAGCGGCAATGAATTACTGTCTCAAACTACAGCTCCAATCTACTGGATAAAGCAACACAGAGTGGGACACTAAAACCAAAGTTCCACTGATAAGACTTTATTAGCCATTGTCATGTACTGAAGGAGGCATAGGCAAGCTACCCTTCCAGGATCCAAATAATGATTAAAGTGGAAAAGATCATATATAAGGATGCTATTCTACATGGAAGTATGGATTAGAAAGAGAGTGCCAAAAATTTATCAAAATTGCAATGAAATCCCAATTAAGTCAAGGATCTGTCATGCTGTTTTGGATAGGAAAATGTTAATACAAGGCAAGCTTTAGCAGGAATGTTGTTCCCCTAGAACACTTACATATAGAAGGTAAAACAGCCCAGCACAGTTGTGATTTAGCCGCAGTAGCATTACATCCGGAATCCTTATTCATCAGAATGTACAGGTGACAGAAAAACAGGAAGAATTCACTTATCAGATGACAGGGAACAAGACGGGTGAAGCACAGTGCATGAGTGCATAGCCTACCTGATATTGCTTTAAAACGCTGGAGGGATACACCAGAACAACATCCAACTGAATCAGAAAACTTTTGTAGTCACCAGCAAGTTGGAAATGCAAAGCAACAAAATATTCTTTTTTTATTAAGATGGCAAAAATTCACCTAATGGAGAACGTCTAAGATTGCCACAAGTACATTAAGGCAATTCATTAAATAATGCATTTTGTGGCTTGGAGATGCTTAGAAATCCATCTTCATCGTTAGAGGCACAAGTGTCTTGTGTCATGGAGCACCTTTCACCAGCTTAGGCAGGAATACCAGCTATAGTCCTTCCTGGATACAGACAGCCTGACGTCAGTAATCTAGCAACTACCTATTTAGATTACTGCAGCACACTGTAGGGCTGCCCTTGAAAGAAACTTCCATGAATTGAAAACAAAAATAGTGGATAAGGTGCTTACTGGAATTGGGTGTTACAATCATATTAGTCTAGTATTGTATCATTTTCACTGGCTCCCTATTGGTTTCCAAGCCCAGTTCAACCTCTTTTTACAGGTATTAACTCTTTCCTGCTGAGGATCAGTAGGTGGCTATTCACAGAATCACAGAATAGTAGAGTTGGAAGGGGCCATGAAGGCCATCGGGTCTAACCCCCTGCTGTTCATGAACAGATCTTTCCAGTAGTTTAGAAAACACTCCCCATCCAGGTCCACTTGGTGTGCTGATGTCCAATTCTAGTGCTCTTTGTTATCCAACCTCAACACAGCATCGACATGCTAGTTTTAAATGTTCTAAGGCCTTCATATTTATAACTCTGAATAAAATCCAACTGAATTTTTAGAACCATTGAAATAAATGGAATATATTAGTTATGACTGATGGAGTCCCATTCACTGCTGTGTGAACCTTTCGTTGCAATCCAGGAATAGGCAACTTGTAGCCTTCCAGGTGTTCTAGTCTACAACTTGCAACATGCATCATCTTTGACTATGTTAGTTAAGGCTAATGTGAGTGAAAGTCTAATCAAGTGGAGGTCTATCAGTTGTCCACCCATTGTAATCCTTATAACAATCTTGTAAAGTAGGTGCAAATTAAAACTGTAGATGGTAGGCTGAAATTCAAAGAAACAGCTTTCTAGTAATAAATTATAATTCAACAACTTGGTAGAATCTCAACTTCCTATGTGTTCCATTTATAAGAGATATAACATACAATTATGTCTATAGCAGGAGTTTCTACATTAAGAAACCTTTGCTTTTTAATCCTTTCCCCTAAGATTTCTACCTACCCTGGACTGACAGAAAGATGAACAAGTTGGTCCTAGATCAAATCAAGCCAGAGCTTTCCCTAGAAGCAAAAACTATAAAACTGAGGCTGTCATACTTTGGACACATCGTATGGAGGCAAAACTTAGGGGAGAAGACAATGATGCAAGGAAAGTCGGATGCAGAAGTAAAGACAGACCAAATATGGAGTGACTCTATAATGGAAGCCACAGCTGTGAATTTAGAAAAGCTGAGCATGGCTGTCATGGGCAGGATATTTCAGAAGACATTCATTCATGGGGTCACCATTAGTTGGATAGCACACAAGATTTGTACCACAGCTCTATCCTTATCTTCAAGAACATAGTTAAAAGCTTCCATGTATTTTGTGTTAGCTGATGGACTCAAAGTGATTTCTCATTTATTGATATATTATTAATGTAATTATATGAGGTAGGACTTTGCCTACTGTTTCTCAGTAGCAAGACGAGTTACACATTTCCAAGAATATAACTGCAATTTTCTTCATGTGGTAGGAGAGCAGCATCAGAAGGAGAGTGCCTGTGTGCATGGATGCCAGTGTGACGTACTGCCTGTTTCAATGGCAAAGAATGTGCCTAGTGCAGACCACAATTAACACTAAACAAGAAACAACAACATTCAGATCTAGCCCTGGCAGCCACACTATGTAATTTACCAGATTCATTCCAACCGTGTACAAACATTTCTGCTTTTCAGAAATGCAGAGCAGCTGTTAAGCTTAGCTGAAGTGGAAGCATGTTGGCTTCTGAACTTCTGACAAGAATATTGAGGAATTCACTTCCTCTTTTGGCAGCAAGCCACAAATTTGGTGAACAAGTGGTGGGACTGGAACTTTGCCTTTGGCTAGTAAGAAAATTAAAATGCTGTGTCAACTATCTACATCATAGACTGTTCAGGGATGGATGGGAAAGGTTCTGTGTAAGATTTTACATTAGTTTCACGTATACAAGCTACATTTTTTTCCTTTTTATATCCAGAGCTTAAGGAAGGAAACCACACAAACTGAGATCTGTGATCAGTCTAAAGCTACTGATTTGAAATCCATCTGAAGTTACTAACTGCATGATCCATAAAATCAGCCATGCTTGGCTATTTGGGCCTAAGTTGATACCAGAGGTTACTTCAGGCATTACTTAGCTCTTGCAGTGAGGGGAAAATACTGAGAACAAGAGCACATTTTGACTAGATTTCTGTGTTTACTCCCCCACTTCATCACTGTTAGAAGGTCAAAAGTGTATTAGGAGAGCCTACATTTATTTGGGGATCTCAACTTGAGAAGGCAAGGCTTCCTGGATACCATCATGCTTGGTGCTGTCAAAGGAAGAGGAGGAGGAGGACGATTACCACCAACTATGAGATGGATCAGTTCCATAAAGGAAGCCACAGCCTTTCATTTACAAAAGCTGAGTGTGGCTGTTAAAAGACAGGACATTCAGAGGGGTCATCATTAAGATGATTTAACTGCACATATTTATCTGAACACAGAATCTACTCAACCCCACAAAGTAATGTTGGAACTCAGATATCTATGTTCATTCTACTCCACTGAAAATCACTGATGCAACCATTGTGCTTTGCATTCTGCATACAGACTTAAGAAAGATGAAGGGAAATACATCCTTACAGGGCAGGTAAAGGGGAAGAAAATGAAGGCTTGGTGATATTCACCACTACTAATTATTATTATACTGCATTTATATACTCCCATTTTCCTTCTGTGAGGAGCTTGAGGTGGCTTACATGGCTTCATTTTATCCTCACAACAACCAATCAGGTGCAACTGGCCATCCATCCAAGATGGATGGTTTAACTGGGTGTCCTGCACTGAGTGCTGATGGCCTTCTGGCCCTTTCCAACTCTACTATTCTATGAAACCTGTGAAGTTAGGCTGAGAGTCACATAGTGAGCTTCATGCCTGAATGGGGAGGATTCAGGCTGTTCCACTGCAGTGATATAAACAATAAACCAGGGCTGTGGAAGTGGCTTTCCAAATACAGATACAATGCTGCTCTTCTCAGAGTCTGGTTTCTCTAAGGCAGCATCTAATTGTTAGAGATACCAGTTTTCTGATACAAAAGAGGAACATTGCAGAATAAACAAAAGACTCCAGTGAGGTCGGAATACCAGCTTCTAGGGAAATCTGGCCTCATGCTAGGAAGCTGGTTCAGAAAGGAATCCCTTTCCTCCCTTCCCAACCAAGTGGGGTTAGTATCAGCATCTGACCCCCCCCTTTTTTTTCTTCAACCAACCAAGGTGCATGCCTCAAAGAAATTAGAGATAACATAGGGATTCCTCTTCCTTGCCTCCTTCCAAAGAGTCCAGCAGGTGGGGCCCACACAGGGTGGGCCAGATTGGGAGACTCCATAGCCCAAAGTATGACTGTTGGTCATAGGTTACTATAATGCATTACTGAATCATATCACATCCCTTTGTCACAACCAGTATCACTCTGGACAAACAAAGCTTTTTTTAAAAAAACCATTTGCACAACATTATCTGCTTCTATCCACAGATATGCTATCTAACCACAATAATGGTCTGGTTTAATTCTTTGTCAACACAAACAGAAAAGTTTCAGTAACTATATGTTGTCTTTAAATTTGTCTCTTGACTTTTTCACAAAACATTGCTTAAATGCCTGAAAAAGCAGTCTTATTTGCAATCCCTTTTGGTGTTTGGCTCATGTTATGAAATTGCATTTCCAGCCAAAAGAGGTACTTCATAATTTTAGAATTGTACCATCAACAGAAATGACAAACAAAAGTATTGGGACACTCAGTCTTTAAAAAGCTTAACTTTGGGTTATTTGGAAGCACACACAACAGAATTCAATGCAATTTACTTCCATGTAAGTATGGTCAGGATCAAGGTATTGGGCTGGAGAGCTCTACAAGAAGTTAGGAGAGGTAATACACAAAAATGCAAGACAAATGTGGACAACAAAGCCATTTCAGCTCCACAGCTCACTAGTTACACATTTTAAAAGCCTACTTCAATTAAATGGAATTCTCTCACCATGTGTCTTCATACCTGACCTTTTGTAGAAGCCACAGAACTTCTATCCATCTCCTGCAAAGAGAATCAACTCAAACTCATTCTTTCTCATTTTTCCTTTCCCTGGAGGATTTTGTTAAAAGAAGAAGAAAAAAGCTGACCTCTTCTACTTACAGTCAATTTCCGCAGGCTTGTTATATCCTTGCCAAATTCCCCCCTTGGATGAGAATCATGTGACAAGCACTCAACTACTGCTGCTAAGGGCCTTCCATTAACAAAACAGAGCACCGTATGTTGGGTTAATCCTGCACCTGTGATCTGTTATTCAGCAGTTAAGAAATGCAGGCCCAGCTAATGTTGCCTAATACAGCTCAGCTGTTCCCGCAGTGCTCCCTTTGATTGCAAGGTTGGCAAGCAAAAAATAGTCCAGCCAAGGCACAAAGCAACGTGAAGGATACAAAGCATGTGGTGGCAGAAAGGTGAAATAGGAAAGACTAGTATTAGAAAGAAATATTGATTTGAAGTGCAAGCATGCTCAGGACTTTCTCCCCCTCTAAACTAGCATAGGATTGCCCCCGAAGAGTATTTATTTCCATTTCTAAGAGAGTTAAAGATTGCCCATAAAATGTAATGTTACAGTGAAGTACTTAGGTGCAAACATCTTTTATGCCGAAGTGCAATACTGTGATTTTTACATGTTATTTTTATGTTCTGATACAGCAAGATACATGGGCAATATTCACCTTTGCAAGAAGCTTTTCAGCAAAGGGAGTATCACACTGATAAGGCTCATTTTGATGGTAGACTGTGTTTCAATAGAGCAATAAACTCCAATCAGCAATAAAGGAGTTACTCTAACTTACTTGTTACACATGAGGAACAGGCAAATCACCAGCTGGTATTTTCTTGCATTCCCCGTGCTCCTCTTTAGTCCTGAGTGAGGAACTTGCAGAGCTCCAAATGTTTTGGCTTACAGCCCTCAGAAACTCTAGCCAGCAGAACCAGTACAAATGAGGGATCTTGGGAATGGTGGGCCAAACCATCTGGAGGGCCATGAATTACCCACCCTGCTTTCATTAAAAGGGACAAAGTATGCAGACAAAGAAGGCAGTCCTTTTAGTTTTGCAGACATAATTGTCTTAGGGTCAGCATACAATGAGATTGCCTTCTTTTGGATCATACAGCCAGTTCCCTACGATCAGAGGAAGAAGCATGTCTGTGGGTCCAGTCAAGGACAGAGGTACTTAGGAATGTGAATGAAAGGGCCTTCTCTCTGATTGCAGATTATGCGTTATCTTTCTGCCTTGAATTATAGTTGCTCTCTCTCCTGCTATTTTTCCTGGTTGTTGAATACTGTTTTATTCCAGCAGACTTAGTACTGAATGGGGAAGATAATGTTTTTATGTTCCCCTTTTAAAGGCAAACCCTGGTTCCTTGGTTGCCTGGTTTACAGTGTTGCTTTTATAAAACTGTAATTTTCAAATGTTGCAAGCTGCTAAATGATGCTTGCAACCCAGAAGAGAGGGATATAAACATTTTGCTAAATAAATAACATAATTCTTCTTGTGCAGGCTCTCAGCACTGGCCTTGTTCCAACAATTGGCCATGTATGCAATATGAGAAAACAATGAAGATTAACTTCTGTCTGCCAGAGGTGTACCCATGCATACTGGGGTCCTATAAGGAACTTTTAAGAGCTTCTCCAACAAGCATGTTTAACTGCATGAATAAGCAATGCCTATAGTTTTTCAGAGAAAGTAAACTGGTAAAAAGAGACTGCTTGTAGTTTGCACAGTCACTTTAATGGTATTGCTGGTAAGCAGGTTTTGCAAGGATTTGTAATAGCTGAAAAACCTACAAAATGCATTTAACTACAGATTGCAGGATTAAAAGAAAAGAAAAACTATGTATAGCACAGGAACAATTCATCTGTCAATACCACTTGCAAATACATTTAAAAGTACTGGCTTCAGCCTTGGGTCTTCTTTCTTACGAGTCAAGGTTGTTTCACATGCACCCCCGTCTAGCTCTGTGCTCCCATGCCATATCTGTTTGCACTGTTTGGGGGATTAAATGCAGACAGAGCACTGGAGACCACAGTCAGGCTGCAGAATTGAATCCAGAATCATTCTTATTGCAGATCCACTTATGAATAATGTGATCCACAGACTGAATATCACATTTCATCTGTGTTGATGGTACTTATTAACATGCTGGTAAAGCATGGTAGATTTTGCACGCACCAGCCTTGTTCAAATGTGGTGCTGTCTGCACGGATACAAATAAACAGTCCCATGTCTTTTACTTGTCCAGATGCACAAATAAACCAAGCCATACTCAAGAAGCTGGAAATCTGTACCATTCAAACACAACCCAAAAGTACCAAAACTTGTTAAGCCAGTGATGGCTTTCCCGGCATCCATTTCGAGCTACTAATAACAATGTGAACTTAACACAAAGAGTAGATGGTTGTAACATGACAGCACATATGGGTTGGTGATTTATGAACTTAATTAATGAAGGGTGCTCTGAATTTCATTTGACCAGACGGTCCACAGCATATCATGACATTATTTAGAAAATGTGGAATCCAGATGCTAAAAATGGGACATCATAAACAGAAAAATGCAGAATGTAACATCCAAGAAAAACAGATACTGGCTGAAAGATTTGAAAGTCCAGACTTTGTCAAGCGCCCATGGTGTTTCACCGCAACCTGGGCCTCCTTTGTTTCCTTCATGCAAGGGAATATGCCTTCATGCAGTGGGGGTAAGAGAATTCCCACTATGAACTTCTTCCCAATGGTAGAAGTGGCCCTTCCATCACACTGCAGCAGAATCAATGAAGCAGGGTGATTCCATCAGCCCTGAGAGGGCAGATGCCTTTGGAGCATCAGCATCAAGCTAACTAAACAATTTTCATCCCAGCTCATTGTCATTAAAATACAGTAAATGTACAGTGCTATCAAAGAGATCCTGAACTCAGTGGCTTCTGATCATTGAATGTGGAGCAGGAGAAGCAGCAAAGATGATACTGGCCTCCCTGTCTTCCCACTCCACATTTTTGGCCAGATGGGCTTCTCTGCTTCTAAACAACAGGATGGGGGCAAGGCTGGAAGTTTCAGGATAGCTTACCTCTTGGCTTCTCAGTCTTTACTCCTATCTGCTTCCTTCAATGTCCAGGGAATGCCCAATATCCTCTGGCTTCCCAGACAATAACTAGGGGCCACAGGGCTGCTCCTTAATATGGTATGTTTTATCATCCTGTGGCATCCAGCTGTTTTAGTAATGCTCCCTTGAGCTCAGAGTTAACTACATATTCATATGCACACCACTTCAGGGACAGTAAGTCAGAGGAGACTGAAGACTTTTTTTTTCCTGTTTCTAATTAATGAGGTAGAACAGGGAAAGTCCTAACCAAGAGGCGCCACCACATACAAACTACTCACACACAGTATGGAGGACTCATTCTCTCTGCAGAGTTCTCTGTCTCCTGACTTTTTTGAGCAGCAAGCCAACAGATCATTAGTTATGACTGGTAGAGACAAGAAGATAATGTGTTGACTTTTTGTCTCAGGAGCTATTCAGCTACAAACAGTGCCCTGAAAACGAGTTATCTGCATTTTTAGGATAAACAGGAGAGGCCACTCAATTTAACCAACTGCAAGAAATAACCTGCAAACTTTCCCTGTATAACATTCCATTTTGCATTAAATTAATAGACTTTCACCCCTCATTATCAAATACTACAAGAACAACAGGGAGATGTCTATACTATTACATCTCATTTAGGTGATCTGCAATAAAAAACACAACTCACGCAACAAAAGAACATAATGGATTTCAAGCAAAACACTTTGCCAAGGACACTTAAAACCTACAAGAATCTGGCCTGCATATCTCAGTTTGCAAACCTTAAAAAGTAAATGTGCAGAGAGTTCACTATACTCTATGACCTTGTTTGAAAAAATGGTCAAAATATGTCACCACCAATAAATAATAATGCATTTATTTTCAGGAACATTCTTGTCTAATTAGTTGCACATACTATGTTTTCGACAGAGCCATGCTTTTTAAATACAACTAGTTATTCTGAAATGACCAGCCCTTGTGATTCACTCCAGTCCTATTCTACTGCAAAATCAAGAAATAAATCTGAAACCATCTCAGGCACAAAACAGGCCCTCCTGTGTGTGTGTGTGTGTGTGTGTGTGTGTGTGTGTGCATGCATGTGCATGTGTGCAAGTATGTGTCTAAAATGGTGCAGTATACACACTATAGGCATAGGTATATACAGGCACAAGCATTAAAGTAGCATGCATTGCACCATTCAGCTGTTCCACCACGATTCCAAGTTTGCTGCCTGAATAGTCACCACCAGTTCAGACCACACCAGCCTATAAATTAAGTTAGGGGTTTTCATCCCAGCTGTGCATCACATTATACTTCCTTATCCTGATCCTTATTTTCTATTCACATTAAGGACGTATAAGTATTTTATCTTTACTCATAATCCCATCCCGCTCAAAGCTCTAAACAAGAGTCCACCAAAAATATTTGCAAAATTGTCCAACACCTACTTGATTTGCGACAATGTCTTCAGTAGGCTGAATCCGCCCTGTTGTCTATGAAAGCTATGTGTGCAATATAGGGGGTAATGTGCAAATCTGGGGATATTTTTGCTAATCTCCTGTTTAATCACTGCCCAGTTTGCCTAAGTTTCTCATTCACACAAAGTGAAGCAATTGCAAACACAGAGTTCAGCCAGGAGATGAGGATGTGCATATGGCTATGAGTAGAGCCGGGGGTCAGACTAGATGGCCCGGGAGACCCCTTCTGACTATCTGTTTCTCTGTTTCTATGATGTGTAGAGAATCCCAGAATCTTGAACATTGCTTATTCACCTTTCCTAATTACTTTTCCACCCTTCACCTAATGTAAAGATACATATTTTAGAAGTGCTCACATATTGTTTGGGTTTTCATTCTGGGCACTTCATTCCTCACTGCTGGAGAAGCAAGCAGGCTAATGTATGCTGCACATAGTCAAATTAAATCAGTCACATTAAAGATGGACAGCCTATGGCACTTCAGACACTGGTGGAGTACAGCTCCCATCATTCCTGACCATATCAGCTAGCTGTGGCTGATGGAACAACATATGGAAAACCACAGGTTGCCAATCCTTCCTAAATTGTGGCTTATTGCAAGCAGCTGCTCCGAATGTTCTTCTCATTAAATTGTCTTCCTCCCAAGGTCAGCACCAGTCTGCTTCATATAAGACCAAACTAGACAATGTTTGAAGTATGTGACTGTATTTCATGCATCTGTTGAATGTACGTATTTTAATATCATTTACAGGAAGGTGGGATAGCTCTAGACATGGAGCCACGAGGATTTTACGCTTTCCAACCCCGCCGCAGATCTGTTGATCAAACACACCAAGCTGCTATGCACTTGAGAAGAAAGCTGCCAAAGGTATGAATGGTAGCATCTTTCATAGGATCAAAAGCAACTTGTTGGGGACAGGAGATTTTTTTTTATCATGCAACAAGTTAAACTTGCCCTCTAACACTGTAGACCTGAAAACCTAGCCTACCATTTTCTTGATATACAGTGGTAGCCACTATTGCTTAATTCAGACAAATGAATGATGACCTGGGATGTCCTCTAAATATTGTCCCAGTGGCCAAATATCCTGACACAGCAGAAGATACCATTTAAATGGCTCAAGGGAGTGACAGTTCTACAGTTCAAGGATGGGCAACCTGATGCCTTCCTAATGTTTTGGACTACAACTCCCATCAGGCCCAGTTGGTGAAGGATTCTGGGAAGTGTAGTCCAAAACAGAGGGACTACAACACATTTGTTCACCCTTGGATTAGCTAATTTGGAGGCGCCCTCTAGCTATGTAGATTTGTTCAGAGATTAACAGTTCAAAGAGACTATTTAAGAGACATCATGTATTTGTACTGAATGCAATTGTGCAACAGCAGACAGCTCCACCTACCCATAAAATGAACACACAATTTAACTGAACTCGTGGATACAAAATATAACTGAAGACACTGAATCCCCAACACCACCACCTTTTAGCAAATGGAGGTCTCCTCTTCCCTCAACTGACTACCGTTTCTCTCTTGCTGCATCAGCTACTTGCAGGCTGCCTTCTAGAATACCTCTTTGAGGCCAACTTTCTAAATTCCTTTGGACTGCTCTTTCCAACCCACCTTTTCCATGAAACCTGCAACAGAATCTCCTAGTTCTCACCTAGACTTTACCTACACTGGTTGCAACCAAGCCTAACTAAAACATCAGCAGTTTTTTTCCTCTGTTTATTTGTGCTTCCACTTCCTTTTTCAGATTTCAGACTGCAAATTTCCTGGGGACAATAACTGGTTTACCGAGTACAGATGGTGCCATATCACTAATTTTCCGATCATTTAGCTGCTCTTGTGAGCATGTCACTCAAACAGCCCAAAGGAAATACATTCTGGATGACAACATGGCACTAACAATATCACCAAGTACTTTCCATAAGACATCAGTATAAAGCAGAAAGAGTTAATATATTCCAACATTTGTATTGACAAAAGTTTACAAATGCACAAAACCGCTGTAACTTAGGCTGAATTGTAATTTCATTTCAGCCTTATACAAAGAAAAAATGCTCACACAAAGCCCACTTTTTAATTTCAGATGTCAAATCCTGGACTTTTCACTGCAACTTACAGGTCAGAAGTGAGAACACACAGGTGTGCATTATGTCAGCAACTGAAAACAACCAAGTTGGCCTGGAATCTGATCCCACCACCCACACATTCCGGTGGGCATTATAAAACACTCCCTGAAGGAATATTACACTAATACGGACTAATTTTCACAAACACCTCTGATCTCTTTAAAACTCCGCTCCTCCATTCTCTGCATTGTGCAAAGCTGGTTCAGCTGGAAATGTGCAGCTCTGCTTTGTCTGCTCACAGAAAAGCTTTTATGTTCTCTTCAAGCCAGTTCTTCTGAGCATACAGTGCACAGCCACCTTTAATACAAAAAGTTCATCCTAGATTGCTCTTTCATACATACCTTGAAAAAAAAAGGAGTAAAAGTACAGTCTTATGAATGTAAGACAGAAAAAAGCATGCCCCGGCCAGGCTTGTAAGCTTCTTTTCTGTCTAGACATGTATGATTGCATTCTTATATTCCCAGAAATCAATATGCAGGAGAAAAGGCTTCAGAAAAGTTACTATATAGTCCACAAACAATGACATGTTCCAATGATAACCTTCACTAGACAAAATACATTGGTAAGGGCAGAAATTATCTAAAGATGAAAATGAACATGTGCAAACACACTATCTGGGAGTGGCTAAAAAGAAGTGGAAAGCATTTTGTGTAAGGGTCATTCTCCAAGTTAGAGTCTATGGTATTTACACTTTATAATACTTCTATGTACCACTCAACTGTATTTAACAAGGTTCTTTTGCCAGCAGAATGGACACCGTTGGTGCATCAAATTTCCTCTCATAGCCTCCAATCTGGGCGATTAGAGGACTCTGCAGAGGAAATTTGGAGGGTGGGCAAGAGTCTTTGAAGGGAAGAGATATTCTGAATGTACAAACAGAAGTCTGCTCACATAACACTGGATTTAACCCAATAACAGCAAAATAACCTCAAAGTGGTCAAACAAAAATAGTTAAGTAACACATCATAACACTGGAGGTGAAGAGAGGGAAAAACACTTTCTGGCTTAACATCTGATCTACATATTTTAGTCATTACCACATTATTCTATTTATTAGCACATAAAATATACTACTGAAACAAGTATATTTGCCCTTCTATGTGTGCCCTTTGAAACCTTTGTCCAAGTTTGTATGCATGAGGTAAACATTGAGGTCATTCATCATATCCTTCTTCCCTTGAAAATAGATGCATTTCCTTTACCAGAACCACTTTCCACATACTGTTTTTCCTGCCCTGCTCTTTATTGTCCAGGAAAACAAGATTGGAGTAGGACAGAGATCAATACTAAGTGGTCATTGTGAAGCAACATTTTTTTAATTAAATGAGACTTATAAACTAATAAAGACAGGTGAAAGGGAGAAAGCATTGTAATAAATATATATATTACATTGCACAGAGGGTACCAACATCCCTACCTTCTCAATGGCAAATAAAGCAGAAGGCAAGTAGTCAGTACCTTTTATCATTTAACATAATTTGCTAATTCCCACACCATTCGCCTCAGCTTTACTTTTACATTCATTATTACCTGTACGAAACACAGTTCAAATCTTCTTACTTGATTAATAATTAGTACTTTAAAGGTTCTGATTCTACTTTATGTTTTCCAGGTAACACTGGAAAATTCCTGCCTATCACCCAGTCAGTCACTATTGCCAGTTCCAGTCTGCACTGACCATACTGCTTCACAGGGACTAATGGTTTGACAGCTGGATATGTTTCTATGCCTATTGGCCAAGGCTTAACTTTCCATCACTCTCCTTTTCCTTCCTCCTTTGCCACTTCATTTTACAGGAAGGTCAGTAAGCCAGAACCTGGTCCAATTCTTTAAGGGTGTCCAGCGCTTTCTATATCCTACTTGGGCTTGAAGTTGCTGAGCTCCTCAGTAGATGGTATACTTTTAGAGAAGCCGTGAGATGCCTTTTAAAAAATATGTTGTAAACAAAACTATGCTTATGTGTTATCTCAGACAACAGGACACCAACCTTAGTATGAAGCAAAATATGATACTAAAATACTATATGCATTTACTTTTCATTACCAGCAAATATAGTTAGTCAAAATAAAACTAAGCCTAATTTACACAAAGGTTTTGAATAGGAGTCATGGTGCAATTATTATTTTTAACTATATGTTTTAATGCTTTATTTTCTCTCCAGTGTTCTGGCTTTTAGATTTTCTTCTATTCTCCGTGGAAAGATATTGTTCCATGACAGTGGTTTCCTTTAAAAACAGCTGGCCAGACCTTAAAACAAATACTGAATAATGAGAAGTAGGTGACTAAAGCAAATGCATTTCTTGGTGGCAGGTTGTATAATTTCGGAGAGCAAGAATAATATTTTCCCAAGGTTTTAATGTTTGAAAGTGTATAAAATTCCTTATGTCATTGGTAGGTGAACTTGTTAAAATCAGAGCACTCTATAAATGAAAGTGATATAGTGTGATATAATATGCACACAAATACATTAACTAATTGTAGAGATCGCCCACCAGCATATAGTGAACAAAGACCACAACTAAATAAGCATGGAAAAAGCACCAAGTCATGTCTTACCACCTAAAGTACCAGCCCTTCTAGTGACTGAAATGCTGAAAAGATTTTTCATAGAATAACATCTGTAAATCCTGATATATATTGCTGTGATATGGGTCTGCCCAGTATTTCAGAATGAATTAAATGCCATGGTTATGTAGGCATGTAATGCAGTTATGTAGGCATCGTCTCCTCTTAGGTTAATGTTCTAAAGCTAAATGCATGCAAGAATTCACATCTGACCCCCATACCAGAACTTCCAATGCCACTGCATTGGAGGAAAACAATAGTCCATTCAGTAGACACAGCCAAATTATGTTTCAGTTGCTGGGCTGTGCCTTGGGCATTCTTTCCTCCTCTCATGCACTTATACTCCTTGCCGGTTCCTGATTCAAAAAATAAATAAATGGGGTAAGCTGCCCCGAGGCTTCAGCAAGGGGCGGCATAGAAATGTTTTAATAAATAAATAAATAAATATTAACAAAATTACTTGATGTACTGAATGCTTGAAGGCAGTTGCAGGGTTGAACTACTCTGCTACTACTCTCACCATACACCACTTCCTTGGTGAACACCTGTGATTCCATCTGTATTTCCATTCAACATGTGGAGAGGGTCACATATACCATCTAGAAGTGCAGAGCTGCATCTGAACCAGACAGAGAATGGTTACTGAAAACTATAGACATATAAGAAAAGCCCTGCTTGATCAGGCACCTACTAGTCCTGGATTCTGTTCACACTGTGACCAACTAGATAATCCAATGTGAAGCTCGCAAATAAAACAATAATATTTCCCATTCAGGTCTCCCCAGAAACTGGTGTTTAGAAGCAGATCACCTCTGGCATTGGAGGTAACTCAAAAGGCTTTCCTTTAAAAGACATCTGTGTTGGCCATTACTAAATCTTGTGATATTTGCTTACATCCCAAGTTTTAAAACACAGTTAGTCTTTAGTTACTAGACCATTTCTGTTGGAGAAATGAATATTCTATTAATGAAGATGAAGATGATGATGAAGTTCAAAATAGTTGTGCTGAGAGGATGCTTAAGAAAGATTCTATAACATACAGAAACAAACAAGAAACAAGTAGGAATCTGGACTCCATTTGCAAGAACAACTCTGGTTTTAAAGAAAGAATGTGCTAATAACATGTAAGAAAACTCTATTCCTAGTTATTTATGAGGTCTCAAAGGGTACGATGAAAATAATATTTGTATATTTTATATGTATAATATCTTGAAATAGATTTTTATTATGATCAACCTAATGAATTAAAAATTGAAAAGATAGGAAAATGAATTAGAATGGTAAGCCTACTGCATATTTTGGGACTCATGAGAGAATGCATATACAGGAATATGCAAACCTAGGGGATGGGCCAATCAGCCAAACCTAGATTCATATCTGTTTCAAATATTCAGATATGCTAATGACAAGAAAAGGGTAGATATAGAAGCTGGCACAGGTCAGTGTGCTTAAGTATGCATTTGAACTTCCTAAGGGACTTACTCTGACGCATCCATGCCATGGACTTGGAAAACAGAGATTAATTTCTTACTCAGGTTGCACAGACAGAAACTTCAGAGGAATAGAAAGCTAATACTACCATGTCCCTTCGGTTTACTCGAGCCATCCTCGTCTGAATAGCTCTTCATTGGCCCAGTAGAAAGAACAGCTATCCATTCCAGTGAGCGGCAATCCAGTGAGCAGTAATTTACCCAACTGAACTGAGTAACTGTACTAAAGGTCAATTACAGCGCTACAGGCTTATGTTTCATGGCAGGCTGTGCTTCCATGGGAGTCCTCCCCCAGAGGTATTAAAAGCTCCTGTGTATTCATATGGACCTGATCCCTCCTTTTTTCTGCCTTTCTCCAGGGAGCATAATTAATGCTCCTGTTTGAATTATCTCTTGGCCATGTATGTGCCTTTCTTTTGTCTTTACTCATTCTGGCAGAGTTTGCAAAACCATCTGAATTGATTTTCCAAGAAAAAAAGCATAGGAATTCTAAGAGTTTATTTCATAAAATACATTTGCCTTTAAGTTCCTAATGTGTTTGAAATTTATATTATAATGCATCATAAAAGTAGAATCATAGAGACTGTTTCATTTCTAAACATTATACCAGAAAATGGCTGAAATGACAAGCATGACAATTCAAAAACCTGTGGCAAGTGTGACTAAGCCTCACTAAAATTAATGAGGTTTTGTGATCCTGGAATCTTTTAAAAAGAGAGCTATGAAGTACATCAAAGAGATGTACTTCTCTTTCTGACATGCTAAAACTATCAGATGCAAGAAGGCATCTTGCTAGCTAACTCTTTAAAAACTATTACCAAAGGGATTATTCTGCCTGCAGTGGAAACCAGAATCAGAAAAAGTGTAACATATTCCACTCTATAAGGTTTAGAAACATCAGAAGCATCTTTCAAGTTATCTATTCAGTTACTATCCAATAGCTGACGTTCTTTGGGTGGTTCACAATAAATAAGCATGAGCCTAGATACCACAATGATCTCTAACCAACTAATATATATGAAAGGCAAACAATGGAGTTGCAGCTAAAGACTGTATTATTGCAATGCACTCTCTACTGTTGGGTTTGGTTCAGAAGTTGCAATGCAACTCAGGACACAACATTGCAGCTAAGCTGTTGGATGCAAGAACCTCTCACCAGCCCATAACACCTCTGCTGAAACAAGCTGCCATGGTGTTACTGGGCCAAGGTGAAGGTTTTGCTGTTAGCATAGAAAGCCCGGAGCAGCTTTGGACTAGGGTTGCGCAGGGACCACCTTACCCTGTAATGCCTCTGCCCTGTCCTTGCGTTCCAGCAGTGCCTCGCGCTCCCTCTCTCTGTTTTATGGTACCAGCGAAAAGAGCGTTTAATGTTGCACCACCTGCTTTGTGGGATTTCCTCCCTATTTACATCAGACAAGCCATACAATGTTGATTTTTCAAGGCTTGCTTAAAACCTATTTATTTAAACAGGCTTTACCCTAAGTATTACTTCTGGACCAATGTATATTGTATATTCAATTGTTATATTATTTTATGGGTGTTTTGTTTTATGTAGTGTGCTAGTTTTTTAAAGTTAAGTAGTATAAAGTTAAGTGTAAACACTACGTAACATAAATAAAAAACCACCAAATCTGGTTTCCCGTCTTCTTGAAAACGTTTACAAAAATTCTTGAAGTGAAGGACAAGGTCAAAAATTATTTTTTATTTTCCCCAGCCTTTTGAAATCAGACTCAGCCTTTTAAATCTGTTATAGTTCATTAATTTGTTTAGGCTACTTTTTATTTTCTGGTCTTCAAATTTTATGCTGTATCATGTTTTAATTGTGTTATTGCCATAGTTGTACTTATTTTTTAAAATCTGTTTTGTATCTATATTGTAAGCTGTCCAGATAACTATTTGCTTGGGAGCAACTTATGAATAGCTTAAATAAATCAAGTTGTTCCTCAAGAGAGCCACGAAGCATTCTATTCACACCCACCTTCCTTCTATCCTCAAGGGAAAGCCCTGTAGTTTTTCCCATGGAAATGAAACAAAAGTGAACAGAAAAGTGCTCTCTTTGCACACGCATGTAGTACATACATGTATGTGTATGAAAAATGTGTTCTATACAAGCGTGTATAACTGATCCCCATTTGTTTTGAAAACAGAAGCATGTGGCCAGTAAAAACCTAAATTTTCGGTTGTTTGGTTTTAATGAGGAGAGGGCATTATATCTTTGTAATGAGCTTCCATTCACCCAGTGCCTTGGACACTCATAAATGAAAAAGATATATTTAACGCCATTTGGTCAGCATGTGAGCTCACCCAGCAGGACTTTTGCAGATGTGTTTGCTTTTAAACCAAGAGGAACTTTAAGGAGCAAGCTGATGCTGTCCCAGAAAGAACACTGCTGCAGTTCAGAGAAGTCGGTGGCTGCATTTGTTTGTAAAGTAGTATCATGGTTTGTTTGTTCCTGCTTCTGTTGCTGTGATGCAACCCAGAGACCTAACCCAGAGACAGTAAACTGTGCACACTGTTGCTGTAAATTTCTTTTACAGACCGGCTTCTAGAATCCTTCTCCATCCACCGAGTCTTTTTTGTTTATAGTTCAAATATTCTAGTGGTCTCACAGAAGAACTCACAGGAAAGGCAGTTTAAATGTTTCTATTTGAGGAAATCTTTTTGTGATTTATATTCTCAGAGAGGGAAAAGTCTTGTTAAACCAATACCACTGGAACGCAGCAACAGATCTAGCACACTTTCTTTCTGGTGTTTATGTGGGTATTTTTCCCCTTGAAAGAATATATTAAGCCTCAAGGAAAGGAAGTGCAAGATTCAAGTGTGCCATCCACTTAAAACAGTGCAGGCTTACCAAGAGGTTATCCTCATAACCTGGCAAAAACGGAGGACTAACAGGACTACCACCAAAACTATGGGCTAATTTATACCTGGGTCCTGGCGACCTGAAGGAGCGCTTACATCCATATATGCCCGCCCACCCCCTGAGATCTGCGGGAGAGGCCCTTCTCCGGGAACCCTCCGTGAAGGAAATTAGGAGGGTAGGTACTCGGAGGAGGGCTTTCTCTGTGGTGGCGCCCAATCTATGGAATGTGCTCCCCAGAGAGGTCCGCCTGGTGCCGTTGTTATTTGTTTTTCGGCGCCAGGCGAAGACCTTTTTATTCAAACGTCATTTTAATTGCTAATATTATTTCCTTATTTTATTCTTTGGCCAGGGCGACTTATTTTATATTGTTAATTCGTTTTATACTTTAATGTATTATATTTTAATAGATGTTTTGTGAGCCGCCCCGAGGCTTCGGCAAATGGGGCGGCATAGACATTTTCTAAATAAATAAATACCACCCTGCCTCTTCGCACCAAAGTAGCTCTTATGTATATAAACACCAGACTACACAAGAAACAGAAGATACTTGGTTGCATATACAGTAGGACCCCTACAATCGCAGGAGATGGGTTCCATGCCCCCCAAGCAGATGCCCAAAACTGTAGATAGTAACAACCACTACCTAGTGTATAGCTGGCCCTCAAATCTGTGGTGCTGAGGGGTGCGGGACCCCATGAAAGTGGACAAATCACTCTAGCCCCCCCTTCCCCCTGCATCTCCCTCTGTGGATGTCCATTAGTTGGATGGGTGGAGGGACTGCGCTGTTCCGGGCCAGTCACAGCTGACCAGGTGCACAGTGGCTGGGGAAGGGCTGCATTCCCCGCAAGGCTGTCTGTGGAGAGACACAGTACTAATCAGGGTCGCTCCCTGTGATTTCCCATTGAGTTTTTCTGGACCACAGTCAACCGTGGTTAAGTGAAACCACAGTAACTGAAACAGCGGACACAATGGTTTTACTGTACCAATTTCCCTTTTCTCTGTGCAACCATTCAGAACACCTGGATTGGATTTGGGCTGCAGCGTTGTGGGGAAAGGGTTAATCCTTTCCTGTGGAATAACCTTCCTGCTCTAACTATGCATATAAGAACTGAAAGCTGTTATTGGCTTTCGTGGGGGCACGTGGGCAAATAACTTGGAGGTGGACCCATTTAGATGGGGGAGATGGCATCCCTTTGCTGGTGCTGAGGCCTGCAAACTGCACCACCAATGCAATTCAGTCCAAATCTTTTTCTGGTTTTAAAGAAGAAATTGTTGTGATGTCTGAACACAGATTCCCTGTATCTCAAATAGTTTTGCAATCTCTCCCACAATGCACCATGAAAAGCTTATAATCAAACTTTTACTATAAACTATAAAGTTTTCTTCAAACTAGTAAGCCTTCAGAAGGAAAATACTGTAGTAAACAGCTTGGGGATTAAAATGTACAGTTATTTCAGATTTCTTGAAATGTTTGAAATAGACCAAACCACATCAGGGGCACAATCTGCTAATGCTTCACTCATCTGGATGTTGAATGGCACAGGAAGCAAAATCACTAATGAAGAAGTGAGGATTCAGTACAATGTGTCATGTGATGAGTCTTGGTTGCCTGATCCACTTGAATCTGATAGCTCTGCCTGGGTCCAAAGAGACATTAACATGCAAACTCTAATAACATATTGAGGAAGAATATTTGCCAACATTTCCAGACAGCTTATGACACTTTTGTCCCATACAGTAAAAATTTGCTCTCATTTACCCTGTGCTTCCTTCAGGGTCCCTCAAATGTATTTTCCCCACATGCTTTCATCCAAAGTTCACTTCAGATCCATTTTACATTTTTCTCACAACTAATACACATATCCATGATTTTTTTTGAACCTTGTTTTTGTAGTTCATCATTTCTAAGAGCTCATTTCATAATTTAGGATTGTCCCTACTTTGTAAAGATGAGTGCTTTGAGCAGCAAGCCCCCTGGGACAGCTCAACTCATGGATGGAAATAATCTCTGTTTGCTGGAGCCCCCTTTATTAATCTAAACAGTTATTCTTGTAAGCCACTACTTGCATTTTGTTATTTTGCATTCCAAATCATACTGTTTTTCTTTCTCCCACTTTCTTTCTTAGCCACATATAGTTAAGTGTTGTTGTCAACTACATTTGAAATATATTCTACAATATACACATTTAGGTAATAATGGTAGTAGCAAATGATAGCTATCTCAAGTGCTTACAGATACAAGTTTAGGCACATTTAGACAGGGAGAAAGGGATGGCTAGGTCTCACTGGTAGTTGCAGGACATTTTTCTGTCTCAGAATGCATAGGAGTGCGCCCTGAAAAGCGTAACATACATTATGATAAGCCTATTTCTTACAGTGGTGGTAAACCGGCAGTCTGCCTGCAACAGAAAATAATCATGTTGGGGAGAAAGGCAAGTTAGAATTTCCTTTGTGCAGGAGACACAAGCTGCCCGCATGTGTGAATCGCAGCAATGGACAAACCCAGCCACTGACTCCAAATGTTAGATGTGGGAATGAGCAGGGGAAACCCAACACCACCAGACCTCAGGGACAGTGTGGGCTCTTTCTATATATGATGCCTCTTCATGTGATTCACACATAAAAGGGACATTTGCTGTATGGAGAACAAGTTAATAAGTCAAATATGCTGACCGATACCTGCAATCTGGGGAGGCGAAGAGGAGTGTCTGGCATCCAAACATATTTATAGCACTGAAAAGTCTGGCATCCAAACATATTATGCCAGAAAAGTCTGGCATCCAAACATATTTATAGCACTGACAATGAATGGAAAACGTTTGAGGTCATGGAGGTCATGGAAGCTATCAGGAATCTCCATCACCCATACACAGGTTTACCACTTAGAACAAAGTAAGCCTTACTTCAGGAGTGCAGAAACTCTGGCCCATGGGGCTAATGTGGCCCATGGAAACTTCTGAATATTTCCAGGAGCAAAGGTTTGGGATTTCAGATCAGAGTGAACAGGTAATGGGGTGGGGAACTCAGCCACTTGCAGAAAGAGTGACAGCTCTGCTAGTGGTGGCCAAGTCAGTCTGCATGATGCCCCAATGACAACCCTGGGGAGAGGCCGCCAGATGTTGACAGTGGATGTGGTCACAACCAGCATCATCCAGCCCATGGAGACCTTGTGGGAGACCTTGTATCGTCCCACCTTAAAAGCATTCTATGCTCCCGTGATTAAGTAGACTTCCCCAAATGGGTGCTCTTCCGTTGTGTAGCACAAGGATGGAAGCCCTGATCCTGCATTCTAGATATATAGAGAGCTACATGCTGCAGTTGCGCAACATAGAGAGGAAGGCACTGGGTACCCTCTCAGAGGCATTATTTCATATTTCATATTTCTATTTTTATTTTAAGAAAGGAATTAATCAGAGATGGAAGGGGTTCTACTATACACCTGGTCAAAAGACAAGAGGCCAGGTTACAAAACCAAGACCAGCAATAACAAAAATAAATTTGTTTTCCTTCTGTTTACACCACTGTTTCTACAAAAAGTAATATTTCATGTTAAGGGGGAAAGGGGGCTTGTTTTCTCTCATCCCCTAACTCATATTTATTTAAAGTAAGCAACACAAATCTCTTCAGACAGCTCCTCAGCACAGCCATTTATCCACTCCAATACAATCATTAGATTTGCTCTTTTAATTTAACAAACATCATTAACCTTACGATTTGTATAGTGTAATTGGATTTGCATGACATTGTATTTATTGGCCGCCATTGCAGTCTTCTGTGATTAATCATGCTCAGCACGGAAATAGTTTCCTCTCTGCAGAATAACTATGAATGGCTACATCTTAAAATGTTTTTATTGTGCTGTATACATGGATAAAGAGAAAAAGTTGAAATGGAATAATGAGGTTTTGGATTAAAGGATTTAGTGTCACGAGAAAGAGATTAGCTGGGATATATTTGCATATGGTGGGTGATATTTTCAAAAAGGATACATATTCGGTGTTAGATTTATTTATTTATTTATTTATTTATTTATTTATTTATTTATTTATTTATTTAAAACATTTCTATGCTGCCCCACTCGCAAAAAGCCTCGGGGCGGCTTACAAATGATGTAAATATGTGAGATGAATCAGTTGTCCCAAATCATTTTTGTTTTGTTTTTATGCAACCAAGAAGGCTTTCTATGTAAAATAAAACAAGGACAGCTAAATGATTTGGAAAGTAATTTGCTGGCAATAATTCCTACATGAGATTGTAGAATAGAAGCAGTTCCTGGGTTATGAACAAGTTCCTTAAAGTTGGCCCTCCACATTTGCAGGGGACAGGGGTGCAGGACCCTGTGAAAGTGGAAGAACTCTACTCTCCCCCCCCCCCCCAACACCACCCAGTCTCACCAGCGGCTCCTCTTTGCGGCAAGGAAATGCTGAAGTGATTTCCCTCTCCAGATGGGCTGCTTTGGAGGCTTCCCTCTCTCTCGCTTCACTTCCTTTCTCTCTATAGGAATGACAATTTTCCCCAGTATTTTTTTAAATAATTTGCTTTATGGGTTATTCATAACTCAGAACTGGGGGGTTGCCTGTACATCTACACAATAGTGATGGGAAAAAATCACTATTATAGTAAAGGTCCTTTACTATAATAGGAGATACTTTTGAATAAACATGCAATACAACGTTGTCTGTTGGAAAAGGCCTTGTGCTGCAACAGGAAAAACAGTGCAATATTAAATGACATGTGGAATTGTTTTAATTCCACCTGCAGAAAAACAATTTCTTAAAAGTACTAAGAAAATGAAATGCGTGGGCACCACTTCCCTTTCAACAGCATTGTGATCTACTTGGAACTGCATTCTTATTGTTCTGAACCTCCTAGAGACCTTTGGCCACTGAGTGGTAAAACAACAGAATGAATTAATGAAATTTAAACAAATATCTATAAGCTTCAAAAGCCTTTTAGTGCTTTTCTTATTGTCTTGTTATCTATCTGTCTACCTATCTGGATGGGTCTAATAGTTTTGGTCAGTCCCAAGGATGCCTACCATGTTCCCTTCCATGGGTGCATTTGGAATTTCAGGAAGTACTCCAGAGTTTTTATGCCCAGATTGTTCCTCTCTGCCAGCTCTCCCAGGATTGCTTCCCCATGATACATACAAGCACCATCCTTCTCTGTATATGTCCTTCCTTATCTCTCTGCTTATTCCATGGCATCTGAGTGAAAACCAGATTCAGTAGAATTAAAGTGGATCCTCCTGAATCTGCATGCTTTTTCACCGACGGTTGTACCACTAAACCACATATAAATCACATATATGGTGATTACTTCACCAGCATGGTTCAAAACACAGTTTCAAGGGGCAGATTTTCAAGATGTTTAAATACGATGCCAGCAAAATGGTCCACATTTATCACTGACAAACACTGTGATGGTGTTCCTTGTAAAAATCTTAAGGATCTGTGCTTTTAATTTGTATTTTTTGTGTTATAGCAGTCCTGGAAAGGAGAAAATCTGTGATTTTTATGGTTCAGTCTATGGGTGCAGAGGCTTCTGTGATTTAATGGTTCTTTTAGGTTGCCAGATTCTGTGTTAAAACTCTGCAAAGTCAACTCAATCCATGTTCCTGGATCTGGCTTGTGTGCGTGTGCTTCCCTTTCTGTCTTCTTTTATCCTCTGCCCAACATTCCCCCTCTCAGTGCCCCCTTAATCTCTCCTGATCCCTGTGCTTCCCTGCTTTTCCCCCACCCAGTGCCACTCCAGTTCCCTCAGCACTGCTCCACATTCCATCCTTTCCCCTAATCTCTTTACCTGCCTCACCCCAGTCACTTTCTTTTCATCAATCATGTGGCATTATGCTGCAGTATACTCACCAGAATTCCAACCTAGCAGTTCATTGATAATTCGTGTATTAGTAACAGATTTATCCCATCCTTTGGGAGCTCCCACATGAGTCACCCTTTGCATGCGATCCTTGTGACAATTCTATGAAATAGATTAGGCTGGGAGATAGAGACTGGAACACGTCACCTCAAGACAAGCCCACATCTGTTTCAGTTTTATTCGCCGAGTTTCCATTGTGAAAGCCCAAGGATGCAGGACAGATGCTTGGCCAAGTCAACCACCTCTGTGCCTGACCCTTACTTTTCAATGCTTATTACATCGAATAGTAAGAGGAATCTGAGTCCAGGAGGTTATAAATTCCTTCCTGAAAGAAGGAAAGGTACTGGCCTCTTTAAGAGTGCAGGTAATTAGGCCAATGCTGAAAAATACTAACCTAAACCCTGAAGATGTTAATAACTGTAAGCCAGTATCCCCTTCCCAGGCACAATGCTTGACTGGATGGTTGCTTGGAAATTCCAGGCAATTTTGAAAGAAACTGATTATCTACATGACTTTCAATCTGTCTTCAGATCTGATTTGGGAATGAAAACTGTCTTGGTCATGCCATATAGATCTTTGTCAAGGGAGGGACAGGGGAATGTGATCCAGCTGACTCTCTTGGACCTCCCAGTGGTTTGCATGACATCACTGAATATGACATTCTTCTTGACGGGCTGTCTTGGTTGGGAGTTGGTGCACTCTGTTGTTTCACCACCACTTGGATGGCTGAATTCAGAAGCCGGTACTGGTAAATTGCTTTGTGCCTTGGCAGCAATGCTATGGAGTTCAGGAGGGCTCTACTCTACCCACTATGCTGTTCAACATCTACATGAAACCTTGGGTGAAGGTTTAACAGAGATGCAAGATGTCATCAATTTGTGCATGACACCAAGCTCAACTATGCTTTGCATTGAATATAGATGAGGCAGTGGCTGCTCTGAGTCAGTGCCTGGGCATGGTAATGGACTGGATAAGGGCCAATAAATTGAGATTCAGTCCATACAAGACAAAGATACTGTTGGTGGGTGGTTTGTTTGACCTGCTAAGTGATGTTCAATCTGTTTTAGAGGGGACTGCAGTCAGTGGAGACACAGATGGCCTCAGTGGCATGAAGGACCTTTTATCAGCTTATGCTAATTAGGACAGTGATAGGTTACATAGTTGCAGTTATCTGTGCTCCGGTAATCTCTCACCTGCATTATTGCAAAGTGGGTCCAAAACAGGGAAGCAAGACTGGCCAGTGCGATCATATTATGGCGTACTTTTCCAACTACATTGGTTCACAGTCCATGTCTGGGCCTTATTCATCATTCTGGTGTGAACATTAAAAGCTGTAAATGGCTTGGGGCCAGGTAACTTGAAGGGTCATCTCCTCCCATATATACCTGCCCAGACCCTACTATCATCCTCAGGGTCTTTTTCTAGGATTCCCCACCAAAAACTGTTGCTAAATGTTGTGGGTGGTTGCTAAGAAGTGGCCCTTCTCTGTTGTGCCACTCCAGTTGTAGAATCAGCTTCCTAAGAGGCTTGTCTGGTGCCAACATTGTGTTTTTCCCTGCACCAGACAAGCCTCTTATTTTCTCAGGCATCTTGTTCTTTCAGTTTCAGTTGCAAATTTCTTACTGTGTTTGGACTCTGCGCTGCTGCTATACCTTTTTTCTTTTAGTTTTTAAAAGCTTTAAAAGTTTCCATGTTAGATTGTATTTTGTGGCTTTGTTGTGAAGCACCCACAGAGCCATTGGGCAGTACAGAAAGGTAATACACACACACACACAGACACACACACACACAGGCCTTTATAGCTGAGTAAGAACTGGAACAGGGGGTGTCCCAGGTTAAGTCCAGCACTTGACTCTCATAAAATAAGTGCAGGTTGAACAGTGCTACAAATTAACTCGGAACTTCTGTTTTTGGCCTGCTAACTTCTTAATATTCTTTACTATTTCACAGAGCAATCCCCAGGGCCCCTTCAGTTCTCCAGCTGTAACCGTGGAACTGGAGATCCATGTGTGGATCCCCTTTCCGCTTAGTCAGTCCAAATGCACCTGTTGCATCTCCAAGGTCAATAAACCCACCTCGAAGACGAGATGTGGGAGGGGACAGAGAGAAGGGAGACCAGAGTCACAAAACGATAGCATACTCTGGTGATGCCCCTGCCTCCTCTCTTCTCTTCCTGTTCAACACATTGCAGCTAGATGTGTGGTGCAGAATATGGTCACAGGGACACATACCACCTCCATGAGCATCCTGCCCTGTGTAGGTTGTCTATAATCCACCAAGTTCAGAGCTTTCTGGGCATCACCGATGGACACAGCCTTAAAGATACTGACAATTAGGTCACACAGTTGCAGCCTAATAAGTAGCATTATTAGGATTGCCAAAGATCAGTTCCTAATGCATACAGAATTTTAAAGTAAACACAGACGTTATTAGTCTGCTTAAGGCTCTTGTACTACTTGGCCACTGGTAACAATGGGTGTCAAGGCAAGATAAAGACTGAGGCAATTTATATTTCATTAAGTGGCACTGCAATCCATTTTATCCATCATTGCCAGGCCAGAGTCTAGGAGACACGGTACTGTTGCAATAATTAACACTGGAAGTTATGGGCTCCCCAGTGCCAAAGAAAAATGTAAGTGGATGTTATCTCTCCAAATTATTCTAAGCAGAATTAGAGAACTCCTCTTTGACTCAAAGGTGCTGTTAGGAAGAACATATACACAAATGCTAAAATGAATCTCAACATTTAGGCTGAAGAAGAAGTCTCATATTGTCAGTACCCATAAGTACACTTGACTTGTCTGCTATCCCCAAATTGACTACCAATTTAGGAAAGGAACAACCTGAACTTTGCAGCAAATTAAACAGGTACATTATCTGTGGAGCAGCAAATTGCCTTCATGTCCAGCTTGTGCGGAAGGAAACTAATGCCATTTGATAAGTGAAATCTTCTAAGAAAAACTGAATGCTCCTTACTCATTTATTACACTTTTAACCCTACAGGAGCTCAGGAACAGCACAAGAAAAGGTTCTCCCACCAAATTTATTCTCTCAGCTGGGCAGAACCCTACTAACTAGCTCATGGTTCAGAGGAAACATCCAAGCTCTATGTTAGAATGCACCCCTTCTCCTTGCATGCTTATATTCTCAACTCATGTTAGTCATCAAACTACAGTTAGGCAAGTATGGTTCATTCAGAACTGGTGATGTGGGGTGGGCAGAACATTATGAGGGGAGAAGGACTGAAAGTACATAGGGATTCAGGTGTGTTAATATGGTAGTAAACTGTGGTTTGGTGTTATATCTGGACGAACTCAGTGACTTTTCAAGCTTGAAATTTTAAAAAATATTTCATTTTTTTAAAAATCCAAGAGCATTTTAGCTATTGTTTGTAAATCTGTGACAAAATGCTTTGGATACTTTCATATGATCTGTAGAATGATTCTGAAGACTGGACAAGCAGGAAATTGAACTCATTTTAATGTATCATTAATGTATCATCAACTGCTACATTAAAATAAAAACTAAAAAAATAACCTAAGGTGATCAAGATGACCCTTAACACTAAGAATGCCAAGGGCTCTCCATTACACCACAATGAATTATATGCAATCTAAGGGATATTACAGCAAATCTGGAGGTTTATGTTAAATCAAAGCAATAACGGTCAATATTTCTTAACACTTAGATTTGTGTTCAACATGCTTTCTTGTAAAGTGTTCGTACTAAGCAGGTGAACTTAGAGAACACAGTATTCATTATAACTGTGCAATACAGATACAGCGTGCTTTGCACAGAAACACAGTTGAATGGTTTGGGCCGTCTCCAAGGCTAATTTATTGCATGTCTAAATATAAAATAGGTTCCTTTGACAGAGGACTGTGTAATGTCTACAAGACAAAAACCAGCACACACTGTTAGCTAGACAGACAGGGGGATGGACAGAAACAACTATTCAGTGCTTTACTGGCTGGCTGCCATTCTGCAAATGGTACAATTATGAAATATTTGAGAACATGACTTTTTATAAGATTAAATGTGCAGTTGTGTTGTGATAAACACACAGACTTGACAATAACTCACCTTGGATACCAGGGCCATGCCTATGAGATGTTAAATGGCACCTCTTTTGCATGCATGAAAAAGGTCTGCTCTTACACACTTATACACACTTAATAGGTCAGATCTTGTCCCCCTAAACCACCCTGTGGTAATATACCCCCAAGATCCTTTTTAACCCAAGAAAAAAAAATTCTTGGCTCATGAGTCAGTTTACATGGCTTCCTCCTATTCTTGAAGATACAGAATATGTTAACAAAATGAAGCAGTCCAAAGCATCCTGCCTGTAAACAGTTATGTAGCAAGTATTCTGCATGGGGATGCCAGCCCCAGACTGGTGCCTTTTAGTGCAGTCTGGATTCCCTAGAGCAAACTGGTGCCTTCTTCTGAGATCATTAGCAGACATTCTCCCAGTGGTTCACATGGACCTTTGGCCTGACTGGAGTCCACCTGGAGAAGAGCCTTCAGCGTGGCAGCATAGCCTCCCTGCCTCTGGAGACCATGCAGACTCTGACAATGTGTTATTTTCAGTGTCTTCATTGCAGGAAGCCTTCCGTGCCAACCAGCCATGGTTTAAACATTTTTGTTTTGCTTTGCTTTTAATGCTTTGTTTTTATCCTTGTATGTGTTTTTATTGTCCACTGTTCCATGATCTGTCTAGATAAGGAACATCATTATATCCCAATCACTTGCTATGCTTGCTGGGTCTGATGGGAATTGTAGACCAAAACATCTGGAGAGCACCTTGTTAGAGAAGGCTGTGGACAGACCAGAGCTAACTGAAGAACAGGCTAGAAAAAGACCAAAACTTCACTACCACTTAAACACAGAACAATACTAGTAACTAACTTGTGTCATGTGACTTTAGCTAGAGCAATGGTAAGCCTGTCGCTCTCAAGAAGCAAGACATGGTAATTAAATGTAAGCCTAGCCTACTTGTAATGATATTTAATTGCAACTATTTTTTAATTTTGTATTTTATCATTTAAAATCAATTTTTGAAAAAGGAAGTCTCATAAAAAACTGTAATTTTCAACCCAAACTGCTCCATTACAAGAACACCCTACACATCCCAGGGATGTCTGTTAAAATCTCAGTCGCTTTCTTTCCTTTTTACGATGGGCTTTTTTCCTGAGATATGAAAAATGCTCTTTTCACATGTGGGATTGAAAGATGGAACAGAAATGAATGCTATGCATTTTAAGCATTGTTGAAATGTCTTGAATTTCACTCTGGCAGGTGTCTAAAGGGGTTTCAGTGAGAACAATGCTAAAAGAGTAAGCTCCCAAGTAATCTTCTGGGGATATTTTCAAAGCAGGGTTCAACTTTACTCTTTGGGAGGGATATACAGGTGTTTAAACAAACAACCCATCTAAAACTGGCATTGTAATGTTGCTGGTGATTGTGAAAACCTTCTCAAAGGTCAATCAGGAGAAAGGACTTCAGCTTTGTCTAAATATTTTGATCCACATTCTCTGCGCCATCCCAGGCTGATGACAGGAAGAGTCCATGTTTTGCTTAACTTCAAATTACTCCCACAAAAATAGGGGAGAAGGAATAAGAAAAATACAAAAGCAGGCAGGGGGGAAGTGGTGGCCTTAATTTGTAAGATTAACAGCACTTTGGGGATAACCAGTACAGTTTAATCCCTCTTTCTTACTACTCATTCTCCTTTGCAGAATGATACCCCCCCCCCCAAAAAAGGTGGTTTTCTGCTTCTGCAACATTCATCACAGTCAGCTACTCTTTTTTACGATGAAAGTAAACCTTGAATTTTTATGGCGAACACATCCAGATGAACAGGCTGATTCTCTACAGAGCCTTTTCAGATTTGTTAAAGGTCCAAGGAACCCACTCTCAAGTAGGAATAACAGTATCAAAAAAGATGTGACTCTAGAACAAATGGAAAATTTTTCCACAATACTATTTATTTATTTACTCATTGCTAAACTGTACAATAATTGCATTTTCCTGAGTAGTATATAATATATAACAAACATACAGAGAGAAAGAGAAAGAGAGACGGCCAGCTAAAGCTGGCATCAAAGAATAAAACCAATCCAACATCATAAAATAAGATTAAAACTACTAGTAAAATAGAAAGCTAAAAGCAATTCATAAAATGCCTGGCAGAATCAAAAGGTCTCCACCTGGTGCTGAAAATATCGTAATGTAGGTGCTATCATAGATGAGCCTCTTGGAAAGAACATTCTATAAACAGAGGGCTGGCACTGAAAAGACCCTCTGGTTTTCTAGCTACCCACTCTACCTCATTAGCAGAAACATCTTCAGGAAGGCCTTAGATGACTACTATACAGATTTTTAAAAAAAAATCTTGTAATTTATGGAATAAAATGATCACATTCATTTTATTTTGTAGGGGTTTATAATAGTACATTTAGATCCTGCTTTCTTCTATCATGGAACACAAGGCAGAAAATTCAACTGTATAATTTTAAAAAATCTGCACATATCTGCTTCTTTCATAGCATTTTATCCCATTCCCATGATCTAGGCTTCCAAAGAATTCCAAGTTCTCATTTATTTTAAAGAAACTGCCTAGCATTTAGAAGTAGGGAAGGATGCAGTAATTCAACCTATGTGGGACACAAGGGTCAAGGGTTAGGAATAATACCCACAGGTGATATTTCAACTATGGGATTGGGTATTTGACTCACATGATCTGCTCCATTAATAAATTATCTCTTTGTTTTGTCTATTCATGCTTTCCTGCACTGAGGAAAACATCAGAGTCATAGGATGAAGCATTGCCTGAAAAGACCTTAGAACACAGCACAGAATTTTTGCCAATTGGCAAATGCGAGTTTGGTAATGTCTGAAATTTAGTTAGGAAAGATTTTCAGGCTTTCCTCAATAGCTATGAACTCATAATAGCTTGAAATGCACTCTTTTACAAATACAGAATCTGAAATTCTTAAAATGCCAAATTGTAGGCTACTAACCAGTTTTCTCCATACTTGTGGGCATCTTCAACCCTTGTTCTAGGTATACAACTTCCTTTTTTTACTGTACACTAAGTACAGAGTGCCCAATCCATATTGGTACCTCAGCTGGGAAGAGAAGGGAGCCTTCAGACCTCTCCTGCCATCACACCATGGTCCCAATCTAGATAAACACATCAGAAGGACTGTTTGGCAAGGCAAACTGCAAGAACAAGCAGCCCCATCCAAGTTTGGATCACAGCAAGAAGAAAAGGTTTAAAGACCCCCTTGCCACTGCCTCCCCTTTGCAGGGGCTCATAAAAAAATAAGAGAGAATCTTTAAAGTAATCTGTGCTTTGCCCCCCCCCCCCCACACACACACATGCAAAGTATGAACAACCTCAAATAAAATGTAGGTGGGTGATATAGCAATAGTCCTATTGCCAGAGGATATCCGATGGAATAATTAAGGTAAGTACACCCTCCAATTACTTTAAGTTTATGAAGTCTCACACTGGCAGCAATGAATTTGAATCCACAGAGAGTTTTGTAAAAATCTTTAAGGCTGACATGCCAGAAGTAAAAGGCAAATCTTGTCATTTTCACTAATAGCCTTGTAAAGACAAACCGCTGTACCAACTGTACCACATCTTCAATTAGCTCTTTAAAGCCCTTTTAGTATCGAACATGAGACTTAAAAGCTCAACCACAGAACCAAAGTACACAGGCCTCCAAGCTCATGGCTAAGATGTACACTTTCCCTAGAAACAGATGTGTAGCGTACAAAGGAGAGGACAACTAGTCTATGAGCTTTGAAGTGGTAATTTGCTTGCCACAACTATTTGTCTGATATCCACAAACATACCTCACAGAAAAATGAACGTGCTCTTCCAGGGGGATCCACAAACCAAATACCAAAGGGGATGGGGTGGAACAAAGCACGTGCCCACAATGCTGAAACCCATCGATTCAATCATTCATTAATGGCATAATGTTGGACTTAGTAATATCTGATCGGGCAGAAGTGCATTCTGCTAAGAAAGGCTTTTAAAATTTTGCTTGGATGGAAAGATTTGCATTGAAATCATGCTACACATGAGATGCTTACAGTGACACATAATACACTGTTCCCGCTAAAATTGTGTATAAAACAGTTTGAAACCATAAATTGTCTGGATTCAGGGCAACCTGCTTTGCTGTGAAAATCCTGCATGGCCCTAATTTTGGAACGGTGTTTGTGGAACAATGCAATACTTACAATATGGACAAGCCCCTAGAGGATGGAGACAGGCCTGATTAAATGACTTGCTCTCTTCATAGACAAAGACAAAGAGTTGAAGGTGTTTATCTGTTCAGAAATGAATACTTAAAGATAAGGGCATGAGCTGAAGGGCACATCATGCAGCAACCTTGCTAAAGACAAGCAAGCCTTGGTCTGGGCAAGGCCTGGATGGGAAATTGCCCAGGGACCCTTCATTCCTGCGCAATCAACTGCCTTGATTCTAAATGTGGATTAGAATGCCAGCTCCATTGCCCTCAGCTCTCCAAAAAGATCCCATTGCGTTCCTTTCTTCTCCCTTGTCCAGGAACTGAACACTTCCCAGAATGCCACAATGCAAGCATCTCCTTATTTCCTTTAAGCCTCTCATATACATGTGTGTGCTTTTCCAGGAATACATTGTATCATTTCCTTCATTCCTATTCCTTCTTTCAGGGAAAACTGTGTTACCCCCACAAGTTGTTCTGGACTACAACTCCCATAGTCCCCAACCAGCCTAATCAATGATCCAAGAGAGTCATAGTTAAAAAAAAAAAAAAAGTGGCAAGGCCACTCATTTCTATTTTACTAGAACAAATCCAAAGTAAATAAATTTGAAATAATTCAGTCAGTACCTGTATCCTTCATTTTGCCCATCATGAGAAAGCACAATTCACTGGCGAAGACAATTATGCGAACGCAAGTGAAAGGCCGAAAAAGAGAAAGAGAAAAGCCAACTATCAGGTGGATGGGCTCCATAAGGGAAGCCACAGCCCTGAGTTTACAAGACAGTACAATCCGGAGGGCATTCAGTCATTGGTCTGCTGTAACTGGGACATGACTCAACAACATGTTGCAACGACAAAATTATTCTTCATAAAGTGCCATGTATATTGAAGAACTTATATAATAAATATATGATGATGGTCTTGATGATGGTCCATTTGCTGCCGGCCTTCCCTCCCTCCAATGCACCAGCTGAGTGGCTGTCTGCTTGCCCATCTGGAGTGCCTGAGGCAGAGGTGGGGTCAAGAAACACCAACACCAGCCGCTTGAGTGGTGTCTGCATCAACAGACTCACAACTAAGCCGGCAGCCTTGGGCAGCAACCAAAGGGTAGTACCAAAGGGCACCACCCCTTTGGTGCCCGTTCAGTGCTGTTTGGGTATCTGGCTTTTTTGTGGAGGGATCCTTTTTACTGTTTTATCATTATATCTTATTGTCTATATGCTATGTATATACTGTTGTTTTATATGCTATTATTGTTATATGCATATACATCAAAATATGCTATGTTCTGGTTAACCAGACATTAATATTTTTATTAAATTGTATACCACCCAGAGAGCTCAATGGGCTATGGGGCAGTATAAAAATGTAAATAACAACAGTGGTCAAACAAAAAGGTGATATTGCCACTTGATCAAGATAGGCTAAAGCTATTGCCAAGTGTATCCTGGTTAGGATCAAAACACACATCACTTTAAACTTGTGCCTATCAAGCTGTCAAGTCCAACCCACTGTGCAATGCACGTTAAAGCACCCTAAGCAGATGGCTATCCAGCTGCATTCTGAATGCCACGATGTGGGACAGCCCACAATCTTCCTAGGTTTTCTCTTTGACTGGGTGGTTGGTAGCAGATTCCAACCACCGTGTTCCTTTAATTCTTTGTTCCATATATTTTAATACAGATGCTCTCACCTGGGCTCCTAACCTCATCCTCCTGTACTTCTGTACAGAGGGGGCAGGGATGATACACGCAATCTAGCCTCAGGCCAAATAAAGTTCCTCGCTCCAGCTACAGGGATGCCCTCTCCCTGTCCAGACTCTGTGTCTGCCTAAGCCCCTGTCCTGAGAGTTTGTGTACTGTGCTGGACACAGATCAGATTAAGAATTCTGCTGGCATATGGTCCATCTCAATGCCCCTCAGTCCTGTGGGCTGAATGGATGGCAAATGCCTCAAACCTGCTACTGAGGATCCCCAGTATGATTGCTCTGGGGGACCTCGAAGTGTAAGCCCTGGCTACTGGATCTGGGGCAGCTCAGGACTTCATGGCCACCAAGACACTACGGAGTTGTCCCAAAATGTGGCAGAAAATGTACAGATTTAATCTCAGTCAAGTAGAAGGCCAGTGGCCTGAAGGTGGGGAATTTAACATTGTTTTCCTTATTCTTTCCAAATAATTTCTTGCTCAGATTTGGACTTTTGACTTGAAATAGTTCTTCAACTTTGCTAGGCTGACTAACCCATTAACACAGTCCTTTTCCAGATTCTGAAGGATTCCAGAGGTTTCTGAGGAGGATTCCTGTGATGATGGCTAGTTACCATATTGAAACACTGGTCGCTCTGTGAAAGATAAAGGGGCTCCAGTCAGTTGACACTATCAGATTGAAGCATCTGCTTCCTTTTTGCCGACCCCACGTAGCTCCTTAAAATACATCCAAGTGAGGGCAATGAGGCAAGTGGCACAATGACTAGAGCACACCGGTGGAAGGAAAACCAATGTAAAATCTGATCAAACACTGGTTAATATCCATTAACAAACCTCATCCGAGACAATGAAGACAGCAGACTTTTCTGTCTCTTTTACGTCTACAGTGTCATTAAGCAGAAATTTTCCACATGATACAATGTTTATTGCTATCTGGCCCTGAAAATTTTTGTGGCACTCTCAACAACACACTGTAACATGTTTGTGAGATACTTTTAGGGATGTATGAGAAATATGAGAAATTTATTCCTATTCATATTTTTTATCAGGTTTGTAACCAGGAATAGGCTAAGGGAGTTTGTTCTGTCCTCCTGCCAACATGTTTTCATAGACAAATAATTGTTAAACGTTTACAATTTTGTCTTTAGAAGTCCTACAAACCCCCTTTTTAGTGCTGCCTCCCCATAAAATTTAAGGCAACTACAGGCCTGAGTTTACACAGTTAACAGATTTAGAAGTACATTTGGATTTGGAAATGATCTGGAGTTGAAATCTGCTCATTTCTAAGCTTGCAATATGAGTCATGAATCAAAACCATGTATTCAACCTAGTTTGAAAAACCATGCCTGATAAAGTGTGTACTTTTGAAAATATATGCAAATAAGCTTTAATCAATGAAAGAAGAATGTGTATATTGCAAAATAATGTACACTTAGAAGATATGCATTAAAACATCCATGGATTTTCATAGAAAAGGATGAAAACAGAGCTTGCCACAAGATACGGACTCAAGTTATACAACAAATGTAGAAATGGAATTTAGAGAGCTTCAGTGAGCTCAAGTTTTGTGGATTTACACATCACTAGACCCTTTGAAGATAAGGTCACTTGTATCCATCATGACTTAGACTCTAGTATTAGTGCAACTTAAGTAGTCAAGGTATCCAGAACAGCATCAGTCCGACTGTGTTGGGTGAGTTAAGGACTGAGAATGCAAGCAAGATTTTTGGTTATGACCAGCTGACCACTCTATGTTTAATTCTCCTAAGCCGTTATACCTTAAATAGCGAAAGATTTCCAGCAGGAAGTTCTAAATTCCTCTTTGAGAGAGGAAGAAATACAAATGTTTTTACAGGCAATGACCAAGCCATTGCTGAAGAAACCTAACCTAGATGCAAAGGGTGAAAACAGCTACAGAGTGCCAACCTCCTCTTCTTGGGCAAGGTGTCTGTGAACACCTTGTAGCTGATGCTGATCAACCCCTGGCATTCTTGGATGAAGCTGATTATCTGTATTCTTGCCAATCTGGTTCCAGACCTGGTTTCAAAACAGAAACTTCCTTGGTCATTGTACTGGGCTGGAGAAGGCCAAGCAAAGTGTTGCCCTGTTGGTTCCCTCGGAATTTTCAATAGCTTTCAGTGCCACCAACCACAATAGGCTTCTGGCTAGTCTCTATGAGTGAGGGTGTTGGGTCACGGTACAGTGGCTTCATGGGTGCTCAGGATTATTGTTCTGTTGCATGGCAGTTGAGCCACTCTGTTTTATTCACCATGTGCTTCACTGACAACATGAAACCCCTAAGAGAGGTTATTCAGGGATGTGGGCTGAGGCGCAGCTAATGCTCAGATGAGACCTGGCTTCACTCCTCCTTTTCCTCTAATACAGTAAGGCAGTTGATGTCCTGACCCAGTGCTTAGACAGGACAAGAGATTCAATTCAGACTCAGTTCAGACAGAGACTGGATTAAGATTCAATTGCTGTGGGTGGATTTCCTGCCCTGTAAATGACATTCAGCCTGTTCTGGATGGACTTGCTCTGTCCCTAAATTCTAAAGGTCATAGTCTCACAGTGGTCTTGGATCCATCATTATGCAGGTGGCCCCAGTGACTCAAAGTGCCTCTTATCAGCTTAAACTAATATAAAAAGTACATCCTTACCTGGACAGAGACAGCCAGTTATTCATGCTCTGGCAATTTTCCATTTAGATTATTGCAATATGCTATATACAAGTCTGTCTTTGAAAGTGGTCTGGAAAATTTAGTTAGTCTAAAACAGGGCAGGTAAACTGCTAATTGGGACTGGAGGACATTATTATATTAGCAATACTGGCTACCAGTCCATTTCCAAGACCAAGCAGAAGTGTCTTGGAAAAAAGAAAAAAAAATGAAGCCCTAAATAGCCTGGACTCAGGTTACCTGAAGGAGGATCGCATCCCATATTTACAAGATTATGTACAAGAACAAGAATGCTCTGTATCACATCTTGATTCACGCTCTAAAAGAAAGGCTACAAAACACCTGTAAAAGCACAGCCAGGAATTACATTCGGCAAAGGATAACGAGTTGATAGAGATCTAACTGCAGTAGTAAAACCTTGGAACTAGACCTTTGTATATTACTGATTTTTTAATGCTCCACTGACAGTAAAACCCCACTGAGGATTGTCTCCAGGAGTTGAGATAATTAAAAACATTTCACAGCTTCAGCTTTCTAAACATTCCCCCCCCCAGTACATAGAATAACTGCCAGATATGTGAAAGGGTGATCACAGCATTAGCTTTTCTTCTTCTTCTTCTTCTAAAGATAAGTACTTGTGCATTCAGTTTAATTTACATTCTTTTCAAGTGACACATCAGCATTAGAGAAAACAACATGTTTATTAGACTTTTAGGATCACCATTAAAAATGAAAGATAAACTTTCCATATAATTTACCCAGAAACAAGCTTCCAATGATATGTATACACGAAAATATAAATCAGTTTAAAGTTATAAAACCCATATGAACTGATTATGTAAATATGCAAAAGTAATAAACTTGTCAAATTTTGCTGGGCAGTTTAAAATGCAGCAGTCTGAGATTATTAGATTGTAAATTTGCAGTCCTGGGGTTGCTGGTTTAATTTTTGTACAATGTCCTCATTATGTTTGGTACTTTATAAATTACTGTATTTGTTTTTATTGGACAGATTCTTCTTATTATTAATGGACGGATTTGTTTTAGTGCAAAAATAAAAAAAGCATATACATTCCCAGTTTAGAAACTGGCTTTGGAATATTACACCTGTTTCACAACAAAAAAGGGAGGGAGGGAGAGATGAAAAATGATGCCAAGTTTTTTCCAATTCTCCCTTGGGTAGCCCACAGAGGAGATAAAATTTCAAGCATCTGCAATGCTCACCACAAGTTGTGTTTCCTGAAATTAATAACTGGTGAATAAGAGCCAGGATTGCCATGGGATGAGTGTCATGGAAAACCTTGAGTCTTCAAGTCAATAACTCCAATTTTACTGACTTTGAAGGGAGCTACCAGTTTGACTTTCACAGTCTTCAACACACACATCCATGGCTATGTGTTAACAGCTGTTTCTGCCCTAATGGTCAAAACAGCCACTACTTTTTGCCATATGGTACCCAAGATCATTTTACACCGAAAAAGTATTTCTTTAAGGACATACCATAAAACTGCAGCATGTTCACCTGGTTCGAAGATTGTTTGAGGCTTCACAAAGGTAGGAAAGGCCCAAGTTCTCCTATAGCCTTTCTCCCTCCTCCCTTTGCATGCCACCAAGAAACTCATTTTCAGACTTACATTAAACCAGAATTCCTTCTTATGTTTGAACCAGAGAACTCTGGCATAATGCCAAAACATCCAAACCAGGTACAGATCATAGCTTATTATCCTGATTTACAAAATTTAAGTCAATTTCCTGAATTCTGATATAACAGGGGATACACCTTAAAATAAACTATCAACTAAGCTCTGAAGCAATGTACAAGGGACGAACAGAAGGGCTACCAAGGAATGCTTGGCTCCAGTACTAATTTTCATAAACCATGATTTTTTAAAACCTTCAGTGCTTTTTCATGTTCCCCTATCACCAGAAGCTCATCTCAATTTATCCACCACTGCCCACAAAATTAACATTTAGCTCATGGACTTATTTCTACTTTTTAGCCACACAACTATAACAAAAGTCCAAGGAAGAAACAGAGTTCATATATGATATGCCAGAATTATAACCAACCAGTGAGTCTGTGATTCACAGGTTCATCAGTGTGTCTTTTTATCACTCTCAAGTGTGCGACAAGGAATCAGACTTCGAATGCAAATGTTTCTCTTAGGCAAGACAAACACAGGGTGGACACATATTCAGGACTGTGCACGGGAGGTGTGGGAAGACGATATTGCAGTCTCCTCCTCCTCAAGACGGTTCGTCCAGCCTTCCTAACATCGTGCCTGGAAGGTCAAAGGCAAGCGGGGAATCCCCCCAAACTCCTTTCTTCTGAGGATGGAGTTCTGCCTCCTCCATTGAGTGCTGCATTTCTGCACCACTCGGTAGCTGAAGGTCTCTGGGCAATTCACAGCTGACATTTTACCAACTGCCAATGCAAATTCCATGGCTGTTGAAACCTCACTGGGCTGCTGTAGCCCCCTTAGGATTTATTTTTTAGCATTTTTAAAATCACTTCTGCCAACCTTGGGGTTCCATAAACTTTCTTTCTGTTTCTCAGTGGCTCCATTTTGGCTACAATCCTGCAGCAACTTTGCTTGCTAATGAGGAGTGATACTATAGTCAGAATACCAAGCCTATGGCATAATACAAGGCTTCCCAGAGTGGCACCTGCAAAAGGGTTCCCGAAGTAATGCCTGTGGTCACTCACAAACCCTTTTACATTTTATTATTTCCCTTTCAATATATGTGCATGGCTTTACATATGATCAATGAATAATAACAATTTTCTAGCAATTATACAAAAGTGTAAGCAAATTGGACCAAATATCCAAATAACTATCCATAGAAGGTAGCATCTTTATGCCACCTGGTCATTCGTTTAAAGTACTGTAAATTGCACTGTATTTTAGGAGATGAATGCCTTTTCAATACTGTAATATCAGTCTTCTATTTGCAAACTGGGTTCAGAGAATCCATTTATGCTGACCATTTGTAAATTTCCATGAATCAGGCAAATAATTTAAAGAAATGTGAACTTCTGTGAATAGTATAATCATTATTATACTAAGTATTGTTATTCTTAGATGTATATTGTATTTTGCCTTTTTTTCCTCTTGCATGGAACCAAGAGTCCTTTCCAGGGTCCTTCTTTTCTCCATTTATCTTCACCGTAACCCTGACAGATGGATTAGGTGGAGACAGAGTGGCCCAAAGTCACCAAGACGGATTCATAGCTACCACGTGGATCCCAAGTTCTAATCCAGCACTCTGAGTTCTTTGCCTTCCTAGCTCTCTGATCCAGTACAAAATTCATCTATGCAAGGACAACCTCCCCAAAAGAAGAAACTACTGGACAGTGTCAAAACATACATTTTAAAAAAGCCATTAGCTGGATTACATCACCAACAATTAACCAAAATGCACTGCTTTGTATTAAAGCGATACTGTAGTGTCGAACAGACATGAAGCCAACCGTTTTGCTGAGTGAGATGAAGCCTAAGATCCATAAACACAACAGACAGATGCCAAAGTGCTCAAGCTGTGGCTAGGCATTTTGCGGTGGAGGTCACAGCAGTTTTTCAAATTCTCAAATGTGCCTACAGGCCATAAAGGTTAAGGAACCCCAGCATAATCTCTGTCCAAATACCTCATGACATACTCAAATAATTCCAAAGAGGTTAGTGAAGTAAGCAGAAATGTCATGAAAGCAGCTCACATATTTTGGATGATGAATGCACCAAATACAGGATTCTACAGGATTACCAGGAAATGGCCTATGAATTTTGATGACCCATTAGTGAAAGAAAGAGGAAGTGAGAAAAAATGTTTGAATACGTGTGTGTGTACACATATGTGCGCAAATTAAAAGTGAGTCTCTTTCTAGTTCTAATTTGATTTTGTATTCTTTTATATCTGTAAAACTTTTACTCATATTTCCCATTTGGAATATCCTAATAAGACAACAAAATTCCATTCTTTGGGTAGAAAAACTGTCAATGTTTGTCTTCTAGCAGTCCACTGCAGGTTTCCTGCATAAATCTCTCCACACCCTTACAGATGTTCATATCTTAGTACAGATCTGTTTCCCTTGAGGGTCAGCCAAACCATTAAGAATCTATGTTTTAAGGTGGGAAGAGCTATCTAGCATCTGGTAATGGAATATGAACCACATATGCAACATCCACTCAAAGCTTCTTTAATTTTCTTCCCCAAAGCCACTCCTAAACTTCTGCAACAATACAGGAAAATTTTCTTCCTGATAGATCCCCAGAGAGTAAAAACTGAGCACCTGCACATCTACTTTCAGTTTTCTCACGGAATAGGATCTGTACCATCTTTACTTGGAAGAAGCTCTATAGCAGAGCACTTGCCACTGGGAAGAGGGCTGCACTCCAATCAGTTGGGGGTGAGGATGGAGAACAATTACTTTTGTATGGGTGCTACTCAAAGCCAGCCTACTACTGCTCACTTGGGTTGCCTGGAGTAAGGGTGGGCTGGCTTCAGACTTGTGGGATCTACTGCCTTTTCCATTTTACTAAAACCCAAAGAGCCAGAACAAAACAGTGGAAGAATTTGGAGTTGAGATATTTGTTCTGAGTGCCAAAACTGAGTGGGGCTCAAATCCATTTCTGGATACAGCAACCCTTCATCATTTGCGTGGTATAATTTGGGGCATGTGGGATAAATCAGCAGTTCTTTTTAGGGCATTGCATTGTTGATACTCTCCTGCAAATCTCCCAGAGAACTACAAGCAGATCCACCTACTGTGGGGTCTTGTTGTGGATCTGAACTAGGAACCCTCACATGTAAAACATGGATTACTCTACCAAGCTAAGGATATTTCTCCAAGTACACCTGTGACTAGTGCTGAAGCTGGAGCTGGACGGTGAGGTGGGCAGGGCAAATGTGGTGGAGTCCAGACACCGGTTTACCATCTCATCTGACACCTGTGAGCACTAAGCCTGTTAGACACGCTTCAACTTGCTAATTTCAGTGGGCGGAGGTGTGTCTCACTAACTCTGGGTTGGACTGTAGTCAACAAGTGATAAAGATATCTATAAATCACGGTGTGAGATAACAAGCAATGTTAGTCTAGTATGCCAAGCCAGATTCTGATTAACCAGCTATCTTTGTGTTACCTCACCTAAAATATATTATTCAAGTCCTCAGAAAAGTCCTGGATTCTGTTGGAGAACTGCCATAATTATAAAGATATCCTATCTTTATAAAGAAGTAATATATGAAATTAGTAACACTACATCTGTTTTAAGTGCACAATTTCCCTGTATTACACCTCCTGGAGAGTGTCAGTTTATATATTTAAAACTTGCCAAATACTTGCCCCCTGAGTAATTCATTTATTACTCTCTACCGTCACTTTCAACGTAAAAATTAGTACTATTTCAGCTTTTCTATGCAAGCAAAAATAATTATGCTGAGTCATATATATTGAAACCTTATTTGCATTCAAGTCAGCTACCTTTATACCATCAACTTAAAAATGAAAACAGATATCTTTAAATCCCTACCTTAGATTTTCCTTTCTTTTTAAAAATTAACGTATTACAAAAGCATTCTCAGTTCACTGCACCACCATTATGAGTAAACATCACAGATCCTAAAAATGCTCTTAAACAGATTTTGCCACTCCTACAAAATTTAGAATGCTATCACGTTATTTAAGGCAAATTGCAATGTGTTTCAGAGAACTGTCAACCCAATGCTAAAAGGGGGGAAAACAACAGCAACAAAATTACATTCCCAAGTGAAACATGCATCTCTTTCTGAAATGAGCTTTTAGTTCTGTTGCACTACCTTTAATACTATGCACAGGGTATTAACTTGCTGAACTTTCTACACAAAGCACTGGTGCTTTGCAACCTCCAAAGTTCTGATATTCTGTTCTATGCCTTTCTTTTCAAAAGAGAAACAGACAAGTTAGATGCTCAACACACTTGTCAGAAGTACATTGCACAGCATTTTATCTCCTTACCCTTGGTGTGCACAGAAAGCAGCATGAGCAAAGAAACATGAAGCTGCCAGTTTGGTTCATCTAGCCAGTTCATTGCAGTAGCGGCAGTTCTGATTTGCTTGTGGTTTAAATCTCCTGTTTCTTTCCCTTCCTTACTTCACCGAGAAGAGCCTTTTTTCACTCCCGCCTCTCAGATCCTCGGAGGAGTCCTGCCAGCAAAGCCTGGAGAGGAGAAGGTGAAAGACAAGCCTGTTACAAACTGGTTCTGTCACCACAGAGTCTTCAACTGATCACCCTCGTGGGGAGAACAACAAAAGGGCAGAAAGACTTCCAAGCTGGACTGGATTCCTAGACAGGAGCATGGACTGATTGCTGCCCACACAGGTATTTGTGTAAACTTAGAAGTTGCAGCCAGTCGGGGAGGGAGACTTCAGCTCCCCTCTTTTTTTCACACTCATGTGCACAAAAACAGCTTCAAGATGATCTAACTAGACACACAGAAACTACTTCTGACAAGTGCTATCACAAACACAAAGTGAGTCTTTCCTCATATCCCAAAGCACAGCTGTGACTGCTTTGATTTGTATTTTCTTACTATTCACTCTTTGTACTGAACTACTGAAATATGTGCAGCGTAAATATTAAGGAATTGCATCCTTCAAGGGTCTGGGTTTTTTTTTCTTTCTTTCTTTCTTTCAGAAAATGTTCCTTTGATTTTTCATTTTAGTTTCTTCCTAAGGTGTGTGTGAATACACACATATGTGGTGAAGAGGGCGGACCTCCACAAAAGTTTATGTTATTAGAAATTCATTTATCTTTGGCATGATTTTCCCCTCTGTAGCAGATTAACCAGCTCCATCTCTAGAAGCTGACAAGAAATGTGACATTTATAAATAAAACACATCTTAGCTCGCTCCGTGTAGCAACAGCTCTTACAATGGGGAAGAAAAAGTGACCCATCAATCAGTGGACTTTAAGTGGCATTAATAGGCAATACTTTATCAGTAATGTATTTAACTTTCTTTTCCTACAGTGCGGATGAGCTACCTAAGATTCCACTCAAAATAGGCTTACTCAAAAACAAGTTCATTTGAGTTCAATTTGAATTGAGTTCAATTTGAATTATTCATTTTTAAGTTTGGTCCATACTGAGCTTCAAGGTTACAGCCAGAGAAGGCCTGTTAGAATGCAATTACTTTACTTCATTCATAGAACTGTATGGAAGTTCCTGACAGCATCATCTATTTGTAACCTCTTGCTGCTTTCAAAACACAATTTCCATTTTTTAACAAAAGCATCTGTAAAAGGGGCAAAGATGCACAATATCTTTGCACTGGTAGCACAGGAACCATCCAACAGAAGCACTCCAAGAAAGCCTTGGCTATTGGACAGCCTAAAAATGAAAGACAGAAAGACAGACAGACAAGACAGACAGACATCTCATGTTCAGGTGACATCAAGGAACACACAACACTTGGATGCCCCTCTAAAAGAGGCACCTAGAAGCCTTCTCGTCATTCTTGGATCCCCCCCCCTGCAATGCATCCACTTCACCCCAAAAGGTACTCATACAAAGGGTTACTCCACCTCTGGTGCAGAAAGTGTCCTATGTCTTCTGGGTCCTTGATAATGACCCACGTGAACTGAGCTTCTCCGTACTTCCCTCATATCCTGTGTGCTAGAACACTGCTGAGCATTCCTGAGAATTGGACTTTTCAACGGTTCTTGGACTTTACAAAGGATTCAGAAGGCCTGGGAAATTATACTCCACACACATTTCTGCATTCACAATGCTGCAGCAGGGCCTAGTGAAGGCTGAAGCAGTAGGCAGATCTTTATATCACTACTATCTCCGTGTAGGGGGTTACTGTGGCATTTGGGGCAGCTGGAGATGAGACAGAGGCCAGAATCTGCGCTTGGCACTTAACTAGCTTGACAATTCTGAACCTCAGAATCTAAAATTTCAAGAACACCATACAAAAAGATATATAAAATTATGCTTGCTATGGAGAAAGAGATGTTTCTCTCCCCTCGGTTACAATCCTAGACACCAGGGTCATCCCATGATTCAAGACAGATAGAAGGAAGCATTTCTTCACATTACACACAATTATGGAATTCACCTCCGCAAGGCATAGTGACGGCCACCCATTCAGATGGCTTTAAATGGGGAATCACACAAATTCATGGAGGATATGGTTATCAGAGGCACTGGTCCTAATGGCTACCCCTAAAGGAGCACCTCCAGCATCAGAGGCAGTATGCTTATTTACACCGGTTGCTGGGGAACATGTGCAGCAGCGGGCTTTCCATAGATACCTAGCTGGCTGCTGTGGGACTGGATCCTGAATAAGATAAGCTTTTGGTATTACGCAGCAGCACTCTTCTTACGTTATTCGGTTGCTGTTGAACTGTGGCAAGCAAGGGCCATGTATTCTGAACAGAATAACTAAAACTTCCACAAATCCCTTGACTAAAAAAAGTGCTATGTCTACCAAAGCCTTGTATTACTTGGGGGCATGCTTACAATGCATGCATATACAATGCATGTGGTAGTATATCACATAGTCAGTAATTAAATATAACTGACAAAATGCATGAATACGCAAAACTGACGGTGTCCTTAACATTCAGAATTCCCTTAAGAACTTTAACTTGGGATGGTCCCGCAGATGTTGTTGGGCTAACAGCCTCTGCAAGACCACAAGGTGCCTACCCTTGGCCTATCTAGTCCAGCATTCCAGCTGTTAGCTAGCAGCCTGGGGAAAGACCACAAAAGGACATATGTACAATAGCACCGGTATACTGAGGAATGCCGCTTTTGAACAGCAGGGTAAAATAAAGAAAACAATGACTATTGGTCAATTAGTGGACTAGTAGCCCGCTTGCAGTAGATGAGTAATCACAACAGCTTTCTGCCCTACCAATTTGCCTTAAACCATAATATTTCATCCTTAATACTGAGATTCTGAAGTCATTTGAACAAGGATTTCAGAGTCGGCTTCAGATATCCATGCAACCCTATGCATGTTTACTCATAGTTAAGTCCCACTGTATCGAAAAGATCATACTCCTATAACTGATGTCTTACAGCACAGTTCTATCTATGCATATTCATTTGGAAACAATGGTGAGTAATAGCAGGTAAGCAGACATGAAATTGCAGCCTTAAACTAGTTATATTAAATCTGGAAAAAATGGAAATTTTGTCTGTTAATTGGTCTCCTGCACAATCACAATTTTTCATGTACTGAAAAAGTCTTGCTTGACTGCTGAATATTATTGTTCTAAATTGACTTATCAACATGACAGAAACCAAACATGGCCTAATAGATATTTCTCATTGAAAGCAGAGTACATCTATGAACAAAGCTTCAGAAAGAGAAATAGTCCAGGATCCAAAGAGCTGTGAAACCAGTTCTATGCATCTAGGTGGCTCTGGAATTGTACTTCCTTAACCCACATGGGAACCTGCTTTTGAAACAACATGAAATTTTAAAAGGAGCATTTCTGGTAGGAGTATGCAAAAAAAAAAGTCAATCTAACTGGGCACATGAAAATCTTTAGGTGTGCTTAAACTTACTGTAAATGTTTGATTCTTGGTACGAACTTGTGGATCTGAGCACTGTTTTACAGTAGGGGTAAGCAACCTGGTGCCCTCTAGATGTTTTGGATTATCATTCACTTAACCTTTAATCATTGTCTGTGTTGTCTGGAACTAATAAGAGTGGTAATACAAAACATCTGGAGGGAATACAATTCTCAGCCCTTGTTGATTTCAGGGAACTTTGTTTTGAAAACATGAATGTAACTTTTCTAGTCATTCTTCAGTGTCTGTTCATTTAAGGTACAGTCCATATATGGGTTATGGACCATTTTAAGTGGTGATGATTCACTTTTGCAATTGTGCCAGTTATATGGATCAGATACTTCCTTGCCAAACCAACACCATACCAAGAGCCCAAGACCAGTGAAAGAAGTAATTTTGCAAAATGTATCCATACCCACAAGTTATAACTGTCTAGAGGATTCAGGAATAACATTTGGACTGGCCCTACAAAGTTCATGTCGTCACCTAAACTACAAAAATTTGGAAGAGAAAAACAGAAATAAAGCAAAGCATGTGGAATCAAAACAGCTATTTCTCATTTTTGTTTTCTCCTTCTGAGCAGGTGTCACTTGGTATGTTTGGACTAGAAGCCTTTTCACTGTACATCTTCAACAGATCTGTGGCCCATATTACATTTTTCATGTCATGGAACTGATTCTATTACACTTCTTAATGTATCTTGAATACATCTGCTTTGTTTCAAAGCCACTTTGCATGTTTCCTAACAGAACTAACTTGTCATCATATGCAGAGCTTGCAAAAAGGTGGTTTTTATCACACGCTGACATACCATTTGGAAGAAGGAAAGAGACAATATATTTACACTTCTGCTTCTAGCCCTAACATTCAGTCCACTTAGTCTTGAGTTTTAGTCTAAGCTTTAAACTTCAAAGGTTACAACACAATACTGCAATAAAATTAGTTTGGGTGGTCACAATTTCTTATGGTAAATTCGCAATCATTGGATTCATGGAATATTCGGATGGTACTGATCCACCTTTTATCTGAAAGAAGAAGCTATTTGTGCAGACGGTTCTGACATAATACCAATAAGCCTAATACCAATAAGCATGGAAACAGAACCGGGGTGGCTGGGTTGTAGCAAGCAAGGAAAATTCTATTGGGAGGCTCAAATTTTACCTAATTTTATTATCTTTTCATAGTTGTGGTGCAATTAAAAAGTCAGAGTATATATTATATCTATTAGAGTATCAAGAGCCTGATATGTGGCAACAACACTGCAATTTCATAGTGTGAAACTACTATGATGTCAGAGTTGTGAGTAGACTTCCAGATTTTTGGAGTTTTCCATTTAATAAATAATTTAATCCATATTATATTCTCTCACTGAATAAGACCAGCATAAATATTATTAAATGCTGGAGGGGGGGACCCTTCAATTAAAATTTTCCAGATTATAAATATAAAAAGGAAAACATATCATGTATTTTCATATTTTTGAGGATTCCATAATTAGCATCTTGGAAAATGTATAGCTTATCTCCCATATATTAACAGTGTTCAGAAATACTAATTCACTAGAAGGCTATCTGTAGATGCTAGTTTCTCTTGTTATCTAAAGAGGTACGCAGATTGCATAGAATGTATATGTACTCATTTACTGACCTACATCTTAATTTAGCCAAAATGTGTGAATTTGTAATAAGAAAGAGCCAGACCAGTTCAGAATCCAGTTGAACTAGAATACCTTTGTTCCACTTCCTGTATCTAAACACATGCACTTGAAAAATGAACCAATTTAAGTGAGATGATATAGGCTGTTGCCAATGTTCGTCTAATGTCCTTTTCATTACAATGGGACTTAAACTCTACTTTAAGGGGTGTTTTGCACGTAATCACTATGCCTCCCACTCACCTACCTCTTTTGCTTTGGCATTCATCCCACAGTCAGCTCCTTTATAGGCTGCAAATATGACATGTCAGCTCAGACTGATGGGTTATTAATCCAAAAAGAAACAATGGGTTACCTGCTCAATAACCCAGAGAAATCTGTGTGTGCGTGCACATGTGTGTATTTGCGCATGCCTAAAACAATGAAGAATTTTCTGGAACCTTAGGGACTAACAAATATATTATGACATAAGGCAGAATAAATATATATGCTTTTCCTCATTTTTGCTGCACAAGACTAACAGAGCAAATCTCTGGAAATTCTACACCTGGCCTGAACATTAGTGCACCCCGAAGTTGTGAAGAGAGCAGATAAGTTGGGAACTGGCAGTAATTTCTTTTTCTTGCATGCCTGATGGCACTTTTAAATGGGGCCTCATCCCACTGAAATCAACAGAACGTCCTTCTGAGAACCTGAGTTTAGGATGACAATTTAAGTTATCTCCATCTTATTTCTTTGTTAAGCTGGAAAATCATCCAGCAATTCCCCAGTCATTATCAAAGCAAACGCTGGATGATTTTCTTTTCTTCTCCTCCTCCTGCTTCAACCCAAGAAGCCTTTTCTCCACAGTCCATTCCCACTTTGCAGAATTCCATATCACCGGCCAGGGACAGCCCATAGCAGGGAATGCTCTTGAAGCTCCCAGTGAAAAACACTAACACTTTGTTGCAAATAAACAATTCCCCACGCCTCACACACTCGCACCCCCTGCCCCTAGAAGCCCCTTGAATGAGCAGTATTACATTCCAAGCACGTATCGCCTTGCCTTTCACAACTACACTAGGTCCACCTCACCCCCTCCTCCACCCTTCCAACCAGGACGAGGAGAGGAGAGAAAATCCCGTAACTTTTCCAAAGCCGGCAGAGGGTGATTTGTGTTCTCGCTTATGGGGTATGACTGTCACTGTTGATCTGCTTTCAGGCCTAGATTACATGTGATAAGGGCTGACCTTATTTGAGCATTCACACATCATGCACTCATGGAGAGCAAGCAGGGAAACAAAAGTCCCTCAGATGTTCTGCGCATCGATCAAGCTCACAGCAGGGAGGCTGCCAAACTTTTCTTCCATTTAACTGAGGAAAGGGAAGGAGAGTCCAAGGCAGACTTAATAAAGTTTAAAGCTGTGACAGAGTAGACTGGGGGCCATTGTCTCCCCCCCCCCCATGTTTTTTTCAATAAATTCTCTGCAGTTGCTACTGGCAACAATGCCCTTTGAGAAATTTAACCTAGGGAAAACATTAGAACAAATTGGCAGAGAAGTACCATTCTTTTTTTTAAATGGGAAAATATCCAGTTACATTTTCCTTCAATAAAAACCAGCCAATTTCCCACACATTAACAAATAAACAAAGTCATTTTAAACTACCTTTTTAACCAAGAAATGTGTATATATTCAAAGAAGAGGGAAAGATAAGCTCATTACTAGAATATTTAGCTTAGCAAAAAATAGTGTACCTGTACATTTAAGCTCACTCACTAGCGAGCAAACTTCGATATAGTTAGAACAAGCATGGATTCATCTGCAGATCAATCTTGTACATTTCCAAGTGAGAATGAAACTTCAGCTAATACCTGACCATTAATAGGCAATATTTACTCTTCTTGTTTGAAACATATGTTTTATGCATTTTGTAGGGCCTGTTTATATCATTTATTTCTATACATTCCCATGCCATATTTCTTCCAAAAGACTCAAGGTACATTTTATTCTCCAGGGCAGGCCCAAGACATTTTGAGGCAAAGACTGAGAGGCTTCTCCATATCCAATTCCACCTATTGAAGCTGACTGGTAAGAGGATTGGGTGCTGGTGGTAGGACAAGGTCCTCCAGCCCATCTGAAGGCAACAGGCTAGAGCAGGGGTCTCAAACTCAACTGACCTGGGGGCCGCTGGAAGCAGAGTCTGGGTGAGGCTGGGCCGGCCGCATCAAGTATTCCACCACCGCGGTGGAGGTGGGCCGCTCATCCCACGGCCGGCCTGGGCACAGCAGGCGCTCTGAAGGCTGCAGGGCCCCTCCCTTGTGCCCCGCGAGCTGCGAGTTTGAGACCCCTGGGCTAGAGGATACAGGGCAAGCCACATGGCACATGCAGCTTGGTCTTCCACATCTCACTACAGCCCTCAGCACCTGCTGCCTCCAGTGGCTGCCTCCCCGGGCCCGGAGGTAGGGCCAGCTCACAATAACCCTGATGGGTAAATGAAGCCAAGAATACTGGAAATGGCTCTGAGTCACCCATGGCATGTGTGCCTTTCAGTCCAACCCAAACCCAAACCCAGCATTCCAGCCACTACAGCAGCCTGATTCTGCCTCTAAGAACTTCAGAATACCTTTATTCTGATTTCTTCCCATGATGCTATGTGACCAACATGCTTACTCTTGGGCAGCACACAAGTAGGGGTTGCATTAGTGCACAGATAATGTGAGGACCACTGCATTCATGTACACATGTTACGTAAACTGCTCAGGAAGCTGGAAGGATAACATTTATTCAGAAGAACTGGGAATTGCAAGAGAATTTGGCTCCTAAAGACTCCTCCTTATAAATACCCACTGAATTTCTGCAGTCTCTGTTTTATGAATTAACATGCAAGTTCATGCTAAATGGCATGGAAGAGGTCTAGTCTCCTTAGTTATAAAATCCAATTAGAGGTATCCTTGGAAGATGCTGAAAGCCTGGTTCTGACTACCAGATACCCCAGGATAATGAATGCTGTGAGCCTTAACATTTAAGGGATGGAGATATTTCTATTTTGAGTTACACATAAACATTCAACAGCAGGCTGGTTCACACACCGTGCAGCCTACACAGCAGTATCTGAAATTGTGCCAAGTCGCTAGTGGAGCTACACCAATGTTATGAAACAGTACTTTCAAGTGTAGAGGGACCACTGTGGATTGCATGACTGCAGAATCATTGTTTTGTTGTTGTTACTCACGAAGTCGTGTCCGACCCATCGCGACCCCATGGGCAACACTACTCCAGGCCTTCCTGTCCTCCACCATCCCCCAGAGTCCACTCAAGCTCACACCAACTGACTCCTTCCAGCCTCCTCATCCTCTGCCGTCCCCTTCTTTTATCATTGTTATACAGCATTATATTATAGTATATAAATACAATATAATGCATTGTATTATATAAACGCAATATATTTATATTGCGAGGAGCCCAAGGCAGCTTACACAGTATCCTCACAACAACTGTTCTGTGGGGTAGGTTGGGCTGACAGTCTGTGACTGGCCAAAGGCACCCAGTGAGCTTCATGGCTAAGTTGGGACTAGAACCTGGATCTCCCCGGTCTCCAGTCCAAAACTCCAGCCACCACAACACACTGACTCTGCAGCAGCGATTTATTAGTCAGGCTCCCTAGTCACAGGCATGTGGCATCCCTGCACTTTCCATAAAGCCACTCCAGGAGGAGTGTCCCATAAAACAAGCCACCTACATAACTCAAAGCCCAACCCAGTATTCAGGTACATGTAGCTGCTTCATTTCCTACTAGCAGTGTTGTATGACACACCCTGAAGAAAAATCAGAGGAAGGTTTGTAGGAAAGGGGTCTGTGGACAAGGCTAGAGGAGAATCTGGCTTCGAAGCAAATTCTGAAGTTCTTAAAAGGCTGCCTCAAAGGCTCCTTTTAACATCTCACTATTTAAGGTGTGTAAACTAGTGGGGAATATGAGCATGTACTTTCATCAAATCATATACTCGTTCTCTCAATTCTACACATGTCTACTTAGGAATAATGGGGCTTACTCCCAAGTAAGTCAGTGTGGACACTTACCCTTATTTCCATGTGAGATTAAGCCTCACTGAATTCAGTGAGACTGACTTTTGAGCAGTTTTGCATATCACTGTGAATCTTCAATTCTTCGCCATCTTTTAAATAAGACCATTTAGTCACTAGTCTTCTGAAATAATTTCCTGTGCAGATCCCTTACCTCCAAACCCATTAATGGGTTTCATAATAGTTTTACAGCACTGAACAAGTTTCATTAAAGATATATTTGAAAAGCCATTTGGAGGCCTAATTTCTTTGTACATTTGATTATGTCATTTTAATATATTTTCTTTCGTCTCAGATAATATTACAATAGTCTGGTGAAAGGGAAGAAGAAAGCTGGGGTCATTTCAGCAACATTTGGAAGCGAACTTACCAGCAGGTAGAGTTTATATTGAAGAGGTGCTACTCATGGAAAAACTTGTACTTGCCAAAATTCCCCCTCCGATCCTTAAGAGCCTGTCCAGGCAACATTTAACAGATGAAAATAAGGCCATGCCTGTAACCTCTCCATTCCCAACAAATAATCACTACCCATGTGTTCTGTGCCCCCTTTTCACAAGTCTGAGCAGGTTTCAGGGAGCTCATGGGAGCTTTTTGTTGAATTTTGAGTGCAACCAAGTGCAAAAGAGCCACTGTGGGGAAGGGGCCTCTGCAGCGTGTTGGCTCAGCAACAAAGCGTGCCCTCCATAAGGTGCTGATATGAACTGCATGGAAACCTCTGAGAAGTCAGAGTCCAATTTCAGCAAAGTCTATTACTGGGACTAGGACTGTGTGGCCCTCTAGCTGTTATTGAAGTGCAGCTTCCACCATCCCACCCCAGTGGCTAAGTTGACCAGGTGTGATGGGAATAGCCCTTCCCCAATATATGGAGGGCCACACATTCAACATCCTGGTCTACGAGGGAAAAAACAAACCCTGATAATACTTACCATACTCTAAGTCATCCATCAAACTTTAACCCCTATCAAAACAGACCATTTCTTAGTCTTTCCACCTCAAAATTGGCACAAAACATTTCTTGATGTACCCTCTTTTTAAAACATTTTAAAACAAAAACCTACAACAATTCTTGTGCTTATTATTACATTATATTCTTCCTCTTGCAAGGAAGCCAAGGTGATTTACAATGCATTTCCTCTCCATTTTCTCCCCACAATAACCCTCTTAGGTAGGTTAAACTGAAAGTCTGTAACTGTCCAAAGTCACCCTGTGGGTTTCATGACAGTGTGGGAACAGGAATCCTGATCAGAAGAGAAGAGAAGAGAAGAGAAGAGAAGAGAAGAGAAGAGAAGAGAAGAGGACTCCAGGTCCACCAAACTGTGTCTTGCCAATTCTTAAATCCAGATTTCCCTGTAAAGTTAATTTGTTAATTTTCCATGTGAAAATATGTTAAACTGCAATGACATGAAAGTAAACACCACAGCTCTCTGGATGTCAGAACTGAACGAAGCACATTATCTACTTTGGTATGGCAAGAGTCCAAGGCAATCCACCTGGGAAGAGGATCCAAAAAGAATGTACCAAAACAGACTAAGGAATCTAAGTGGAAAAGACGAAACTTGAGTACAGATCAACAAACAGACTCAATGGTATTAAGAAATGCAAGGGAGGCCAAAACCACCTACTTCTGCAGATATAAATAAAAGAGTACCACATGAAACTTTTTAAACTATTTGAAGTATTACATTCATTTTAAGTGTATTTATCCTACTTCATCTTTTATACATGACCATCTGTCAATGTTCCTTGAGATTTTATTAATCAATATTCTCAGATACATTCTTGTCAAGAATTTTCACATACTAAATTCAGCACAGAGTCAAAACGGTCAATTAGATAACAAAGTATGGGGTGTATAATCTCTAACAATTCCTACTTTAACCTATTATCAGAATAACCAGATAAGTGTCTAAAATAATTAATCCTGTTCATCAAAGCTGGGACTGATTAACTGGAACTCCAAAGTAATTAATGAAGTTCATCAGTATAGAGAGTAAGAGTGTGTGTGCGTAAAATATTCTAATGCATTTTCTGGAGCTCCCAATATCAGTGGGGAAAGAGCACATCTCTGTCTTGTACTTCTCTCAAGAAAAAAAAACTCAGAGAAAACTCAATTTGTCCTAATTCTGGTTCTAGGAGTCTTGTATAAAATTTTAACCCATTTCTGAAATTCTAGAGACAAACCAACATTTCTCAATGTAGCAAAGATTTCCTGTGGCAAAGATAAATTTTTTATCGAGGGCATTCTCCTTATCCATAGAGACAAGGCCATCTGTCTCATCCTTGAAACAATTACTATTGAGCCATAGTTACAACACTATGCTGATCTGTCTTACCCTTATCACAGGTTTGTAACAGTGGTCCGATAATACCTGAACTGCTACTGATCAGGAATCTGAAGAAGCTGATTTAGTAGGGAAAAGCCTGAGGTTGATGCCATCAGGAAATCCTTGCCCATCAACTGCAAATCAACTAACCAGCCATCACCACAGCTCAATCTACTTTTTCCCACTTCTGCCTAACATGATGCTGAAAGTTCTACTTGCACAATTTTAAAAGCCAAGAGGCTATTCCGTATTCTGTGTTGAGGGAGGGGGAGTAGAGGTGTTAAGTGATTAATAGCAGAGTTCTTAATTGCACGGGGGACCCCCATCGATAGAAAAAGCTCCTGTGCCACAGAAGATATTCTAGATCACTGGGAACTCAGGCTTCCTAATGTTCTGGTGAAACTAAACATCCAACCCATCAGGCATTTTCTCCGTACTACTGGAAAAGATACTTAATGGGGCATCTCCCCAAGGGCAAAATAAGTAACTGCTATACAGGGGAAACTCACAAAAACACACCCTGGTAAATGAGGAAAAGAAGTGCATGAATTTTGGCAATCGTATGCCCCAGAATAGCACCCCAAGCATCATACAGATTTTCACCTCCTATTCAAGGTTCCAATGTCTCAAGAAGTGTTTCAGTTTCTTGGAAAGGATAAGTTCACAAAAATATATATAGAAGCCCCAGTCAAAACCAAACTAGAGTGAAAGAACAGTAACTCTGTCACTTCTACTTCAAAAATGTATCCAATACAGTTTGGTCAGGCTGGATATTCATTTTAAACATTTGTAAAAAGGAACTATCCCCCCTTTAAATATGCAGAATCTTAGCTATTACACAATGCTTTTATTCCCTCCTATCCTGTCACTTGTCTTCAAAGAGTGCAGCTGCTTAGTTTATGGGATTTTGTTTTTAAAAAATTATGTTCTGTGTGGTGTTTCTGTGAACAAGCAGCCCATGATAATCTCATTAAACCCTTTCTAACACTTTCCAGTTCATACAGGATTTTCCTCAGCGTGGGTGAGCACAGCTTATATGGGTTGTTTAAACAATTTGCTAGGAAAGGAAAGTTTAAAAACTTGACTGACACAGTGTGGAGAAAAATAGGATTTAATAGAAAGTGTGGAGCTAAAAGAAACAGAGATTTGGACACCATTTTGACTAACCCTAGAAAAAATACATCATATTAATCACATAATCCTTGGTATCCTATGCATCTACAAAGACTGTAGTAAGCAGTAAACAAATCTGCATATAGTTTTACTTTCAGGTGGTGGTAGGGATTTTCAAGGCACATGGATTAGTTTCCCTTTAATACGTTTGCCCTTTTGTGTACTTTCTGCATAGTCACAATAAACAGAAGGAATATTCCCTACACTGTTAATTATTCTCAAATACTTACAGTGCAAATTTAGGAATATTTACCCAGCAATAAGTCCCACAGTGCTCAATTCGATTATCTCATGTTAAGTGTGTTTAGGATAGTAATCATAAATCATCCAAACTTATACCTATCATGCTGCTTTCACAAGCACAAATGAAGATATTTCTTTTATTAAATTTCATAAAGCCAGAACAGCATGCATGCATGTTTAAAAGGTTTTCACTGAGCACTGAAAAAAACACAGGAATGGTACCTCTTTAAAACGAGCATTCTATAACTTGGGTGCTGCCACCAAAAAGGCTGCTCTTTGCTTCCCAGCAGTTTCACCTTCATCAGTAGAAAGGTGAATGAGAAGGACCTCTGAAGATAATGGTAAGGACTGGGTAAGTATATATAGAAGGAGTTCCTTGACTATTTGTAGCCCTGTTCTTTAGAGGAAAACCAACATTCTGAATCGGGGCCTAAAATGGACTGGCAAAACAGTACTCACTTAATACAGTCATATAAATCTGTCTCATGTTTTTGACTATTTCAATAAATGGTTTTGGGCTATTTCAAATACAGCCTACCTATAACTTGTAACAGTAATTTAAGAGTAACCAACCCAGTGCTCTAAAGAGGTTTTATATTATATCTCCCATAATCCTGACCAGTGGCCATATTGGCTGTGGCTGATGTGAACGATAGCTCAAAATAACGGAAGAGCACCAGGATGCCCATCTCTGCAGCAATACAGGTTAAAATTATGAAGGCATGGATAATTGTGGCAAGGCCTCTTACACTGTAGCAGGCAAGAGGTGAAGAATCATCTAGCATCACCTTCTGGAACTGACCATCCATGCCGGGACAGTACTATAGCAAAGCAATACCTCCAATTTCCAAATAGGATAATGCTGAAGTTGAAGTTGCTGAAAGGTCCAAGTAAATCAACAAACTTGTACTTCTCGTCCCTAATCTCAGCAGAAGCCATTCCAAAGGACAAGCAAGACAGCTCCTGCTCCAAACCCAGGCCTGATGCCCAACTGAAATAGCTCTTGAAAAATCTATGTCATCCAAGAATGACAAGAGCTGGCCAGCAACCATCTGATTGAACACCTTGTTCATGTCCTTGTTTGGTTAAACCATTAGGAGAAGTGTGATGTGACTGTAACCTTCCTCCATAAAGATTCAATTTGCACAGCTTGTTAAACCAGACATAGGAGGCAGGCCAACTTGTACAGGAAAAATAAATACATAAATAGCTGGACTCACTAATTAGAGGGCAAATATGTGCAGAATATACTTTTGGCAGCTGCAAGCATACAATCTGCTTCTGCTTTTAATATGTATACAAATTTTAAATATGGATCCAAGTCAAAATGAGGCTCAGTAAAGTCCTGTGTCCTGTTATGCCCCAGTGTGGTTCTTCATTAGCTGAATGTTCAGATTGTAAGGAATGATGCATTTGAGAGAGGTACGTGGATTTAGCTCAGCCTTCCCAACCTTAGGCCTATGACCAGGGATGAGAGCTGCAGTCCAGCCATCTGGCCAGCACCAGAAAATCTGATTTAGCTTCTGCTTGCTGAAGTGGGAATGGGGTTATTCCTTGAAGCACCACCTTTTAACAGTTCCACTGGCATCAGGCAGAATATATGAAGATGAATATACAGCAAGCAGGACAGGAGGGTACATGGTACATGGACTACCATTCCTAGTGGGTTTCTGGAGTTGGGGATAGCATTGCTCCACCCACAACTACCACCTATTAATTCAATTAGGTGCTTAGCTTTGGCTGGATCCTTTTTTTAATTTCTTACTTAAACAAGGTGAAGTGTAGCTTATTAAAAATATCCACATGGGCACACCATTCACTTAATTAGACTGACAATTAGTCACATTTTATGCAGCTTTGAATGTCTTTTAAAAAGGCACTGACCTCTTATTACAAACATTGAACTTAGCTGCTAACTTTAGGAGGGTGATGACTGCCCCTTGGGAAAATCAGGAAAACTCAGGAAGGGATAATTTGTAACACAGTCATTTACCAGATGTGTCCTAAAACATTGCACAAATAAAAATAAGCATGTGAATGAGCATAAGCAGGCAGCATTGATGCAAGGGGATGACAGCCACGTGGTGTGACAGACAAATCTTGGAGGTCAACCCAATCCCGACTCAAACACTCCCTAATCAGAAGGCAGAAAATGAAAATGTATGCAAGCAATGGCCTTTAAAAGCGTGACCTGATACAGGTTCCAACATTTAAAAAAGGTTCTGGAACACCCAGCATTCTCCAGGCAGCAGTACACTCTAACCACTACTCCACACTGGTTTTGCCACCACTTGGGGAACCCTGCTTCTTAATTCTAGGCCTAAGAGCAGGCACGTTCCATATCCACTGCTCATTAATGGTTAGAGCATGCCAAAGGGAAGGACGGATTCCTCATGGTTCTCAAAAATACTCTGTTCAATAAGTATTGTGCTCTTAATGAAGTAAGCCAAATGCTATAAGACAAGGCAAATTCATATAGCACACTCTTTACTGCAAGCATGCCATTTCTTCATTGGTATTCATTTTACGGATGAGATAGCCAGAGGGACAGCAATATCTGCCCTGCAGAAACTCAGTTACTAGGAGAATTCTTAAGCAGGATAGAAGTTTGATCTTAAAGGACAAAGTCCTCCTGAGAACCACCAGCCTCCTCATCTGCATTCTCTGACACTTAAGGATATCCAGAATGCTTTCTCTCACCCTTAAAGTTAAAAAGCAGGGTTTACTAAGTGATGCAAAACCAGTGGGGGGGGGGGGAGTTAAAGTGCCAGACTGGGAAAGCCAGTGTGGCATATATCCCCTCCGCCATGAGGCACAGTGGGTGATATAAGCCAGCCACTGACTCTTAACCCAACCTACCTCACAGGGTTGTTGTGAGGGTAAAAGGTGGGGAGTACAACCTTATGGGCCACCTGGAGCTCCTTGGAGAACAAAACCATCCATCCATCCAGCTCCCTCACAGAATAAATGAGCATAACTCTTTTTAGGAAGAGAGCACTGCAGCTCCTGCTGTCGCCAGCAAACAACGTTATTCAGGTAACATCTGAAGAGAAGTGCTTGCATAGATGCACTGGCTAAATGTGGTTACTTCCCACATGAAACCAAGCAAATGGCAGGGTGGGAAGAAACCACATTGTTGGCCTGTATGTGACTGGTTTCTCTTCAAACTTAACCAGACTGGCATGGAGGCAATATCCACACCATGGTGGCTAATATGATTCAGACAGTATCTAGATCTATAAAAAGAAACAGCCTGGGCCTTTTTAATGCAACGTCCTCCACACATCCTTATTCATTTTGAGGGAATGTGGAAGGTCAAAACTTTTCTCCAAGCATCCCTCATGAAGTGACCTTTTTGGCATCTCCTGTCCCTCCAGATTAACATGCAGATAAGTGGTCTACCAGATTTCATATTTCCTGAGTTTTTGATACAGCTGTCAGCCCCAAAACATAAAAATATGTTTAATAATGTATATTTTGAAACTAATGTGCATTCTGAGAAAAGTATTTATCTTTATAGAAAGCAGGTTTTAAAATAAAAACTTTAAATATCTATATGTATATCTTCATACTGATTAAAGGAAACCACGCATTTGGAAACAGGATGGCCCTGTCTTATAGGTGAACTCATGTGAAACTGACAAGGAGCAGACAAATTGTTTTGCCTCTCCCTGAGATCATTGGTAATAAAATGGTTAAAACCCAAAGTTATTGTATTTATGTAGATCTTAAATGGGCAAATTGCATGCATGGAGGTATATAGGTCATGGAATGCCCCTCTCTTGCTGCCACCAGCTTTGTGCCACCATCAGAAGTACATATACAACTGGATTTTCAGTCATTGGTTTGAGAAATAAACTCTACCACCTTGCTTTCCAGGATAATCACAGGATGGGGGCTCCAACAAGCAAAGCAAAAACAAGCCATGTGACAAAAGGCCCACATCTGGTATGGACACTACTAGCATGGGGCTGATTTCACCTTCTATTAATTTGTTTCTTAAAAGTGCAAATGCAGCCATTGTTTCACTCCGGGCCCCATGTTTTCACTGTCAGTAAGGGAGGTTTCGAGGGAGAATTGGTCTGACAATCGATCTCCTGAGCTTCTTTTATAAGACTTGGTAGGTGAATCTGCTCCCAAAAATGCACCCAAGAAACCCTCCTGATAGTTCATGAACTGCTTTCAGCTGAAGAGCTGAAAAATAATACCCTCCACATTCAGAAACTGTGTACCTCTGAAACCTATTTGCTAGACTTGAGTGGCATGGGAAGTCACTGAATTCATATAATTTTTTGGCTTTTCACAACCAATCGGTTGGCCCAAGTTGGATAAGAAGGTAACCTGAGGCAAAGTCTTATTCATTAGTCAATGTACATATAAGGAGGACGGGAAAATCAAAGTCTTGTTAGCACTCACACTGTGGTTCCTGAAGGAATATTTTCCAAAATTAGAAAACTATTGCATTAAATATAACTCAGTATAACTATTGAGTTCTATTACAGTCTGGATAACCATTTTAACTTCCCATGAAATCTGTCTTCTGTGAGCAAGCACAAGATTTAAACAACATCTCAGGATGGTGCAAAGCCCAAGGAATCCCCACTAGGGTTACTGAAATACAAATCCTCTTTATGCTGACAAGGGAAGGTTATAAAAAGGGGTATTGGAAGATATGCAGAAGCACAGGACTTAGTCGTAACATTTCAAATCCTAAATTAAAATACATATTTGTACTCTCCTGCTATGTTTACTATAAGATTAAAACTAGCAGGGATATTCAAGAAAACACTGAATAACAAACACATGAAATAAATGCAAGATGGGGTTTTCTAATCTTCTTTGCAAATTCACAGTAGCCCTGATTCCTTGGTATGATTCTGACTTATCACTTGAGAAAACGTACAATGTTTCTGTATAACTGAGGAAATAGTCTAACCTCAGCCTTCTACATACCCCAGTCTCACGCTCTCTCTCATCTCCACATGCAAGCCAAACAACATCAGCCATCTCACCTTCAGATATAGCCCTAGAGAAGCTGCCATGTTTATCATGATTTTCCCTTCTTGCCAGAGCAGGGTTTTTTAAGCAGAAGAAGGCATGGAAATGGGCCACCAAAATGATCAAAGGCTGTAACCAGGGTTATCCAATGAAGATGAATGGTAGGATAATCAAGTTCAACAAAAGCAAGTACTTCTTAACGCGACGGGTGGTCAAATAAAGGAATTGATTAACATTAGATTCAGTGACAACTGCCATCCAGGATGGATTTACAAGGAAACAAGACCAGTTTATATCAAACAGTGGCTACTGGTCACAATGGCTATGCATTACTTCCAATATCAGAGGCAGCACACTTCTTAGAACCAGTTCCTGGGAGACACAGCCAGGAAGCTGCTGTTGAACCATGTCCTCCTTGTGGGCATCCCACACGTATCTGGCTGGCCTCTGTGAAAACAGAATGCTGGACTAGATGGCCCAGCTCTTCTGATGAATGATCAATAACACAAGTAAGATCTGCAACAAAATGTCACACTGTGGAGTGCTTCTGTTCAGGATTGCAGCAAGCTAACCACACCCCTTTCCAGGCTATTCTATTCTATCCTGCACTTTTCAGCCCCAACAGAAGCTCAACATACAGTGGGCAATGAACTCTCATTGAGCTACTGAATGGTTGTTGTATTTTGCCATTTCAGGGTTTGTTTGTTTCTTTTTGCAGAATGTTCCTGGTTTGTTCAACAAAGCAAGTGGTCAGAGTAGGTGAGGAGCGGCAAACTCACACCCATGCGCTCACACACAGTCTATGATTTGTTACCATGATTTGTTGTTGTGAACCAGGTCAATGGGACTTATTTCTTTAGAAGCAAAATTGCTTAAAGGTTGTCAGAAGCAAAGTATAACCAAGGCCAAGGATCTCTCAATAAACTCTATAGATTAAGGTTTTTGTTTCTTGCTATTGCAGTTAGCACTTAGACATCACTAGTGAAAGACACAGTAAAAATCGTCACATGTAACTGCTTGTGATACCAAGTTGCTTCTTTCCTCTGTGTTCCAAGAAAGACCAAGTGTAACTAATGTAACCTATAAAGAGCAGTGCTTTTAACTGAAAAGGGTTGAGTTTCTCTTTGATAACTACAGTGGCACTCTGTGATGTTGATAGCTGGTCAAGAACTCTCCCTACAAAACCGTAGCATTAATAAACATCTGTTTGGTTTGTAACTTTCTCTTAATTAGACTGGAATGTGTTTTTTTAAAATCCTTCCACACTTGCAATCTGGATCTGTTATGTGTGTATTGTTATGCCCATGTGATTGCATGGACTTGTTGTGATCATATCAGGTGGTAAGATACCCACCAAAGCATGTGATCTTTTGCTTGCATTATTAAATTATCTTAAGTTTTTAACATATATATCTCACCCATCATTTTGGCAACTTCTAGGGATGTTTCAGTAGCCTCATAATAAAACAGTTTCAAAATAAAATTCAGACAACAATAATATAAAATGGCACATGAGAACATTAAAACATTTCAGTTTTGAAACATATACCATGCAGCTCTTGTCCCGATAACCTTACATTGCAGATTAATATAAATCTTTCTGTCTGTAGGTGAGAATTTTAGAGGCAATGGAATATTCAAGGAGTGTTTACCAGCTGACCTGATATTAGAATTACAAGCTCCCTGCTCCTGTTAAGGCAGTTAACCCATAGATACTTACCAGGTAGTAATATAGTGAGAATACAGAACAGTGAGAATACTCACTACTGAATATAGTGAGACTATCTTCTGAGAAAAAATACATAGGAGTAAACTGTCAGGCATTACAGCTCAATAAAATATATGCATTTTGTAAATTAAATAAATTAAATGTTACTTTCAAAGCATCCTCCCCAATATGTTGTTCACCACTCCAAGGTGGGATTTGGAAGTGTTCAGAATGTATAGGAAAATGATTCATTCAACTTTCATTCCATGAAGGAGCCCAACTAGAACATGCTTGGAAAGCTAAGCACAGATTTAAAACAAAAGCTCACTATTCAAAACCATGACAGCCCCCAGTGAACGAATTAAGGTAACCGGGTATTTGTCCTCCTCAGAACATTCAAATAGTTGCCAAGAGTGTTAAGAAAAAACACGGTCACTGCTACAGGCAACACACAGATGACCAGCAGGTTCGAGGGTTCACTGCACAGGACTGTCCATAAATACCCTGTGACAGCTTTCACAGTATAATGAATCATGCGGCAACTCAGGCGGGCAATTGACACAATAGACGAACATCAAGCTTCTAACTTTAAAGTTAGGCATACTTAACTAACAGCTTGTCACAAGCATTGTATCTCAAAAGTATTGCTTTTTCATATTTCAGAGGTTTAATTAGCAATGCCTTGGCTCTGCACAGAAAATACATGGCAACATGTAAAATAATGTTAAAAATAATTGGATGATATTTAACTGCCTATCAAACAGCAGTGAGTTTGCACATCAAAATTTGTGTGGGGTACACAGTAGGGTAGCATCTTTCCTTTGGCATCTTTTAAAATATTATTTAAATCTCTATTTTTCGCTTTTCCCTTGAAAACCTTGGTTTTAAAAAAGTAAAGCTTCGCCTACAGTTGCAATCTGGAGGACAGTAACAAACCAGAGTAGGTGTATTGGTGTGATCTGATTCTGGCAACTCAGCCCCCTATTGGAAAACAAACAGGAATGAGATCACTCCAAAGACTTATCCCAACTAGTGCTTCCAAAAGGAACAAGGATAGCCACACAGTATATTACAGCAGAGCAGACTCATATCCTGCAAATATGACTGATACAATAGTATCTGTTCCATTTAAAAGTATCCAATATGTCCTTATATCAACCTTCACTAACCTATTTCTTGCTCTCTTAATCACTACCTGTTCTCTTTTGCTTCCCACTTTGCCTGGAACTGTCTCTCACTATTACATATTCCCACACTACTTCTTTCATCTTCCACCTCACACTTTGAACTATTCCCTTGATATTCCTATGCTTCAAAACCTCTAATTTGAGGGAACATTTCAATCCCTGTAACATCTTGAAATAAATTGTGCAAATTGTGTTGACAAACGAAAAATATAATTTCTTTATTCTAATGTACCACACTGTGGATTCCTAAAATGCTTCAGAGTAACTATTTTTAATCCTTGGAAAGAAGAAAGACATGAATTCGGATGCAATACTATGAATTCATCCTAGTTAGAAAGAAATCTCATCAGTCCATTTCCACATATTTGAACAGAAATTCAGTTGTGTTCCTTTGACAGTTAGGAACACACTGTATTATACTAAAGCAGACTATTGGCTGGTTTATATCAGTGTTAACCAAAACCTCCAGACATGTTGGGCTACAGTTCCCATCAACTCCTCTGCATTAGACATGGAGCACAATGTATTATTAAGGATATGCTATCATGACTCTTCCTACTATCACACAGATCCATCCACAAAGTTTCTCTGGAATAGAGGCTGCCTCATTACCACATCCTCTTCAATATTATATAATCTGCATATGTGATTCCATTCATTTTAAACTTCCATTCAGATACCTGCTATATTCACAGTAGTGAGTACATTCAAAATTTAACCAAGTCAGTTATACCAAACTGCACATTTTTATTGTTATGGGATGGTATATAACAAACCCTCCAATGACCCACCAATACAAAGCATCAATTATGCATTAAGGCACCGAAAAAGAAGAGTTAACATTTTCTTGAAGAGCTCAAATAGTAACTGCTCCACTTGGCCAGTAAAGAGAGATGAACATAGAAAGCAAACAACAGGCTACTTTAGAAGAGAAAGAATTGCCTAGAGAAGAAAGACAGGCAGAACAACAGAGCGTGAGAAAAGGCCAGAAGAAAAGGCTTGCTTAACTGCGGGGATGAAAAAGGCAAGCAGAGACTGGTAGCCAAGGGGGATAAGTCATAGCTGTCAAAGTCAATGCTGTAGCTTCTGGAGCATCTGTATGCCACTGCTAGTCATGACTTCAAAGACAACACTCAAAGTCACCACTAGATGAGACCAGGTCAGTAGTTCCCTTATTTCATTAACACTACCTTGTTTTTTCCCACCATAACTGTGTTGTTTCTTTGAATTGTGCATGGCTCCATCCGCGAAAGATTATGCCATGATTCATTCATTCATCTTTGTTAGAGACCCTTAGTTGTTCTTGCAAATTACTTATTTTGCTGCTCTAATCTATCCTCAAGATCATCCCTGATTTATGGCAACTCTATGAACAAACATTCTCCAAAACACCCTGTCTTATAGAGCACAAATTAATACATTATGAAGAAGACACTGCAACCTGTTCAAATTGACTGGCCCATAACTGAATGGCTTTTGAGATGGCTGACAACCTCAGTCAGGCAGCTACAGATCTATTATGGAAGCATGTGGTGTTTATACATGAATATATACTACAGTTTTGAAGAAGTGAAGAGATATGATTCAGACACAGTATTTAGCTCTCCAGTAAATTCAGATTATGCATGTGTGTGTACCTAAAAAAGATGCTTCAAAGAAGTATGTCAAAGCATATGCAACGTACACTTGGAAGTACACTGGCAATTCCTGCTGAAATCTCAGATGGCTAGTGGAGTGATAAAATAAGTTATTGGGTTAACTTTGGGCTTTGGCTCTTGCATAGTTCATTGTCTGTTCTTAGTACTAATAAAACTGGAGCAAATTACAATGTTGCAAAACTTGAAATATGGAAATTTGGCTCAATATGCATCCACTGATATCATTAGGATCATCAATTCATTCTCAAAAGACTTGTAAGTAACTGACCTTTTCCCCACTCACCCACCTGTTTACTTGCTACTGTTTTTGCAAAGGGAAGAAGTATTACATATTACATTTATGAGTGTACACTTAAGATGATATAATTAAACTTTTAAGATGTGAAATGGAAATGGAAAAAACTCTTGTATCCAGATACATGCAGCTGAAATTGGCTGCACTGAGTATATCCAGTGGCCAAACTATGCTTGCATCTCTGAAATGTGCTATGTAGCTCTAAGCCTCTTCAATAATGTTTCACCTATTTTGCACTACCATAAGCTACTCAGTATCCCAGTACTAGCACCTCTGTATCCTGAAAATCCATACATTCTCACAAGAAGAATTTAAAATGGAAGAGAGAGGGAGGTCAGATGAGGAAACTTAAATCCAATCACTAATCCAGTCACTAATCCTTTGAGGACTGCATCTTTTGCCAGTGCTAATTTGGAGGATATCCTCCCGGTGATACATTTGAGACAGGAAGGTGAATAAAAGGTCAGGAATGCCATGCCTTGATTCTGTAGAATAGTTTTGCCAGCTGACTATCTTCCAAGGATTTATAGGATAAGGAGTTCTCAGGACTGGTATGCTGCTAGAACCATCACCAGAGGTGCTTACTTTACTGCTCTTTGCGATCTTTGGTTGACTGGTGCCAAATCTGATTTGTAGAGCTAACAGGATCCCCAAGCAACTTAGGGATATTATTGATAAAGGAACAGAACAGCTGAAATTTGTAAAGTGCCGAAAAATTGGTGAAGCTGCAGAAATTTGTACTGTACTCAAATCTGGACACAACAGTTAGAAATCTAGGCCAAGGTCAACATTTGCTTTTCCCCACAAAAGGCCAATGTCTGTTTGCCCTAGAGTTCAGTATGAAAGGTGGGGTGGCGAAATGCGGCACCATGGAACATTCTTCCATTTCACAAAACTATCCACAAAAACAGGCTGCTCAAAAGTTCATTTGGAGTACCTTGTTTAGAAATACTTTTTAATCCATTCTGATGGTCTAGCTTAATAAAGTGAATAGGATAAGCACAAAAATTTTCACATATAACTGGTTTAACACATGAACAGATTGTTGATGGATCGTATTTTCATATTAAAACTAATATTTAGCATATTGAAGCAGAAGAATAGTTCTTGTAGATATGAAAAAACAGGAGATATTTCTGTATATGACATATTACATAACACCCAGGCAAGATTTTCAGTAAGCTTAATTTTTCAGGAGGCTCTTTGCTTTGGTTCATACCCTATCTATCACAATTCCATACAGACACACTGAAAGTGAATATGCTATGCCTCACTGAAAACAAGATTTTCACACATGTATATATATTGTTTGTGTGGTGGCGGGGGGAGAGCGTGAGTGAGCATTGTACAAAGAGGCATCCAAAACTGTGGAAATTTGGATGTGCCAAAGTTCTGATTCAGTGTATGGCAGATTCCTATATCCTTGCACATTCTAAATTGATATGCTGGCATCCTTTTTATCGTCTTGGGAAGCTCAACTGTGATCATCCACATGAAGAATTTTCACAGTTGGAATTATACAAATTGCTAAAATAATTTATGTTTGAGAAATGTCACTGAGTGACTATGCTAGCATAGATTTTCTAGACAATAATAAATTTCTCAGTGAATTAAACTGTGACAACTCTAGCATGTGGCCCTTCAACCAATGAACTCGTAATGGCACAAAAACAACAGCAATAACCTGTCAAAGTTCATGAGCCCTTATTACACATTTCTTTTAATTAAACAAAAGATTATACAGATGCTGCTGACAAGGATTATCAAAACAGAATGGCACCACCTGCCCCTTGCAACCCCACTAATGAGTACAGAATCTGAGGTGCCAATTAAGACAAAAAGGAGGGAGGGGTCAATAAACACAGTCCGAGGCCAACTATTTCATGCAGAGCACACAGTACATTTGATGGTTTAGTCTGAGGCATAACACATTTCCTTTGTCATCCTTCTCTAATGCTTCCCTTCTTTATTCTTTGCACTCAGAACTAGAATCAGTATAAATTTGGAGAGATCGAGAGTAAAATAACAACAACATACAACTGTTCAAATATGGTATTGAAACATTTGAAAGTCATTTTGATTGACATACAATGGAGAAAACTATTTCCACAAAATTCATAATGTATTTTTAAAGGGAAAAATATAAAATACATTCAATCTGGCCTGGCTCACATGACACAAAAATTCACTGTTGCTTAATTTGGGTAGCAGAACATTCTACTGTGTTTACTGAGTTGGGTAAATGCATGTAGCAGTCACTGCTTGAGGATTAATCAACACTGAAATAACCCATGGCTTGTTTTAAGATCACCAGAGGGTTATTCTAATACTCAAGCAAACTCTGCCACCTATATTTGCACGGCAAGCTGGACACCAGGACATGGCACACAAAAACAGTGCCTTGCAGGCACCCGGCACGAAAAGGCATCTCCCTTGGGTAAACGAAACCATGGGAAGCTGTTGTGATATGAAAGCTTGATTTGTTTGCGGTTCTTTTGGAATACTGACAATGCATTCTTAGGCATATTGACTCATAAAGAAGGCCCTCTATATTCAGAGATATTATTCCTATAGGAGTATATTTAACCAACATTTACTTTTCTCACATAGAAGAAAAATATGGAAATAGGCCCAATATTTTTACTAGGGGTATATAAAAGAATTTTGAATAGTTAAGGGAGAGGAAAATGAAGAAAAATTAAACATAGAGATTATTCTCTGGGTACTTTTGCCATTCCTACCTCAATCTTTGGAGATGAGATGGATGCAGAAAAGGATAAGAGCTCTCCATACATAGTTTTTCTCAAGGAAATTCAGCTATAGTTTGGTGTACTACATTACAGCCAGTTAAAATCCCCAGCAAGTTTACTGTTTGCATTTTTCCGTGTGTCTTGCCCTCTTTTTTTCTCTCTCAGCAGGCCTAGTAGGTCATTTGGGGTTGGATTTTCGAAGGGACTGCCTTGTACCAGCATCCTGGTTTTGTCTTTGGCCTGTAATAGCTTAAAGAGGTTTATCTCCCACCCCCAATAAGCTGAATGTGTGCATAATTGCCTGGTGACAGTGACACACACGTTGGTAACTTCCCAATTAGATTTCTGTAACACGCTCTACGTGGGGCTACCCTTGAAGACGGTCCGGATACTTCAATTGGTGCAGAATAGAGCTGCCAGGCTGCTGATGGGGACTGGGCATTGTTCTCATATAACCCCAGTTCTCCGTCAGCTCCACTGGCTCCCGAGTGAAGTCCGGGCCCAATTCAAGGTGTTGGTTATGACCTATAAAGCCCTCAATGGGTTGGGCCCTGGGTATCTAAAGGAATGCTTGCATCCATATATGCCCTCCCACCCCTTGAGATCAGCAACAGATGCCCTTCTCCTGGAACCCTCTGTGAATGATATTAGGAGGGTGAGTACCCGGAGGAGGGCTTTCTCTGCGGTGGCGCCCCACCTATGGAATGTGCTCCCCAGAGAGGTCCGCCTGGCACCATCGTTATTTGTTTTTCGCCGCCAGGCTAAGACCTTTTTATTTAAAACTTATTTTAATTGTTAATTTATTATGTAGGGTTTTTAAAAAAAGATTTAAGTCGAGATGCACCGGATTTTAATATTTTTATTGTATAATTTTTATATGCTTTTGTTTGTTTTTGTTGTGAGCCACCCCGAGGCTTTGTTGCGATGGAGGCGGCATAAAATGTTTTAAATAATAATAATAATAATAATAATAATAATGCCCCCTGCACAGAAGTGCCAACTAAGAATTAGTTGAGGTCTGCCTGCCTAGGCCACAGTATACATATTCAACCAAAGAGATGGAAAACAAGAGTTCAAAGGGATCCCACATGCAAGAGGCAATCTGCACAGAGTGGCAAAAAAAGAACCTTAGTAAGTCGCTTTAGATTGTCTGAACTTCATCCAGATTGCCACGTATTCCTTTAGCATCCCGGTATTTCATAGACATCTCTCCAGCTGCATTTTTAAAAACTATAGTATAGCCATTCTGTACACCGAGCAATATCAGATTTCTGAAATGCAATACTCAGCCCTGGAAAGATACAGATTTCATGAATTGAAACTGGTGCTTAACTGATACAATTAACCTCTCATAGGTTAAAATTTGTCTGGCAAATTAGAATTAACAAAACAATTAGGGGGATGAGTGTTCTCTATATCCTCTGTTAACTTTGGGACCAAATAACTGTAATTGATATACTCCTCATCATTTTGCATGCATCTGATCCAACCGTTCCTCCAGCACTCCAATCATCACATATTATAAGCATATTTTACCCCTTCCCCGGGGCTTTCTAGGACAATAAAAGGACATTTGTATCTAGTGATTTATTTATTCATCAGGACTCCATATTCAATGAACCCATCAGATTATAGTTTACAACAGAGGTTTGATTTTCAAATTTAGCACATTATGTTCAACAAGCAAGGGGAGCTCTAAAAATCTTCTAGAAAGCTACACTACAATGTTGCCATCATCTGGCATGTATTTAGCCTTCAGACAATATTTCTTATGTTCATTTCCCCACATATACAAAATATTAAATAAATCAGTCCAAAATACCAATATATTTGGATGCAAATTTCAACTATGAGACAATTTTCTGTGAATTTCAAATACATGAATTTTCATAATATCCTTGCTTCTTTCTTCCCAGTGTCTCTCTCACCTGCACTGCAGAAATTTAGATATTTATTCCTTACATGTTTTCATTCCAGGATGGAACGCAAGGTGTAGCATATGGATTTAATAAGCAGTCTCCTATACAAATACCAACCAGATGCAGATGTCTTTCACTTCTGCAAGATTGCTACAATCTCTGTGTTAGTAACTTCCTTCGGGCAGGGAGCCATGATAGTCTCTCATGCGCCCCTTTACATCTCCTGAAATACAACATTTAAAGTGGTTAACTCAGACTCCAAACTTGGAAGTCCTGGTGCAGGCACTGTTGAATAGCTATACCTAACAGGGAGGGTTGTAACACAATCAGTCCCATTGCCCAGTTTGAGATCAAGAGAGCAGACAAATTGTGTAGCAACCAATGACCCTGCCTTCTGGTCTGCAAGTGCCAAAACCTCCCTGAGGGTGAAGCTAACTTCACTTGGCCGAGACAGAGGAGGGTAATTCAGTTTGGAATCAGTTTCTAAGCATGAGCTGTGATTCCCCTCACTATCCAGCTTACTTGATTGATGGCTTTGGATAACCACATGTGCAATTCTTCATCTGCAGCCAGGACCACTTAAATATAATAAAGAACATACATAAACCTTCTTGATCTTCTTGGACAGGGGAGGGGGAAAGACTAGACTGCAACAGGATTTCGGTCAGAAATGAGAGGCAGATGAGCAAACAGGCTGCAATGGTGAAGGTGTGGAGCATGTCCAGGGGATTCTTATTAGTGGGTCCCTGCTGGGTTGTGGGTTCTCAGCAGAAAAAGTTCCCTGTAACAAAAACCTAGCTTGTCATACTGCTTTCATTGTATATAATATCCAGGTTGTGGACATGAACAGAGGAAAGTCCTCCCATCTAATGTAGTGTAAAAACTCTGAGGTCTAAATCACTGTTAATCTTTGGATGAAATTCAATGTATAATCACCATGATCCTTTATATTATGAAGTATACATTTATTGATGCAACTGTGAAACACAAATATCTTTCAAGTGGTAGTTCTTAGCAAGATTAGTACAACTTCCCAGCCAAAATCCAAGCCTACCTCATCATTTCCTGAAGGTCATTCAACAGATGTTGTAGAAAATAACAGCTTGCTTAAATTTGCCCAGTTAAGATCAGTGTTAATACCTGCCTTTTTCCAAAGTAAATAATTATTGCACTGAAGGGCAATTTATTTTGCAGAGTGCAGTTCAGGCACTCTTCACATGCCAATGAAGTGTATGTGCAAAGGACTGAAGCTCCCATTAAATTCTAATTTTAAAAGTTAAAATTAGTCTTCCTTTGTCTTACAAATTCACCAAATTCAGCAGTGCCTTGTTGGAATCTTTTTATCAACCCATTGACATCACCAGCATCATTACAGCAAAAAGGCACAATCTACAATGCATATGTTCTCTAAAATGAAAGTCAGGCATATGTAAACCCCTGGTAGTCTATGGAAATGAATGCCTTAAATGAAATTATATATGCAATTTGTGGAGTTAAACACAGAAAACAGTATACACAGCACTGATCTGCAACACTCAAACACAGCAGAAAACCAGTACTTGGGAAGGGGGTAATTTCAGCTGCCACACAAAGGCAAGGTCTAGAGTATAGTTCCAGATGTCATTAATCATCATTTTTAAAAGCTTGGAACAGGCATCAGGGCACGTCCCACCCCTGCTCTGCTACAGTGCTTTGTTTGTGACTCATATTAAGCCAGAGTTTCTTGTTCTTCTGCACCAAGCAACTTTTGCTTAATTGTGAGTCCCAGGATGCCAGAATCTAAATGCATGTGATGCTGAATGTGACAACCATGTGTTGTTTTTGTTTCTTCTTGGATCATTAGGAAAAATCACCGCTGTATTCCAGTGCTGATGATTGCTTATCTCATGTTAGTTAAGGGAGGGAAGATGAAGAAAAGAAGTACAAATTATCCTCAGGATTCCCCAGTCCGCATCTTTGGAGATGAGATGGCTGTATTAACAGAGATAAGGCCTCCTAACAGTTTCATATACACTTTCCCAAAGGCAATTATCTGACACTTGCATTGCAATCAATAGTAGTGAGGGTACAGGCTATTTTCTCATGCTTTTGGTTTGATTTCAGTCTGAAAGCCGATCCTGTTCTTCCTTGCTGTGCGTTTACTGGTGTTTTATCTCTCACGGCTGCCAGACTGCTGTAGTTTTGTTTTTATCCATAATTGTTTCTATTGTTCCATTTTTAAGTTGCTTTGAACACTGATACTGGAAGCTGAATGCTACTACTTTAAATAAGATACATTTATTTCCCAATTCACTTCAAAATGTCAGAATTGTTGCCATAAGTCTAAGAATGCTAGAAGTGATACAGTTAGCCAAAAACATTGGCTAAAATGCCCAAATCCAGAAACTTGTAGCCAAACAGAGCCTGTTAATAGGGGACAGGATGGAGTACATTAATAACAAATACATCTTTATATTCTACTCAAAGTGATTTATCAGGTCAGAAATTACCATTATTTCCACATCACTTGCTCCTACAGGATCTACATGCAGCCAATGGCCCAGGCACGCCTCGTTTTTATGGCCTACTAATTACACAAATTTGCAACCCATTATTTCCTTCCCATTGAAATAAACCTGCAGCAGCTGTTAAAACTGTTAACAGAACAAATGCTTTGTGTCCATGCCAAATGACTTTACCATTGCATATTAAAACCAGGGGTCAGTAACCTGGTGCCCTCCACAGCTTTTGGACCAGACTCCCCTAATCCCCAAACAGCATGGCCAATGGACATGAAGAGGCAGTATAAAACATATGGAGGGGACCAGTCACCCAACCCTATTGCAACAGAACTAATTCTACATTGGTCTGCATATTGAATGGCTACTTAGAGGATTCAAATGTGTGTTTTGGCTGCAGGTTTATTTCAGCCCCAACATCACCATTCCTTAGCCTACAGCCAAACTATGGCAGACTCAGTGTGAAGGCATACAAGTTCTTGGGGAAAGGATATCTCAGCTGATGCATTCTAAACATGGCATTAGGCCAGCATAATGACCAAATAGATTAATGCCAAATGCCCAACCTTTAGATAGCTTTGGTGGAGGGGATTTCTATATTGCAGGTATTTTGTGGGGTAGGAACCTGCAGTATATCTCTGTATGGTTTGGGCAAAGGAATACCATCTCCCAATCCCTCTATAATGTTTCTGTTACTGGTGGGTAAGCACTTAAGGTTAAGGTGAAAGTTCAGCCCTCATGCTCAAACTTTTCTGCTCTCTTAGTAAGAGCATGGGACTGGGACTCAGAGGACCTGGGTTCTAGTCCCCGCTCAGCCATGGAGCCAACTGGGTGACTTTGGGCCAGTCACAGGCTCTCAGCCCAACCTACCTCACAGGGTTGTTGTTGTGGGGATAAGATGGAGGAGGGAAATGATGTAAGCTGCCTTGAGCCCTTTGTAGGAAAAAGGCAGGATATAAATCAATCAATCAATCAATCAAATAAATAAATAAATAAATAAGAGTCAAGCCTGCCCCTCTCTGCACTGTCCCAGGTGGTTTCTGTTTCATGCTAGCATCTAAGAGAATACATTCTCTTTCTGCTTTCTGTTTTAATTGATTGAAATCTCTGACTTACGTTTTCTGTTTTAAAACACAGTTTTCTTCTATTAGTGCCTATTTGTTGCTGTTTCATTATACAAACACAATTTTTAAAAATCCATTAAGCCAATCAAAAAGCATTTGCTATAGAGTGGTATAAAACTAATATGGGTAATTGGTTTTTACATAGATTCAATGCCTTGTAGAAGTGTTTTCTTCCCACCTCTCTGCCTTGACTTTTTCATGTTTTGTTTTACAACCTAGAACTAAAATGATAAAACTGACATTGTTACCACTTGCTATATACTGCAAAGGTGCAGCATATTTTATTGTGGCAAAAAAATTGAACTGAAACAAACTGGTACTTGATGCTTACATAAACATTTACCTTTTTTTGCTTGTGACAAGCCTTAATACGTTCTGATGAAAACTAGTGCCTCCAGAAGTCACTGACTGTAAATAGTTGGCGCCTACCTGTATGCAATTCTAGTGCCATGTGATTAAATGTACCTGTTCCTACAAGGTCCCAGAGTTTGTTGGAGAGCATATCTTAAACAAAACAGCATCATGAAGACCAAACAGGTTTCAGAACAACTCTGGAATAACACTGTGTGAAAGCAGTAATCAAGGATAAATTATTCTAAAAAAAAAAAAAAAGCCAGACATCCTCTGGAGCGCCATTAAATTAATTATTCAAAAATGGAAATATTATCACTTTTGTGCCTTGAGAAGGCCATCTATCAAAATTCAGTGACCAACAATGGCCATTATTCAAAGAAGCAACCAAGAGGTTCATGGTAACCCTGAAGGAGTCATAAAGATCCCCAGCTGAGATGGAAAACACCATCTCCATGGAATAACAATCACCTGGACACTCACATTTTATGGAGTAGTATTTTATGAAAGTGTGGTGAGAAGAATGCCACTGCTTGGGGGAAAAACCTATATCAAAAACCTATATCAATGCAGCAAACAAGTTCTCTGGTCTCACATGAGACCAGAATTGATGTATTTCACTATCCTGCATAAAGCCAACACTGCTCATTGCCCTGAGAACACCATTCCTACAGTGAAATATGTTACAGGAATCACGTTGTGGGAATGTGTTTCCTCACCAGGGACTGAATAACTGGTCAGGACTGAGGTCAATCCTGGAAAAAGCCATTTTTCAGGCCTGCAAGGGATCTAGGACCTTCCATCAGAACAAATGAATTAAAAACAAAATCCTGAGCCTCTTAGAATGGCCCATTCAAACCTCAGAGCTCAGTCTGATTGAGAATCTGCAGAAAGACTTGGGAACTATTCTTTATCAACAGCTCTCATCCAGTGACACAGAACTTGACCAGTTTTACCAGGAAGAAAGTGCAAAACTTATAGGATCTAGAATGGAAAGCTCATGGAAATGTAAGAAAGATGACTCAGATCTACAATTGCTGTCAAAGGTGCTTCTACCACATGTTGACTTAGCAGGGTGAATATTTATGTAACCAGTAAGTACAGTTTGCTTGTGTACCCAACTTTTCTGCCACAACAAAAACATTTTGCACCTTCACAGTGTTTTGCCCCTTAAGGATTTTGTGTTCATGTCAATTCCATCATTTCAATTCCAATTTGCTACACAACAAAATGTGTGAAAGGCAAGGTGATGTGTATGAATACTTCAGCAAAGTCTTTATCCTACAGCTATGCCAGAAACTGAGTTTTTTTTGCAGTACCCCCATATGTTCTACTAAGATGTACTCTATTCTATTAAAAACTGCTAGCATTCTACAAGCATTCATGTACTCCTAACTTCCATGAATCCCTAATACTCTGAGTGTTAAAAAGTATAAAGGAGGGAAGGCCACCAATGTGTCGATGTTCTAGTTTTCAGACTATGATCCTGACCACCATGGATGTGGAACTTCTGGCACCCAACAGTCTGTCCCCATTTTGGATTAGTTTCTGAGGAAGGGCTAGCTGCTGTTATTTTAACCCACTCAGTGTCCCAAATTTCAAATGTAAGAAATAGAAATACCCTATTTTCTGACTTTCTGTAGATTTATGTGTGGATTAACCATGCTAAATCAGTACAAAGTGTAAAATTTCATGGTGCCAGGTGGAGTTATAGCTCAGGAATGAAGTCTCTTGTTGATCTGTAGAAATAAAGCAGAGTTGGAAAAGAACTTTGCTTGAGACCTTGAAGAGAGCTTCACTTGATGCAAAATGTACTGAAGCAGATGAAACAATGCTTTCACTCTATAGAAGACAGATACTTATATCCCTTCTGGCACCCCACAATATAAAATATCTTCCAGAAAACCAATGCCAAGGCAAGACTGGCTTCTCTATTACTCAGTTCAACAGTATGGACTGAATTGGATGCCAGATGTGTGGAGACAATAAAGACCCACAGAATGCTTCACCCTATTCAGGCTCCTCTTCATCTTCCATGTTTACTTTAGAAAGTTGTTCTCTACCAGAAATATTCAGGATACTAGTAAATTTCAACATAATGATTCCATATACTTATAAGAGTTAACAGGCCCTATAACATAACGCATAACTTTTCCTCTTCTTTCACAAAGAAGAAAAGGTATATTACCTTTTGGGGGTTTTCTTATCCTCATAGTTAAAGCAGCATCCTACTATAAAGAGTGATGAATTCATCTGCGATATTCTGAAACATTTCTACTTTACTTAAATTTTCAGTGAGGGTCAGATGCCTTCATTGAAAGAGTGCTGCTACAAAGAAAAATTAAATATTGTTGGCAGGACCAGCTCTGAATCAGTATTCATAATAAACCTGCTTTCATATCTGCATGAATACACTCGCAGAAAAGTTACTGTCTCTGGTCCAATATCAATGCAAAATGAATGAAAATACATCCAAGACTCTCAGCAAATTTAAATATCATTCATATGCCTAAGAGTCTTCAAAAATCAGTGCAATTTAAGCCTCAAGTTTAGGAGTTCTGCAACCAGGATATAATCCTCAAATGAGGAAAACACATTTTGTTTATGAAAGTTTTGGTTTATAAGTATGAAGCCTTATGAGAATAAGCCTGAAAAGTTTCAGACTTGCAAGATTTCCCTTCTTTATTCCTCCATGGCTACAAGAAGGAAGTTTCTAACCCAGTGTGAATTACCCGCTTTCTATGTTTCATCTGAGCTCTAAAATCTGTTTGATCTTAACTATGTTTACTTGAAGGAAACCAATTTCACAAACAAAGGAATGAACTTGGCTTGTTTCAACAAACCATCATTGGGATTAAACACAGTTCATCAGGTTTGAATGACATGACATTGATTGACATGACATACAATTGATCTAAAACAGAAACAGAAGTTTCTGAATTCCTCAGGACTGCACTAAGAAAGGGCCCCAAAGCCTGTAGCTCATTCTCATAACACTAAACCATTTGAGATGACACTCTTCACTGGACCTTTGCTACAAACCTTCATTGCAACAAAAGTATCAAAATTCAGATACATTGTTTGACCACTTCACCATAATATGGCTAGGCCTTTGAGACAGTAGGAAATAGGTTTATAGTCCTCCCCATACACCATGTAGGTATTCTGCTTGATTACTAGACTCATGAATCTCCATTCTTACAACCCATCCTACAATAGCTGTGTGTTACATAGCACATTTGTGGCTGGTACTGGAGTGCATGTCCAGTATTTTTTCTATGGGCAGTACATTAAGGAGCAGTAAAACAGTTGTAGGAGAATAGCAGCAAAATTATTAAGACAACCAGAATGTAACATATTTCCAGTTTCTCCCAAATAAATGACTTACTTAAATTTCTGCCATACCACAAGCCCAAAGGATGTCTCCTACTGAAATTATTTTCATTTGGTAAGAAACCTAACATTTGAACTTTGCACTCATATTTCACACCTTTGCAAAGCCAATAATGCAGGGTGACTCCCTAAGTCACCGAATCTTGCCACTATCCATGACACAGTATTCAGTGACACATTTTTGCTGGAGATGACTTGGTCAATAAACATTGCTTGTTCTCAGGTTCATTTGGGTCACTTTCTACTGAAGCATTTGGCTTGGCTGTTTGTATCAAAGTACTAAAACTGTAACCACATTTCTGCAGTGTGTTAGATGGTTATTTAGGGCACATTTCATGGGCTAGACTACATGACTAGAAGGAGGACTGAGCTCTATTTGCCTTGTTCACTAAATAGAGCTATGAAAAGAATGAATGGTCTCCAATTCCCTCTTCCTTTCCTATGTTTAAGGAATTATAATCAGAGCAAAAGTATCAACCAGTGCTGTCCTGCAAATGCCTAGTAATTTACATCAGATGCACCCAGAATAGCAGCTCTGGACAGCCCCTCCCCAAATTTAAAAATTCAGCTTTTTTAAATATATGTACATGGATTTCTATGAAATGCATACAGCTTTCTAGCAATTATACATAGGCTTCAAAAAAGTGGATCAAGTATATAGTTGAAAGTGGTACCTATATTCCACCCCATGTATCACAAGCATTATAAGGTCCCCAATCTGTTGCATTATTGGAGATGAAAGCTTTTCCTTCTAATTTTCTATTAGTAGTGTTTTAAATGTCAGAAGGGCAGAGAATCCACTTCCTCTGTAATTAGTTAAGACCATACACATCAGTAAATTTTATTTTGTGACAGTTTTTAAAATTTATTAATGTCAATCTCCTAGCAAAAAGAAGCAACCATGGTACACTGCCAAGGCATGTGTTCAAATAAGCATTAGATGCCAGCAATGTCTTCCGACATGTTCTGTCCTTGGCAGCCCTGCTCAGCTCCTGTAAATTCAAGGCTGGGGCTTCCTTTATAGAATCAATCCAACTCATAGTTGGTCCCTCTCTGTATCTTCTTCCTTCAAATTTCCCTACCTTATTGTCTTCTGCAGCAATCCTTTCAGCAGGGGTAGATATCTATGTATGGGTACAATATGGTTTTAAATGTCTTTACAACTATTGCTCTATAACCCTTGTGATGAACCAAGCAGGCTTTTCTAAAGTTCATGACCGTGGGCTGTGACAGGTACTGCTGACTGGAGCACTACAACTTAGCAGCAAAATCCACTAAGAATTACAAGGGCACTGCCCTTGTCCATCCATTTCAATGAGAGCTGCACAGGGGCTTCTCCTGGAAAACACCTAACGAAAACACCTTAAATAATGCAAAATGTGCCAGGCTACATTGCAAAATTCTCATTATGAATCCTGGGGGCCATCAGCCTATTCTTACATTTGGGAGGCGGCAGGCCACCTTTCACACAGCTGTTTGCTGGGGATAAAATGGTGCACCTGGAAATCCCATGTCTGATGCCTCTTGACAGGAAATCAGCTCATGAGTATTTTATTAGTTTCTTCCAAAAACACAGAGAGCCATGCTGTAAAGGTTTCAGATATTGCAATGGTTTAGAATTATCATCATGCCATTCCTCTGAATAGTTCAGCATATGTTTGCTGCTAAGCAGCCAGATGTAGCACTGAGAAGAGATAAACTTAATCCATTAAGCTTTGTGTTCCTTTATTAGCGATAATTTATGATAGCCTTGGTTTAAAAACAAACAAACAACCTTATTGCACTTGCAACAGAAATAGTCCTTGGCAAACAGGCAGAAAGTACATACACGGTTGCTTTGGAAGTTCACTCTATCTAGAGTAGTTTAAACTGGAAGCCTTCTCTGCTCTGGTGTACTAAACACAACTGTGTTCCTATAGCAACCATGTGCTATTATACACTAGGACTCCCACAGTTTGCAGGTGTGATGGAATACCTGTATATGATCAGATTTATCCCAGTTAATTTACTGGCACAGAAACTATATCATCTGAAACCTAAGAGGAGTAAGTGCGTGTGTGTGTAATTAGGGGAAACAGAATCCAGCAACAGGTGTCAACAGAGAGATATTTTAGCAGACAGCAGCAAATACATTTGATGTTTCTTAAGGGTTGGATCTGGATTTTCCAAGTTCATCACTGTGTTTGCAGGAGCAAGTTTGTGGTAATGCTGAAGAAGCAGAAAGCAACCACCTCCTCTAAACACTCCCAGACTCTTTAATTATTCTCCCAGTTCTACACTGATGTTCTTATACCTGGAGTTCATTTCTAGGAACCAATTAGAAACACCCTCCCACTCCAGATCTGTCCTCAACCCACACCTTTTCCAGAAAAGCCTTTGATTTAACCTCTAAGGTTCTTCCCAAGATCCAAGACAGGTTGCAGCTCAGTTCAGTTCAGCCACAGGAAGACAAGAGCAGAACAGATGATGAGGCCACAGTGGGGTAGGTGGGCCTGTACTGAACCAGACAAAGAGCAACTGGCCAGAGAGAGCAGATATAGTCATGGACGGGCTAGAGGTCAAGCACTGCATCAGGGAGATGAGGGACAGACCCTGTGAATACTGAGCTGAGCTTTACCTGAGACGCTGCATCTGAACTGGAAGAAGAGGCAGGGTTAGACTTCTTAGCTGAACTGCTAAGGCCAGCATGTCCCAAAATAACCAAGAGACTGGTGAGAATCAATCATGTATGATTCTAAGGAAAACACAGTTGAACATACTGAGTCAAAGAAGGATAGATGTTACTTGATCAGACTTAGAATCCAATGTCAGAGGAGCAGAACAGTTGAGTAGCATTCATCATTCATGCCATTTGGCTCACTCGCAATGGGAAGTTCACTGAGGGTGAAGTTAACTCCTTTTGGCTGGGAAGGGATTCAGTCTGGAATTAATTTCTTAGCACCAGTGGTATTTCCCTAATTGGTTGGCTTCTTGACTTCACTGATGTCTTTTATAATCATTTCAGAGATATTCTTCAGTTATAAATTCTAAACCTAACCCTAAGACTGTAGTTAGAATCCTCTTGTCTTGATCTGCTTGGAAGCAGAAATTGGGCAGTGGAAAGTGGTTTCCATCAGAAGTCTGTAACTGGTGTGTAAGGGTAAGAACTAATGAAAGGCTGAAGAAAAGCCAGAGAGCTGAGGTTTCTTCTGAGCTGAAGAAAAGCCAGAGACTTAAAAAGAGTGTTAAGCTACTCTTTTTTTGTGTGGTAACCATACATGAATGGTAACAATCAGGACTAGGGAGCAGGTGGTTATATTATGCCTGCAGGTAGCCCCAAGTCCTCGCCAGAAGGTTATAAAAAGGCAGCAGAATAAAAGGTCTAAGAACGCAGAAACATAACAGGAAAAGTTTTGGATTATACACTAGAGCAATGATGGCAAAACTTTTAGTGACCGAGTGCCCAACTGCAACCCAAACCCCACTTATTTATCGCAAATTGCCAACACTGCAATAAAACCTGAGACTGAGGTTTTAGCTTACAAAAACCAACACACAGCCAGTCCAAGCAAACATATGTATATATTCTTGGCAGTGCACTGATCGGCCATTCAAGAGCTCGGATGAGTCGCAGATAATGAGTCATTGCTCATGATGTCATCACCTGGCACCACTACTCCTTTCCAAGCATGCATAGAGCCCTTATGTGCACTGTTATTCTATGCCTGGCTGCTGGGGCGATGCTGCCGCGACTTGGCTCACATGCCGACACAGAGGGCTCTACGCGCCCACTGTGGCATGCATGCACTCCCCTACCCACAATATAGGGGTAAAATACCATTGAAAAGAGGGCGATTTTGAAAAAGCCTTCCTTAAGTAGCTTTTTCTGCACAGCTCATCATTTCTGCCCGTTCTAAACACATTCCAACCATCAAAATCATGCCAGGACACCTCGTTTTTCTAACCCTAACCCTACCCTGGTGCACACCCCTAACCCTAACACAGGGCTACAGTTCCACTGAAGAGGGTGATTTTGAAAAAGCCTTCCAAGTGTGCATATATGTATATATATCCTTGGCAGCACACTGACCGGCCATGTGAAAGCTCGGACAAGTTGCAATTAATGAGTCATAGTTTGTGAAATCATTGGCTGGTGCCACTACTCCTTTCTGCATGCACATGGCCCTTATATGCGCTGTTGTCCAATGCTCGGCTGCTGGGGTGATGTTGGGGCAACTCGGCTCATGTGCCGACAGAGAGGGCTCTGTGTGCCCACTGTGGAATGCATGCCATAGGTTCGCCACCACTGCTCTTGAAGCTATACTTTAGTTGTGAGTATATTATATATAAAAGAACACTATTTACTTTGGGATTTTCAGAAGATAGCTTGCTGATACTTAAGAATTTAAGAGACCCAATTACATGTTATGGTAGAGTTCCACCACCATTTTGCATATGCAACCTCCACTTGGACCAATTCCCCTTGGAAGCTGTTACCTCTCATGTCAACCCAGGCACTACAGTTTAATTTTGGGTTAGACAACTAATTAGTCTCCAGGTTTGGTAGTTCCTGAACAATCTCTGCTTGGCCTGATCAGTGCAACATATGCTAAATGAAGATACTCACTCAGGACATGCAACAGCAAATTGTGGATTAATTAAGTCATGATCTCCTCCATGAGATTAGCATCTTTTGAGTCCTTAAGAAATGTCAGCAAGCAGTCTTTTGAAAGCAAATCATTCAAAAAATCTCTCTAACATACCAGTGTTTAATGGCTCATCTTGTCTGTTGTGGGTGCACTGAGCCTATGCCCAAGTTTCTTATAGCAAGCTACTAGGTTGGGGTGGCCCAACATGTGGCCCATAGGCCTGGCTCTGCAGTCCTCTTGCCACTTGGAGCTCCTACACGTCCCCCATCCAGATCCCAGCAATGGCACAGGCATGACTGCAGCCAGCTCTCCCAAGGCCGCCAACCTGTCCCACTCTGTTCCTGAGGTTCAGGCCCACAAAGCGTTCTTTTTCACTCAATTAGTCCTAAAAATCATCATAAAATTAAGTAGCCGCCACTAATCCCTGCAGCAGATAGCAAGCTGCAAAGGCCCACAAAAATATATTAAAAATATATTGTGCATATTAAATTAAATAGCCGTGAGGCTAATAGGGCAGGCTAGAAATCAAATAATAATACTAAATACATATATTGCAAACACTTTGATTGTCAATACAGAAATGCAATTCATTGTGTAGCCCTGGGTTGCGTGCCAAAGTCCTCGTGCAGCCCTGGAGGCATGAAAAGCTGGACTGCCCTAGACTAGGTAGTCTTAAAGTGTTCCGAGTGAACTGGTGACAGCAGAAAAGAGTCAGCTTGTGGGACTCTTGAATAATAGTAATGGAGGCTTTTTAGGCTTGACATATAAGCACTCCCTAGAAAAATAAGAATTTTCCATGGGTGGAAGGATCAGTTTCTCTACATAGAAAGTATGGATAGTAATCAACAATAATGGTGTTTTTTAAAGCATATGTACAACTTTGATTTAAAATTAAGGAACAGGATTAGAGAGAATGAGAGGTGAACCTTTGACTCACCAGTCTGACCATGAAGGCAATTTATCTGTCTAGATTTTAAGAAATCTAGGCTGAAGTTTCAAGTGCAGCCTTTTCCAATCTGGTGTCCTTAAGGCATGTTGGATTCCAGCTCCCATCATGCCAATGATTGTGCTGGCTGGACATGATGAGAGCCAGCACAATGACAGATAGTTCAGACTATATGGAAGGCACCAGGCTGAGGAAGGCTGTTCTAGAGAAACTAGACTGAAGAGCACTGAAAGTCATTTTGGCCATGGCAATGGAAAACTCAGTCACAAAACCTCAAGTACACAAAGTCCTCATGGTCTTTTTGTTCTATCCAGAGAGGAATGCAATTTGCAAGACTAAAAGGATAAAAATAATGCCATGCCTGGATGTGACCCTTTAGTACTACTTGTAGAATACTGAAGTTAAGTAGTAAAAACAAATTTGGTGGTCAAACTTTCCTGGTTGCAATTAGAGATGCTTTTTCAAATGGCAAGACTTGAGTTCCGTATTAGCTTCAGCAGTAAATTATCTCCTTTCAGTATTTTTTGAATATTCATTTTGGTAGAGATGCAACTATTTTCTTGAAGCTTTGGAGAAAATGTACTGAATCAATGTTGATTCAGCATCTGACTTATTCTATCCAATGCACAAGTACTTACACTCTGTGACTGCACACTCTTTTGGAAAGCCATTCTCCATTCATTCAGGACCACACTTTTGCTGGTCAAGTGTCCACCATAGGAGAGTGCAGGCATAGCAGCAGTAGCTCCAGAATTAAACCAATGATGTGCAGCAAGTACGGATGCAGGCGCAGGCTTGCTTTTGCTGAAACATTTATTGGGGATTAGGTTTATCTTGTTACTTTGTACACTGCATACCTTAAGGCTCATTTTTGTTTGTTTATATTGCAATTCAGCCTTCCCCAACATGGTGCCCTTCAGACCTGTTCGACTGCAAATCCCATTACTAAAAGCCTTTGGGGAAGGTAGGTGGAACAATTCCAAATAAAACAACAGTGAACAGATTGAGACGTGAAACAACCAGCATCCTAAAACAGACTTCTATACCCTATGCAGAATAAGGTAGATTTTTATACTAAATTATTGTAAGCAAAAGATAAAATTGCCCAGTTCAGAAATGTGTGCCCCATGCTCACATTCAGAGTTTCTCATACTGAATTTTATGGATGCATTAGTAAAAAAGCCTAGATACTTAGAAAAATGTCTGCAGATTTTTAAAAACTTTTCTGCAGATCTGTGAAAATAAATAAGTTAATAAAATTCTGAGACTGATAGCCCTTATCTAAATTTAGCCACTAGAGGGGGCATGCAGAATTCATTTAAGCAACAAACACACCTTTCAGATAGATAGAAAGATAGATACCAATACATGTATATAAATGTCGCTAAGTCTAAAACATTGATTTGGTCATAATTTTACCCTGCAAGATAAACACACTAACTTTCATTAGTGATACACTTTTGCAAAACAGCTAAAGTAAACAAGAAAACAGAGTAACATGATGGATGCTCCATAAAAAGACTGGGATTTTTTCAGTTTCCTTCAACTGTACCCACAATAACGTTCATGGTTGCATCTCAAACATGGTGATACATTAAAACTAAATCCGCCTGCAATGCAACCTTTGGAGACACTGTTCAGAGGTGAAGCGAGGGGAACCACAGTGCTCCGGAAAGCCCATGCAGGCTCATAAAGAAGCTTTGTGGGTCACCATCAAAGTCTGTAGGATCGAGGTGTTAGAGGTTTTGCATAAAAGCATTTGGGTTGGCCTTGTGCTAAACAGCAAAGGCAGCATTCTCCTGGGGACAGCTTTTGCTCCTGCAGTACAACTGTAATTGATTTGCAAGCCACCAAGAGAGCCTATGGGTGGGCTTGGAAGTAGCAAAGGAACTTAATAAAAAATACAGTTGGAGTCAGCAACGAACTCTCTGGCCACCCACCCATGGTTAGTTTGGATATAAGGAACGTCCTTGTACTGATTCAAACTATTCATCTATGTAGCTCAGGTATGACAGACAAGAACCGCCCAAAGAAGAAGTCTTTTACATTCCTGTCATCCACAATCCTTTAATGGGGAGAAAACACCCCATCTGTAAAGAATTATGATCTTGGAAGATACTGTACATATTATGATTCCATTGTCCCTCTTGAGTCTTCTGTGCAAAATATTTTTGAGACCAAACAAACTTGAAGGGACTCTAAAATCATCAAGTCTTTTCCTTTGGGAAGACGCTCAATATGCCTTTCCTGACTGATTAACCCCACATACTGCGGACCTCTGGGCTACAAGTAAATGGGGGAAAAATGGGAGTTCCTGAAGAGGTGTTTTGCTCTGACAGTACCTCCAAAAAGGTGCATGTTGGCCCTTCTCCTTATGCACCCCTGCTCCTGGCATGCAATTGCACCACCAAAGAATGTCGTAATCATTTGTGGCTAAGAAAAACCTACCTGGTGCCAGGACATATACTAGATGTTTGTCAATCCAGTACTACCTTGACATGAGAATATCTCAAAATCTAACATAAATCATTCAGTTGTCACTAACTAAAAGAGACCCAGACTACATTCATACCACCACAATGGGCCCCTCATTTCTCCAAATTACGGTACTACTGGTTCCTCCATCACCATGCCTTGCTACCCTTCTAAATCTTGAACTAGGCAAAAATTCAGCCACCATATTTCATAAGGTGGTATTTACAAAAGGGCTTACTAGCAACCATTCCTTAAAAGGTTTCATTAATAAGTAGCTAGCTAGATTGCTCACTTTATAATGAGATTCATTCATAATGGGCAGTCTGTGGGGGGGTAACCTTCAAAAGCTTTAAGCAGAACTCTGTGTCCTAGGTCACTTTGCTTCATCCAGCCCATGCCTTGATGTGCCAATCTTGATTTGCCAGCAGAGTACCAGCAATAAACATGGAAATCGTGCTTCAAACAGTTAGCAAATGTCACTAGCCAAGCAAATTATTGTGATACAGAAGCCCATAATGGAATATGGGTATTCCTTGCATTTAATGCCACACATCTATCTTTGGTGATTTGTCATAGTTTGTTAATTAACAACGAAGTGTGGAAGAGAAGGATATTATGTAAAGTTACTTGAAAGGTAGGCATAATCAGCTAACCAATACAGATACTAATATGTAATTTTCCAAGTCAAGGCACAAGGACAATGTGCTTGATAATTAAAAGTCATACTTACACTTTATACTTCTGGGAGTAAGGAGATTTGTAATTAATAGCCACTAGTCGCTGGTTTATTACGGTTTTCAGCAAAAGCAGCTGGTCCTGGTTTACTGCTCTGCACTAAATGATATGTTGACCTTTGGGGTGGGGTGGTGGTAGAGATTTTAAGCATATGGTTTCATGGTAACATGATCTGGACCATGAAGGATGTAGAAAAATTAGTATAGATGGACCACTGCTGAGAGAGAAAGCTACTCTGAAGGGTCAATTTATCATTGCAAGCCAAAGCTTCAGAGTACTTACAGTTTACAGAAGGGTGAGGTGGGATAGGCAAGGTATGTTACCAATTCTGTCTTCCTGATCTCCTGTATGAATTGGGTGTATTCAGAGCAAATAATCCCACTCTTTCTTAACACATGGTTATCTTGAGAAACAAGTGGGTATGGAATATTTCAATGGAACAGTAACTTTAAAAAAACCTCTGTCACTTCCCAAGTGCTCACGCTTCTAAATTTAAACAAGTTTTCAGCAAATTCTAAAATTCTGTCATATAGGAGTAGAGGTTTAAATGGCCAGGGGTGGTACTATATGACAAAGGAGTGTAGTTATAATTTTTGATGCCTGAAGCGGCTCTAAAACTCTTGAGAAGGACCTCCCCAGAAAAAAGAAAACAGTTGTTGCCAGAAAAGTGCCAAAAAGTTCCTTGATTTCTACCATTATAGACCTTGATTTGACAGTGCAAAGCAAATGCAACAGTTCTCTCTCTTTTCAATCAATAAAATGTTTCTTGAGGTAACTCTTCAACATGTTTTAACCCAAACTTTTATGAGTTGTCCTATAGACCCTTGGCTGTTCAGACCACTTATCTTTCTATTTCTTTTCTTAGAGCACCCAGCAGTGCCTAGCGGGACCAGAGGCAAAGACAAGGATCCGGTACCAGGCAAGGCAGGATCAGAAGCAGGCACGAGTTAAGGCACAACTGAAGGCAGAGGGGGACTGGCGAAAGGATCAGGAATGCAAAGCTTCTGCCACAAAGCCCCCTGACACTATTGCCAAGCTGAGTAGCACGGGGAAGCCTTTTATAGAGTATTCCTGAGCTCCCAGCTGGGCATCCTGAGAACACAGACTCCAATCCTTGCAAGAACCAACAGACCCAGTCTTGGTCCTGCAGACATTGGGAAAGTGAACTGTGCTGCCTTTTGCAAATGCAGCTCGAAGAGGCGGTGTGTCATTCTTTCACGTCCTGACACACACCTTTGAAACGATATTGTAATATTTGATGATAATCCAAAACCGGCATCAGTAGAAAGTACCTCTGTGCACACCTAATGTATGCAGAACCTCCGACATCTCCAGCTACTTTCCTTCGTTTTGGCTCCTGCCAGGAGGTTGCGGGTCAGGAGAGCAGCAATACTGAGTGCATTTTTCTTCCACTCATTGCTAGCAATGGAAAAAAATGTATTTAGACATGCTCTAACTGCCTGAGAGTGTGGTTGAGGGCTGGGAGGACTTAGGATCCTCAAATTCTCAACAACTACTTTCCCATCCACTGGCACACCTCCGCCCCCCAAAAGCCTGGTTTCCTCCTTGCCTTGGTCTGGGGTGCTGAACCCTCCACGGCAGCTGGGAGGTGCCAAAAGAAGGCACCAATGCTTTGAAAAAGCCTTCTGAAGGCATAGTTCTGCCTCCTATGGCTCTAGGATGCTCTCTTAAGGACTATAGGGTTGCTCTTTAGCTTTTATAAACAATAGAACAAGATCCTTGGCTTCTCCATCATTAACTCTTTTCCTATGACATTTTAGGATGCTACATCATAGTTATTAAAGGAGTTAACCGTTTCTAATTTAAGACCATGAGCTTGTGGGTAGAATTTGTTCTCCAATTTATCTGAAATAAGGACCTTAATGATTTGGTTTAAATAATTAACATTGCTAAGAAAAGTTGTTGGAAAACAGGGATTTATTCTATTGCTATTTCATACAATTTCTGTTTTCATGCAATGCTTAGAATAGTGCCAACATTAGGAAAATATAAGCGATAAAAACAAAACTGCACTCTTTTGAAACTGGTGCCTAAGCACTGGAATATATTTGATTTGGATAATGAAAAGCATGTGGTGATTTTTTTAAGTCATGGATCATTTATCACAAACATCGCAATGAGTAATGAAGACAGTGACACCTTTCCTGTATTCTTTCCACTTGCCTCTCTTTCTCTTACTGACACAGACACACACAAACCTATTAAGAATATAGACTGAAACACTTAAAACTGACAAACACACCAAATCCAGCAACATTAGTGTTACTGAGCCTACTAATACCAGAAAAACTCAAAGTTATTGCAATAGGTAAGCATACAATTTTCACGCAATCGAACACATAATCAGTCAGTGCGTAGCGAGCAGCAGCCCAAATGTTGCCTTTTGCACATTCAAGTTCCTATGTGCATACACAGAGTAGACACAGTTTTCTATATATGCTCCAATGCAGAACCTAGACAGGCAGACCCCAAGTTACAAACAACCTGCACTTAGGAAAATGCCTTCACATCATGTCTAGTCTAAATTAGTTTTCATAATTTAGCTGACTCTGCAGAAAGGAACAGCTCAAAAAGAACAAATCAAACCAGTAGTAATCACACCTAATTTTAACAGAAACTATGTAGTACTTCTGGGAATGTTGTTATAGCAAGGATAAAATACCTTCACCGTCACTGGGGCTGCAGCCGATGCAATAGCCCTCCAGGACTAGATGGCACAAGTTCACACCATAGACTTTTCTTGGGATATGGATCATTTACATTTTTCTCTGTCAATGGTAAGGATTATCCTATACTCTGCACAAAGAGAAGTGGACATTTACACTGAACCCCATCAAATTTGAAGATTCCTGTCCCTGGAGCCAGGGAAAACAGGAAACTTCCACACTTTTTTCTATTGTGCACCAAGCAAAAAAAATACATGCAAATACTGAAAAATCAAGATGGAAGGTGCCTCATACTTTATTTCAACCATCTGGACCCTACAATGATATGCATCTGTATTTGCCTTCTCAGAAGTAGATCCCATTAAGTTCAACAACAGTCACCGCCATGTAAACAGGCATCGATTTGCAGCCTGAAGTATCTACTCAAAGGAAAAATCCTGCTTTATTAATGAAAAGCAAAGAGACACAAATCTCAAATGTTTAATCCTTTTTAATTTTGTTGCTTACGTCCATATATGCCCAGCCGCCCCTTGAGATCAGCAGGAGAGGCCCTCCTCCGGGAGCCCTCAGTGAAGGAAATTAGGAGGGTGGCTACTCGGAGGAGGGCTTTCTCAGCGGTGGCGCCTAAGTTATGGAATGCGCTCCCCAGAGAGGTCCGCCTGGCGCCGTCATTATTTGTTTTTCGGCGCCAGGCGAAGACCTTTTTATTTATGCAGCATTTTAAATGTTAATATTATTGAATTTTATTCGGCCAGGGCGGCTTATTTTATTTTACTGTATATATTTTAATTGTCATTGTTTTAATGTATTTTGTATTCGATGTTGTAAGCCGCCCCGAGGCCTTGGCAAGGGGCGGCATAGAAATGTTTTAATAAATAATAAATAATAAATAAAATAACACTTGCGTGAAAGTATGGTAGACACAAAGCCCAAAAGCCAGGGCTTTGGCAAGCTGGGTACGAACAACACGAGTAGTCGCAGTGTTGACAGTCTGGTCTGAGGTTTCTTGAAACCCAGCTTGCAAATAAATATAACCTTCCCTTTCTTTAATATATCTTAGCAGTATGAATGAAATCACATCAGGCTAGTGATCCAAGTGGAACATTTTATTGTTCTGTTCATTAGTCCACATGGCTGTTTGCTCGAGTCAGCACTGGTTACACTCTCTAATTTGTGTAGTATGGGACTATTTTTGCTATGGTACCCATTCAAAACCGTGTGCTTGTGTATTTGCACATAGATGTGCAGGAAATACAGTTCTACATAATATACTAATCACTACCAATCACTAAATAAAACAAAAATGCCTATAAGAAATGCAGCTCTCATGTCTAATGATCAAAGCATTAGAGGATTAGCCAACTAACACTAAAAAGTGCTCTGATAAAATTACAGAATTTCTACAATATACGTAGGATGCGAAATCTTAACACTGCTGTGCATAAAAGAATTCTAGAACCATGCAAACAAATTCCAATCCTTGTCGAATAATTCAATCACATCCAATGCTCCTGTATGACTTCTACAGTTCTTAGAACTTGTCCATGATCAGTGCAAGCTGAAGTTTTGAAACAAAGTATACTGGCTTGTTTGCAATACTGCCATATCCTGGGAGAGTAAACTATTATTATTATTATTATTATTATTATTATTATTATTATTACGTTGTTGTTGTTGTTTCTTCATTTCAAGTGCTGTTTTTATTTATCATAGTTTGTCTGAGGGCCAAAGCAGAGGTATTGTTAAAGGTACCTTTGCATTTACTGTACTATCTTTACCAATTGCAGTTTGGGGAAGGTGGGGGTGATAATAAATCAAATCAGAAGACTGGAAGGGAATTTAACCTTTTCTTCCCTGGTTTTCTTCTGACATCTCTTACAAAGCTTGAATTACTTTGAGGAAATTTCCCATTGGTGGCAATGGGAAATTTCTCCCCAGTATATTAGTAGCTTCATGGGAGAGATTATAGGATGGTGGGAAAGGGTTGAACTCCTTCAACATGTCTGCTTTGCATTAAGTAAAAGTTTATCCTTGCCCCACTTTTCCATGCTATTTGGCTTTGTAAAAGCATGCACATTAAATGTAAATATGTATTCACAATGCAAACCTGAATATTTCTGCTGAGAAGTCACGTCCACTGGGTTTATTCCCAGGTTAAAAGTGTATGGGATTGCAGCCTCAATATGACATTTAGTTGGACCCCGAGATTGTGCAATAAGGAAGACTGAAAACAGGAACTCTCGCTTATTGCACTACCTTTCCCATGCTAGAAAAATTATTTTAAAATGGGCACGTCCCCTTGGCAATAAGTTCAAATTGCACACTTCAGGAGGCAGAACATGTGGTGAGTTTTAATGTCTTCTGAAAATGTCCCTGTTTAGACAAGCTTTCTCTGGCTTGCAGTGGATTACCACAAAAGAGGCTGGTCCATTGGATTGTGTTCTACCACTGCTTTTAATCGTTTTTATTGTTTCAGTTATTTATATTTGTTTTGTTGTGGCTGCAATCATTTATTTTATTTTTTTCATACTGTGCCAAGCAGAGCATTTAACGTTCTTGTTATATTAAGCAGACTATTCCTTAACCAAACAAAGAGCTGCTGACGAAATGAAAACTTTTTCTCAAAGTAAATTAATCCACACCTGACCAAAAGAAGAGAAAATACGATTTCTGTGTTCCTGCATGTTGGAAAATGCTGCAAGATAATAATTGCCCTCTTTTTCCAAGGGCCCTTTGCTGGCTTTGCCAGAGCTGGATCAAGACATTTTGCTGGTTGAACCAGAGCAGCCAAAGGTATCCCATTTCCAAATCAGGATGCATATGGCACAAGCGCAGTCTAGTTACTTGCCACCGGAGGCAAACCTCCCCCCACAAGCTCTGGCAAAAGAAATGTCTAATAAAAATATCTCTCCTGCTGCTGGCAGTAGAAATGCAATAACAGTACATTTACAAACTATGTGTTGCCTTTTCACAACTCCCCAAATCAGCTGTCTAATGCTGGGGCCAGCCTTTGCTTTTATAAATCATAATTTGTTCAAACTGTGCATAGTGAGGGGGTTGCAAAGGCTTCCTCACATGCTACAGGTATTTGGGTATACATTAAAAATCATTTCCTAACTATTAGCATATACTTATATGGGCATTTTTATATCTTGAAAGGTTACTGCTTCCCTTGAAGGCAGGCTAAAAGTCATATTAAGCAGATAAACAGCAAAGGTTCCTGCTTTTCCAGTATAGGTTAGTATTAGAACCCTTGACTGGGTAAATAAGACACAAACTATACATAACACAAATAGACAGATCCAATCTCATATAAAGCTGAAAAGCACGTGACTGATTTTTCGAGCAAAAGAGAATTACAGGTGAAGGAATAGGCGTACCAACAGTGCACTTGCTAGGGATCCAGATTTAAGATATTTCGCTCACCCATGTGACATTTCTGTCCTCAAAATCAGACACAAATGCATGCACACACTCATACTGTGCCAGTTAATATGGGATTTGGGTGGACTTGTGTTTAAACCAACAGGTCTTATTTGCATATTTTATTTTTATTCTGTATTATTAACATTCATGTTCTACTCAATCTGCTAAAAAGGCATCAACAGAGTGTACAACTTAAAACAATAAGGCCATGTACACTAAAAACATTAAAACATTATAACTATACATTTTAAAAAGTAAAGCATCCAAGTACCTTTGGAAGAGGGGAAGCAACAGAAGAGGATGGCATATTTTGATATATTTTATAGAAATATAAATCCTGAAAAGATAATAGTTGAGGTGGGAAAAATTCCTTTTCCCTGACCCAAGAGCATCACAGCATATCAACATTCCCTTGTTTCCACTAATAAATTAAATAGTCCAGACTGTTTTGGTTTCCTTTTCAACTCAAGGTTATTTAAAAGACGTGAGGGAGAATATATAGAAGCTGGTTTGTGGTGCACCTGTACAGCATCAAACAAATGTCCATCCCAAGATACACTGGAAAGCAAAAAATTACAAAGGATACACATAGAAAATAAATTCCAACCTTAAGGGCTTTCACCTGTGGCACAATGAGAGTGCTGAAATTTCCTTCCTCATCACCACCTGTCATCTTCAGGGGCCTTAGCAAACGGAAGAATGATGTTTGCAACTGCTTCGTAGAACTTAGTCATAAGGACAGCCATGTTCACGAGGGAAACTATAAACAAAGAGCCGTGCTCACCATTGACCACTGCTGGGTTCTGCCTATGATTACGCAGCTCTCAAAAGGCCCTTCATGCAACCCAGCAGAGACAGCATTTGATGGAGACAGGAGAAAGAGAAGGAGAAGGAGAAGGAGTCACATACCTTTAGAATCCTTCCTTTACCGCAGGCTGCCTTGCATCATCACCAGAAGACAATTCCTATGATAGACCAGCCAAAGCCGATTAAACCTGATGGGTAAAACAAGCACACTTTATTTAAATGCAAAACAACCATAATTAAAAGAAAAGAAATGCAAAACGTTGCTTCCAAATCCAAGCTTCATTGCAGTCCATGCTTGCTTTGACTCTCCTCCTCCGTATGTGCGTGTCTTTCCCCTTTTCTAGAATTGCGACGTAGTGGTCTATAAATATTGGCCCAGCACTTGCTCGCTCTGTTACTTGCTCATGGCACAGGTCTGTGTTACTGTACACCATGGCATTACTCAGCTGAAGTCCTCAGCTGCTCAGACAAAGCCATGAATTGGCTGCCGACCCTGCTCCCTGCCTGCCTGGAAATACCATTTTGCTGCCAGCTTTACAGATGCTGTGGGCCTTTCCTGGAGGCTCGGATCAGGCACAGAAGAGTAATTATGGGCCTTGTCTGAAGAAACAAAGCTTTCTCCAAGCAGGTGCACAGGGGGAGGTAGGGAAAGAGAAGGAGGAGAGAAGAACTACTTTTGTTTTGGCTAAACTGCCTAATCTCCAGCTCCCTTTATAGTTTTCTATCTCTAAATATTATTCAATTAGGATCATTAAATTTGATTACATCCACTACATGAATGTCAAAGCTTTGCAGAGGTGCATTCTTTAAAACCAGCTTAATAAAAATAATCAATGTACTTTATTTTCCCTAAGTGTTTAAAAAGCCTGCACAGTCCGTAAATGGGAGGAAAACACAAGCACAGAGAATAGAGAATAATTCCAGAGGAATGGTAAGAAGTCTAGTTCACCTACATTATTTGTACTGATTAGTAAAACCAACAGGTTTTGATCTCTGAAAGCATATAATTGCACGCATTACAAACATATACTACAAGACATGCTGAATTTGGGGGATTGACAACACAATCTTATGCATATCTGCACTGAAATAAGTTCAGCCAAGAGCGCCTGTCCCTACTCCTAGGTAAGGATGTTTAGCACTGTAGCCTGAAAGTCTAGCCTAGAGTGTTCAGTGACCTTGCCAGCATTACTTGCTAGCTGGAACTTGCAATTCTTCAAGCATTTAAGAGGCCTTGGACAGATGTGATTTTGTAGGGGGGGCATGCAGGGGGCAAGGACCTAAGTGAGCAACACAGCAAGGCACGGTCAAAGGCCAACGGTCTGCATGCACAGGATGTGAAAGGGGGCTTAATTTCTGGGGACCTACCACCAATTTTACCCAGTTTCTGGTCAGCCCCACTCTCTGATGCTGCAGGCTCAATCATTAATAGTGTTTTGGCCTCGTCTACTAGAAAAAAATGTTTTGGCCAGTCTAGAAAAAATGCCTTACAGTCAGGGCCAGCCCAAGATAGTTTGCTGTCTGAGGCCAAGGATAAGAGTCCCTCCACCTCACTCAAATTCCACATGCAGAATCTGACTGACCTGCCAGTTAAGTCCTCCTCCGATGCTGGCAACAGAGCAGATACTTCCAGGGCACATGAGGACGGTGCAACTTATAAGGCACATGGACCGTAGCACCGAAGCCCCGTCCACCAACACCTTTCGACTGCTCAATGCCACACAGCATCTCCTGCCTCAAGCAGCTCACTCTGCCTCACAGTGCAAAGGTCAGCCCTGCTTGCAATTATCTGGAAATTCCAAGGTAACTATTTCCCCTATTTATTCTTGACTAGCAAGAAACCTACTTTATTGAGTATGTGAAGTGGCCTTGTACTGTCAGGCGTTCTGCTCAGCTATCCCAGACCTGTGAATTCTTACTAGAAGTGACTCTTCAGGGTCTCGATGGCAGTCCTTCCCTAGCCTTGTATCCTCCCAATAATTTAGACTACAGCTCCCAGGATTTCTGACCATTGGCTCAGCTGGTGCAGGTTGATGCTATTTGAAGTCCAAAACACTTGGCAGGTACCCAGTTCTGGATGGCTGTCCCACCACATCCCTTTAAACTGGAAATGTCAAGGACTGAACCTAGGACTTTTTGTGACTTCAGCAAAGTCACATCGGGTTAAAGATATCTGTTCACTCGTTATCATACAGGAAGTGGCAAAATAGAAAATGTTGGGTGATTTATGCTTTCTTTTTTCCTCCTTCATAGTATGGAAATAAGAGTTTCAATATCAGACCAGAATAAATTCAAGTTGTGGGAAGCATAGAATGTGGAAGCTCAAATAATTTCCCCCACATTTTGTAAGGTGAGAAACGTGGTGTGGGTAGGCAGGTTGACCAATAATGTCTAGGGGCCAAAATTACAGCGCTTCCTCTGTCCCCCATTTTTAGGACAGAGACAAGCGTGTTGTTGTCCTCAACCGGATGTAGGCTCCAACTGTCAGTGGTAGAGTTACGACCTCTGCTGTTGGGGAACAAAGCACCCAATAGCCAGGCACTTGCTTAAACCAGGTTATCTTGTTTACTGCACTTTTCCAGCACATTAATGGTTGCAAACAACCTGCAGCTGCTACCTGCTCACTTGGCACCCTCCTGTGGTCGCTGAGAAAGAAAGTGCCCAGTGGACATAATCTTCTTCCATCTCAGGCTATGGGCAAGAGTGCTACCTACCTTCCCCAAGATGAGATGGTGGTGATAATAGGAAAGCAAACCATCATTCGGTTCAACCTGCACTAGCTATGACTTGAGCCTCTGATAAACAAATATATCAGGCCTGATAGTCAAAGTCTGAATAATGGAAAGTATTTGGAAAGCACTGCATTGCTATGGTCAAAAACACATGCCAAAAGCAATCCTAATATATACTGGCTGTAGTCTAAGCATGTACAGTTATAGGTATCTTGGACTAAGAAAATTCAGATTAGGGAGATTTAAGTGTACATATTATAAGATGCTTCTAAGAAGAAACTAGGCCATTTTAAAAATCACTAATTGCTATTAACTTAGTTGGAAACTATTTCAAAAGGAATGTTTATGCAGAATTTAAAAGGCAAATCCTGCCACAAACAGAACTTGAAAAAATGCACAAGGCGTCCCTCCGTTTCCAAACATAACATCCTAAGTGGACCTTGTTTTCACTGAGGTAAACATTTACAATTTTAGTCACTGTTAACTATACAATCTAAACTTTAGCATTCTGTTGCAATTGGCAACCTTCTGGCAAGTGACAATAATCAACCTGATATTAATGAAGTATTGAAATCTACCCATCCGCAATTCTCAAGGACTCCACTGGGAACACCATGCTTATTAGGGGTAAATAAAGCAACATACGGATAAGGCTTGCTTTTTGAATATTTTAAGTTAAGGCGTATTGAGGTATTTGTCATGAATGAATGCCTTGCTGTCAGGGCAATATGACAGTGGAACCAGCTGCCTAGAGAGGTGGTGGGCTCTCCCACACTAGAGACACTCGAAAGGAAACTTAACAGGCATCTGAGTGGGATGGTATAACTTGGTGTCCTGCAACAGCAGAGGATTGGACCCAAAGGCCTTCTTGGTCCCTTCCAACTCTACTACTCCATGCTTCTATGAATGGAGGGATGGGTAGGCTTGGCCACTCTTCCAGCATCCTCATCTCTGTCTCAAACTTTTGCACGCAGAGCAGGAATGTCTAAAGGGGGAATATGCACCCATTCAGATTCAGACACAGAGAAACCACCATAAGAATAGGAACCCTGATCATACAGGGATAATTCAGAGCATGCTCCCCTGTCGGTCCTTCTGCTCAACACACAAAAGTCAGACGTTCTAGCCAGCAAGGGCAAGGGTGCTTTGAGATGAAGCTAGCACATAAAGCCCTAGCATCTCTCCACACCTTCTGGGAATCTGCCTACTCTGGAAGAAGTGGCAGCAACTTTAAGTAGTCTGCTAATGCACCAACAAATAATTGGAATGACACTAAAATTCTATGGCCTGTTACTAGCTGAAAGTCACACACAAGCCCTGTTTAGGTGTTTGCCTCCACACATTCTAAACAGGATTTATGTGTGACTTTCAGCTAGTAACAGGCCATAGAGTTTTAGTGCACGTCCAATTATTTTTGGATGACTAACGTACTTTACATTTACAACCAGTTCAGCCAGAGAAGGATTTTGAAGCATGAAGTATTCCACTTTCCTTAATAGCCCCTCCTTTAAAAAAAGAAAAAGAAAACTAACTATTGGAAAAGATTTATTTTTTCTTGACTAATACATACTTGCAAATCTGTATTGTATTAATTAGAATGGGGAAAGTATCACCCACCCCTTCTCCTCCATTTATCTTTGAGTTGTTCATCATTTGTTTTTTATCTGCTATTTTTCTCCTGTACCAATTGGACTTTTTCACAGTGCATGCAAAACTAAAGACTCACCCTTGATCTTTGTTTCATTCACTGTTCTTATTCTATTTTGAATGTCTCATGGTGAGACATACAAGCCCTCACTAGTTACAAAAAACATGTAACCTAAAGTTTCTTGGACTTGGTAACCATGATGTCATCAGCTTGATCAAGCAGATTAAGGTAGTATACATGGTTCTCCTCCCAAATTTCATTCTCACAACAACTGTGTATAATACGTGACCCTGAGATGGAGCAATACCCAGTAACCCTCATGGATGACTGGGGATTTAAGCCTGTGTCTCCCCAGTTCTACACCACCATGAAAGTAGCCCTCCACCCCCCATGGACACTACCCTGGATTTAAAATACTGGTAAGTACATATCTGAAACAGCCTTTATAGGAAAGAACCAGCTCCAGTTTAGAAATTTTGAATTAATCAGCTGCAAATTCATCTCTTTCAAAACAATATTGATAAACATAAAACACTTTCCATAGCATATCAACATTGTTTAATTACAGGTATAATATTAAACATTTGCTTTTCCTCTCAACACATAACAATAACAGAAGACAAGATGGAACTGAAGTAAAATGAAGCTGATCTACCTACTTTCCAATTGGTACTTAAAATATGATTGTTCCTGTATCATGCTTAGTTCCAAGCTGCCCAATCAGACCAGTGGAAAGTTGCCAGTCACAGGCTTTTTCTCAAGATGCTCTTATCATCCAAACAGACTCTGCTACATCAAAGGACTTGGCCTCCTGTTGACATAGTTGCCCCAGCAATGGAGCCTGCAGCATTCTGGAAGCCAGAAACCTTATCAGAATGTCTCTTCTCTTAAAGCAATCAAGTGGCAGGACCAAAACCGTTACCTACAAATTCCATGCACTCCATAACATTGGGCCTTGGCTTGAAGAGATTTGCCAGCTAAACATCAAAGTTCCCAATGAGCCACTGTCACAGAGCACTTGAACACTCCCTGTTCAGTAGACCACCTATCTTAACTGGCTGACTTCTTCCTTATTTAACTTCCTTGTTTCACTCATACTTGCAACCTGTACCAGCTGTTCTCAGTCTTTTGTACCAGCAGGTCATATTTGGGAAATGACCATCACAAAATGGCTCTCATGAAGAATGTGGCTAGTCACAAAATGGCTGCTGTGGGGACCTGGCTAGTCAAAATTGAGCTAAAGATGGGTGGGTGAACAGTGTGCCCAGAGGCTGTGAGTAAAGGGAAAATGGCATGGCAAAGGGCTAGAGGAGAAAGAAAGGGCATGGTGAACAGCTGGAAAGGGAAGAACATTTTCTGAAGTCTGTACTGAATATTTCTTTTGAAGGAGACCATGCATAGAGAGCTTTGTAGGAACAGCTGGAAGTCTCTGCTAACACACAAGGAACCCTATTCTGCACACTTAGAGTACAAATTAAAATAGTCAATCAACATTACACTAAAGATCAATCCAATTGTGACACTGTAAACATTAACCACCTTTAATTAATTAAATTAAACATTAATCACATCCATGGTATCCTGAGTAAAACCTGATCAATATCAGCCACTCCCAAGTATTTTCTTAGAAATGCTCAAGCTCCTATTTTGTGGGTTTCTTTAGGAAGGAGTTCCTAACGTGTGAAATTTAACTTGACTATCTCTGTGTACATCCCAGTTCTCCATGACTATAGCATAGCTATAAAATAGTTATGTAGGTGAAATAGTTAAGGTGTTTTCACTCAACCCTTAAGTGAAAAGAATTTTAGAGCATAAGAGATAATGAGACTCTTTAGGCAAATTCCATGCAAACATTCAGCTTAAAACTATAGCAACTTTTCTTATCACCAACAGACACTACCACTACCATCTTGTTCATCCCCCAACACACCTCTCAGCTGAATTTTCACATGAGGTAGCCTATGTATGCCAAACGCAGCACCTTCCAAGACTCTTGGAACAGGACTTCCATCATCCTCGCCTAGGAAAGCCACTAGCCATTCTAGATGAGATGACAGGAATTGTAATCTGACATGCCTGGAGAACGCCATATTGGAACAGGCTGTATTGTAACATGCCTCATTTCACAAATCGGCATACCAAGTCAACTGATCATTTTCCCTCTTTTCTGCACTAGCCATTAATTCCCAGGGATTTTATGATCCAAGGATATCATAAATTCCTTCTTTGCACCTTTCTACTTGCTCACTTTATTTGGCCCACTGTATGGCTGGGAGCAAAAAAAGGAAAAAGAGGCATCTGTTAATATTCTAGGTAATAATGCGCACTTCCAGATTGCCATATTTTGAAATACATGGGATTTTCACGTACTCCAAATATAAATGGGGCACTTGCCGAGTCAAAGTGCAGAAAGGTTATATAATGAGACAGAGTTATTCTCCCACAAAAAACAAAAAACTCTCTCCTACTTTCAAGAATAATTCAAGCAGCATGAAAAGTGAGGCACCAATAATCTCTCACCCAAGCAACAACTGGAAATATTGCTGTCACTCAGATTTAGCTTTGTGATGTTTGTCATGCAGCCAAATAAGATTAAGCTATGCAATGCCATGACATCATCTGCTGAGTACATGATCCCTGATTGGCTATATCATGTGCCCAGCAGGAAGAAAAGTGCAAAAACAGCTGCTGATAGATGTACTGAACAGGTGCGAAAAGATAAAAAGGCAAGGTGGATTTTTGAAATAATATTTTGCATTCCAAAGACTAACTCCTTCTCCACTTAAAATGTTTGTCCACAAAATATTAGCTCAGCCCCAGGCTGGCCACCTCTAAGTTATATCGCAGATGACTAGCAAAGCATATATTTCAGCAACAACATAGGCATGGTTTTGTTTTTGTAGACCAAGGACATAGGTTCCCACTTGCCACACACTTGCTTGGCAGGAGTTGCATGCAAATTTCACAAGCCAACTCCCTGAGCCTGAAATATTATCCTATGGTGAATTCTCTTACAAACATGAGTTGCAGTTTTCAATAGGGCTAAGTTCCAAGTTAAACCCCTTACATGTTTTTAACTGTTCAAATTAATTAATTCCATGTTATCCTTTTCTAAAAGACATCACCAAATATGGAAGGTTGAATATAACCAATTATTTGCCTTCAATGCAGAAATGTAAGAAATCATGTGGGGAAATGATTTTAGAGTTACATAGTAGCTTCAACCCCAAACAAAGCATGACAACCTCAAGCTTTTTGAAACCAGTTATGTTAAACATGCCCTTTGAGATTCTACCAAATAAATTAAGTTATATTGCTTTATTTACATCACACATCAACTAGTATGATCAATGCGTATGTACAGAAAAGTGTGGCAACATTATAAGCACTCTCTGAGCCTGAAGAGTTCTTTGTATGCTTACGTGAGTACTTACCATGTGTATACAGAAATCATACATTGATACACATTTTATTTCATGCCTTAGCCTGAGCATCCCTGGTCTTAAAGTGGGTAGGAGGGGATTGTGCACGCCTGCCTTGTCCTATGTCTCCAGATGTCCAGGCTGCCTTCCCTTCAGTTCAGACCTTCCATGATAAATTCGAAAGGTCCTAAGCCCTGTTCAGGCATTCAGAAAAGGCTTGACATCCATGCGTGAGAAGAAGCTCTGCTCCTTCCTCCATTGCGTTTGTCACTCTGTGCTCTTAGAGAGTGATTGTCTGAAGAGAAGAGCCTTTTATATCCACAGGAACTCATGAAAAAGCCACATTCTGGCTCACATGGATTGCTCCTACTGATACAGAAAGTTCTCTTCAGACATTCATCTGCCATAAGTACAGAATAATAAACACAATGGAAAAGAGGGGCAAGGTTGTGGCTCTCCTTGTCCTCACATGTTGCTGTGAAGCCTTTTCTGAATGCCTAAACAGGGCTAGACAGGGAGTCATGTGTTTGTCCACGTGAACATGAGTAGAACTCTCTGCACACCCAGGAGCTGACTTAGCATTCAAGGGGATGCAAATGGCCCTTTCAGACATTGCTTGCTTGCTTGCTTGATAGCCCACCTTTTTCATTTTCTTAGGAAGCCCAGAGAAGTAGGAGTAGGAACAGCATAAATTTTATGTTCTCTTTAAGCCCTCACACAACGAGGAAGATGTCTGAACAGGGTTGTTCTGACTGATAAATGCAGCCCATTTCTTCAATTTACAGAGAGAAAGAGGAAGAGAGAAAAGTCTGCTGCCGTATGTGGATAAGCACCTTAATGACTTGCTCAGAACTCTACTATAACCAGTTTCACTTAATGTAAACCAAGTGTATCTATTTTTCCTCTGCTGAACAATTCAAGGCAAGCTGTTTCCGAGATTTGTCAAAAGTATCTTTAGCACCATGAGAAATGTCAAGAAGAAATCACTGAGGAAGTGATAAGTCAAATGAATAAGTCAAATGAAAGCAAAATTGCTTTGGTTTTCTGGTTTTGGTTTCCCTCATCATGCGTTTTCCCCAGGTTGGTGCAAATTAGGGACAACTAATCCTAAATTCTTCTGGTTGCACACAGCATAATGAACGCTACAGTCGGAGTGACTTTAGACATTAACGGTAGGTGCAAATACAGGAAGCATGCTTCCTGCATCCGTGCATGTCATTAACATCCTAAATGGCTCTCAACACCAAGGTTCTGAAACCTTGGGCTCTTTGTCCGGACAAAAATGCTTCTGCAGGAGTGTTACATTCCTCAAAAACTAATGAGGGCATGAAAAATATAGGTGATGCAGGAGCTTAGTCTTTATAAGCAAGACCACAGGGAAATACAGCTTTCAGCAAAAAGGGATTACGGAGTAGAGACTAGAAGAAAATCTCAGTATGGAGTGTGGCCTGCAGAAGGACTATTATTAACCATTTTCTGCCTTCCCATTTAATGAGCATTCTGTTGCTCTTTAAGCACCACGTTGCTTACCTTTGACTCTAAGAGCCTTTGTTTTCACATAATAAATACCTGGAGTCTTGGGACTAGACAGGAAGATCATACACGACTCCAAAAGGCTCTTGCTGTTGACAGATCATTGTAGGTGCTTATTCATTATTAGCTGCAAAACTATTGATGAAACTCTTAATAAAAATGTGGTGCTGTTTAGCAGTAGAATGACTATGGCATAAAGTCTAAAGAAACTGGATGTTGCAGAGCTAACTTTTCAGTTTGCCTCTTCATTCTAGCATAATGAACAAACAGCATTAAAAAGAAAGGTGAGTTACCAGGACTCAATTATATTTCATTACTGAAAAAAGAAATTTAAACCCTTTGCAAAAAATGAACTGCATGTAATTTGAATTTGCAGTCTATGGAATGGTGTACAGGGTGGGATCCAGAACAATGCCACCCTGTATGAACATTAGCATCACTGCAATGAATTACACTGGTTGCCACTTGAAGCTTCGGCCCAATTTAAAGTGCGCGTTTTAACATACAACACCCTAAACAGCTTGGGACCTGGTTACCTGAAGGACTGCCATTTCCAGTATTGTCCAACCTGCCCATTGCGATCTAGAAATGGAGTCCTTCTGAGAGAGCTATCCTAAAAGAGGTAAAAGGGTTGAGGTTAAGAAGAAGGGCCTCCTTAGCGGGTGTCCCCAACCTTTGGAATAGGCTTCCTAAAGAGGGCCACCTGGCACCCTCTCTACTTTCATTTTGGCACCAGGCAGACTATCCACTTCCACAGATTTTACAAAACCTGAATTTAAAAACTGATAATAAGTGTTCACTCTGCTCCAAAATATTTCCTCTCTCTTCCTCTAGTACTTGTGTTGTTTCTTGTACATTGTTAACTGCTTAGAGAGTCCTGTCAGGCTATTGAGTGGCACATAAAGTCTGGCCAGGTTTCAATTTGGGTTCAAGCTGTTCAGACCAGTACTGTCTCTAATGGGGATGGGGGGGGGGGGTTTATACTCCTTCCCTCACTCACTCCTCTGTACTTTTACCAAGACAAAGAAAGCCTTACCTTGCCATAGGAGTAAAAGGACATGGGAAGGGCTCATGAGCATGCAGGAGATGCTTTGGAAGGGAATGGAAAGGGAATCCTTTGTGCATTTTGACTTTTTTTTTACATGGTGTGTAAAAAGGATTGTCAAGTATCTGTCAAAGTGGTGGGCTTTCTTTGGCCTTAGGGGAGATGTTGTTTAGCAAAGTCACGTCCAACCCATCGCGACCCCATGGGCAACATTCCTCCAGGCCTTCCTGTCTTCCACAATCCCCCGGAGTCCACTTAAGCTCACGCTGACTGCTTCAGTGACTTCATCTAGCCACCTCATCCTCTGCCGTCCCCTTCTTCTTTTGCCATCTATTGTTCCCAGCATTAGACTCTTCTCCAGGGAGTCCTTCCTTCTCATTAGGTGGCCAAAGTATTTGAGTTTCATATGCAGTATCTGCCCTTCTAAAGAACAGTCAGGGTTGATAGGGGTGATGATTTGTGCCTTATTTGCATTTTTATAATAAAACATCTGTATCTTTAACAGCTGAATTTTAGGTTTTAAAAAGTACAACCATCCACCACTGTTTACTTCTCTTCTGTCCCCAGTAGCACCAAGGCTGTACTGAGGTGAAACCTGAAAGTACCACATCCTATGAACTAGTAAAGCCAAGCTTATATGTCTGCAAAGCCTCCTGCCCTGTTTCATCTGAACATTCTCACCGTGATGAAACATCGTGACTTCAACATGCTCCAAAGGCCAGAAGTGTAACTGGAGGATCATGACATTGTTTTACAAACCCATAAACAACTGCAAGTAAGGAATTACCCATGCAGAAAATGCCTCGTATAGAAAAGGTCCAATTCAGCCTTTATCCTTGTCTGAAACTGCTCTGCTTACAAATGTTACTTCTGTAATATTTTGCCTAATGAAGAAATCTGAAAACCTCAAAAGCTTGCATGCTTTTGGTGACCTTTGAGCTGGCCTAGCAAAGTTATATGGTTACGGATATGAACCTCTATTAAGACTGGGTTAAATGAATCACATGATGCCATTACAACCAGAAATCAGACTCAGTAAATACTTAAATGGTGTAGTCCTTAAAAGTTGCCATTTCCCAACATTTTGGAGCTTGAATGAGTTTGAAGAGCCTGAGCCCTTAACAAAACATTTCATGCCAGGCTTTTGTCAACTCCATTTTTCCTCATGGCCAGCTCAGCTTACCTTCGCACTTTGTAATTTCTTACCACATTTTTTAGACTTGCCACTTCATTAAATGTTTCCAACATGAAAATATGGAAAGAGTCAATAATGCCTCCAGCATGAGAAGAATTCATTTTTGCCCATTTTTTAGACCGTGTTTTCACTCATCATTCACAGATTATTAAAGCTTTATCTAAGCTCAGCATCTGTGTTGGCAGGAATTACTTTCATTAAGCTACACTAAGACGCTGCCAGATTATTAAATGGGTTCACACATTCAAAATCACCACAGTGGGAAATCATTAGCCCTACTGCTGGCAAAGTGAATTCTATGATTAACTACCAACACTGCCATAGGCAATCATCCTTCCTGTCTGAGAGTGCTGTTCTGCCAGTCAAACTGCTGGACTGCAAGAGTCCTTCCAATGCTTGAGTTAGAATGGCAGGGCGATGTTCAGTAATACCCCCCTTAATGTCTCCCTACCGGCTTTTATAGGATAATCCATAACTAGAAGATTAGTGATAGAATGCTGCCTGGCAATATCTCCTTCAAATTGAGATAGTTGGAAAAGTGACCGCTAAACATCCTTGCCAATCCCACACAATTAGTCATAGTTCCCACAACCATGTGACCTCACATACTTGTCACTCTTGTGTATCTCATAATTAAGATCCTTTTCGCTTGCAAAGAGTAGGCTACCCAGATGTCACCCAAGTAGCAACCAACACTGCACACAGATAAGGATTCCATGGGTAAGTACACTAGGGATGGGGAACTTCATTCAGCCCTAGGCTTGAACTTCCATATCAGAGAAGCTTTCAGAGAATACATTCCCAGTAGCTGGAAAGGCCAAGGCAAAGGGGATGGTGCCAAAGGCAAAAGGATGGCGCTCAAAACAGACAGACAGACAACGTATATATAAGTTTAACCATCTTACTGCTAGTATGGACAAACTACTTACCTGTGATTGTGAATGTCTGAGTGGTTTGTCTGTGAATTCACATGCATGGGTTATACGCCTGTGCAGAACAATATTTTGGAACATTCTAGAGTTTACTACAGAATTAGGTGGGAACCCCACTCATCTCTTCTGCACACACTCAAACATGGTTCCTGCTTGCCTCTCAGTTCCAGGTCTGTCACAGTAAAGGGAAAAAAAACGGTATGCCAATGAAGCTGGAAGGAGAGAGGGGAATGGGAGTTCATAGATGACCACAGTTTCAAGTGAAGAATAGCAATCTGTTCTTCATGATCTCTGTAATTCACACATTTGGGTAATTAGAAAGCAAAATTCACAGGGCAAGGAAGATGTCCCTCAACAACTCAAGAAAGAACCTATTTTGAAGGTTCTGTCACTGTGAGCTCTGATGGGTAGGTAGTAATGGCTGACAAATATAAGTAGTTGAGCCCTGGTAGCTGCATTATAGAGCTGTGAGAAAGAAACTCCTCTGAGAAAAGCTGGTCAACAAAGCCATGTCTCTGGCTGAATGGTTCTTCACTTGAAAGGAAACTAATCAACATGGCAGTAGGCAAAATGGATGACTGAGACCATCCATTTTACATGATGCTGGGTTGATACCAGCTGATCCTTTTAAGACCAGAGTGACAAATGAAGAGATGTGGTTAGCTTTGATGCCAGATTCTATTAGATGAATTGCCTTTTTCTTTTTGTTCTTAGTTTCGGAGCCCAGTTATTTGCAAGTCAGTTACTTCAGAACTTGGTTTGTTTGGCCTGCTCATTACTGACTGCAGGTTTCAAAGTTCTGGTATCAAGAGGCTGGTCCAGGAGTCATGGTCTGGACTACTCTGGGGTGGGGGGTGTAGGACAGATTGGAATGTATGAAAAGGGACTGGAAGCATCTTATAAATGGAAGCTAAGAAATTATGGAAGGGTTGGTTTTGTGTGGTTGTATCTGGCACCTTCAGTGCTTCCTCTCAAAGGAGGATTCAGAGACCTTTTGCCCTACTTGAGGAAGACCTCACAGTGGAAGGAAGAATTTTCTCTGGATGTCTCTCTGAAGCACAACAAATAGTTGGTGTGTCTCTCAGGTGAAAGTATTTTCTTTTCTGAAGGAAGCCTTGGAGACTAATGCAAATGAATGTCCTTCATATATACTGCACATATAATAGAAAACTTATTAAAATATATAGTACAAAAATTAAAGGATCATGAAACAATCATAGAAGGTATAAACACAGAGGATGGCTACTTTTAAAAATGTGCAAGTTATTCTGTAACTGAACTGTTAAAACCTTCTAATAAAATAATCAACAGGAGCTCCAAGGATTGATCAGGGAACGAATGTGAAATCAAGAGTAAATCAAGTTTTTTCTATGTCCCTGATACAGCTGAAGAAGCATTTCAGAAGACTCCATTTCAGTTTAGAAGTATTAAATTAGTAACCACCAGGAGAGAGATAGAGAGAATAAAAGAGAGAAAAAATGATTTCTCTGAAAGCCTCCCACAGGTAGTACATTTTATTATGGAAATCTGATGTCCACCAACAGCTGCATGCCTGCCTGTTCTCCCAGCTGGATAAATTTGCTGGGAAGGCACTGAACTCACAGCTGTGGAGGGGGAAGGGAGTGAAACAATGATATACAGTGAGTGGAGATCACTTAAAGCAGACTAAACATTTCAGCATCAAATTCCTTCTTGACCCATATTATGTGCATGCGGCAAGGCAGACAAAGATGGACTTTTATGCAAGCCTAAAATACAGCTCTAATTAAGACTCAATCCAGAGTGGAAAATATCAACCCATAAAAGAATAACAGTTTTCTTAAATATATAATTTGCTGATTGTTTAATTGGAATGCAGGTTTCGCCAAGTCTTAAGGCTCATCACTAAAAATATATACACAGAACATGCTACTTATAGGATGACATGCATGGAAGAGACCTTGTATGAGATTTGCCATTTGCAATTATAATATACATACCAATGGAAACAATAACAGCGTTGTTTCAGTGGGTGGGTGCACTTTTGTTGCCTGACAAGTGCAGCCTCAAGTGAAAATGATCCATCAGATCAAGCGTCAAACGTACAGGTGCCATTGCCCCCCTCCCGCCCCCAAGTCAAATTAGTTGCAACTTGCCAAGAGTTCAATAACTGGTGCATCAACAATTAATCCTGATTCTACTGACTCCCCCACCCCTCAAAAAAAAAAAAAAATGAGGGAAGTTATAGGAATGCCTTTTATCCAATATAGGGGCAATTACACCCATAGATTTGATAAAAGGTGTCAAAAAGTTACTTTAGAACACATCTTTGACACAATCAAGGTGATCAAGAGCAGCAATAACAATAGCAATTGCAATAATAAGCACCTAGCTTGAGAAATTAATCCCTATGGACAAAATAATTTGACTTGTGTCTGTTACGACGTTTTCTTGGCAGAAGCTTTGTGGCAGTCTCAACTTGGAATGAAAAATATATTAGCCGTTTGCTGCTTGAAACGCAAAAAGAAAATGTTTAACATTTTTTACTTGAAGTCCTATTTCCATAATTATTTATTGGAAGTAACAAACCCAGAAGACTGCAGTTCTGTTAAAACAATATGGTGCAACTCAAGCCAAAGCCGATCTCTATTAAACAGCTGTCACGGCTTAGCAGATGGCTGACTTATTCTGCCCTTAAAGTTAATACCTTTCCCATTTCTCAAGTATTACTGTATAACTGGTGATAGCAATTAGAGAAGTGAGATTAATGGCAATGTGCGTATCACTTATACCATATTCCATACAAACAAGTAACGCAAGGCTGAACTAGCTGCAGCAGAAAATGGGGTGGAGGACTACTGAATTATCATATCTAATTCTCATCCACTCAACTTCAATATTTAGATAAACTCACTATATGATTCAGGGAAGATAATGAATTTTGAAGGTGGAGAACATGCTCTGCATGCATCCAGATTCAATTGTGTATTTCCAGGTAGGGTTGGGAAAGACTCGTCTCTGGACAGCCACTCTAGTCGGTGTCTCCAATATTTGCAATATGTTCCAATGGCATTTTATCACTTTCTTTGAGTTTCTCTGAGCCCAGGAGTGACAGCTAATTTACTTGTTCAGTGCTGAGGAGCTTGGCCAGGTGGAGGCCTTGCCCCCATCCTGCCTGAACCATCCAGCCACTGTGCGTACGGAATGCTGGACTAGATGGACCTTTGGTCTGATCCAGCACGGCTTGTATAAGATAGTCTCACAATAGTATGACTTTTACACATTGCAGTGATTTTCTCTGCATATTATAGGGAAGAGGAAGAGAAGTAGATACAGGATGCATTCAAGCTGTAAAGTCTGCATCTGGTGTAATACCCACTCTAAGGTGATAATGCTATACCTTCAATTCTTCAAGCAAATAGGATTGAACAAGAGGAAGAAGTACAAATCCCTACTTTTAGCATGACGCCCCAAGGCAGGTCTTTAAGCGACTTACTTATTCCCACTAAAATATGAATGGGGAAGTCAGAGTACAAACCATGAATAAATTTTTCCACATATTTTTCACATCTAAAAGTCCACAGAGAGGTTTTATAGAGTCCAAGAAATACTACATAACAGTGATAATATATAGTCTTCCAGTCCAATACTCAGAAGCAACATTTTATCAGCATTTCAAGCTTGGGTTGGGATCCTTGGCTGCCTCTTTTGCAGATCATGGGAAGGTACTGCCTCCTCTACTTTTTCAGAGCTGCACTCCTGCAATTCTTTCCTGAATGCCCTGAACTACTGGGCAAAAGATGATCATCTGCACATGGTCTACTACTTTCCACAGTTGCATCTGTGCACATAGTAAACACTATTTATTCTGAAAGCACGATAGAAAGTACTTTATTTTAAGTAGGACATTCTGGTTAATAAGTTCATTGACAGAATTAATGGATGACAATTGTAAGTAAAAAAATTAACAAATCAATGCCACATAGGCAAGCATGTCAGTTTCAAAGCTGTAATTAATATTTTAGTGTAATTATCCTTAGTAACTATGGGACGAAATACATATATGTCACTGAACACATACATCACAAAGTGAAATACAACTAATAAATAGTGACAGCAGAGTGGGGTTTTTTTTTTCAATTAAACATCTATTCTCCCCTAGCTTCATCAGACTTCCTACTTCACTTTCACAGTTATTAGGAGAAGGAATGGTTATTCAAAATACTGAAAGATACAGCAGCACCTAAAGCCTCATTAATTCTGAGCCCAGCTGCACTAACAAGTTCTGGTTTGTTAATCCACAAACAACCCACAGATCACAACCTGACAGCAAAACATGGATTCTGTTCATGGGTTATTTTGTTGCCTGAGAACAGTCATTATTTTGCTTCTTGTCACCGAATTGAAGAGAAGATAGCAGCTTGCATAGAATGAAAAGGAGAAGTGCAGGCCTGACATTTTGACAGAACCAGGTCTATGGACCTATTGCTCACAAATGTCTAATGCCTGTGGCTCCTTGTGGCACCCATGGCTCAAAAAGCATCTCATTTTTATCCGTTACAGGTCAAAATGTGTTTCATGATCACACACATGTGTAAGATCTAAAATTGCTTTCCTCTGCATCCTTACCCCTTTTTCCAATTGTGCCATGCCTTTTAGACTGTAAGCCTAGGATGAAAATGGTCTTGTTTTTATTTGTTATCTATTAACCACTCCAGAATGTGATAAACCTGCTTTGAACAATCTTCCTAGACCATACACTTTCCCTTAGAGTCCTCCTGAGACGATATGCAAGCTTCAGCTCCCTCACAGCAGCAAAACAATGCTAAATGCTGGGCAACATCCCATCCATAGCGTGCCTACTCAGCTAATGTGGGCCAACAGACTGGGCAGAGGTGGCTGTTGAAGGAGACTGTGGGTTCAGAACAAGGAAGGGCAACCAACTACCATAAAGGAACCCAATCAAAGATAAGATGTCAGCACTAATACTTCGTGGAGACACCTCTCTGTTAAGCATGGCTGGAAGGACAAAGGTCCACCAAATCTCACCCTAAGAGGAAAATGGCAAAGAATTATACTTGTGACACAGTTCAAATTCTCATCAGAATGCACTGTTCATGTAGGCTTCAAGGCAGACTATATCAGGATTTGTGTAACTTATTTAAAGAACTTTGCTGAAATTCTAGTTGTCTGCCCAGCTCAACTTCTTCATCCTTCTCTTCCTCCTCCTCCTCTTCTTGCCAATTAGTAAATATTTATGACACCACCAGTCATGTCTATTTACAGTGCCCAATAAAGGTACACAGGCAAAACAGTGAGATTCCTGCACACACAAAGCTTACTAACTAAAACAAAGTCATAGGAAACACAGGGAAGAGAGAATATGAGCATATGGCATTATACAACCTTTACTTGTTTTATGAACCAAGTTATCTAGTGAGAGAATAAAAACACTGTAACGGTTGAAAATAACATACCACACAAACCAGATAAAGGTTCTGTAGCACCTTCAAGATAAGTAAGGTTAATTTGTCAAGATTGTCATCTGTTCCAGAAATCCAGCATCAACATCACTCTTGTTCTCCAGGAACTTACCTGTGCAAAGAAGTGGTTGAATTGAACCAGATTTTTGGTTAATGGGACAAATGGATCTGCAACATCACTAGCCCATAATACACTCAGATATTCCTGATAGTGAGGCCTTAAAAAAAAACAGGCCTATTAAAATTTTCTTGGCACATCCCTTGGTTCTGATCACTTTGCTGATCAAAAGCTGGACTATCATTATCTCAGTGTCATTTACATGGAGCAGAAAAGCTGCTACACTTCGTAACATAAAACACCCAAAAAGTACACAGCAGCTGTTCATATTTGCAAGAAAAGTCTGTTATACTAATGATGTCACGGAAAAAGTCTGGAATCAATTAAAATGGATCAGACAGGCAAGCCATTCAACCCTTCGAAACAATACATGTTCATATACTGCAACATCTGCATCATAGAACAAGGCAGCAACAAATGGATCCTTTAAAAATATTATCATCATCATTGGACAATCTGTATGCTTTCACTGTTTTATTTAACACAACCCAGCTCACTACTGGATAGGAATAAATGTGCAAAGCCACAAAACTATCAAACAGATGATCGGAGTGCTATATCCCTGCACCAAGAGTCTTCTCTACAGTACATGTATGTACTACATTTGAATATCTAAGGGTTTTGGGGGAACATGGTTCTTGTTGGCTTGCTCCACTGTAAGAGTACTAGGAACAGTGATCAACACTGGAGAGTAAAAGCATAAAGAATGCCTAGAAGAATAAACCAATTTGGTCATTGTTGAAAATGTTATCCCTTTGAACTTCAGTTATTGCTTATAGTAAAAGCTTTGTGTTACCATGTCAATGGCATTTGTGTAACAAGCACCAAAACTAAGTTAACTTTTCTAGTTTCAAATTTTCATTGCCTTCGAAATCCCTTCGAAGGGACTCGGCAAGAGTCCCAGACTGGTTTGTCAAACCAGCTGAAGTCTTAGCTATTTTATAAAGGTAGATGGTTTAATAGTGTGTGATTTCAGTTCTTTCTGAACTACTCTGTTTGCTCAAAACTACATGAAATTATAAAGAAACCTACACACATTTGTCTAACGAACACACAGAATGTAAGTTTGTCATTGTCAGAGAAAAATATGATTGAACTATCCCTTTTTTAAGTACCATGTACTGTTCACTTCCCTAAGGATACTTTCAGATGTGGGTGCAAAGTATTCTTTTTTTCCATTTTTGTTGCTTCTGGAACTGCAACACTCAGTCCCTTTCTCTTCTGTGTTTTCTTATGAAGCAACCTACCATATTCTGCCCACATCAGTGGGTATTTCATGATGAAATCTACCTGAGGACTGACATATATCTTCATACTCATACAGCCTATTTCAATCTTTCTTTTTCAGGTATGTTCAGTTATTGACTGCAACCCAGTTGGGCAGAGACCTGAAACTACAGCAGGGTTGTGTCAATAAAATTAACTCCCTACATTAGAATTAGAGGGTAAGACCATTATTGAGTCACAGAGGCCAGTGCTGAAGTCAGTATCCCAGCACAGAAGCTATGCTTCCTTAGTCGCTCCTTTCAACAATGTGCCTGTCGTAGCCTACAAAAGGGAGAAAACAATCTGGGTTGATGTGGGTTTGCCAAGCAACAGAATACTGGACGGGCTTGAGGAATCCCTGCAGTATCACTCCAGGTTTCACAGGAGGCTTGGACAAGAGACCCTCACCTGGCTCCTCTTCACCAATGACTCTGCCTTCTCATACGCAGGAGTCTAATTCTCCTCTTCTTCCTGGTGTCACCCACTTGTTTCCTAGGCAGAAAGCTAATGAATGCGTAGGCAGAGCAAGGAGTGGGCAGAAAGACAGCTGCAATGGTGACAAGGAAGAACAATTGTGGGGACTGCCAGCAAGCCTCTGCTAGTTGTGGAACCTCCGGAGGTTCCAAAGCCATGTTGACCCTTGATGCCAGCCCTGAATCTGGACATATTCGGTACAATGAAAAGTCAGAAGCCAGTGCTTCAATTAATAATGTTTTGTCATGCGAGCAAAACTCAAAAAAGGAAAGAAAAATGGCAGAACTAAGTATTAAAATGGTAGTGCTTAAGAAATACCATTCAGTCATACATCTTTTATACCATCAAGATTAAGTTGATACTAGTACTTCAGCGTTCTTATACTGCATAGAAAAATATGATTATTTTACCAGCACATATCTTCTGGATTACTTCAAGGGCACCATCTTATGCACGATTATACAGAAAGTGGTTCTACTACTTCCAGCATGCCCCAGCCAACATGCTTCTACAGAACTGTAAATCCAGTCCACCACCTTACATCTTGTTACCATGTGCATTAAGCAAGTCAAGGCAGATTGGTGAGGCTCTTTCAGTTAATGTTGCATGTTTCATCCACCCTGAGACTATTTAAACAAATCAGAGATCTTTAAGACCAGATCCATTTAGTCTTAAGTCCCACTGATTTCAAAAGGTCTGCTCTAAGTATGACTAAGTCTGGATCCAACCCTATGTAAATAAAACAGTTCTTACACTGCTAAAGCCCCTCCCATGATGAACACATAGCACTACAACTTTAGCACGCAAATCTCATGTGCTTAGGAAGAAGTGCTCTGTTTTCAAGTTTTCCATGATACAGACTAGACAGGTGTATTCCCTCAAGACAAAGAAAACTCAGGTCCCCTTCCCACTTATCACAGGAACTTGTTTCTCAGAAGCAAAACAACATGCTACTATCATTAAGAGTTTGAAAACGGTATCATCTGAGCAGACCTACCTGCACAGGCTAGTCCCTCTGAATCTTTGCCCCAGAAAACCATGGGAATTGACTCCAAAATCAAAGATTACATACTCAAGGACACAGTGCAGGTGACTGTTCTTGTGCAAGGGGAGAGGGGCTCCCCCCCTTTTTTTTAAATGGAAGCAGCTGCAAAGGCCCTGATACATATGGATCATGCTGTGTATAAGCTTTTTCATATATATTTTCCTGATTTATATCAGAGTGAGAGAGAGAGATCTTGAAGCTGCTATTCACTGCACAAGGGGAAACATGCGCGCACACACACACACACACACACACACACTACAGAAACTGAGAAACAGAATGAGGAATAATATACAATGGTCCAGTCTTTTGAGAAAATAGCCCAGAATGATGCAGGAAACCTTTCAATTGGAAACAAGGATAAGCAATAGCTAGGCAGTTTGTGTTACTTTTACCCAGTTCGTGGGAATAAACATAAAACCTCACAATTCAGAGCCCCATGTCCTGTATTTATTTGGCAAACAAATGGCCCAGATCTGTAACATTCATTCTTCTGCAAGGTGGAAATATCCATGGAAACAGAAGGGACCTTAAAGAATGCTGTTTGAGCCAAGAGGAACTTTATCCCTGTTTACTGAGTAGAAATTTATTGTTTCCTAATCAAAGAAAAGGGAAAAAGATTCTAAAGGTGTCCCAAACATTTTTAAAATATTTCCAACTGTAATGAGTAAAACAGAGATACAATAAAATATTACTACAAATTCTTTGAACTATAAATGTATCTCAGTCTGGCAACATAGCCATCTTCTGGAACAACTCACATAAAGCTATAGTAAAAACTGAGCAGCCACTAAAATACTTCCCAAAAATGCCTGTGTTAAAACAGGCTTATAGAAAGCAGGAGACTCTTCAATTACTTTATACATTCAGTTCCACTGAACAGAGTATGCAATGTAAAGATACAACTCCAGAGGAAAACAAATACCTTATTTCTCCCTCTCTTCCAATACACATGCAGAGCATATGTTGTATGTCACACAGGCAAACAAACATACATGAAAAATATATAGAATACATATATGCACATACACTTACTAGCATATATGCTTGCACAGTTGCACTAGTTCCTTATAAGGCAATGGTCACAACTGTCGCTTTCCCTCATCATTCGGGCAAGTGTTTGTTAAATCACACAAGGATTGGTTTTCCCTAGGCACAGCATCATTAGCACTAGTGCTGAGGCACGACTGTTTACTATGCATAGTATACAGAATTGACTAACAATTACTGTGCTATTTTAAGCTTATTACAGATTTGTTCCTAGTAGGCCAAGGAGCAAATCATTCATTTTCAGGAATCCTGAAGTGAGATATTTAAAAAGCATACAGATGAACAGGAAGATGCATCCGTAAAGCCTTAGTCATACTTACGTTAAGGAAGCATGCATTCTTTTCTTGTTCATTAAAATCTCAAAAGTGAGATTTTAAACCCTGGCAACCCCTGGTGTAGTGTTGTTTACAAGCCACCATTTCTTAGAGAAAACCAAAACAGCATATGAAGCTGTTAACTTCGGTTAACAGTTAATGTTAACTTTGGCTCGCTGTTATTTCTGACTTCACAAACCATGGGCAGGGCAGCATGCAGCCACCATTTTTTAATATTCAACCCTTGTTCAAGGGTTGTCATGTCATGTGTGCTGTATGACCCCAGTTGCTGTGGGCTATGTGAGGGTTAAACATCTCACATCCATTGGTCTGATTTAGGGTTGTGTGAGGGTTGTTTAACCCTTGCATGACTCACGCTTGCTGGGTTCAGACAACACAATCCCCTAGTGGAGATTGCATATGCAATATGACATCCACCTACCCAATATCTCTAGTAAATGCCAGGGCTTTCCACTAGTGACTGAAACGAGTTGTTCAATGTTTTATTAGTGAATACTCCACCATCATAAAAACACCTTCTCTTGAGTGAAGCAAGGCTTAACAATTTGTTTTCCCCAGAACAGTGCTACTTTAAGAAATGCAAGAAATGCTTCTGAAAGAGAAAAAACACATTTTGGTGCACATTATTATTATAGAAAAGGAATACTGAAGGCTAAATGGATGTTTCTGAAAGGTAAGTGTAGCATCTTAGCATGCTGGACCAAGACTTGAGAGATATGGATTCTGGTTCTCACTCAGTCGTGAAGTGCAGTAGGTGTGTTAGGGCCAGTACTCACTCTCTGCCCAACCTACCTTGCAGGGTAGTTCTTGCTAGGATAACATGCAAGAAAAATACCATGTAAGTTCCACTTGATATCTTGCAAGGGGAAAAAGGAAGCTCTGAAATGTAGTAACAAATACTGAGTAATAAATCTAATAATAAAATTAATCACAAAGGGACTGCTAATTCTTCAAATATGTAAATTTGAATGGAATTGTTGATGGAATCAACTGAATTGGTTGTACAACTAATGGCTATTCCACAGGCTGAAAACACTTGAGTATTGTCATTCATTAAATGAGTATATATGTAATAGTTTATGCCTTTGCACAATTAGATTTTCAGAATGGTATCATGGAGCAAACTGACAAACCACAATGAGCCAATATCTCTATTGTGGAAATAATCATGAAATGGAGGCAAAGCCTTCCAGGCAAGGAGCTCCTAGTGCTAGCAACCCAAAGCCATGGCGCAGCTCATTTTCTTCATTAAGACAAGGGTAGAGGAAACATGTAGGAGGCAGAGTACTAGGAACAGAAAAGCTCAGGCTGAAAGCACCCAAAGAGCGACTGATCCATTGAATCCACACAACTTTTGTCTGCACTAATCCTAAAATTCAAAATATTCTTTCAAACTTTTAAAACTTGGGCCATGAAGCCAGAGCATGAGCTTTAAATCTTCAGCAAAGAAAATTAATGCTTGGGTGTTTGTTAAGTTTCAGTGTCTCTCCTACAGAAATTTAGGTCAGACTATAAAAGAGACAAACAGCAGTGTTTTGACTGCCTGCTTTACATATGAATTGTGTTGTAGCATTATGAATTGAATAGCCAACTAACAGCACACAGTCTGTAAACAGTATATTTTTTTAATTCCAGAGACCAATCAATGGAACTAAACATTTAACTAAATTCTTGAATGAGCAATGCTAAACTATTACTTCCTAATTCTAAAGAGCTTTAGGGCTTAAACAAATATCCAGACTTGCTTATAACCTGTTGTATCTTCCAGTTTACTGAAGTCTGGATGGTTCTTGGCAGTACGGAAATATAACCCTACGCTCCAGACCTGCCAGCTAATAGACTACTTGGTCGAGGATCCTCTTATATCTTAACCTGACATGCACTGATAGCCCAGGAGACAGCCTGGCAGAATGGTGAAAACCAGGCAGAACTGTGAGCAGGATGGGGGTGGCACAAGGCAGAAGCATGCATGCTGTGTCTATACTGCCCCAGACAACCCTTGATGGTGTAACCTTACACCAACCCTAGACCTCGTGCAAATAAATTTCCTTTCCACTGACTTCAGTGGAATGGAAAAACATTAAAAATAGCCAGCCCCATGTCAACAATCTTCCCACGGACACTGCCATCGCAGAAGACTGGGTGCTGACTTAACATCCTATCTTATCCCCCACAGCTTTGCTAGTATTAAAAAACGGCTACACAGGGAGACCTGTGTTAAGGCACACAACTTGAGGCTACACCTCTCTGACCTGGAACACATGGCACACACAATTGTGAACCTTCCATGGGAAGCAGGGAGAAAGACATCTGGACAAAAGGCGAGTTCTCTCCACAAAATTGCCAGTTTAAGCTCCCTGGGCACAAGAGGTTTCTGCTGAGAATCCTAACAGAGATATCGGTTTGGACACTGGGCACAAACACCACCCTACTCCAATCCTCGGGACCCTGGGACAGAGCAACCCACACAAGAAAGTAAAGAAGCAAACACTTGCTGTGAAACAGGACTGATGCAATGTTGTCACCCTTCAGCCCTTGACTTCATACAAGGGTAATGTGTCTTACCATCAGTTGCTGATTCCAGAGTGCCATGGAGGGATGGGACCTCAGCATGGCACCCTCTCCTAGAATAGGTCAGAGGGCTCCTTTTCTAATCTTAGCTCTTCAAGGGGGGAAACATCCAGCCCCCCAGACCAGATCAGAAAAGCCAGACTCAGTTCCTCATCCCATGTAAAAAAGTTGTTGGCAAGAACTGGAGCCTCTCAATTTGGATCGCATGCAACCTCAAGCTAAACTTACAATCAAGGAAGGAGGGACAATTAAATTAAAACAGGTTATACAGAGAACCCGTGGAAGGCCCTGGTCGCCACTCCACCTGTGCAGGTTAGCAAAAGCCTCTGTTACCTCGCTGCTCACAGAAGAAAGAAGAGGAGCAAAATAGCAAATAGCAACATTCCACGAGGCTCTGAGAACAGAAGTTCATGTAAGAAATTTCCACTTTCTCTACAGCTTTACAAAGGCCATTGCCAAATCAATGCACATCCTTCACCTTCTGAAAGCCCCCAAAATCCCTGGCATCCAAGTTATATAGCTTACTCAATAAAAAGACTTTATCCTCTTTTGCTTTTTGTTCCTTTTGGTTTGGGTCTTCCCCTCCCCTGAGAATGATTTTGTTTTCTGGAAGAATGGGAAGGAGAGAAGAATGTTTGGTCCTGCTCCTGGTTCCTCTTTCCTTTACCTTTCTTGAGGCAAATTGGGAAACTAGATCCTATGACAAATTAAAAAGAATAAACAGTTTATAAAAGACAGAGATGTTTCATACCACATTTTGGAAAAGGATAGCTTTAATAAGCAGGTTTTAAATCCGTAAGGAATGATTTGAAAATTATTTTGCTGAATTCTGAAACAAGTTATCTTGGAATCCTAAACTCCCTATGATCCCTTTAAGTGATCCAGGAAAATATCGAAATTTGACATTTCCAATATTCAGCATTAAGGACATGCGATATCCACTTGGGCAGAAGAAGCAATTTTCAACATCATGTTCCCCCAAATGTCTCATCCTGATCACTAGAAATATTTTATTAATATTGCCTAAAACAACAAACTCTTAATGTATATCATTTACTGAGATTTAATTTAAGAATTTCAAAAGCCGCTTTCATACTTTCCAATTTTGGGGGCTCCCTTTTCCAGCATTTTAGTGTAGTATAAGCCTCATTAAAATGTTTACCACATACCAAATGACAATAAACGTTAGTATTCCAAGAAGTCAATATTTGCCAAACACATAACAAGGGCACCACAGTTATTTCCTGTTCTAAATTTAGGGGGAACTGGGGTATACCTAAAAACATTTTAAGAACCATCTTAAACAGAAAACACTGTATGCATTTCACATATTCTTCTTCTAACACTTGATTAGAGTGCATGCAATATTTATTTTGAAAAACAAGTGACAATAAACTTTCCATTTAGGCAGAACCAATGGACTCACACTAGACTAACTCCTTGCCGTGGAAAGCAACAACGAGCCTTCCTTCCATGACCACCCAGTGTGCCTGCTGTGCCTCCAAACTTCCTGAAAGTCCATGCAGGGATATAATATTTGACTGAGACAACACAGGAAGGCATATCTTTACTTCCTACCACACCAATGGCCAGTATCAGGGACAAATATTTTTCAGTGCGCCAGCTCTTCAAAGGCAATGAAAGGAAAATGGTTGTTACAGCAAAGGGGATGGATAGCTTGACTATGGAGTAACTGCCTTTGGTGCTTTATGCAAATGAAAGAAAAGGACTGATACAGAGAAGTACATCCTTTAATGATCCAAAATAGCAAAATTCAACAAAAAAGACATCTGAAATGGTAAGACATCCCTACAGATGTGAAAGCTTTGGGTAAGAAGAGAGAGCCAGTATGGAGTATTGGTTAAGAGTATGGGAATGAGACTGAGGTGACTGGGATTGTGGTCCCTGCTCAGTCCAACCTACCTCACAGGGTTGTGGAGACAGGATTGAGAACAGGAGGAGAATGATGTGAGCCACTTTGCATTCATTGGGAAAAGTGAGATATAAATCTACTAAGAAAAAAAAGGCAGGCAGGCAGGCAATTTTTCACTTGCAAAAATACCCATGGGGAAAAAAGACATTTGAGGGGTTTTGTCCTGATCTCCCCACCCCCATTTCTTCTGGTTCCCCTGCCCTCCAGGTCTTCACTATTTCTAGAAATGCTATACAGAAAAAGACAGCCTTGCTTTAGTTAATGACCTTTCTGCCCAGTACTGCAGGAACACTAAATGACAGAGTGTAGAAACACTTGCCTTGGGAAGTACTAAACGTTTAAAAGCAAAATGAAACCTTTTAAAGTACAGGGAAGGAACTGTGTCACCTCACCAGTAATGTCACACGCAGTTCCTTGATAGCTGCACAGTGCTTGATGGTTGAAAATGTGACCCTTTGGAATTGGAGTACCTATGCGTGCCAAGCTGGATTTCAGCCCATAGAAACAAGTATAGTGTAACCCTGGTAAATGACTACTTGAAGCTTTCAGGATGAAAGATATTCTATGTTGCTGTCATATATGTCAGTCTGCCAGTGCTTTTAGATCTGTGTGGGAAGCTCATCTTATCGTCCATGAAAGCTCATGAGGTGCTAATACAAGATCATGCCTTCTTCTTGGTTGCACCCTCACTTTGGAGCGCTCTCCCCAAAGATGCATGCCTGGCACCAACTAGGCTGACATTCTGGAGTAAGGCTAAAGCATCAGGGTATTAGCCAGGAACCAACAGTGACATACAATTCAGGTGTGGTATCTTGGCCATCGTTTTTGGTCCAGGTAAAAACTCCAAGTCAAAAGTGAGAGTGTCAAGGAAAGAAAACATGAACAAATAATGTATCATAGGGGTTAAGCCATTCAACATTGAAAAGGATAATGATAAAAATTAAAAAATGTAATTTGTAATCAGCAAGGCTTGTGATTCATCACAAACTGCAATTTCTTGAGAAACTTCACAGCATCCCTTACAGAAAACCTATTTATTCTACCTAATGCTACTGTATATTAATTTAATGCTCACAGCAATTCATTATGCTAGTGAAATATTATTTACTGATACAACTGGAGGAAAACTCAAAGTACCTAATATTACTTAATAGTAAGTAATATTTAATTCTTTAAACAACTAAAGCTGAGCTATCTGAAGAACCATCTGTCGCATTTCTAAATCTGCCAGTTATTCAGATTTATATGACTGTCCCATTTGAAAAGGCTCATTTGTACAGCTTTCTTTTGCATCTCTCCCAAATTGGAGAAAGCTAAGATTGGTCTCTGGTCTCTTGGCTTTTTGCAAAAGGGTTAAGAGACATCTACTTAATTTGGCATTTTTAAATTGGGAGCAATGGTTTTAATATTGTTTATTGTCTTAATATGACTTTACTGATTTTATGTTTATCTGTATTATTGCTTGTATTTGAATGGTTTTACACTGCCTTTACACATTTACAGAAGGGTGGCATATTAATTAATTAATAGCCTCTACAAGATATCTGCATAGCTTTTGATTACTTTCTGCACAAATCAAAGCTCTTTGTTTAACAATGTGCTCACACACTAATAGTACCATTTTAATTAACCACATAATACTGAACACACGGTCCTATATTGTTGCTTTTGCTGCATTTTCCATAGTGGAGCTTACAAATACAAGCAGATATACAAATGTATCTGCTTGGCCTGAAACATATGCCTATTATTTATTTGCAAATGAAATGCACTGAGTAGATGAGGAAAAAACTTCTGGGAATAAAACAGATCTAGATATGCCTAGACACCATCTGACCGCTAAACAGTGGAAATTGTTCTGTTTGTCCACATATTTTTAAATGTAGTCAGAGGGGAAATTCATTTGACACCAGGGTGATCTGCTCTTCCCTTTAGCTCAGTCTGCACTGCAGAATACTGGAACCAACAAGTATGAGTGTTCTCAACTGGAATCTCTTCTGTATGCAGAAGAAGCCACTGCAGGTTTGCTCTTGCTTCTTCCTATGGATATCTTTCTGCTAAAATAAGAGATCAACTCTATCTAGAATATAGAGTTAGATAAACAGACAGGAATATAGAATAAAATTAGAAATGCAGTACAAAACACAATTATAAGTAAGCCTCACTGAACACATCCAAGGCTACAACCCTAAATTCACATACATAAAGAAGTCCACTGGAATAATTAGTGTGTTGCCAAACCAGTATCTAATAGTTATTTATTTATTTATTTATTCAAAAATTTCTATGCCGCCCCATTCGCCAAAGCCTCGGGGCAGCTTACAAAACATCAGTTAAAATATAAAACACTAAAAATATAAAACACATTAATATTATAAAATAAGTCACCCTGGCCGAAGAATTAAGGAAATAATATTAGCAGTTAAAATGACGTTTGAATAAAAAGGTCTTCACCTGGCGCCGAAAAACAAATAATGATGGCGCCAGGCGGACCTCTCTGGGGAGCGCATTCCATATTTGCATGGAGTGTCACAGAATTATTTGCAACATTAATATAACAATGCAAGACAATCGAGCCTAGCTTCAAAGCTTTTAAACCATCTGTATCAAATGCATATTGATCTGGAAAGTGCCCCTCCCCACTTCATCTCCAAGTCAGAACTCACTTTGGTAACAGGGCTGAAAATAATGCAGAAATATGCTCTTAGCACCATGGCTCAAATTGTAAAATGCTTGCAACATGTATTAAAAATTAAAAGATGCTGAACACATTATAGTGATTAAAAGAGAGAGAGAAAGAAATTTTCCAATACAGAGGTGTCAGCACCAATGCCCCAGCCAAGTTTCTCCTTAGTTAATTACCTCTTAAATAACCTAAATTTCCTTTACACTTGTCATTGGGCATGTTATTATCCATTTCCTCAACCCAATTATGACTTGCTACCATTACTATATACTTTTTTTGTTTGTTTTTGCAACAGTATCAGAGTTCCATCAGGGAATTTTATTTGGCAATTCCAAATTACACTAACTAATAAATGAGGGATATGTGCTAGTTCCTCTTGCTTCTGGTTTTAACACCAAAAGTGGGCACTTGGGAAAACATCCATGCAAACCTGAGCACAGCTGCAAGGAATCCCGATTCACATTGCAGAAGATCAGATGAATAAAGAAACCTCTGTTACAGGGAAGGACCAGTTCAGATACAATGTGAATTCAGTAGCTACAGGTAGGATGGACCGAAAAGTTATTCTCTGTGGTGTTCCATGTGGAATGGCTACAAGAGGTATTCTGTTTATTATCTGCAACACAGACACACATCATCTGCAGGGCATCTTCTATGGCCACACATAAAAGCAGTTTCTAGCCTCTTGGCAAGTTAATCAAAATAATGCATTCAACAGCATGCATTCAGATAAAAAATGTACCTGAAAATATGCACCTTTTCAAAATGGGCACGAATGCATTTTAATCGGTGGGAGACAACTGTGTAGCATTCAAAGAGATGGAGAATCCATGCATATATTTGGGAAAATAAAGATGAAATATCTGGATTTTCATGCAGAAGGAAAAAAGAATGCTCGCAATCTGATACAAAGCTGAGTCAACCCGAGCTTTGAGATGGAATTCAGCATTTTGCTGGAGAGCGTATCCCAGTCCTGCTTCTGCCCATCACGCTGCCCCTTCATTAAAGGAGGGACTCAACTTTTCAAACATGACCACTCAGCATGAGAGAATGAATGTCCTAGTCCTGTTACGACGTTTGCTGCATCGTGAGGCCCTTTTGGGACCTTAACAAAAATGCCTTTGATACCCAGAGTCTCAGTACCACCAAAGTTGATGTCTTCCGCCTCACATGTCACATGCTTCAATGAGCAAAACACTTTCCAATTAAATAACTACCAAGGAAAAGATTTGAAGCCATTGTAGGCCTCCGTGTAACTGATTACACAGTATTACAAGCAAAAAGGTCACTTGGAGGTCAATTTCTAACTTGCATTCCTTGACTAATTAAAATCCAAAAATCATAGAGATTTTGAAGCTAAATGATGATAGTGACATGAACATTGAAAATAACTGAATGCCTCAGAATTAAAATTATCCACTTGCCCATTAATGAAAACTGGCATATAGTCAATCACCCTAATTAAGACTGCTTGAAACATTCCAATCCCATCAGCCTGGATTTTTCTTCTGAAATGTGTAAAATAACAAGAAGTGATGATGTATTAAATACAAGACTAAAGAGACACATATGATTATCTATCTTTGGATAGCTATGCTTTGGGCAGGCTCTTATCCAAAGAATTGCTTAGAACAGGGTTTGTCAAACCAACATTCACAAGGCCAGGCTGAGCTGCTCACCAAGCAGTTTTCCCTTTCTGCAAGTAAATGGAGCATTTCAGCCATTCAGTTCCCCAGAGCAGGGAATTCTTCATGTCAGAGAATGCTGGAGAGGAGGAGCAAAGTCCATCCCACCAACCAAGGTTCCTTGGGGCAAGATGTACCTTGGCAAGGAGTGACCTCTACCCACCCTCCAGCTCATTTTGGCATGTAGGATTTTTCCTTACCCCATGCAAATGAATGGGGGAACTACTCTATTAACTTACACAGAGATGGTGAGAAAGGAGGGGAATAAAAGGAAGAGGAACCAGAGAGAGGGTGAACATAAAAAGAGGGACCAGAGAGAAGAAGAAGAAGAGAAAGAGAGATGTAATGAGCTAGAGGGAAAGAAGGATGGATGGATGGATGGATGGGAAGTCAGGAAGCAAGAGAGGAGAGAAAAGAATTAAAGCCAGATGCCCTCCCATTAGAGAAGTTCTGAGGGATACATATTTTTCACCTTTTGAAAGCTGATGCTGGTAGTAATACATGAATTTTATCAAGCACCAGACGAAAGAAACAGCTGGCAAGGAGTGCTTGGACTACTGGATCACAAGAGGTTTTGCTCTGAGCGAATACAAGGCCATAATGCCAAACTTGTTTTTTAATGCCATTTGGTACAGATTGACTAAAGACTTTTCTACCCATATGTCTGGAATAGATGGCTTTAGGATATATCCAATGTTAGTCTAACTCAAATACAATTCATTTGAATGAGTTTACTCTAAATAAGACTAACAACGCATACAGTCTTTTGTACTCCAAGGAAGATCTGGTAGTGTCATGATGACAAATCTTCACTACTCGTGAGCAATATCACAGAAGGTTCCTGACCCAAATTCACCTAAAATAAGTAAGGTATCCCTGGAGTAGAAAGGATATTTCCCAATGCTACACATGATCACTTTCAAGAAAAAAGATTGTCTCTCTCCATATTTTTCAATAGGGTACAATACACTTTTTTCCCTTCCTGTCCTGTCCCGTCCCTTCCCTTCCACCATAATGTATCAATACAATTTATTAAGGCAACCTATTAAAGAAAAAGTAGCAAACTGCAATGTGTGGCCCATTATACAGCACTGAAATTACACTGATAATACTTTGTTCCAAATAACGAACAAAGGAATATTTCATTAAATCCTACCTCTCTTTCTGGACAAATACTTCACAGCTATATAATACTGCCTTGCACAATAAACATGGAAGTACAGGAAACAGTTCATAGGGAAATTCCATCCCCAGTTTCATGCCACTTGGCGCAACTGGTCAATTATTCCCAGTTTCCATAATGCAGATCTTGGATGCTCCTCATCCTGAATTGCCCTTTAAAATTATGCTCCATAGTTTAACAAGCATGGCACTCATTGGGATGTCAAGAAATGCTGCAGGAAAGGATTCCTTTTGGTCAATTTGGTGCAGTTAGTGTATACACCTGATTGCGGGGACTCTGAATCACAGTTGCATTGGCAAAGTTTATTTTCTTTAATAACAAAAGCAGAACTTGTCCCTGGAAAAACAGGACTGAGCCGTCCTATAACCTATTCTTCAAAATATCGTGAGAGGAAACGATGTGTGCTGGAAAGTCTGGTGTACTTTCCACTCTCTCAGGCGCCAAGAGAATAAAGTTGTGCCAATACTATGGGGCTTGTTGGAATGGGACGAGAGATCCATGGTGCATACACCCAGGCTGGTCTAGTCTCTTTCTGTATGCCTACAATTCTGAGCATACAAGGAGATAAGCTGTTCAAAAGTGGGACAATTCTGGATAAACACTATAGGTGTTCTTAAAGAAACTAGACAGAACTGATTTCATATCTACTAGACTCTCCTTCCACCAGCCCTCTAGCAGTCCTCCATATCAAGATACTGGACATGGAAGTTTCATGGTCCTTTCAGGGGACCAAGCCAGCAGCTCTCTAGCCAGATTTACTTAAATCTCAGTGATTTACTTGATTCATTGTGACCCTGAATTCAGAAAAACGTATCTTTGAATGCAGTGGAGAGGACAGAATTAGGACTAGCCCAGCTGCCTTATAGCGAGGTGGCTGTCTGTTCCAGTTGCCAAGCAGATTACCGACAATAAGCACAGAAAGCCTGAACCTCTTATCTGCTCCAAGACCAAGCCAAATGGTCACTCGGTGGTACAGGATTTGCTGGATTGTACTGCTCAGGCGTTGCAGACATAGATGTGTAGTTGATGTTCCATGTGCAAATCCTCCAGCATACATAATGTCAAGATACCAAGGGAAGTCCTATTTCTTCCCAATGGGTCCATTTCAGGTCATCGTGGCACTTTCAAACACACAATCCTCCATGTGGTCTATGTAAGTTATCTATGTGTGTCCTGCAGAACTGATACTGGTATCCATGTATGTCGCACTTGGTATCTCAAAAGAACTACCAACAGAATGGTAAAAAAAAATCTCCTTAAATCCAAGCAGACTCTCTTTTCTAGCCTGTAACAAAATAACCAGATACAGACTCCAATTATATTTGCATCAGGCACCTAGTGTGAAAGTAAGCTATTTAGGGCATTTCCAGAAAGAAATCCAGAAGTTATCCTATTTATAATCCAAACAATAATCCTGATGTCGGTCAAAAAGATGGCTTTATTTAGAGTTTATTTTTTTAAAAGACAGTGATACCCAAAGCCTTTAAATGTATTGTTTCATTTAAAATGGTGTTTTTTTCTGGTATTCTGCTCGATAAACACACACACACACACACACACACACACAGAGCAGCTGCTCTGAAGCTAAGCAAAACAAATAAGAAAATACACTTTTAGAAGCTCGTTTTCTTTGACATTCAGCCCATCGGTACTAAGTGTTAATCTGTGAAGGAAAAACAAACTAATTCTACAAAAGTTCCTTTGGTTGCAGGACACGTAATACCAGTTGTACCATTCTCGAAGGTGTTAAACATTTCCAGACTGTCAATCTCATATTAACTAACTGTACTTACAAAGTTCTCTCTTTTCTCCTTTTAACACTAAGCATGTGTTATTTACATTACTTTTCAATTATTATTTTCATATGCACATTTGCACAACTAAATATTTTATCTCAAAACAGGGAGCTATTAATCACACTACTAGATATAAGGCAATAGCCAGGAGAACCAATCCAACTGCTAATACATTTTCCTGGATTCATTTATGAAAGGAGCAATCCAATCGGTCGCACAGCAGATGTGCTTCAATCTCCAGTGAGTATTTGGTGACAGGCATGAAGCACGGAATATCTGGCACCACCCCTCACACCCAGAATTGCATCTAGGCAAAAGCAGCCATGATGGGAAGAAAAGGATGCCGGGGCACTACCAGGAGCTGGTGCAAGCTCTCAGACCCAGCTTCCTCTGTTCCCCATTCCCCAGCATGCTCCCTTTTGCCCACTCTGGGGCCCAGCTGCCTCAGGGCAGTGGGGGAGCCATCACAGATCTTTTTGCACCAGCTACAAGGAATGCACTTCAGCCTCCGGCATTCTGGCTTTGAGATCACAGAAATCTCATGGGCTCCCAGAAGCCCTCAAACTTTGATTTTTCAAAGTACCTAAAAACCATTTGGATTTGTGACTTTTCCTGTGCATTTAATATTGGTTGATATCCTTAACTTTCCTGTTAGCAGACCTGACCATGACACTGAGTTTCAAAATCACTATAAATTGTGAAGGTGAAGCTAGTGATCAACGGATTCCTTTTAGCTCAACTAGGGTTCAAATGCTGGAAAATTAAGACCAGTTTTCTAAGGCTCTTCCTAACTATAAACCAAGAAAACTAGCTACAGTATTTCACTATGCACTCTCCATCTTGATACTGAGTCTAATTACTGCTAAATGCAGACTTCATGGCCACAAGTATTCTTCATACTGTTGTTGTTGTTGTTTTGCCCCTTTCCTTAGTCCTTGCTCTTTGTATGATCCAACCTCAGGATGTGTTCTAGAACTCAAAAGCTTCTACATTAATCTTGTGAAAGTTTGGTTAGTCCTAGGAAAGGCATTGCCCAGCTATGCATTTTGAAAGACGTTTCCTCTTTAATGGAACAACAAAGCTATATTTGTTTTCTATGCAATTTAAAAATGTAAATTTAAAAATAACCTTGACTCCTTCCTTACTATCTGTTTGGAAGTGAGTGAAAGCTTTTCTATTGGCCTTTGTCAAAAAGCAGGGGCTTTAAAATGTGTGAAATAAAAAATTGGTAGCATTCTTGCTCCAACTGCTGCACAAAGGTAAGAACAAATCAACCCAATTAACACAGGATATTTGAGCTATTCAAATATCCTAAATTAAATGTGTCAATTCAATGTACCCTATTGCTTGCTTTTCTCATTTCCACACCTGGAAATCAGGATTAAACATTGAACAAATCAGCAACCGATCGTTGTATTTCAAAAACTGTCTTAATTCCATTTTTGTTTATGCAAAGGTCCTGAAATAAACCTGGTAGTTTATTTCTAACCCTGTTCCTCCAACTCTGCCTTGTCAGCCTAAGTCATGATCACCTAAAACCAATCCACGGTGAACAGTAACAAATTCTCATATTCTGCAGCTGCTCCAGTAACATCTGGTAACAAATCACTGGTGCACTATATGAGAAAATCATGTGTGTGTTGCATACTGTGGTGGAAAGGGAAAACAGTTAATTTGTGTGTAAGGTCAATCTGACAAATTATGTTTCTATGTCAGCTTTCAGTTTTGGGAGGGAAAGAGGAGAATGGCCAGCTCTGTTTGAGCATAAGAAAAGCTTGCAATAAATTAAACTGTAATTGCCTGCCTTGATGCAATACAGGTCAGTGAACGTAACCCAACATTTTATTTAAAAACATTATGAAATATATAGTTAGATGACTCTTTTTCTTTAGGTTTTCCCCTTGCTGGCTTATTTCTCAGATCTTGCTAATCTAACACAACATGGCACTCAGAGCAAACATTTCCACCAAAAGAAAAAATAATAATAAAAGCAAGACTTTTTATAGCTTGTTTCTTCAATGCTTGCACCTGTACAGCTACTTGAGTAAGCACCAGTGGTGTGAACATGAAGTTGCTCTGACGCCAGATATGTAATATGCATGAGTGCAGTTCACAGGGTTGGCTCGAAATGGAGCAGCTTCTAACTAAGCTTAATTTAGCATGACTTCTACTGGCTGGGCCAACAAAAGGCAAAACCAGTAAAGCATAGGGCTGCAATCAAATGGCTAAATCTGGGGCAGTATCCTGAAGACAGTGAGATTATGTCTTAGCACAAACTTAAAATAGCCGTCTAAACTGGAGAAAAGGGTAACATACAGTAAATGAACATACCAAATGATTGCTCTCCAATTAAAGGCAGAGTTGGAAGAATTGTGAGCTCCGAAACAAAATTGCCACTAGAAGGCTGACAAACGTTCTTTGCACAACTCTGAATGAATAATGTGATCACCTGCATCTAGTTGAAAAATCCAAGCAGTTAAGATAAAATTTGTTCACTAGTGGTGGAACTGTTTTAGATGTATAGTGAGGAAAGGAGGTTGACTGGCTTCCCCACCTCCCAAAATATTTTCCAGGCTGAAGGATATTTATCACTTGTAGAGACCTCATCTTTTTTTTGAGGGCAAATAGCATACTTGAAATAATTTTGAAAAACGATATACCTATACTAAATATGCATAACTAGAATGGAAAAGAGTATTAAACAAGAATGCCATCATAGATTTAAGTAAAATTCATGTATTTTTATTTTGAGTAGTGGAGAGAAATATTACTGATTATAAATAATGATCTTGAGGTTGGATCTTCTTTGATGTTCCAGTTGCTTTATTCTGTTAAGGGCAGTCTAGCAAAATTTAGCCCCAGGGCCATAAGAATTTCCCACGTCTTAACAAGTTATTAAAGGGGGGGATCAGCACTTGTGCAAAGTATATTGAATAGTCTTTTTCAAATTAAGTCACCAGACTACTATACATATACTGGATTCAAAGGAAAAAATATATTTGCAAATAAATATAAATAATTGACATTGTTTGGTGAATCACCAAATCTTTGCAGAATGGAATGCTCAATAACGGCATAGCAAAATTAAAGTAATGTGTGTTTCAAGGACTGACATGCAGGGCTGCTTTTAGGCTTTCATTATCTTGAACATCAGCATAACCTGTACAGGTAATACCAACTATAGTTGCAAAATTGACTATGATTTCACTCACTCTGGCTATGCGATGGGATGGCATACAAATGCCCTATATAAACAAACAAACAAACAAACTATTCTTAAAGGTGCAAACATTTATTGAAAGCCTACATGGATATGAAATCTGCTTGTCCTGTTTATGTTCTAAAACAGCTAAGCACACACTCATAGTCAAGGATCAAAACACTAATGTAAAGAAGTCCCATTGCCATACTCCAAGTGCATTTGGATTCCTTCTTTGGAGCCCCATAAAGTATACATCTAGTCATACTAAAATTATGCAAACACTTAGCTGGTTTGTTCAAATCAATAAGTAAACCTCAGTTCACTCCATTGCCTCTTTATCATTAATGTCCCTTAGAACTGTCAGAGCACAAAGTTTCAGGGATGGAAGAAGCCTGGCCAACAGGATTCTCTCCTACACATCTTTGCAAAACACAGGCATCTTCTCTGAGTCTAGACCTGACAACTTAAAGGCTCTTGAGCATAATCGAAAAGGCTCTTTCATTAGACTTTTCCATCCATCTTTGGTTCTCATATGAATTTCTATATGCTACTGTTTGATCATTCAGTTCCTAAAGCAGATGGCTTCAATTAGAAGAACTAACCAATTGTGTGTGTTTTTTAAATCATACATCCCAACGCAAAAGACAACATAAAATCTAGATCAGTATTACACAATTGAAAGGCCAGATGAAATACAAAAGATTTCCTGCCCTCAACAGACCAAGAAAACTGATTGAATGAGTCTCTCTCAAGATGAAATTCCTAACATGGCTAATCAGGCAGGGGACAAACATTACCTCCAACAGCAGTGGAACCCATCACTAGAAATCATTTCTCTTCTTGGAAAGCGGGTTTAAACAGAAGATCATTGCCCTCAAATATTCTGTGTCCAGGCCTTGTATGACTTTAAGGGAGACCTTGCAGCATTAAGATAATAAGTTGCCTATGTGTTGCCCTAAGCCAAAACAGAGACAGTTTTTTGCATGAGAGAACTGACATACTTCATAGTACATCAGTTGTAAAATTCGTGATGTCTTGATGTCAAATTAGGAGCAGTGATGTATTTGCTCTGATGCCAGACAATACAGGCAACATAAAAGTGGCACCAAACATCATCATGGACAAGTTGGACAGCAAAGAATACGTTGCAATAGAATATGCATGTCATGGCCTCAACTTGCTTCTTAATGACATCATGAAACCGAATGCTCTCCAGAACATCTCTAGAGGAGCTATAAATCATGTAGAAGCTACTCATTTTGTAGCTGCAGTTTTCAAGAAGAAAACATGCGAAGAATAAATTAGTGACACAGAATCCCTACAGTAAAATTTGATGGGATAAGTGGTGCGCTCTTCAGAAAGTTCACTAAAAACAAAACCCCCCAAAGCTCTTTAAGAAACAGTTGAGGATCTTGAAGCATCCAAAGCATTTTACTAGATGAGGGTGTCTTCTGAGTTCAGCTGCAAAACTCCCCAAAGATTCAAAAGCCAATTTCTTTAGCACTCACTGCATCTGAATCAGGCACTGCACTTTTCTCAGAAATCACTTAGTAAATAGCCAAGAAAACTTTTTTGAGGAAAAAGTGCATTTTCACTTTCAAAGACAGAAAAAACTAAAGCAAAATATTTTTTTAAGGATCAGGAAGAATTCTGTTGCCATCCAATTCATGCTTCTGATAATCTGTTGGATCTACAATTGAAAGGCAGAAATTAAGTGGTAATTGCTCTGCTGCTGCATTGATGGATAGGATAACAAGCCCCACAGTTAGGACTTGATGTTGGAAAGGTGCTTTCAAATGCTGCAGAAGACAGAATATCTTTGGGGATGTGGTCCTGCAAATACTAGATTTTGCCAAATGTATTCCTCCTGCAATATGGAGGCAAGGGCTTTGGCCAACACAGTCTCTGATTCTTCTTGCTTCCTGCCTACACCAAATCAAGAAAGAAACAGACATGTGAAAGTGTAGAGTAGCTGTTCTGATACCAAGAGAGTAACTGGAAAAAGAGTCTTTACCTCACAGTAGGAGAAAAAAAATCCAGGGAGCTTGTTACACCTCACAAATCTCAAAAATATTTTTTTTTCTTTAAGTCTGGAGAAATACTCTTCATGACAAGGTTTGTGAACACCTGCCTTAGTGGAAACCCCCCCAAGCTGAGGGAAGTCTCATCCAAGGAAATTCCAGTTTCTTGGGGATCTTGTTACTTTCTTGATCAAGCAGATGAGCAATTATGTGCCTGCACGGCTTGAATAATGATCCAATGCCTGCTGCTTCAGGATGTCCCCCTTTCCCACCAGGCCCATGTTTCCCACAATAAGCCTGCTGAACATGAGTCTAAGTGCCCCAGAGGTGGTTTACTGCACGTGTCTGGATTCAAATGACTTTAGCAAACAGCTACAACGGGGCTTGAACATGCATTCATTGCTGACATGTGGGACATACCTGACAAATGTTTCAGTACGATGCTTAACCCCAGAGGCTAGACAGATGTTTTTTGCATAACTCCATTTGGTAAAGAATGGAAAGAACCCTATTTTAAAGAAATGATGCAGGTGCATCACCAAGTACTAATGCAACCTCTGCAAAATTGTCTCTTCAGGGGGTTAGACAATTTATTCAATATTAGTTACCAAATGAGACAAGCACTTAACTTACCAAACATGCCAGCTCAGAGTAGAAGGAGGGGGGCATAATAAAAGACTTAGGTTGCCTGGAATATGGCTCTTCCCTGCATAATATGCAGGCATCTGAAGACTTGCTATAATTCTATCACTAAACATCTGTTACTTCTTTAACTGCCTAAGTGATGCCACACTGCTATAATACTGCCTCAAGGACCTATAGCAACAGAAGTTTTGACCTTGCTGTGGTTTGTGCACTCTGCTCTGCACTGGAAGGTCATGTGCACAAGCTAGTAATTATTGCTATCATTTTGTACTTTCTATGAGAAGTCTATTCAGTGCTAAGTAAGCAGGTCCTGTTCCCACCCGAAACACACACAGAGAGAGAGGGGAGGGACAGAGAGAGAGAGAACAAAGACACAGGTGCTCACGTCCTCCTTTTCAACCCTTGCTATAAAACACAATTCAATTTCTGCAAATCCAGACCTTCTGCACACATCTTACTAGTAAGCTTGGAGGTGAATTGTATTGCATGCAGAATAGGTGTTCCCAGCATGTGTATTTGCTTAGCAAGTGTTTCAGCACAGATTAGTGGCAAAAAGAAAATAGAATGCACACTTCTTGACCCTCTAGTGCTTTTTTTTTTTCATTTCTGCTGTTAGCACATGCCTTAATTTACATGTGCACACATGACCGTAAATCACACAATTATACAGATATTACAGTGACAGAAGTAATATTTTTCAGAACATCTAGCTACTCCATTCATAAAACAAGGAGGAACAGGATAAATTGCAAGAAGTTCCTTCCAAGTCACTACCCTGGTAATTCCAAAACAGATTTTACTTTAAATCTGAACCTAGCAGCTACAGCTTTCTTTCTTTTTCATTTTTGCTCTCCAGGAACACAGGGCCTCTGATGCAGATCTTTAAAACTCCACCTCATCCTAACTCTGAAGTCTCAAACCACATCTTAAAAGTTCATCTGCACCAGCTCTATAGTAAAAATTTAAAAAGACATAGGTGTTAAATGTAAAGCAACATCTAGAGTGACCCAGAGTAATCAGCCTTCTACAGAGTTAATATCAGAACCAGACCAACTAAAACCAAAGCTGCAGAACTATCCTTCCAACTTTCCAGAATTTAAAACTGCAACTGCTGCATATGTTCCACCTTTTCACAATGGGTAACATCAGTTCTGCCTCTACCTACTTGGCTCTTCTCAATTTCCAGGGCGAATATGAATCGGACAGCTTCACCTCAAAATGAAGAATATTAAAAGTCACAATGGAAATACTTTTGTGGCTTTTACTGGGCATCATCCCAATTTTAATAAACAAAGGAATTTGACTAAGGTAACAATAAAGCCAATAAATGATAAGCAGAGAAAGTTCAAACACCAGAGATATAGATAATGATAATGTAAATCATACAACTAATGTATAAAGGCTGCCCAGTAATTCTTTTTCTTTCCAAATGCTTTTTTTTCCTATGCTTGTTGTTGCCAAGTACTTGAATTCTGAGTTGTTAACAAAACATCTGGTCTAGTGAGGTCACCTATTCATGGACTTTGTTCCAGGCATCATCTCCATACAATATTAGATTGAAAGGGTACAACCTTTGCAGTACTGGTACCACAATTCTGCAACTTCCTCAATGTATTATATATGTTATCTCCTCTGCACCACATTGGGCACAATCCTGGAGCTTGGAGCAACTCTCCTATAAGAGAGCATCACAGCAGCTGAGATTGTTTAGCTTAGGAAAAAAAGCATGTAAGGGAAGATATGGCCAAGATGTATGGAATTATGCATGGTATAAAGATGGTGGATAGGCAGATATTTCTCTCCCTCTTCCATAATACCAGAAACTGAAGCTGATAGGTGGGAGATTCAGTGCAGATAAAAGGAAGCACTTTTTATACAGATCATTCTTTCCCATGAGATGCCATGATGGCTGCCAATGTAAATTGCTTTAAAAGAAGACTGACCACATTCACGGGAAAGAAAACTAACACTGACTACTAGCCTAATGCTAGATGCCACCTCCAGTCGCAGACACAATTTGCCTATGTGCACCAGTTTCTGTAGAACTTGGGCAAAAGGTGCCACTATTCATATCCTGCTTACAGGACCCTGTGAGCAGCTGGGTTTCCTGTATGAACAGAATGTTGGACTAGATGGACTACCTGTCTGCTCCAGCAAGGCTTTTCTTATGTTTTTGAAGATCTCCAATTCAGTAGGGATTTTCTTATGAAACTTAGAGGAAAGATGATTAAAGAAAAGGCTACACAGTAGGCAGTATAAACTTAGAAATAGGTATCCAAGAAAATAATTGAGATGACACTAATGGCTAAGGTTCAGGGACAAGACTGGAGAAGTAAAAAAACTGAGAAAAAGAACTGAAAAGAAAGATCTTGAAGGCTTAGAAATGAAAAGGGATTTGACTGATGTTAGTGACTCAGACACGTACTTGCCTGCAGTGCATCTTTACCAAATAAAGGGTTGCAACTTGTAGGTCAAGGAGAGAAGCTTGAAGTTTGCCCTATTGCCTTTTTAATAGGTAAGCAGAAGTGTATTTCCCCTAAGTGTTCATACAAACAAGTGCGATTTAAAAGCCCACTCTGCTATTTCATGGGAGACAAAATGCACACAGAACACTTTTTTATTTGATCTAATACTTGACATTTATGGAGATCCCTTTGTAATTGGCTGCCAAATATTTTGGGATGAATGTGGTTGGTGCGTCATCAAAAAGCAGTACTAGGAAGGACCTGATCTCAGTGACAGAAACATGAGAACCACTCTTCGGGCAGCGAGCATATAAAGGTGCAGGTCAGTGCTCTCCACATCAGTGGAAAACTTCCTAACTTATTCTACAGTCTAGGCCAGAACTGTAATATTTAATAATATATTGGTAACAAAGGTAAAAGTTCTACTTACTTCAAGCAATTCAAGACAAAAACAGTTTAAGACTTAGTCATTCAAAACTTGCTGGCATTGATATTATAATACAGTTTTACAATAAAATGTACCGAGAAGTATGGTACTCTGATATCCAGAGTATGCACTGCAGTCATTTTCTCCCACTTGCTGAATCATAACACAATATACTCACATGTTCTAAGATGAAGTTTGTCACCTGTTGACACACCTGGTGTGGAGAAGAGTTCAAGTTACACATTATATTAATTGTGCAGTATGTATGAATTGCTGCTCAATGGCAGAGTGTACAATCTGCTTGCTGGAAGTCCCAAGTGGAGTCCCAAGCAGCCCCACGAGCCATTGCCACCAGGCCATGCAAACAGTCTTGGACTAGATGGACCAAGGACTGACTCAGCTTCCTAGACTCACAGGTAAGGAACCTTTTCCATTTCTTTAGGATAAGCGCACAGAGTTCTAGGTTGTATTAAAACAAATGAAACTGGGACACTTCCTAATTTCATTCATTTCGTTCCTGAAATTCTGCTCCTGTGTGCAGGGATCACACACAGAAATGGAATGGTGTAATTTAGTGCCCTGAAATAGCAGAGGGCTGAACCTGATAGCCTTCTGGTCAATTCCAATTCTACCACTCTATGAAGTTTTTCTTCACCTTTTTCATCCTCATGTTTGGAAAGCAACAGAATTTCAGGAAGGCAATGAGAGGAGAAATGTAATCCTCTTGTCCCAAAGTTGTACTGGTCCAATCCAGATCAAAGCCAAACACACCTACCCTCAAAGTTTAAAAAAATATTAGGCTGAGAACATGCTACAAAATGAAGTACTGTAGTTCAGTAATATAAAACCTTTAAGATTTAAAATGTTTTAAAGAAGCTAAAGCAATGACCAATAAAACAATAAGGAACAGAGGCCAAATCAGAACCAAAAGCAACCAAGTCCCATCAGATGCTGCCATGCCTGAGAACAAAGAAAGTTTTAACAGGGCACCAAAAATATGACAAGATTGGCACCCACCGGATAAAATTCTGCGTGGGAAGAGCATTCCAAAATCCAAGGGCCACCAATGAAAAAGCCCTTGTTGCCACCTCAAGATGGCAACAAGGTGGACTTCAGAGAGGACAAAGCAACACAATGCTTTAATTCTTCAAGGGATCTTTCATTCCTTCTTCTAACACACAAACACATAAGTATGGAAATCACTGCATTTAGGAAAGCAGATATATGATTCCATGGGTTTCAAACCAGGGTTTTTCAGCAGTTCTCAGATGGAGGCATCTACTGGTTTCACCTCTGCTGAGCAGCAACAACATGCATTCAAAGGCCAAAGGAGGCACTGCTGTTCTTCAGTCCAACCAAACAACTGACCTGTTGGGCCAGCAGAAAACTAGCTCTCCAGCAGAGGTAGGCAACTCCAGGAGTGTGGAAGGAACAATTTCTGACCTTTCAGAACTACTGGAAGACATTTGAAAGCTCCTGGATTGAATTGTCACTCAAATTCAGCTAAGGAAAACCATAATTGCATTTTTAAAGAAGGATCACAAGGAGTTTTGAGGCAAAATCATTCTCCCACAAGACCTGGGGAAGTGGATTTGCATCATTGATTGACTGACTGACTGATTGATTTTAGTAGGGGTATACAATCTTTCTGTCATATGGGAACATCATTAGAAGGTAATGTCTTCCATGGAGAAGACAATCAGGATAGAGAAAGTTGAAGGCAGAAGATGAAAAGGAGGACCAAATTGACTCCATAATGGAAGTCACAGCCTTGAATTTAGAAGAGCTGATTAGGGCTGTCATGCATAGGTAATTTTGAATGGCTTTCATAGATAAGTTCCCCACAAATTGGAGATGACTGGACAGCACTTAAACAACTACAAAATCTCATTCCCAGAAGTCTTTGGCCTCAAGGGGGCATATTCGCCTATTTAATTGTTTATTTATTTAATTGCTTTTTTACCTGACATTTTAGGCTCAAGACATACTCTGATGCACCCTGTACTTTAAATAATATCTCCTTTTCACCTGGGCAATCGCAGAGTCCCAATAAAACCCCCCAGATCACATTCAACAAGCCCACTCAGGCAGAACCTGACAACCAGCCTGCTGTTGACCATGTCACACTTCTTTGGCTGCACCTCTGTCCATACCAGAACCAAATCCCCCAAGCCGGCCTCGGATCCTGCAGTCTGTCACTCAGCCTTACCAAGGCTCAACAGTGGATCCTGTGTTCATGCCATATTTGTGATCTCCCCAAGGCATTTTTAAATGCATAGTGGACAGAATTCACTTAAAATAAGCTACTCACAATGGAATCGACCAATATGTCTGCAATTTCATACTTATGTTCTCTGGAGAGCAACAGAGAAATTTTCATAGCTGTGGCCAGACTAAATTCACCCACAGGCCTTTGCTAACAGTCCTTCTACATTTCTGAATATCAAGTAAATTTAGGGACAGTACAACACTATTGGCCACAATGTTTAACAAGTCAACAGAATGCAGTCGTGAAGTCCTTTCCAGTCTCTGCCACAAAATACTTCCGCCAGTTGTGTTTGTACTTTGAGGATCAGGGCTCCCCATGGAGTCCACTCTAGGAATATAACACTGACCTCAAAGAGAATATACAGATCATGTTTTGGTGTGGCTGAAAGAGGATATATTAGCTAGATCAGGAATCAAAAATCAATACAAGTTCTATAAATACCCTTATGAAGAAGAATAGTGGAAGAGACAAGAAAAAAAGTAGCAAGACACGTTATTTTTCTTTTGCTGGTTACTAGGGTATTGCTTGTAGGAGCACAGATTTCAGTAATGAGTATACAGAAGGTTTTAACAAGTCTTTAAAATCCTCAGGACTTGTCAATAGCCTTGCTTAATTTAGCTCTTTTTTCCTTTAAAACACAATGCTTCCCTTTGAGGGACTTTCCTTTAAACTTCCAGAATAAATATCTGAAATACCACTGTCTTAACAATACACTTTTCTGCATTGATTTTTTGTTCTTATGCAGGTTACCTTCAGAAGGCAGACTAAGAACATTTCCTCTTAAGCATTTCCTGATACGATTTGAGCTGGGAGTTACACTTGGCTTTTCAAGTGGGGAAGCAGATACTTAAATAAGTAGCCACAATGTATCCTTTGCACATTAAAGCAAGAAAACATGCTAAGGAGCTCAAGGACAACAAAGCCCTGATACACACACATTCTCCTACACAAACCCTCTTTCAGCAATGTCAGAAACAGAATACTTGCAGCATTTGTCACCTCTCAGGTCTGAGTTTCCAGCACGCTTCTTGTTATACACAATTAGCTTCATGCCAAGATTTGATACTTTTCATAATAAACCCCTTGACCACATTTGCTACAGGCTTGGCAGCTCTGGAAAGACTCTATTCATTAAAGCAGAAAGACTGTGCACACGCACACACGCACACACACACACTTACCAAACGATGCAGCTTACTTACAGAAGCCCGACACTCACTACATATTCGAACGCCATCGCTTCTTCCCCTTCCAGCTTGGTTAAAGAAGCCTGCCATATGACTGTGATTAAGGAGGATATAAGAAAGCTCCAATCAACTTTTCTGATTTTTCATCCTTTGCCTCCCCCTTTTCACCTCTCACCCTCCTTCTCCCCCAGCGCTCCCCTCTTCTCTCTATATGTGAGGTAAGGGCTGGGTTAGGCATGCATTTAAACAGTAACCATCTGTTACTTGCTGAGAAGCTCTATCTCCTTCTCAGGTTTCTTCAGTTTTTGGAATGGTCACATGGAGGCATGGTATAAAGCAAGCTCAAGGCTGAGAAAGTCCCTTGCAAGATGCACACAAAAGAACATCACAAGTTACTGCACCAGCAGGAGCTCCTGTTGGCCACACGTCTGTGCATTCCCAGATGAAGCAAAACAGAAAAACCTCACATTTTTCCAGCTGCTGCTTTCCAGCATTCCAACAGCTGCAGCCACAAAAAACCAGTTGCAAGGATGGCACGAAAAATCTGCCATGCCTATTGTAAGGATGGCAATAGATATTCTTCCATAAACTCTTATAACTTCTCTGAACTAACATGTTTAGGACACAGAGATAAGGTGTAATCTGCATTGATTTTGAATCACATCAAATAGATAAGGGAGCTTCATAACTATATAGCCCTGGTTGGAGATTTACTTATGAAATAAATTGTATGAAAAGGGAACGTGCCATTGATTCTTGCATAGCCTTACTCAACCCCACTCCCTCTAGATAGAAAGTAATGCTTAAGCCAGCAAAATAGCTGTTATGTCTGTACCTGTAAACTCTTCCAACCCGTATCTAGAAGGAAGGGGACAGTATGCAGGTTCAGGGTACAAAATCCCACCACACGGTGCAGTTCAAATGTCATTTTTGAACAGGATTAAAGACATACATTGTCTCAAGAGCCATTCTACTTTCACATGTGCTTCAGAAAATGAACATCTTCTGTGTATGCAAACCAAGTAATAATAAGGCTGGACACAGGGTTCTGGTAAGCTCTGCTTCTGCTGCACCTCTAATCCCTCTGCATGTCCATTGTATTAAGGAATCCCCACAGGAATGGGATGCTGCAGAATGGTGCCATTGACATGACCCAGATGTCAACCATCTGGCCTTCTCCAACATTCATGCATTAAGCAGGGATATCTTCAATGGGAAACTGAGGAGCACACACCTCTGTACACACCTCTGCACACAAGCTGAAACACTAACCCAGCAGTAATGCCTAGTGCATGAAACTTACACAAATAGGGTTCTTCATGCAGAGATCCACACACAATGAGTGGATGCCAGAGGTGGGATCAAAGAAGCCACAATATATAGGAAACAGCCTAATAATGCAACACTTTGTAATTGTGCAAATGTCCTCATGTGATTAATATGTAAAAGGAGTTCTCAACCCACCATGAATGAACCAGAAACTTACCCTGGATGGAGATAACCAACTTGCCCTAAGACAAACCTGTTTGTAGGATCACAGCCTGTGTGGCTGGGTATCTTGGCCCCATAGGAGGCTTTCATTCATTCACTTTCTTACGGCACACCTTCTCCGGGAACCCTCCATGAAAGAAATTAGGAGAGTAAGTACCCGGAGGAGGGCTTTCTCTGCGGTGGCGCCCAACCTATGGAATTCACTCCCCAAAGAGGTCCGCCTGGCACCGTCGTTACGGGTTTTTCGGCGCCAGGTAAAGACCTTTTTATTTAAACATCATTTCAATTGTTAAAACTTATGGTCTGGCCAGGGCAACTTCTTCTCCCTTCTCTTTCTCCTCCTATATTTTTATTTTATACTGATAATTTTAATTTTATATTTGTAAGTCAATGTATTTTTTGTATTTTTGTATTTAATGGTAATTTATTATGTGCTATTGTATTTCAATGTATTTTATCATGTTGTAAGCCGCCCCGAGGTTTCGGCAAGGGGCGGCATAGAAATGTAATAATAATAATAATAATAATAATAATAATAATAATAATAATAATTGTAGCACGATTAGGCCAGATAATTTAAGGCATGTAGTTTTGCAATTGCCAGCCTAGCTTCTTGGAGAGACAGAAGACAAGAATGGTAACTGTAAGATGGAAGGCACATGCTGTTTCTAGTTTTCCCAAGTTTTCTTACAATCTTACTCTTTCAAATATACCTTAAAACTAATAAAAACAAAACAGTACAATGCTACACGTGGTACAACTGTAAGAAAATTTCTTATAAGCATCCAGTTCTGTGAAGTTGCCTGCAATTTGCACTTTTCAGGTTAGGAAACACAAGTGTTACATGTTGCTCCAGGTTCTGCCAGTACAGCTGTTGAATGAAGTGCATAGAGGAATGGACAGTGAGTTTACAGAGATGTCAGGAGGCAGTGGTGAGAGATGGTGGGTCACTGATCCTTCTACAAAAAGCCATTTAAATTTTCAGACACTTGGCATAAAATTGCAATGACTTTGTGTTCCTGTTATGCTCTTTTGAAAGCAAAACAGAGGTATATCCTGGAGTGACTATATGATGTGGAACAGCTGGACAATATGCGTTCTCCTAAACAAACTAGACATCTTTTGTGACCTAGAAGCCCTTCAACTTCTTGCACTCTGTCAGGATTGTGCCTACTAGCTGAAGCAGTGTTTATGTTAGCCTCATATGCTTTGTCTGGATACTGGAAACAGCTCTGTTGAGACCACAGGACAAACGAAGAAATCCTTTACATTTAGACATTGTTAAAAGCCTTTTCAGCCCATTGCATCTGAAGTACACTAGCGCTTACCCTGGAGACGTGTCCTAGTTAGCACTCAGAGAGTCAGTGTGGCATACTGGTTAGAGAGTCTGACTGGGACTCCACATTGCTGGGTCTGGTCCCCTCTAGACCATAAAGCTCACTAGGTGATTTTGGGTCAATCAAAGATTCTCAGCCTGGCCTACCTCCCAGGGCTCTTGTCAGAACAAGGAGAAAAGGAGAGCCATAGAAGCTGCCTTGCAAAAAAAGGCAAGCTACAAATATGATAAAGTAACACACATGTACTAATAAAACATATGAAATGGGTCTGCTAATTCTCCAAGAGGAAGAAAGGCAGGGGATAAATGTAATGTAACAGTAATGATAGAAACAATGCAAGGTATGTTTCTACTTCTAAAGCAATGCCAATAGAATTTGCTGGTGTGTGATGGGCTTCCTTGGGAATAGAAACGTGTCCTCCCACCCCTTGAGACCCAAGGCAGCAATCCACCTCCGGGTGCCCTTCTTGAAAGAGATTAGGAGGGTGGATACCCAGAGGAGGGCCTTCTCTGCGGTGGCACCCCCAACTGTGGACGACACTTCCCAGAGAGGTTTGCCTGGCACCAACGCTTCTTGCCTTTCAGCGCCAGGTGAAAACCTTTTTATTTTCCCACTATTTTAATTGCTAATTTATCTTAACCTGTGCTTTTACATTTAATATTGGATGCTGTGCTACTTTTATTTTTATCTTTATCTTATTTTTGTTATTGTGAACCATCCTGAGACATCTGTGATGGGACAGTATACAAAAGTTTTAAATAAATAAATGTCCAGAAATAATAAATATCAATGTTTCTCTCATATCTCTACTTTAGTTTCATTTGTAACAGCTGCCTAATGAAAGTGTATTATTTACTGTAATGTTACCGCTATTTGGGACCTTTTCACCTATTAGGACCTTTAAGCAACTCAATACAATAAATGACTCAATGTTTCAAACGGCCAGGCTGCCACGTGATTGTGACGCTTGCAGCAGGCATTGCCCATGTGCTTTGGCTTTATCGCCGCATAGCGCTCCACATGTGCAAAGCGGGATGCTGACGTTTTCATCTTTCTCTGTATAACCCAAGCAAAATGAGGCAGAGTGGCTGAAATGGCGCACAAACATGTCCTACTTTTCACCCACGCATTGCTGTATGGTACGCCACATGAACGATAACATAAATCCAGCGATGCACATGCCCAGCCACCATTATCATTTGCAAACTTGCAAGGAAAAAATGTGACATGCACTGAAACGATCCAGCATGTTGCTGAACTTTGTTTTAAGTTGAACATATCTCATCCATATTCAAGAAAATGTCCTATTTTATCCATCACTTCTTTGAAACAGCCTATAGTTTCCATGTTTAGTATGAGCATAGGTCGCCACGGTGTCAAAGCAACAGGGCTGCAAGCAATCACACAGACATACATACGAACATCATCACTCACCCCATCTCTACTTACAGGACTCCAGAGAATTCAAAGGTCTGGCTAAATGTCATGTTCACCAGAGCTTGTAGCCCCATAGTGAATTTTCCTCTCCCAGCTGCAACAAGAAGTAGGAACTGCTCTGCTTAAGGCTATTGCACAGTGACTATTTCCCCCATCCCCATGCGGAACACTACCGATGATGTAAAATGGGTCTAGAAACACTACAAAACAGTCACATGCCTGGTATTACATTGCTTGAACAAAATCAGTTATCAACAGTACATACTCTTTTAAAAATGGGTTCTCTGAAATTAAAGCTATGCCTAACAAAGCTATGCCTTGCCTTCTAATAGCCAAGTCTCAAATCAGGCATTTGTTAGTTTGGAAAGTAAAATGAAGCTTGCTAAAAAATAAAAGATACACATACAGAGGACTTCCTAAGTATTCAGCAAAAAAGAACATTAAGTAAAATGAAAGAATTTAAACCCCTGAAATGTGGATACAAGGCCTTTCAGGGCTGAAGGGACAGTTCTCTGAACACTGAGGAGCAGCCCATCTCAATGTCAGGAGAGGGAATTCTGTATTCCCATTGAAAAGGATTCCTCTATCTGCTCCTGCCACCTATAATTTTGGTCACTGCCCCACTGTGGATACCTGAAAACCCAATTAGATATGATGAAAGCTCTTTCCTCTGCTGTGAGTAAAGGGGGTGGGCTAAAACAGCCTTCCCTAGTCTGGTGCCCTCCAGATATTCTGGACTACTCCCATAATCTGCTTATAGTTTATCATGGCTGTGGTTTGTGTGAGCTGAAGGTCAAAGCATCAGTGGTTCACCAACCTGGGGAAAGCTAGTAGAAAGCAACCAGAAGTTCAGCAGACTGTGTGAATCCATCCCTTATGTGGGAGCAAACTTTGCTCTTGCTCAGACACTGGAGTCACCATTCCATCTTTAATGTTCCCTCATAAGTGTAGTCAATTTATTTTTCTCATATAATTCAATGAACCAGTCATATTCCAATTAGTAAGACATAATTGGAACAGAAAACATTCTCTTTCACAGAAGCTGCAAAATATTTAGCCCCTGGCCCAGATGTCTTCTTGATTTACCCTCGATATGTTTACCTCTAGGAAAAAACAAATTATTTATGAGTAAAATTGTAGGATAGAATCTGTCTCCTCATCCCAATCTATCATGGGATGTCTTGGTCTCCACTGGCAGAGATTCCCAGGAGACAACCAGTCAAATCTCTAGCAATATAGGTTCCTTTTTCCTCTAACCACAGGGCATTTTTTTCTGTTTTATCATTTAAACTGTGCTTTAATCTAAATTTGTGTTCCATGTTACTGTTCTTAGTTCAGGAATTTAACGGTAATTTCAGAACTCCCTATAAGAGATTCACTCTGAAGGTGTTTAATAGTAAATATTTGTAAGCTTGTGCCAACATTCCAATAATTAGATTACGATGTGACACCAAAGACCCAAACCAAACGAATCTGGGAAAAATAGCATTCCATAAAATGTATCTGCTGTAAGAAAGCAAGCACTTCCTTAGTAACAAATACAGACCACAACTACTACAGTATTTGGAATAATACGTTGTCCTGTGTCAGTTTTAACCCAGCTAACAATGTGTGAAAATCAAAGATAACAGAAATGCAAAGAATACTTTTGGATGGTTGGTGTGGAAACATGAATACAACACATAAACCAAACATTTATTGACGCATCAAAGCATAAATGCTGCCTCCATATGGTGCCCATTTGGAGCGCCAAATGGGAAGCAATTACTGTTTGTTATAACAACACCACCCATAACCCCTATTCAGACTTAACATTTGTCAATGCATTCCATTCTGCAGTTTCTCATTCCAATCGTACCTTGCAAGAGAATGTTTTCTTTTTGTTTTCAGGGTCCCTATACTTACAAAATTAAATAATTTTTATACGCGGTTCATTCCACTCCTACTAGCTACAGGAGCAAACAAAAAATGTACTGCAATGGCTTTCTATACAAAGTCCTATTCTAGCTATTTTATCTATTAAAACTCCTATTTACCTACCTTCTTTACCCAAGCTCTCTGCTGATGCAAATCTACACAGCCACTATGAGGATGGAAGATTCCAGTGTACCTTAGACATGGAATGGATTGTGGGTGGTGTCCAGAAAACAAGGCCATGGCAGATCTTGTTCATGTTAGGATTTATGAACAACTGTAAATCCTATGTTGATTATGAACAATCAACAACTGTAACTGGAAATAGGTTACACTGTATGCTGAGATTTCAACCAAAATGTTCTTAGTCTTGTGCTTCAGAGATAACCCAGAAATTCACAAGTACAGTAACACTTGCATATCTCTGCCATTGTTTCCCTGCCAAGCAGATGATCAGGGAAAAGGCAAAAGGAAACCTACAATTGCTTTCCTTTCTTCAAGAAGAAATTGGAGAGAGGAAAGCTTTATGAATGTAAGAGCTTCCATGTGAGTCCTAAATCATATCCAGCAAAAAAGTAGCAGATTCGCAACCATTGGTATAAACTAGCCTTCCCCAACATGTTACCCTCCAGAAGTTTTGGATTTAAATGCTCATCAGGCCCACCAACATGATCAGAAATAGTATTATCCTAAATACCTGGCAGGCTGATCATATCCAAGGAAAATATTATAGCTGATATGAATGTTCTGGATACTTCCTGGATGTCCTAAATCAGCTCTGCCAAAATTGGTGCTCAACATATGTTCTGCATTCCAGTTCAAATATGCCCAAGAAAACATAGTCATTGCTCAGGAATCTTGGGAGCTGTAGTCCAAAATCTCCAGAAGGCTCAAGGCTGGAGAAGAATGGGCTAAATCAACTGAGACTGAATTTAGCAGCTTTATCTTATACTTAATAAGCTACGTTTTTAAAAGTTCACAACAATAAAATTCCATTCTTTATGTATTTCCAAACATGTTCCATTAACCAAAACTAATTGAACAGGAATGTTTGATTAGGGGGAAAAAGTAACCCACATGTAGTGTGAATTTCTCATGCTTCTACTGAAGTAATCCTACTAAATTCCATGGAAAGTCCACAAGTCACATTGAACACCAGTGGAAGTTACTGAACATACATGCCTTTGACTGTGGTCCTAATGTAGTTTGAAAGGGCAGAGAGCTGTTCAGGATTGTTAAGATTTTAATGTTATTCATTTATTTATTCTGCAACCAGAGGTTTTCCATAGCCAGCCATCAGGGAACAGAATTAATTGCTACTCTGACACCTCATGATTTGACTAGCATTGTATCCATTCAATAAGTTGTCATTTAATTTTATGAAACAATTCTTGTAGAAGTGGATAAAAGAGCAGTAGTTAAATGGTTTTTTCTGTTGAACTTTACTTAAGCAAGTATCCACATGAACAAAAGTTGATCTATGAATCCAGGAAGGCCATACACGTTTTTTCCTTTGACAGCAGAGCACAACTCTGCTGTCAAAGAAAACTGTTTGTAAAACATTTTGGCGAATTCTACCAGGTACAGCAGAACCGTCATATCTGTGCAGATCAGTGCCAAGGTCCCAGAGGTTGCCTGAAACAGTGGATAATAGCAAACACTATACTATAGCAGGTGAGCACTCATGAGCCACAGCAGACAGTGAGCTGCAAACTAAACTCAGATAAAGTATGTACATTTCTTTTCCCCAATTTCATTCATTCTTATCTCAGCACTGTAAGATTTCCTTTGGCACTTGATGACTTCTCTTTCAGGCTGAGGTCAACCACGGCTACTGAAAATGTGGCACCCGAACCAGCAGATACGGCGGCCCTGCTGCACCCACATTCTTGAAGTAGCTGTTTCAATTCCGCTCTACATCACCATCTGCCACCTTACTCTCACAGAACAAAACTGGTTATATACTAAAGGAAGGGTGACCCTATGGACCCTTGAGAGCATCTAGAGGGTCACAGGATTTTTCTGAGTTTCCACTCTGATGTCAGAGCTTGGACTCTGTGCTCACAGCACTTTCCCCACCTCATAGCCAGCATGGAGAAAAACATGCCAGCTTCTTTGTTTGAGATGCATGTGTGGTCTTGGAGGTTGAGTGGAAATTCTGGTGGACAAGGAAGGGGAAAATACTGCTGCAACAGAGATGCAATGCATTGTATTGGCACCTCAGCTTTCTTTCCTCCCATACTGAAGTGCTGCAGTTAGCAGATATTGGTCATCTAATTGCTTTGCAGGTTGGGAGGAACAAGGAGGCCGCCTTTACCATCTTATTTCCTCTATTCTGCATAAGACATCCATAAATCTTTGACACTGAGGGTTACAGACAACCCCATAGGATTGTACCTTCAGCCACATTCCTGTTCTGTTCATTTAACATGCCTCATAACCTGAATAGTACTTCTTTACAGCTCTTACCACCTGTGCAAATGTTTAAGGAACACCACTATACCTGAAAAGGCAATATTTGTAATTTAAACAAGGCTGAGATATGCCAAAATCACTGTACAACAAATTGCTATGGACTTTGTCATGCTGAGCTACAGGATTTTACTTTTCTCAAGATATACCTGTGAAAGAATTACAGCTTTTAGCAATTGTACAAATGATGCTATTGTATGTTTAACTATACAACTGCAAATACTTTAGAATATTTAAAATAATATTTTAACAATGTATGATAAACTCTCTCTCACAAATAATATTTTACCTTGTGAACAAAGTATGTGGGAGGTGCTTTTCTCTTTTTTCAATTCAAAGCAGCAAAGAACTGGATTCTACCATAGCTATCCATCCATTCATCCATCCATGAAGACTACAAAATCAGTGGCAAGTTACTGATTTCAGCAGTCTGCTATAGTCTTTCCAAGAAAAGGTACTGGAATGTATGTGTTGAACTAAGTACGTGTAGAAAATAATGTAAACATAAGAAAATGTAAAATCAAATTCTTTCTCATACAGCATTACCTGGCAGAGTGATCCTATGGCCTAGATAGAGTCTAAAAGATCATAGGATTTTTTGAATCCCAGTTCTGATGCTGAACAACAGCTCTGACAAAGAACTGTGATGCCAGAGGAGTATGGAAGTAACCTTCGCCTCTGCACTTCTCCCACCTTACACAGGATGTCCATAATCCTGAGTCCAGAGGGTTACAGGAAGTCTCATTAGACTGTGCCATAAGTAAAATTCATGTAGCTTGAATTCACACCTACATTCTATGGGTTGACTACAGAGCAGAAATTCTGGCAGTGATTGTGGTGGTTGTGCTGTTACAAAACATCTAGCTGGAGACTTCACACAATACTGAAATAAGAGAAGCACACATTTTCACAGCTATAATAGATCGTGCATGTTGTCTTAGCATGCATGTTAGGATGTTGTTCAAGTGTGTGCACGATGGCTTCTGTTCATAAACAGCTGGGTTTAATTCTTTTAACCCATGTGAATATTACATATCACTATACATGATGTTACATTGCCATTGTAACATAGTTATGCAGCAGGTTGGCAAAAAGTGGGTTAAAATGCTCAGACTTAGGGTATTTATAAAAATTGCCTCTGAAAATTAAAGTCTGAAGATAAATGGCTGTGATATTCAATGATATATTCTCATTTGAAAGAGAATTATAAAAAAAAGAATTAATGAGAGTTATCATGGTTCCTTCTCACGTGAAGGGTGGGAACACAGATGTTCAGCTATACTTGCATCCGACACTGGTCACAGTCCTTGTACAAGCCAGCATCACTTCCAGCAACCATCACTTGGTCCAAGCACAACACATCACACCATGCCACACAATGGACTGTATGACCAAAAACTGAGCTGCATCATGTTTGCACCCACACTGTACAGTAATCAATGGGGTGGGAAGAAGGGAGAGTGGCTTACCTACCTCACTCCATGATAAATAAGAGAAAAGAAAAGACTAGAACAGCCATGGAGTAATGCATATTTTAAAGATAAGATTTCCAAAAGCATTTCTAGTAGAGCCACATGGAAACAGTTGGTTTTATGGCTCCTGCATTTAATGGAAGGCAGATGATACAGTAATCCCATCAATCAAATGGTAAACACCAAGCTGGGAAATATCCTGCTTCCACAGTGCTGGTCCCAACAACTGCAAAAAGCTAAGAGTCAAACAACACAAGCATCATTCTCAGTGGTCCTCCACTGGGAACCTCTGCCAAGGAAGTGAGGTGGGTGGCTACTTAGAAGAGGGGCATTTCTGCAGTGGTACCACAGGTGTGGAATGAACTTCCAAGACAGACTCACCTGAGACCTACTTCATGCTGCTTCAAGCACCAAGTGAAAACCCTGTTTTCCCAGGAATGTTAGCCTTTTGGTCTCTGTTGTTTTAAATCTAATCTTCACACTGCAGCTAAGTTTTATTTTGACTTTCACTTCTGTTTTATACTATAGTTTTAAACCTTCACACTTTTATAATGTATTTTATGCTGTATCTTATGGCTTTTATTCTTGTGAGCTACCCAGAGAACATCTGGTATTGGTCAGTATAGCATGTAATAAATAAATAAATTGATAGATGGATGAAACCATTCTATATACATTTTGTGGACTTTTCCCGATCAACTGCACATTGACAGAAGCAGATTCTTTTGCACTTCCCAGATTTGCATTCATTTGCACCTGTATAAATCTGCACTTCTTAAAAAGTGCAAATTCCTCCAAAACACATAAATGCACATTTTTAGTTGGTGTATTTTATTTTGCATATTCTTCTATGTCTTAATCTTAGTAAAACTTTTGAAAACTGAAATGGTCCACAGAACCCTTTCAACTTGGAAAAAAGCCCATGTCCTACAGAACTCTTGAATCAGATACACAGAAATCCAAAGTCATTTGAACCTGCTGCAGATCTCTCTGACACCCCTAACTGTAGTTCCTGTGGAACAATTATCATTTCAGACTATGCAGAGGAAATGGCATATTTTAGTATGTCTGCATTTTAAAAAGTCTCTTGCATACAGAAATAGTGTGTCAAAGAGACTGGTCCTTTCCTACTCTCATGTGGTAAAAACAATGTTCCTCTTCATTAATATACAGGGGCCCTTAAATCCTCCAGCTGCAAGTGCTGTACAACAAGATGTTCCCTTTATGTAAAGTGGGCTTTAAGAGGTCCTGCTGCCAAAATTGTTCCTGCTCTCTTTGCATCGGGTTGCATGCAGCAATCATCCTCTTTACCAACACTCATTTGTGATTTACTAATAATATCCATAAAAGAAGCAGAATAACACTGGGTACAGGTTAAGAGGCATGCCAGTTTAGCAATCTATCTTCAAATAAACCTATAAAGCATTTTTCCAGCTGAAAAAGTGCTTTCTAGTCTACAATAGCACCCAATAGTATTAACCCAAACAGGGCTACAAGAAGCATCCAGCATAAACAATATATGGCACATCAGGATTAAGAGTGCATGGCTCTTGCCAAGTCCAAGATGTCTCCCTGGAGTGTGTGTGCGCGCATGCACATGCCCCCCTGCAAAACAATGTGGGATGTTGCTGGGGAAACTGCTGGGACAAGAGGGAGCCACTAAAACGTGTAGCAAACCTTTGCCCAATTTAGTATGAACTCCTTCTGCTCTGTAGAAAATGGAACAGGGAATAGGAGGAAGGAAAATTCCCTCCTTCAAGCAATGGTGTAGCCAGGTGATTTTAAACCTCATTCAAAATTGTCTTTTGGAGGCCCCCTTTAGATAGCCATGAGAAGTATGCAACATTTCTGTTTACCCCACAACTACCATTCCATGATTTATAATCGCTTCTACATTCCTTCTTTGTTAGAATTACAACAAAACTTTTGTCCAACCTAATTTATAACAATAATACCCTGAGCATAGGCAGAGGGCATTTTAGACTCAGTTAAAGCATGTTGCCGTCATGATTTCAGGAACAAAATGGGGTCATTTGGGCATGTTTAAAGCAGGAGCTGACCTCTGGACCCAAGGCATGCCTGAGCCAAACCACTCTTCACAAGCTTCCTTCTGCTCCTGGTCTTCAAGTTACAATCTTATGTTTATTTTAATGTTACAAATGGCTGAATTTGGAAGAATGAGAATGGAAAAGAGAGATGGGATTCATATTGGGTGAAATGGCCTTTGAGGCTGCAAGAGCTTGGAGCCTTAGTAGAACTAGAGGGGAAGGGCAACAGTTTAAGCCTTCAGGTTCAACCACCTGGAACAAATTACTCTGTTCCCACTGGGTGGGCTGAATCATTCCTCTGAGTTCCACACCAGCAAAGCTTTAAAAATCACAGGTAAATCAAATATTGAGTAACATTAAAACAGAAATAGATATTTAACAGGCCTGCTCTCAAAACAGTGGAATATAGTCCAATTTACCTAGCAGATAATCTGCAAAGGTTCACAAGGAAGTATAATGCTTATGTAGTTGGCTTTAAGATTGTCACTATACAGCACCGAGAAGAAAAGAATACCTAGCTGTGAATTATTGCACAAAGCAACATCATGGTAATGTAATAAAAGAAATTGGCCTTTATGCTGCCATGCCAATTATATGCCCCACCAGGCAAATTCTGATAAAGAGAAACATCTTGGAATAATTACAGGGATGGCATTAAGATAATTAAGAAAATTACTTAAAATCAATAGAGCTCAAAAATGTTTAAGATGATAAGAATCTATCATTAAACTTCTGAGAGTGCAGCAAATTACAAGAAAAGTGTTACAACTCGAAGAAGCTTGTGTTTCATTTGATGCCTCCTCAGCACTCTAATGGCAAACTCCAAATCTTCCCCCACCCCCACCCCGGAAAAAGTAGTAATGTCATGGTACACATGAAAGCTCTCCTCTACTCTCAGGTAGCTAATGGCACATGACAACAGCCATCACTATTTTAATTAGGTACAGTTTTATCCAGACTATTTTCAACATTTCAACTCTATTAAATATTATATTTTGGAATTTTATACTATATTTTAGTGTACCAGGATTTTTCAATTGTATCCATACTGTCGCATTTTGATGGATTATTGCAAATTGTCCAGAAAGCCTCAACTATTGGGCAGTATGGGAATAACAACAACCGCAGCAACAATGACTCCATTAACAATGTATCTGATAAATATGAAACTTTAGATATGAACTCCTTCCTACAGTGTGATACTACTTATTTTTACTGAAGCATCATATATATTTTGTGGAGCTTTACATTTTATATTTGTATAATTTTTATTTCTAAGCAAAAACCCAGAAAAGCAAGATAAATATATTCACTAAACATTGCAGGAACTCCAGACAAATGCTCACCTTCCATTTAGAGAGTGATGCGATGTCCTGTACACATGCTAGATCAGAAAAGTTGGAGCTGAGTCTCCGTGCTTGTAGCACCCTTCCCTGTAGCGTCAGGCTGGTGCAGAAGGAACTACATTGGCCGCTCCTCAACATTTGTAGACTGACCTTGGAGAAGGGGTTTGAGGAGAGCAGAGGGGAGGAGACCAACACCTCCAAAGAAGCTTTCTTCCCTCCCCCACTGAAGCACAAAAGTTAGCTAAAAGCAGCCATCCAATTGCTTTGCAAAGTAAGAGGAGTACAACAGCAACCTCTACCCAACATAGGATGCCAACATCCTCCAAGTTTGGAGGGTTACTGGCAGCATCTCTGGATTACAACTTCAGTCAACAAAACAAGTGGAGAAAATGTCATGAACCCAACTTCAACCAGCATTCAGGACATCAGTGCAGAGCAGAGCAAGCAAGTCAGCAGAGCAAGGAACAGAATTATTGAAACTGGGACCTAACACTGAGCCGCATACCCCTCTAGAGGCTCTTTCTATTTAGATCTATGTAAAACACACACAGCCTGACAAAACTTTCCAAACCAATTCCACTGGGTAATCCTTACCTCCACATTTCATGTTCCTCAGTACTTGCTCATTAATGCAAGCAGCACACCAGGTAAGAACTGGGAGAGAAGATTCAAGCTGGAAGAAGATTCCTTTAAAGCTACCCATTTCTCAGGAATGGAAGAAACTACCTCTCCTGATTACTTCTCCTGCCTTGAAATGGTAGTGAAGAGTAGGAGGGTTATAGTGACGATGTCAGAGCTAGGAAGCCACCTGAGCAAAAAATTGCTCTCTGTGAACTAGTTGCTGCTCTGCAGAAGCCACCTCTGACTACTCTCTGATCACTGTCTGGATTGAAACATTTCTCTCCTGTTCAAACTCTATTGCCAAAGATGGTGTCTCTCAGCCCTCCAATGGTATTGCGGGTGGAGGATGTTGGAGGTGAACTGTTCTTTACTGGATATTTATAATGCTTGTGGAGTTCTGAACCACTTAAATAACATACAGATGGATCAAAGGGCATTATTTTGTCAAATTCTCACCCTAACCCAAGGATAGACATGCAGTCCTCTAGATTGCTCCCACCATAGGCTATATGAACTATGGCTGATAGGAACTGCATGCCAAAACATCTGCAGGGCTACAATGGGCCCATCCCAATGTCATCCATATCAGAATGGTGTGATTTTTCTACATCATCCGCTTACACGGTCATAGTGGCTTCCCAAAAAGACCAATGACAATAGCAAAACTATCTCATCTTACGCTAGACGTGCACTTCAACCTTTGTCCAGAGATATTGAGAGCCAGTGTGACATAGTGGTTAAGAGCCTGGGACTGGGACTCAGACGATCTGGGTTCTAGTCCCCGCTCGGCCATGGAGCCAACCTGGTGACTTTGGGCCAGTCACAGACTCTCAGCCCAACCTACCTCACAGGGTGGTTGTTGTGGGGATAAGATGGAGGAGGAGAATGCTGTAAGCTGCCTTGAGCCCTTTGTAGGAAAAAGGCAGGATATAAATCCATAAATAAATAAATAAATAAATATTTGGATGTGCACATGGTGGGCATGTTGTGAGCAGAGCCAGCTGGATCTGGGGGTCAGACTAGATGGCCCGGGAGACCCCTTCTGACTCGCACTGTTTCTATGTTTCTATATTTCTGAGTGTTACTAATACTGGCAAATTGGAATTTTCCCCTAACTTAATGCATTTTAACATTATTTCCTCTAATATATGAAATTTCACATATATTTTTAATTGGAGAACTCCACTGCAACCTTTGGAGAACCATGAATTTCAAAGGGTAACTGGGTTTAAGTTTGCACAGTGGTCCAGTGTGCAAAATTACGTGAGTTCACATTAAAACCTGAACTGCATTCTTCACCAATCCCTAGTTGTAAGAAATCAAAGTGATATGGATACTAAGGCAGATCCATTAAATAGGATAATATTCTGAATGCCTGAGTTTTGATTCAGAACCATACACAACACACCATGAAAAAGAACAATTTCTCTTGTTTTATATGGTCACAGCAGATTCATGTTGCAACCATGTGACATTTGGTCCTGGACTTGAGTTTTAAACAAAATAAAGGCTAGCAGTTGTCAATTTTAAGTGACAAGAAACCCTAAAAAAGGGCAAAATTACCTTCTAGTCACCAAGAAAGAGACAGAACTTCAATCAGAATGACATCCATATAATATGATCCTGAAATTAATATGAATACAAGAGGGAAAGAGTAAATCCAATACCTGACTAAGACCAATTTGGAAGCCTGCATATCTATCTATAAAAACAAAATTGTGATCCATTTGCCCACTGAAAAATGAGTTATGGTGAGTCATTATCCCTCGATTAGCTTCCCCAAAACTGTTGCCATCCAGATGTTTTAGATTTCATCTTCCATCAGCCCCAGCCAGGATGAACAATGATCAGGAATTTTGGAGGTCACTCCCATCTGGAAGTCACCAGCTTATCTAAAGTAACTGGCTTGCAAATTCTGTTCCTACAGATTTCAGACCAGTAAAGAGGCACTCAAAGAGGGGAGAGCACATTTGGCCTAGGAATATCCAGCTACTGAATTCTAATACTTTATATACAATCTAAGTAGACAACAGTCCATTGTTCTTAGGATGATTTGTTTCCATATTAATGTTAATGGAAACAAACTAAGAAAATGCAATTTCAAGGTAAAGGATGCCTAAAGGTGTGCACTACACTCAAATTCAGTTTCTTATTTTACAACAACCACTATGTGCTACAGTCTGATATTCAAGTGGGGTCACTTGAAACACTCTTTTAAGAAATCTAAGGTGTGAGGACTAAGAAATTAATTTGTATTTACAAATTCCATACAGCTTGAAGCAGCTGATCCTGCCTAATCTTGGAAGCTAAGCAGGGTTGAGTCTGGCTGAAATCTGGATGGGTGACTTAAATGTTGTGAACCACCCAGCCAGTTTTAGCTATGTGTGGTACAGAAATGTAATGATAATAATTAGCTAAATCGGGGATTTTCAAAGAGTGTCCTACTTGTTTTTTATCAGCATTAGAGAAGTCTTACAGCAGACCTTTCAAATATAAACCAAGATATATTCCAAGACAGACTGGGGAGTCATAAGCAGCCACAACATATCCCAGTATGTTTAGAAATCTTGCAAATATGCTCTTTTACTGCAAAGGAACTGAAAATGCTTAAAAACTGTTAAAGAAAGTGAAGGAAGCAGAACATTACAAACTGTACAACAGTTTATCTTTTAATATGCAGCCACAGCAGTAGTACATATGCCATTGCGGCAAAAGGAATATATGCATATCCAGTTCTACTGGATGTCAGCATTGTGATGTAACCCTTAGTCACAGCTAGATTCTTCCACAAAGCCCATAAGCAGGGAAAGGCCCTTCCCTGTAATCAATCATTCTCAGCATCTGGTATCCAGAAGCATTTTGCCTGTAATGGTGAGTTCTTGCTTAGCCATCACAGATCAAGTCTACTGCTAGATATCTCTTCAATTAAATTCTAAAATCAAGTTGGTGGCAATCGTCACATGCTGTGGCAATAATGACTCTAAGTTAATTATGCACTGCATGAAGTAAATATTTAATGCTAGGCTTCCTGCTTTTTTCATCAGGATTGTTTGAGGAAGCAACTGTATTCTTATGAAATTTTCCCCACTTCTATGGTAGCTATACCAATGGGTGCCCTTTTCCTAGAAACAATCCCATATGGAAAGGTATAAGTTTTCCTTTCCTATGAGGACCATAGCTACAGATGTGTCCTGTAAGACTGGGAGGGAGAATGGGCTTCCCTACTGGTGGGCCACTTCTTAGCAAGAGTCTCCCAAGGGAAGAAAACATTGATCAGTTACCAGCCAGGCCAAGTCTCCAAAGGCATGCTCTAGTGTCAACCTGCTTAAAGAACTTCTGTAGGGACTAGGCCTGCTCTTCCCAAATACAGTCTTCCAAGCCTGTCACTTCAGAAACTGAATCAGGACTAGAAGATGAGGTAGGCTTTGAATTCTTAACTGAAAGTCCAGCAGTCCCAACAATAAGTCAGAAGACCAGTGAGAACCAGACCACACCAGGGATAATCCACTGAACAAGCAGTCAGATTGGGGGATATGACAGGATCAGTCCTGTACCCTACAGTCCTGTAGGGTGTCAAATGGTCAACAAGGCAGACCAACTGAGTAGCATCTGATGTTCCCATTGTCTTCCCAACAAGCAACAGGAACCACCCTGAGAGTACAGGTAATTCTTTTTGTTTGGGAATGGAAAGTTTCAGTTTTGAACCAACTTCTTAGCATCAAATCCTATTTCCCTAATAGCTGGTGTTCTGACTCCACTGGTATCTTTTGTTAATGACTCCTGCAATACTCCTCTTTTGTTTCACAAAGCCAGCGTAGCTGTCCAGTTTAACATAATGAAAGCTGCAGTTAGGAGACTTCTGACCTAATGTTCTTGCTGCATATTTAAGCTAACAGTTTCTCATCTTTTAAGGAAAGAATCAAGCTGTTTTTTTCATTTGATAGTTGTATTCTAATTTATCACACACTTGGTTTGGTTTTTCAGTTTGCTTGTTTCCTGCTTTTCCTGAGGGGAAATACCCCTGAAAGAAGAAAAATCATGTAACTCTGAAATCCTGCAATTTCTTTTGCTGTAACTATTTTATCATACAATAGTCAATTTATAAGAGCGAATATTTATATTTTAAAAATCACAAATTCTTTTTTTTTTACTTGCAGTGACATTGCCATGTTAAAAAATAACCATGTGAAGGTAAACAAAAGGAACTATTTGTTATAATGACAGATGGTATTCAGCACAGAGCAAGCCAAGACGTGGAAGAGAAAGTTGGCCTGTGGTCAAACTAGCCTCAGGTTAGAGGAAGGTAGATTTGAAGTAGCAGCCAGGAAAGTATCCATGGGTATACAGAGCAAATTCTGTTTACTGGTAATCAGCCTGACTATAAGATGTCAACAAAGAGTTCACTTAGTTTGCAAATGATCAATTTGCATATGTCCTTCTCAAAAATGCATTGATAATTGCTACTGGGCACATTAGATGCTTCTAGCTTGTTTTCAATCTGATATTTAATGAGTGCCTTCTGCAAGTGCAAAGGAAGAATACTCACTTTCTCTGAAGCAGTAACCATATGACCATATCCATACTATTCCAAACTTGACTGATAATGGAACAGCTTTAATTTTTTTAAAGGGTCATCCTTTTCTGATCCCACTAGATCTATGTAAGGGAGTTACAAAGTTCTGTGGCTAAATTACTCCTCAGTGTAAGGATCAAAGAAAGATTTCCCTGTAAAGGTTAATTTTTGGTTTTGTATGACTTGTACATAGAAAAACGCAAACAGATTTTTTTCTCTTTATTCATGGACCATCCACCATCATACAATATTAGACTAAAATCTAACTTCATCACTGGTTACTTAATATTACAAATTACATTCTATGTCTAGTTAAATCCCTCCATTTGCCACAAGTATTCCCCTGTAGAGGAACAGCATCTTAACAGAAATACATTCTTAGATTATTCTCCTTGAACTGGCTTTTTGGTCATTGTGCCAAGTCCACATTGCGCCTATTAAGACATACTTGGCTAACCAAGAAAGCAACCTCCTAAATCACTTCCAGATCCATACCTGGAACAATGCAATATATCGCAGGACTAAAATCATTTCAAATGCTTGTCAAATATCTGTCTAGGAATCTGCAATGAAAATGTCGCCATCCCTTAAGAAGCAAAACAAAATCCATAACAGAACTGGAGAAGGAACTCATCCAAATAAGCAAATAGAAAAGCCTACCAGGAGATAGAATTACAAATTATTCCACATATACATTTTTCCTTTAAAAGAGAAAGAAGAACTTAGTTTGGCAGCAAAATGCCAGCAACCTTAAACCTCTTCATCTCTTTCAATCTGCATCATCTCAAGTTGCTGGCACAAAGCATATTGCACTATTCATTACAAGTTGTATTTTGTGAGTTTAGACATCTTCTTCAATCCCTTCTTGAATAGATGTCCTTTTTTCTGTTAAAATTTATTTCAAAAATTCTTCAGAAGCCTGATCACCAAAGCTGACTGAAAAAACATCTGAATGAAAATGAGTCAATGACACTGATTTGTACGTATCACTGATACACCATGATATATGCTGAAATCTAGCTGTCCAAACTCACTTCTGCAAACAAGTTATGGTTTGCTAGCCACCTGCAAACAGATAAAAGCCATGATTTTATATTGATTGACAAACTTATTGTTACTCACTTGTTTAAACCACAGCTTGTCATGATGTCTGAGCCCAACACAGTGACTTATCTCTAGTTTGTTCATTCTGCTATCTACCTTAAGCAGATGCACCAGGCAAGAGCAAAATGAAAACAAGCAACTACAGAAGCTGGCAAAATGGGTAAGAGAGCAAAATGTCAGAAGCATCAGAAAACAAGCTGTGATTTTGTTGTTCATTTTGTTGTTTATTTATGGCTAAAGTAACAAACCATGGTTCACTTAAACTGTTGCTTGGCATTATAGAATGGGCAAACACAGCTAGCAGATGCTACAAAGCCCTGGCAGCTACAATTGGTTCTACAGGCAAAGGCAGCTCTGGGAAGCGTTAAAAAACTTTCTGTAGCTCTTATCTTTGCTACCGTTAGTGCTTTCCCCCCGGCCAAGTCACTCATGGTATCCTTACTAGTCACTAGAGCGCAGCGTCCTTAGTAGACCACAAAACTGGGCACAATGTTGATTCCCATCTCTATTCTCTCTGCCAGCCAGTCTCTCCTTTCTCAAGCTGTGAATGGAAAAAAAGTGAAGGGAATACTTTAAGAGAATTGCAGACATTCCAAATAAAGTTGGCCATGTACAGTTTCTATATCAAGCATGTTGTTATTTTGGCCTATTATCTGTTTCACAGTTTTGTATCTTCTTCACATCATCTCCACATCCCTTTAAAAAAACAAAACAAAACTGCACACTGTCCAGATGCGTTCCCATGACACAAGTATAGTTTATTCAAGGGAAACGGATATTTATATATAATAGATAGTATTACCTCACAGGTGCACCAGCTGATTAACACTCTTAATATGACATTGAATTTTTGCAGAAATCCTCTTTTTTTAAACACAGGAATTGGAATGCAGGGGTGCACCTATGTAGGGATTTCAATCCTATTGTACTTTTTGGTAAGTGAAACTGTAGAACAGATCTAGGCAGCCTTTTGTCTTGAGGGATCTGCTTAGTTCTTGCAATGACTTTTGAAAGAACCCCAAAGTCCACCAGATTGGAGTAAGGTATGAAAACAACAGCTCAGGAGATAGACATGGGTTTAGTTCAGTCAAACTGCCAAACATAACTTAACATTCTAACAACAAGCACAGGAGGGCTGTGGACTTACACTCTCCTTGTCCAAAGGAGGTATTTTGGAGTGTGGCTTCCATTTCTCATTAAGCACGGCTTGCCATGTCTCCTGAGCCCATCACACAGTGGTTAATCTTGATTGTTTGAAACATATCAACTTCTTCAAACCAAAGTTTAAGAAGCTATGTTGTTTCAATAAAATTAAAATAGTTTTTAATTTTAATAGTTAACATGAAGTACAATGCAGGCTTTCGATGCAACAATGAACTATGGTTCATCTAAAATGGAAGCAGGCAATTTCAAAATTCTCTGTGTGGCTCCAGCAGAGATGTGTGTGTGGGGGGGGGGGGGGAGCCCAGGACTTAACTATGCTTCATCCTCAGAATTTGTTATAATGGTTTTGTATTATGCATAAACCAGTTTATAAAATGAGCAGTAAGGAACACCATGCTGATGGGCAAAATTTGCTTTCAGTGCCATAACTGAGCTCACAGTCCTTCTGCACAGATAACTGCTTCCTGATTTTCTCCTAAATTATATTGCTCCTATAATATGGTTTTGGGGTTTCCTGGAGGTGGGGAGTTATGTTGTTATTATTGTTAACCAATTGTGAATCAGAAACTCTAGTGCAAATCAACAAGTCTACCAATAGGTCCTCCGATCTAGAGCAGTTCCATGGAAGTGGCTCCCATTTCTAAACATACATAATGACTAAACAACAGAGCATGTTTTACATGCATCAAGTTAATAATTATCAAGTTAGCTTTGTTTTTTTAAATGTATCTGGACTGTTTCTCCTGCTGTTTTAGAAATGGTGCCCAACAGACCATAGGCATTAGCTTGCCAATTTATTTTCATATAAAGATGAAAGGAAAGATAATTTAGTATGCTATTTACCAACTGAAGGGTCACACTTCATCACATGCAACTGTACCCATAGCCATTTTCCAAGAATGCCATAAAATCTACAAATGTTATACAGTAGCTGATTTTGTCAAAGTCCACACAGCTTTCAAATTAACTCATTTTTCTACATCCTACAGCAGTGAGAACAATGTTTAATGCAGAGGTTTTTAAGTAAATAAATTTATCATTTCTATTCTAGAGCAATGACCTCACCAATGAATGTTAAGCAAATATCCAAGAACAACCATTGTTCAAAAGCATGCAGGTATAATTTTAAAAAATTAGCAGCCCAAGACCCTATGCTGCTTTCAGCATGTAAATAGGAAGAGGAAGGGGAGACAAGTGGTGGGACCACTAAAGAAGGAGATCCAGTGACTGATATGAGGGAACAGGCACAGATGCTAAATGAGTATTTTGCCTCTGTGTTCTCCCCAAAGCAGGACGGGGGATATCCACATAGGAGATTAGATGAGGCTGGGGACGTAGGGGCACAGTTTAGAGTCATCCCCCTTGAAGTCGAGGAGCTCCTCAGGGCATTGGACATTACAAAGGCACCAGGCCCTGACAGGTTACACCCAAGAGTACTTAGAGAGTTGGCAGGGGTTCTCTCACACCCACTGGCCTCCATTTTTGAGAACGTGTGGAGAACAGGTGAAATTCCAGAGGACTGGAGGGTGGCATCAGTGGTCCCAATTTTCAAAAAGGGTAGTAGAAAGGACATGGGGAATTATAGGTTAGCCTTATGTCAATTGTAGGAAAAACAATGGAAAGGCTCATAATAGAGATCTAGTGATGCCAGATAGGGAAGGGAGGCTGACAGCCACACAACACGACTTCCGCAAAAACAGGTCCTGCCAGACAAACCTTGTGGAATTCTATGACAAGGTTTCAAGATGCTAGATGGAGGGGATGCAGTGGATGTGGTATACATGGATTTCAGCAAGGCCTTTGACAAAGTGCCCCATGATATCCTGGTGGAGAAACTGAGGAGTTTTGGGATACACCAAAGCACTGTCCAATGGATTAGGGCATGGTTGACTGACTGAAAGCAGAAGATAACCATTAACGGGGAATCATCAGGATGGTGGCCAATGACAAGCGGGGTCCCCCAGGGCTCTGTCCTGGGGCTGATCCTGTTTAATCTTTTCATTAACAACATGGAAGAAGGGGTGAACAGTCTGCTGATCAAATTCACAGACAACACTAAAACTGGAGCAGTGGCCACAACTGAGGAGCAGGTACTCCAGGTCCAAAAGGATCTGGACAGACTATGGAAGTGGGCAGGAGACAACAGGATGACGTTCAATGTGGATAAGTGCAAGGTCTTGCACTTGGAGCATAGGAATAGCTGTCATAAGTACAGGTTAGGTGACAAGTGGCTGGAGAGCAGCACTTGTGAAAGGGACCTCGGGGTGCTGGTTGACTGCAGGCTAAACATGAGTCAGCAGTGTGATGCGGTGGTCAAGAGGGCGAACACCACCCTTGGTTGCATAGCCAGAAGTGTGGCTTCTAGATCAAGAGAGGTATTACTACCACTCTACACGACTCTGGTGCGACCGCAATTGGAGTATTGTGTTCAGTTTTGGGCCCCACATTACAGAAAGGATATAGCCAGGTTGGAGTCAGTGCAGCGTAGGGCCACAAGGTTGGTGGCTGGTTTGCAGGGGATGCCATATGAGGCGAGACTGAGGGAACTGGGTCTCTTCAGCCTGGAGGAGACTCAGAGGGGATATGTTGGCGACATACAGGTATGTGAGGGGATGTCACATGGAGATGAGTAGAGACCTGTTCTCCCCTGCAGAGGAAGGCAGGACACGCTCCAATGGAGCAAAGCTCAGGGAGCCAAGGTTCCATTTGGATGCCAGGAAGCACTTCCTGACAGTCAGGACCCCAAGGGTGTGGAATGGGCTTCCACAAGAGGTCGTTGAGGCCCCATCAGTGCGAGTGTTCAAGGATAGGCTGGACGTCCACATGGTGGGCATGTCGTGAGTGTAGCCGGCTGGTGCCGGAGGTCAGACTAGATGGCCCAGGAGACCCCTTCTGACTTGCTCTGTTTCTATGTTTCTACTGCTGACAATTTCACCTACAAATACCATTTTTTTCTCTTACTTAAATACCTGTAGGGTACTCAGCAAGGAGTTACAACAACTTAGAGATATTAACCTTCCAGCAGCAAAGCAACAACTTGTCTTACTACAGAAATAAGCCAAAAAATACCATTGTGTTTGTATCATAACGAGCCTGATTATAATACACCCAGCCATGAATGTCCAAGTTATGAACAAACCCTACTTAGCAAACCCAGAAATCTCACCTGTTTGTCATTAAGACATTTTAGCATTGAAAGATGCTATTTTACAAGTTTTTTGTTTCAATCAGCTGGAAAGGAAAAAAAATGGGGGGTGCTCACAACATTGGGGCCCTCCTCTGTACAGTGAGTCGATGACTCCAGTCTGTGCTAATAAGGCCATTCTTTTCCCTCCTTCCTACTTGGAGAAGGGCTTTCTTTCAAAAAGAAAGTCCAAAAAGAAAAGAAAGGCTTCATGGTGTTAATACTAACCACCCAGGCTGGCTTGAAAGTAAAAATGATGAGTATTGCGGAAGTCAATAATGAAAGAAACGTATTAGAATACTAGCTAGAGAAACTAGCTTGTAAAGAAAATACTAGCTAGCTACCAGAGAAAGCATTTATTTATTTATTTATTTATTTATTTATTTATTTATTTATTTATTTATACCATTTTTATGCCGCCCCCCATCGCAACAAAGCCTCAGGGCGGCTCACAACAAAAACAAAATACATAAATATAACAATTATACAAGTAAAAATATTAAAACCCGGTGCATCTCGACTTGAAAGATTTAAAATCCTATAAATACAAATAAATTAACAATTAAAATGAGTGTAATGGAAAGCATCATGGTAGGGAGTTGATTCTGAACTGAATACTGCCCCTACCTTCCAAACTAAAATGATTTTTAATGACTACCTAGCTTATCATTTTTTTTCTGGCCTTGGAATTTTAGCTGTGGATTCTAGCAGCTCCTTTTCTTTCTCTGAATCTGTCCCCACATCCCTTAAATAGGAAAAATGACTCCAAACCCTACAACTTACTTGATACCAATGCTTGGACATAATACCATGCAGTTACCCCTTCATGTCACCCAAATTTTGATATGAAATGACATCAGATTGCAGTTCATATTTAAATATTTAAACACTTTTGGTGCAAATAGCCTTGTATCTGGTCTGAGACCATCCTATTGTGTAAGGTAAGCAAGAACTTGATGAACACCTAGATAAGACCCCATCAAAACCTATGGAATTGTGCAATGTGAAACAATCCTTCTGTGGAATGCTTTCCTGCAGGAAGGGTAGGGTTATCAGATGGTCTACCGATTGCTAACATTAAAAACAAGGAAGATTGTTTCGTGTTTCCAATACCACTTATGCCAAGCGATGAAACTTGACAAGCAATAATCAATCTCCATTTTAAATAACTAATTACAATATTCTGCATCCACTTACTCAATAAAATGTGGCTATGTCTAAGTTTACTTTACATAACTTCCCCATGGAATCTAGCACAAAGTAACAATAGTTTAGACCAATTCCATTAATAACTATGAATATGCTGTTGCACTGACTCTATTTTCACATCCTGTAATCATTCAACAGGAAACACCAGGTTAAAGGTTCAACTTGTGCTTTTTTCAAAAAAGCTTGAAATTATAAATTAATCTGGTTTTGCCTGAGGCAGAAACTCCATGACCTTTGCAACCCTCTAACATGCCGTAGCGTCTGATATTTAAATCTTGAGAGTGGCTGATGGAGACGTGGCCAATATTAAACGAGACCATCATGTCTGAAGCACTATTAAGAAAGTTAGACAGGAACTATAACAATTAAAAATCATGCTGATAGATGTGGGCTTAAGATAGAGCATTTGGAACTTTTTAAAACTTGATCTGGCTTTTTATGGACTTTGCTTTTTGCTCAGTTTTAATGGTCTTTAGGATGGCTTCCTTCCTTCACTTTTGAAAAATCCCATTAAACATGCATTTGTATAAAGAGAAGTATCAATGTAATGTTACTAGTAAGTGGTGAATGAAAAAGTAGTAATTAACCCCAAAACACCTTTACTATATACTAAACTTCTCAGAAGTAGCTCATTGAGTTCCTAGTTATATAGGTAGAAGACTATAAGGCAAGTATTTTACAAAGATATCAAAATGCAGTTGGTGACTCATACAGAGCTCTCTACCAGGCAAGCAGACTTGAGCTGTCCTTGACTTATGGCACCGTCAAAAGACCATTATAAGAAAAACTTCTGCTGATCTAACTGTATTACTCTCTTGACCTGAAGGAATTTCTTGGACATATTCCTCCTCAGACACTGCCATCAAACAAGCAGGTTTTCAAGATAAAGTTCATTAACTGTTTGGATAAGTCTGTAAAAGAAAGAAGCCCCTGAGGAAACAGGAAGTAGCTGGGAATAACTTCCCTTTGTCACCTTGACCTTGGTCTTTATCAGTTAATTGGAGCCATTGTGCTATAAAAATTACTCTTCTTCGAAACTAACCCAATGTTTCATGCAAGTGATGTCAAGACCATGTAACTAGTGTCTCATCAGTACAAAAGATCTGTACTTTTCATGAAATGTCTCCTTTCCTATGAAGGCTGAAAATCGCTTCAGTCTTTGGTAGAATGTTGGCTGATGATGGGCAATAGATTTGTGGAATGGATAGAGAGTCACGAAGAAGTTGATTTACAACCAACTGCAGTCATAGGAAACAATAAGTTCTCCAAATCATGCAGGGAACCAACAAACATAAGGCAGACTTCTTGCTTCAGAGTTCTACTCTCCAAAGTGTGGAAGGGAGCAGGGCCAGGGCTGGCAGGTGCAACGTGGTTTCCCCCCCATCACACAAATGTGATGGCGAATGCCCATATAGGGATGTAGTGTGTATTCATCGAAGAATCATGGTTACTGTGAGAGCCCATGTGGCATAATGGTTGGAAGGTTGGACTAGGACTTGGGAGTTCTGGGTTCTAGTCCCCATTTGGCCATGAAGCTTCCTGGGTAATTCTGGACCATTCATGGACTCTCCGAGTAACCTACCTGATGGGGCTATTGAGAAGATAAAAGGGAGAAGAGCAGGAAGATGACATAAACCACCTTGGGTTTCTTGCAAGGGACAACCAGACCAATAAAGAAACCAAATAAATAGCTGCCATTGCCCTTGTTGTGCATTTGCTTGAAACATTATAGTGATTAGCGTAGGATACGTGTAGCCTTGACATGAATACGCATTTTAATATACAGTGTAGGGAGATCTTATTTTGTCAATATTCAAACTCCCCCAAATTCATAACCTTCAAGATCGCTCCAACCTTCATAACGGTAGAGCACATCTCTTTGCATAAACAAACGGATCTCAAAATAGTGTTTTCACTGCATAAGTCACACATTATTACTGCTAGGTATGCAGACGTTCTGCTTTACCTTCTACTTTGTCCATGCACATGACACTAAATAAACTGTTTACTGTGGCAGAATCCTGGGTCAGTGATACAGTGCAGTTACTTGCTTTAATCTAAAATCGTAATTTTGCATGTCACTCATATGTTTGCATGCCAGGATGCAACCGATCAAGATCAGTAACCAACATACCTATTGCCCCAGCATCAAAGGCACCCATAAAGTGCTTGAAAGGGGGTTCAATCCAGAGGTTATCATACTTAGAGTAGTTCCACTGAAACTTATGGAAATTAAGGCATGAGTAACTCAAGTTGCACAGTTTTCAGTGGGTCTGTTCTAAAAATGCTGGGTCTGGGTCCAGCCCTGGGTCCAGTCTGGGTCCAGCCCAGTACACAAAAAACTGCTGCCTTTATTGCAAACAAAAGAGGCCGTGCAATTCATATTATGCAAACCAATTCAAGCAGCAGCAAACAGAAACAAGATGACACCAAAATGAACCTTGTAGATTGGGTTTTAACAAAGGGAAATGACACCTAGACACCCAGATTGTCCTATTAAGGGACCCCTTGTCACAAGGAACCAACAAGAGACCAGTGCATCCATATGTCTGACCACCAGACCTGGCATTTGGAGCAGCTTCCATCCTTGACAGTTTTTTAGGCTCTGGACTGATGGAAGAGACTAGAAATGACTTCCTGCTTGCACTGAGGCATCACTCCCACAGGACTCTTATGTCATTGTTGTTGTTCAGGCAAACCAGTGCTCCAGTCTTCTATAAAAGCACCCTGGCCATTTTATTGTAGATCCTTTTTCTAATGAACCCCAACATGGGGTTTGCCTGTTTTGTAGCTGTCATGCCATCTGCCATAATTCCATTATCTTTTCCTTAAGCAAGTCAGCAATATGTATTAAGGATTTTGTCCTCCTATATATTTGCTGACAGTGAACTACATTGATCATGTTAATGCCTATTTCCATATTGTGGAGAGATCCTTTTCGATCCTTTTGTCTTTTTGTTGCGACTATGCTAATTAGCAACAATGCAAAAATGCATAACTGGTTGCTCATTAAACCTTGCCCATTTATAACATTCACCTTTTTAATAAGGCTGGACCAAATCCACAATTTTGATTAGAAACTGACAGCAAGCTTCTTCGCAGGCATGTTCTCATGCCCTGCTGCTTCCATCACCTCGGCTCTGCCTGGGGAAGGAGGACAGCAGCACCTCACAGCCCCAAGTTTTAGTCATCTTGTAGGCTCCTGAGCATTTCCCCTGCTGTGGTTGCCACCACAGCTCTGGCTCCAAGGAAGCACCACCTGATTCTGAACCACAGCTACCCAGATGCAGCTTGATGTTTCACAGGCTCGAAAGCTCTTGTACAAGGAGCAGAGGCTTGTTTTGAAGGAAAACAGAGATGGATGCATTCTGAATAAATGATGAACTCGCCTGGGGTGTGTTCATCCATCCCTAACCCTAATTCCTTCAGCCTTATCTGCAAATTTGCTGTCTCACTCCTAACCCTAAATTTGTCAAAATGTGAAAACTAAACATCCACTAAACACCCCTCCATAGCGAAATCTGACCAATTGTTTTTACACTCTGCTCTCTGTTCTTTAATAAGTGTTGATCCATATAAGGTCCTGTCTTGAAATCCTAACATTTCAGCTGGATTGCAAATATGACAGTCATGGAGAAAGGAAAACTTCACACGGCATACTCTAGTCTAATGAGAAAGGGAAAGTACTTTGGCTGACGTGGCCAGTTTTCCTGAGTGTCCTCCTTTGGCTAAAGCTAAACGGTGATATACAGGCCAAATCATTCCCTAATGCTATTCCTGTCACCAGTAAGACACACTGACCATTCCACCAAACCTTTGACACTGTTCACTGTTCTTTGTAACTCAAAGGCATCCCAGCAATTTGTCTGACCAGAAATCATTGGTTTGCCTCCTGCTCCCCAGTTTCCCTTGCTCTTCAGTCAAGGTGCAGTAATCAAATGTTTATCCATTTACTATATCCTTTAAAACTGTCAATTTGAACACTGTGTGGTCACATACACACACACACGCCCAATATATTACTCCCACTGAAGTTAAAAATAATAGAAATGCTGGATGATGATCAAACGACCCATCATGATTTATTTATTTTGGCTGTATTGAGTTGCAATACACGCTGGCAGCCATTTTGAATATTCAAATTGCAACCATGGCTTGTTGTGCTGTCCAAACTCATAGCAGTAAGGAGTCACATAACCCCTCAAAAGGTCATAGGTTCTGCAACAGCCGTTCAACCCTGTTCATCCCACCAGCTTGAATATTCAGGTGCCTACAGGCAACACTGACTTAAATAAGCCATGGCAAAACATGCCAACATGCAAACCCAGTCACTGAGTTGATACCTGTTTGTAAAATGCAGAGGGCAATAAGGATGGAGTTGTGTTCAATGTAGTTGCTTCAATGTACATCTCATGCATTGCAAGATTTCTCAAAGTAATGCTTCTACTTTGACCCATGCAGTATACATTTTCCCATTCCTCCACCCCAGAGACCTAGCCTGAAATGAAGTCTCTTCATTCATTTAATTACAGCTTCTCGTGGTGTCCAATTGGGAACCTATAGTTTTCATGCTTCCTAAAAATCAGGTTTACAAACTATAGCTTAACCTTGGCTTGCTGGAGCGTTACATATGAACCATGCCTTTCTGTAAATCAGCGTGAAACTGAGACAGCATGAGAGATTTCAGGATATCAATTTCAGCAAGCTTACCTTGGAAGACACTCCTCTCATAAAAAGACCATGTAATAATGCATTATGCTGAAGGGCTTTCTGTCTAACAAGAAGTGTTTGGTGGGGGGCGGGTGGGAGGCCAGGCCTGTTAATCGTCCCCACATTTAAAGTTTAAAGGCTTATAGGTTTTGGAGCTAAATAAGGCACTCCCTTAAAGTCATGTCAGTGGCCAGGCCACTGACCAAATATTGTTCACGCTGATCAAACAGGGAAAGCTATCCAGAAATGAGAAGCGCATTTCAAACCTAAGGCTATGGACAAACACAATAGGATAATTTTCTTGAAGAATGCCATGTCAAATCAACTTCATCAATGCTCCTGTAAATGGGAAAGGTATACAACGAATTTCCAAGCCCATACGCACCCCATGCAGTCTTTCTCCATAAGGACAGAAGTCCTCCAACTTTACTCTCCTGTCCACTAATTATAGTTTCATTGATTTAGTATATCTACTAATTCTGCCAGAGCTACACGATTTGCACCAAGCAGCTTTCCTAATACAGTATGTACTGCTCTTCTCTTGCCAAGCAAGCATTCAATTTAGAAATTAGCTTTGCCTTGCCTTCAACCCTCCTGTCTGTCTGAAAGGGTCATCCCAATTGCAGATCTTTTGGGATGCTCACCTTTGCTAGCCTTTGGGGAAAGAACCGCCACTTTCTTTGGGAATATTCTTGTTTGGAAATGCCATCATCTGCATGTTTTGACTTGTTCTGCTTCCAAGACTGTTCTGATAATGACTTTTGCCTGTCTTAAATGTATAATAACCATCTCTTCTGATGGCTGGACAAGTTTAACAAAACTAAATGACCTTATAACCTTATGAGACTTGCATAGCATACTTCAAGTAAATTATGGCCACCACTCATGGCCACCTCCAAAATTATGTTCCTGTGCTTGTATGCTTAAAACATTTAGGAACATTTTAAGGATGAAGACAGAATGCAAAATCAACTTTTAGCAATATGTGAAAGGCAAGTCAACATTTTGATGAAAAGAATAATAATCTGTCTCCCTGAGCCACACTAGCTCCGTGCCCACAGCCAATAAGTGATGGGAAGTGGTGAAAGCAGAGGTTGACCTAATAAGTTTGCTTTCAGTCCACTTTGGATAGTGGGAACAGAGGCTGGTCCATCTCTCTCCATCCCTTCCTCATTGAGGTACTCCTGTAAACTAGTACCAAAGTTAAATGCTATTTCAATTTTCTACCCTTATCTGACCAAAGGGGTACTTCCCCCAGCACATGGGCTTCAGTGACGAGCAGAATTCAGAGCTTGGAAAGTTTCCATAGTTCGTAAGAAGGTAGGAAGGTAGGCTTGCTAAAAAAGAAGTGCGTGCATGTACCTTCACTGTGGAAACACTTCTGTTTCAGCTCTGCTCCCCACTTTATACATCTTTTCATCATGATTAAATTTGGGCAGTTTATTAGAATTAGTTCTACAATAACTTGAGAGGCAATTAGGTGACTTCTCCAATTCTATTTCTCCACCAAGAATTCCATGTGCTCACACATTTTCCATGTACTCTGATGAACTGAACAGAACTTCTGGTCAATGTATCATCAGCTCAACTATTTTTAAAGGACATGCTGACTTTCCAACAGTGGTAGAGCAAGGCAGCAACTAACTTTGCCAACAACATGCTGAAAAGCGTGTGGTATGGAAACAAACCTCCTTGTTGACGCTAATTAATTTTGTGTGTGGTCTTAGAACAGCAGAGATCACCTTCAGAAAAATGAGAAGGATCTGCTCTATCGAAGTGCACATTGATACTCCATATATTGGTACAGGAAGGGGATACACACAAAATGTGGGGGACAAACAGGTGGTCTAAAGTGCCTATATTTTATTTTCCAGAACAGCCACTTGGGTGGTCCTCTTGAACAGCTTATGTATGGGATCACCTCTAGCTCAGCCATGCTTAGAAACAGATGTGCTCTAGTTCCCAGGGCCGGGAAATTAAAAGGGTGCCAGCTATTGCTGCCAGTAAAGGCAAAGCATAATGCTTCATTGTAGGGTGAATGATGGACCATGAGGGCATACTGAAAGGCATTCAGTGATGAAGTACTGTGCACTGCACTTGTGAAAACCTCCAGCAAGGGTGCCATTCTCCACATAAATGTCTGTTCAGGAATAAAAATATTCCTTGTTCTGCACCAAGGACCATGGTATACTTTTTCAGCACCAGAACTCAAATCTGGAACAGAAAGTGTGAGTCAGAGAGCACCACTAGGCTTAGCATTAAATAACCATGACTTATACCAGCCATACCCTGAGTTTTGGGATAGATGTCTAGATTAGAAAGTATGGCTTCCTATACCTTTTTAAATAAATCAATCCTGATATAGTTTCCAAATTTATTCACAGTTGATTAATTAGTAAGTACTTAAGAAATAAAGAAGGAATATTCCACCCAGCTAAGTAATGAGAATACAGAAACCTTAAATTACAATTCTAGTCAGCGTAATTTATTTCAGTTCAAGACCCTTGCTGACTATAAATAAATTAAGCCAACTGAAATTATTCAACCCTAAAAAATGGTCACATCCTTAATGTAAAGTTATTAGGTGCCTTAAATAGCCATTATCTAAATTAGTGCATGTTCCTCTGAATACCAAACAATTCAACAAAAAATGTCTAAGTTGCAGTTCATTTGACCATTTTCAATATGGTGTTTACATGTCTGATAGACCTGATATTGTTTCCCCAAGCAATCATGACATGTTACCAGACACAGGCCGGATTTACTCTAAACAAACTGCTGATCCATGCTGCATCCCTGGATTATGTATCATAACTTCCAATGATATCCAAACCCAGAACACTGGGTTGTAGCAAATAAACAACCCAGAGATGAGTTTTTCATCCCTCAGCAACCCAGAATTGCAGGTTCATATGTCACAAGAAACAACCCAGGTATAGCGTCTCCTTGTGTTTTTTTTTTAGCCGAATGGTCATGAGCCAGCATAGATCCATGATGGGATCCATGAATATGGCCACAGCATAGGAATAGTTCACTGGGTTTTTGTAGAGCAGGTGGAAACTTGGGTCAAAAGACTTGTCTTGAATACCAAACAAAGGATCATTTTTGTCAATCTCATGGAAGGACATAAGACACAAGGATGCCATTTTCAGCAGCAAATCTATCCATAGTATCACTTGCTCCTCTGTATGCTGCCATCTTCAGGAAAATCCTAAAAAGAGAATGCTATGGTAGAGAACATGAACCAGCCATATACAGGCAGCGAAACTAATGTTGAAGAAAGTTGATCATTTTTGAATTAAAAAAGGAGAGAGACGCCAGTGCAAATACTGAAGGATTGGTGAAATGAGACCAGAGCAATGAGAAAGTCAGGTTACACTGGCAACAGCTGTGGATAGTTTGGAAAAGAGAAAAACAACATCCTTTGCAGATTACATCGGTTCTCAAAGCTTCAAGTTTCACACCTACTTATTAAATAAAATACCAAAAAGTAACAAATTAAACCCTACTAACGCAAAATAGGAAAAATGCCAGTTTACTGGCCAAATTACTATTTAACAGAATGGTACTTAATTTCTGGGAAACACACATTACTTTTAAAAACCCTAAGAAGTCTCCTGCATTTAAATAACTTCTTAAACAGTAATAGGCTAGGGGATTGTAGTGGATTGCAAAGTCTGTAAACTTTTGAGTATGCTTTCCAGAAGTGTTCCAAAATATCTGAAGAAATATTAGAATAATTATCCCATTAAAATAAATAGGTAGCACATCATTTCATTTGCCCCTGAGAATTTTAGAAGGAATATATTTTATATTCAAAAACAAACTCAGTTATGTAATATACACAATAGGTGAAAGATGCAAATAAACATATAGCAAAAAGAATCCATGACTGTGAAAAGTTAGAGCAACTTTTTTCAAAGTGGAGCTCCTCAAATTTAATCTCTAACTTCTAGACATAAATTCTTTCTATAAAGAATCTGAACAGCCATCTGAGTGGGATGGTGTAAACTGGTGTCCTGCAACAGCAGGGGGTTGGACCTGATGGCCTTCATGGCCCCTTCCAACTGTTCTGTTCTATGATTCTATATTACATTTTTCTAATCTGATATATTTATTTTAAAAATGTGACTTGAAATGTTCTAATTCAGTTTTTTTGTGTCTGAAATTTAGCTTGAATTGAAGAAGGTCACATATCTATACTGTGTTAGTAACTTCAGCACCTACTAGTTATTTGCAGACTCTCCAGAGGTACCTCTATATTTCTCTAAAGAAACCCATTATAAGAGAGATGGTGCTTTCCTACCATTTCTAGATCACTTGTGCTACTAGGCATTCCCAAAGATTAGAGCTTATTCCAAGGTAGCAATTTATCTTAACTGTTTCTACCACTTCTGCAGGCCCATAATCTTGCCTCCAAAGGCTAATTTCTCCAAGCTTTCTCCATGTCTCTTGTCAACAATAAACAAATCAATGAGAAAGATTAAAAGAGCTATAATGGAAACGAACAAATTGGAATAGCATTACAGATCTTCCAGATGAGAAATTAATGATTACATTGAACCAGTCATGGCTGAGGGCCAATAGACAGTTGAGTAATATAAGGGTTTTGGTCTGGTCTGGGGTTTTTTTTGTCCCCCAGATCGAGCATGCTAGTTACACACTCTTATTCAAATATGGTTCTTTTAGAAAAATGTCAGCTATTGAGAAGTTGTCTTTTGTTCAACTAGTGAGGGACTGATGAGGAAGATGCATTTGACTGGCTAACTGCCTCACTGGCTACTCACTGTGTTTTGCCTGCTAGCTTTACTATTCCAGCCTGATCTACCTTGGACTGAGTCTTTCACACTCAAGCATTGGGCTGTTGCATTGCCTTGCTTTTTGAATAGCAAGTCAGGGTCTGCTTCCAGTCAGGTTCTGCTTCAGCCAAAGCAGAACATCCAGTTCCACTTTCCCATGTTTTCAGAGGTATTTCAGTGTTCCTGGCAATTCTGGACACCGCAATTTAAGAAAGATGGTCACAAGAAGGAGGGCAAGGATCAATTCTCAATCATCCCTGAGTGCAAATCACAGAAAAACAGGATCAATTTACAAGAAGCCAGATCCCAGCTGAACATTAGGGGAAACTTCCTGACTGTTAGAAAGTTGCGGGCTTCCCCACACTGGACACATTAGATTTTAAAAATTTCTTTCCCTCTCCCTCCTAAATGGAATGCATACTTTTGTTTAGAATTTGTTTGAAAGTATTTGAAATGGAATCTGGAAACTACACTGATGAGCTAGAGCTTACATGACTACAAATACAGACTGGACCAGAGGGCCTATCTTTGAGTTGCCTAAACATCACATCCTATTTCCCCGTAATGACAAGCCCTTGTACATCTCCTGAAATTATCCACCACTTCCCCATATAAAGATCAGCCCAGTGTATTTCTTGTGAACTGAATGGGTGTACACCCTTTTCTCTTTGCCTCAACTGCTCCTATATTTTTAACATTCAAATACTGACAGGAATGTCAGTTCTCGGCCACCCTCCAACCCCCCTCCAAAAAAAAAACAACAAACCTAACATGTGCTCATAATTTAATAAAGTGACCATTTTAATTTGAGGAAGAAGACCTCAAATTTTGAGGAAGACCATTTTAATTTGACACTGCTTAACAGCATTATTATTCTGCTCCTTCCAATTTGTTTCAAAGTACAGCTAGCAGAATGAATCCCTTTCTTAAAAAAACAACAACATCAGGAAACCCGTTTTTTTCCCCCATTTTTAACTTCAAAAAAATCTATTAACTGCTTTTTTAGGTGTTCTGACATAGATAATAAAATTTCCTTGAATATATTCAAAATGCCATTTGCACAAGCTTACTTTGGATAAATTTTGATTAGATCAATGGCAAATATTGACGGAGGTCCTGTTGGTTGGTGGTTCTGGCTTTGGAGAGGGTGAACTGAACCTTGTTCTGAATGGGGTTGCACTCCCTCTTAGGGACAAGGTTCGCAGCTTGGGAGTGCTCCTCGACCCGGAGCTTTCACTAAAAGCTCAGGTGACAGCAGTGGCGAGGAGCGCTTTCCTCCAGCTTCGGCTGATCCACCAGCTGCGCCCCTATCTGGAGTATGACTGCCTCGCAACAGTGACACATGCATTGGTGACTTCCCGTCTCGACTTCTGTAACGCGCTCTACGTGGGGCTACCCTTGAAGATGGTCCGGATACTTCAACTGGTTCAAAACAGAGCTGCCAGGCTGCTGACGGGGACTGGGCGTTGTGTTCACATGACTCCAGTTCTCCGTCAGCTTCAATGGCTTCCCATTGAAGTCCGGGCCCAATTCAAGGTGTTGGTGATGACCTATAAAGCCCTAAACGGCTTGGGTCCTGGTTACCTGAAGGAGCGCTTGCATCCATATATGCCCAGCCGCCCCTTGAGATCGGCGGGGGAGGCCCTTCTCCAGGAACCCTCCATGAAAGAAATTAGGAGGGTGGGTACTTGGAGGAGGGCTTTCTCTGCGGTGGCGCCTAAGTTATGGAACGCGCTCCCCAGAGAGGTCCGCCTGGCGCCGTCGTTATTTGTTTTTCGGCGCCAGGCGAAGACCTTTTTATTCAAGTGGCATTTTAACTGTTAAAATTATTGGTTTTATCTGGCCAGGGCGGCTTATTTCATACTGTATTGTTGTATTTTAATTTAATATTATATTTTTAATTTATATTATAATTATTTTAACTTAATGATGTGAGCCGCCCTGAGGCTTCGGCGAATGGGGCGGCATAAAAATGTTTTAATAAATAAATAAATAAATATTATTTTCCTTAACTTTCCTCCATGGAACAGCTTACTAAAACAAGTAGCAACACATCGCACACAAATATATGACACAGAATTCTGTTACCATTTAAGGGTAGAAAAAAAGGTTCACGATAAAAGAAGTGGTGGAGAGAAATATGGTCTATCCTTTCCCTCTCACCAGCTCTCACTCAAAATTGCCCTTCAGCTCCCCCGTCCCCAAGATGAATGCATTTACTCTTGAAACCCTTTTTTCAAATGCTGCATGGACAAATGCTATTAAGAAGGGAGTGAAACATCTCTCTCACACACACTCCTCCAAATTCCCATTTCTCAGGGTTTCTTTTCTCCCCTCACTCCCCTTGCTTGTAACAGGCAGCTTGATCTGCAACAAAATATTTTACAAGACTAAATGTACCCAAGTTTTGCAAATCTTGGGCCCAGGGATCAATCCCTGCTTGAGATCCCACTCCAGTCCTCTTTCTGCACCTCTTTTCCTCATCCATCACTCATTTGGTGTTTGCCCCATTCACAAAGGTTAAAATGCCTCCTGACATTTAGTTACTGACAGTAAGAATTTTTACATAAAATATGCTAATATTTTTGGTTCACCCCTTTTGCCTGTAGCTGAGTCCTGCCTCTCAAGGCAAAGAATCCCACAAATAAATTAAGAATGCCCAATGGGGCTTTGAAGTTACATTTCTTGTGTAACCGCTGTCCATTTCACACCATGAAACATTTCAAAGCTTATGGAAAGTTTGAAGAGCAGTTTGATTAACATAAAGACTGAAAGTGTGTCCACAAATGCATGTACAAGCCCATGAACACATCAAAAAAATGACTCAGGATGCTCAATCCTCAGCGGGAACATCTGTGCAACACCTGTTCACACAACGCATCAGATGCCGTAACACATAAGTATTCGTGCCTCGTGTTTCTGATCAAGTCTGGCTGGGTTTCCTCTACAGTCTACATTTCCCACATTCTCACTAACATGGTGGCTGTTGTACTGGAGTTGTTTGGAAAGTAGGATGCATTTTTGCAGAATAGTATTTGTAAAAAACTGTTCTCAGTTTAAAAAAAAAACTTTTTAGAAAACTTCAAGTTGAATCTTTTAAAAAAAATCTGATCAAAAAAGGCATTGCAAACCATGAGGTCTAGGATGAAATAAACCGCAAAAGAACTACAGAACAAATTCCATTATTCATTACAAAATAAACACCACTTTTTCTCTCTCATATCACCTACAACATATAATATTGTGTTCTAAAGTGAAGTTGAAAAGAAACCACCAAGGGTGAGCTAACTGGGAGGAAGGGAAGTATGAGACAGGGAAAAGAAAATCCCATTTCTGTTTTCCTTAGAAACTGCAGCCAAAAATCACAGTCACTGAAATGTATGCATCCTTCTCCTATACATATTGCTTCAATAATTTAAAAACTGCTTAAATAGAAATTAAGGCCTTTTCATGCACAAAAGCAGCTAATATGCATTTTGTTCAGACAGATTAGCAAAGTGGTCTGCCACAAATCAGAGTCTCGTTGACTCAAAGAATTTGCTCTTTCTTTGGATGGAAATGCAACTGTAAACCAACAGCAGTGAAGCACAAGAATAATAATATTACACATCATCATTATATCAGGGTAAGCAAAATGAAAAAACATTTAAAGAGAACCTAATCTGTAATTCAGATAGCTAAGCTTCTCATCTTCTAAAGCTGTTCTGTTCAATCCTTCTTTCAGTCTTCCCATTTTAGTATAGCATTTCTTTTCTTAATTTGGGGTATCAGAAGAATTTCAGCAAGGTGCAAGTAATATTGTTTAAAACTTTCAGAAGGGCCATAGTTATTAATATTACTGATTAAAAAAAATAAGGGACCAAGGGCCGCATGAATTGTAGAGCTTTTTTCTATTGAAACCTGCTATAAATATACCCTTGCAAACTCAAGAGGGCACAAACCAGAATGCCGTATTACTAAAGGTGACAGCTTATATCTTCCCAGCAACATTTTTAAACCATTAATATTAGCTCCAAAACAAGGCTAGAAAGGGAAATAAATGGTTAAGATACCAGACCATGTACACATACTATTAATCCTAGACCATCAGACCCAAACCCAACATTGCTTTTAATGCATGATTTGTAACAGCATGTGGGCTTTACCAAAAGCCAACACCTAGTGCAGGAGGAACCATTTTTACCACCACCATAATGCAAGGGAGAAGACATTTAATGGTTTCCTCCCTGTTTCCTTCCACCCCACAGCAATCACCCTTTGAGGGAAAAGGACACTGATAGTATCTTTTCCCCATAATGCAAACTGTGAGATAAGATTTCTTTCCATTGGAATCATGGTCAAGGAGGAAAGGATTAAACCTGTGGTCCTGAGAAAAATCTCACTCTTGGCATTAATTTGTGTTTCAACCTAGACATATTAACTGTTCATTCAAAATAAGGTTTAATTTGGCCTTCAGGTTGCTCTTGTTACTGGACCAGAAATACACCTGTCCACCCTACTGAAGTCTATGGTATAAGGGCTAAGTTGTAACAGTAGAAACAATACCAAAGTAAGCAATACCATACAAGAGATATGCTGTTATGTTGTTTCTTTATACAAAGGGGGTTCAATACGGAGTCCCCTACATGGTATCTAGGGGGGCACAGGACAATTTGGATTCCCAGACCCAAGGTCAGAAAAGAAATCAAACCTCAGCTTTGGGGATGTGTGCTCCGATCCCCCTCCCTCCCTCACAGCTCCTTCAAACCATACTGGCTGCTTCTTTGAGGAAGCTGACCTCAGAGAACTGATGGAGTGGGCTTTTTTGAGGTGGAGAGTGGGCCCCCCCAGGATACAACATATTGTGATGGTGCTCCATCCAGCCTCTTTTCTTCTTCCTGCAAAGCTCTTCAGCCAGATTGCCAAAATCTGACAACCAGCAGATTTACAGAATGGAGCAATGGAAATTGCTTCTATTGCTCCCCACACTCTGTACCAGATGCTTATAATCCATCAAGTTCAGAGGTTTATGAGCATCAAGAGCACAATCACTTCTGAGTAGATATGCCAAGGATGAGTTGCTAAGTGTATCAACAACAAGGCTGTGAAGCTATGCAAGCAATCTAAAGAGCAGTCTCCAAAACATCCATCATATGGTAATTGTTGTGCTCTTCTTATAAAAAATTGAATTCTCCACAAGGAGAACATATGTTTAATTTACCACTGCTTTTTGGATATAATAAAAAACATTCAAGAAATTACCTAAAAACTTAATTGTTGTGTGACTGTTATGTTACGCTTGGAAAACCCCACTGTAGAGTCCAGTATCAGCAAATTGTGAAATTTTATAACAACGTATTTTAAAGCTTGACCAATTGTTTTTTAGCTAAGGGAGAAGGGATGGAGACAAACCCTTCCATGCAGAGAAAAGAAATGCAGAGGTTTAAAAACAACCTCTGAAAAGACTGTACATGTATAAACAACTAAATGGTGACAAAATCCTTAGGCAGGTTTGGCCATGGAAATCATTCCTGCCAGCCTTCTGGATTAACCCTAACCTTTAACAACAGAGGCGAAATCCAACTTTTTGCGCCAGTTTTCTAGAGGAGATTGTTTATTCACTTGTACACATAAATAAGACCGGTGCAACAGTTTCCTATGGGTGTGCTTGTAGCTGTCCCAAAACGGTTGGTACAACGATTTCTTTGTTGCCCTCCTGGTCCCAGAGAATGAGCAAAACAGGAAGGTAATGGCTTTTATTTGACACACAGAGTTGACATGGGAAAAGAGTATGCATACTTTCAGCTTACATATCCAAAGTGGAAAGTGAGTCTTTGTAGTGAAAATGTATCCACAGCTCTTCAGTAACAGAAGTCTTAAAAACAGGCTTCGGGGAAGCACAGAACTAGCCTCATCGTTGGCACACGTTTCTTGAACTCTAACTGTCTATACTATATGAAAAGGCACTTTTATTATTGCTGCACACTTCCAAAGCATTTTCTGATATAGCAGAGAAAGTGGAGGGGGAATCTGATTTTTAAAAAGCATCCCATTGCAGACGTTCAGATCTTTGTGAGTGCTCTTGGTGCCCTGACCACATGTACTGTACTTTTGTTAATTCTAGACTGTGATTCAGGCTCCACATAGGTGTTAAAAATGTAACAGGGCTGGAAACAGCTACTAAGAAGGGCTCTATGCAGAGGCCTGCAGCAAAGTTTTTTATAGTTCAAAGAAAGAAGGTTGGGTTCTACTTAAGGAATCAATGCACAGTCAATTCACTCTGCCCAACAATGGATGTACTGTCAAACTTCATGGTGGTTCATGGATAGTAAATTCTGAATATATAGCATGTCACATGACCAATAATATTCACAGTACTATTTCTTTACTGAAGTAGGAGAGTCCCTAATGACTAGATTATATATTTATTTCCCATGCAGCCAAGTAAAACATTTTGGAATCTCCCATTTGGTCAAAGAAGTAAATTCTAAATGGGATATAACACAAGGCTCACTGCTTAGGTATATGTGCTAGAAAATAGTTTCCACATTGCATAAACTGTAATGTTAAGCAAAAGAAACAAAGACACATATATTCAACTCTGTTTTCAAATATATAAACTTTAAGCAGTTCAAGAACAGGTTATTGCAAGGAGAAAGAAATTTCATGGGATACCTCTGTGTTTGTTAGCAGTTTCAATACTGCTGGCAGTTAAATGCTTAACCTTTTGGCCAGGGATGTTGGAGAAATCTGCAACAGAGTCAACTGAGTCCAGATTTCTCAGAGTCTGCCCAGCAGATTCCACAGAGAACCAGCTTTCCCAGGTTGCACAGAGTCTACAGATTTCCCCATAAAGCATGAATACATACCTTTGAGTCAATTTGCACATCTGCATAAATTTGGACACGTGAATTTACAGAAACATGTACAAACACTTCTGCACATTTGAAGTCCACCAGTGGATGAACAATGCAGCGAGAACTGCCTGTAAGTCCTCAAACCACAGGCAGAGCAACTTTGGTCTGCCGGCACAGCCCTACTTCTGGCCGTGATGTAATTCTTGACAATATCAGTCCATATCAAAAAGCTATTTGCATGCCTATGTATGTATTCTAACTTTTCTTTTTCCTGTGCTGCAGAATAGAATGACAGGCATGTTCACCAATTCTAATCCAAGTAGCACACTACTTTTTAAGAGCTCTTGAAACCTGGCCATTGTCAAGAAGGATGCTGATAGCAAATCTCAGCCTAATAATGGAAGAAGCAACTGAATTCTTACTCATTGCAGTACCTCTAGAATGGGGTGGTCCAACATGCAGCTTGCAGGCAACATGAGCCCCTCAAGGCCTTGCTCTGCAACCCTCTTTCTACTTGGATCCTCTGTTCAGGCCCCAGTGAAGGTATGATGATTGCAGAGAGCTCTCGTGAGGCCATCATCCCATCCTGCTCAGGAAGAGCGCAGGTCAGACTGGTGGTCTCCCAAGAGCTTGCCCCAGCATGCCCCATACTGCTCCAGTTGACAAGCACAAAGGTGCTCAGGAGCTCAGAGTCAGAGTTCAGTGTAGCCAGAGCATGCAAGCATTCAAGGAGCTGCCCACTCTGAAAAGCTGGCTTGGCCACAATGCTTTATAGGGCCTGGCATGTCCCTCTTGGCTGAAGGACATCAACTGGCCAGACTGAAGTAGGGATGTCAATGCGTTCCATTCAGGCTGGAACTGCAGCCAAGAGGACTACCTATCCCTGGAGTGAAGCTTTATAGCCCTGTCTCTCTCCAGGCATTTTGCATGTCAACTCCCATTGATCCTAGTTAGCAAGGCCAGGGGCCAGGATTACGGGAACTGTAATCCTCAGCATCTGGCGGGCATCTGGCTGGCAACAACCATGGTATAACTGCTTGGCTCCTGAAGTTCAGAATACTGGTGGCACAGGAGGGAAGGTGGCTTCTGATGGCTTTGGATCAACGCCTGCTTTAGCAGAACAAGCACCATTATTCAAGAAAATATCACTCTTCCAGAACATGCTGTCAACATTCCCTTCATCTCAGTGTTCTGCTCTTCTCCTACCTCTACTGGCTGTTTCATGGGATGACTGACAGGGCTGTGGCACTCTTTTCATCTTTGCAGTGAAGTTCAGAAAAGGCTCAGCCCCACCAGCTCTCAACTCCAGGGCCTGCGTCTGACTGGGACCCTGCCTCCTGTGCAGACCTCTGCCAGACAACAGCTGTTCTTGCTCCATTTGGTAACTTTGGACTCTCTCCTCCCACCCTCACCCACTGTCACCACCAGAAAAAAAAGTCCACATTGACTTGGGAAGTTTCTGAGGACGGGTCTGGTAAGAGGGAAGGAATTGCTCAGGAAGAGAGCGGGTTGGGCTGGCAACCTTTGTGCTTGTCAGCAGGAGTGGGCACAGCATGCTGAGAAGACTTTGTCGGCTCAAGTACAAGAGGCTCAGCATGCCAATTCCAAGACAGAAGGAGGGGCCAGGGGGCTTACATGGGAGATTTCTGGCCAGGAGAAACAGGAAAGCAAGGGATGGCCCACCCCAGAAGAACAGCCATTGTGCTTCAGCTGTGGTCAAAGAAGGAACTATGGAGAAAAGTGAACTCTGGGACCTCATATTGGTTTTCTCCCTCATTTTAATGGTTAACATATTGTGTATATTAAATGAAAAGTATATTTTGGACACTTTAATTTACAATATGGAAATGCAATTTACTGTGCGTCTCCTGGCTTCCATGTTGAAGTCCTCCTGTGTCCCTCTAGGTCCAAAAGATTGGACTGCCCTGCTCTAGAACATGTTTGGAAGAATCCAAAAATCCCTGAGATATCAATATGGGCAGCAACCTGGGGGCTGACTGACTCAATCTCCATGGTTGGCAACCATGATAAGAACCAATCACTGTAACCATGAGTGGATTCATATGACGCAACAACCAACTAATGACAAAATCAACCTGATGTTTGTTGTTAGTTGTCATGTTGTGCAAACCCAAAGAGTCCATCGTACATTTGGCCATTTCTACTTGCAGAAGAAGCCAAATGTAAGCAAGTGTGTTGCATGAATAAGTGCACCATCCTGTCCCAATAAACCAGGGTTACTCAGTACATGGGCTTATGGTAATGTGTGATCTGGGACATGGACACAGGTTGGAAAGACATGAGATGGCTTTAGGGCAGTCTGAAAAGACCTAAGTTGGTATCCCACCTCACCTCTCTTCAAACAGCTACATCATGCTGAACAGGCTGCTTGAAGTACAAAATGTCTGCATTCTCATACGTATTAAATCTGCAATTATTTTGCTGAAAAGTGTGGCTAGAAAGTGCCAGTGACTCACTGCACTCGTAACCCATGAAATTCTGGAAGATTGACATAGCACTCCAGCACTGTTGCCACCCCTGCCATTCTGATGATGTGAACACACACACACCCGGGCCAATTACTTTGGATGATGCTGGAAACCACATCAGAAATCTTCTGACTTGGCTCTGAGCAGGGATGCTGGCCTCACCAATAAATCAGTTCCCTGGCTGCTGGTGCCTCTCCTCGTGTCAACACCACAGGCCACCAGCTGCCTTGCTTGCATTCCTTCTATCCTACCTCTCCCATGAACAGTCAAATGACACTAAAAAGCACTCCCTTAACAAAAGCAGCAGCAGCTAAAATCTGCCAAGTATAAACGAACAAATCAACGCAAATGTGAAGAGTGATCCAGGCCAGTGAAAGATTAAGACACCAGCATGGGATGGAAGAGGAGGCATGCCATATGGTGATAATTACAGTATGTGGATGCTTGGTAGATCCCATAAAATTGCCCTTGCTGCCAAAGTGCCTATGGACAGACTAACTGTGTGAACTGGAGCTTCCATGTGAGGCCTGTACGTGTGGCCAAGAAGATCTGGGCAAACTTGGTGGTCCTTTTATAAATCACATTTAATCTGTACCAGGTTTACATTATAAGGGGATCTAGTGGCAGCAATAGCCCTTGAGTTGCATGCAGAACTTCAATAATCCCAAGGTTATGCATCTAGTGAGTCACTGGCACTTTATAGCCCTGCATTTGCTCACAGATGACCATGTAAGGGTGAAGAGTATGAACAGAGTTTACATTAGCAAACAGAGCCCACTTATTAAAGAAACAGAAATAAAAAAGAAAATAGGAAGGGGCACTTAGAATCATAGAATAGTAGAGTTGAAATGGGCCTTAGATGGCCATCAAGTCCAACTCCCTGCTCAAGGCAGGACTCCAAGTTAAAGCATCCCTCTCAGAAGGCTGTCCAACTGCCTCTTGAATACCTCCAGGATGGGAAAGCTCTAAGTCTTTGGTTCCATTGCCGTACTACTCTAACAGTCAGGAAGCTTTTCATGATGTCTAGCTGGACTCTGGCTTCTTGCAGCTTGAACTCATTATTCCATGTCCTGAACTCTGGGATGACTGAGAAGAGATCCTGGCCTCATCTGTGCAACAGCCTTTTGAGTGTTTGAAGAGTGCTATCATATCAGCCCTCAGTCTTCTCTTCTCAAGGCTGAACATGACCAGTTCTTTCAATCTCTCTTCCCATTGCTTTGTTTCTAAAGGCCTTTATTGTTCCCCTGATCATCTTCGTTGCCCTTTCTGAACCTTTTCTTGTTTGTCTCCATCTTTCTTGAAGTGTGGTTCCCAGAACTGGACAGAGTACTCCAGAAGGAGTCTAACTAGTGTTGAATAGAAGGAGCCAGTACCTCATGTGATCTGGATGCTATACTTCTATTAATGCAGCTTAATATAGCATTAGCTTTTTTTGCAGCTACATCACATTGTTGACTCTTATTCACCCTGTGATCTACAATAATACCAAGATCATTCTCAGTTGTAGCATTGTTGAGCCAAGTATTTTCCATCATTTAACTGTGCATTTGGTTCCCCTTTCCTAGGTGTACAACGTGTCATTTGTCCCTCTTGAATTTCATTCTGTTGCTTTCAGTCCAGCACCCAGCCTATGAAGATCACTTTGAATTTTGTTCTGCATTCCACGCTATTAGCCATCCTAATGAATGTTGTGTCATCTGCAAATGTGATCAGCTTTCTTTTCATCTCTTCATCCCAGTCATTGATAAAAATGCTAGAGTACTGGCCCAGGACTGAGCCCTTCAGTACTTCACTTGTTACTTCTTCCCAGTTTGAGAAGGTGTCATTGAGAATCATTCTCTGTTTCCGGTGCTCTAGCCAGTTATGGATCTACTTGACAGTTGTTCCATCTAGCCCACTTTTACCTAGTTTGCTGATCAGAATGCCATGGGACACTTCATCAAAAGCTTTGCTGAAATCAAGATATATTAAGTCCACAGCAGTCCTGCAGTCCACAGGGCAGGTTACCCAAATCAAAAAATGAGATCAGATTAGTCTGGTAAGACTTGTTCTTGATAAATCCATACTGTCTTCTAGTAATTATTCCATTGTCTTCAGGGGTGACTCCAGAATTTTCCCAGGGATTTGTGTTAGACTAACTGGTCTGTAATTCCCAGGATCCTCCTTTTTTCCCCTTTTTGAATATTGGGATAATGTTAGACATCCTCCAGTCATCTGGCACTTCACCCATCTTCCATGATTTCCCAAAGATAATAGACAGTGATCCTGAGCATTCTTCTGGCAGTTCCTTTATTACTCTAGCAGTTTATGAGGCCCTGGAGATTTGAACTCATGGAAAGAATCAGGCATTCCTTGACCATTTGTTGATTACTTAGATTATTATTTCACTTGGATCCAGACTCCAAGGCTGCTGCCCATTTTTTCACTTATAATGGAAAGAGATGTGAGGAATTGTACCCCAGGGTGGGCAGAAAGTAGATCTACAGATGTTTTGGACCTTAGCTGTCAGCGTTCCTGGCAATTGGCCATGTGTGCAGGGGCTTCTGGGAGCTGAAGTCCAAAACATCTGGAGGTCTATCCTCTGCCCATCCCTTTTATACACAATATTGCTGCATTTTACATGCATTAAGTCAACTGTTTTTTAAACCACTGTCTTCCTCTCGCTCTTGATTTTGCTCTGCTATGATGTACTCAAAAGCCATTTTATGAATATAATAGATATTCTCCCCTTTCAATTTCATATATAACACTTCAGTCACACCTAGGTATACTGTGAAAATTGCTTCCCTTTACACTTATTTATTTATTTATTAAAACATTTTTATGCCGCCTAACATATAGAAGGGTTAGGATGCTTAGGATATCCTACTTTAAAAAGATGTTTTTAAGTCTGCTAGGAAAATGGAATAAATCTTTACCAAAAACAGCATAAGAAACAGTGGCTGTGGTGGTGATTATTTTTGTATTGCCCTACTCTGGATGATTTGGAGTAACAATACCATAGAGACAGTGTGCTGCAGCACTCAGACTGCAGGACCCAAACTTGGGAGAACTGGGTTCTAGCCCCCACTCAGCCCACTGGGCCATTTTAACAGCCACTGCCTCTCAACCTACCTCACAGGGTTTTTGTGGTGAGAAAATGGAGCAGAGATGAGTCATGCGTCTCTCCTTGGGGCCCTTGGAGGAAAAAACAGGATATGAATACAACAAATAAATAATTAAACTTTTGAACTATAAGACCAGTAAGCTTCCAAGATTGTAAATATTCCTCCTTCAAACATTTATAAGAAAAGGTAGGTGAACCTTACAGTGAGGAGGTACATTTTGGGTATGCAAATAATGTATGGTCGTTTAGACAGAAAAGAGTTCTACATCTCCTAGCCTGGCTGGCTGCAGCATGATGGGGCTTGGAGGACTTTTTTCTGTCTATACAGGCATAGGATTGGATTCATCGCCAGTGGAATGATGAGTTAAATGGCAGACAGAAATTCTTCCAATGATTTTATAATGATTTGAAAATACTGTTCTCCCATTGTACTTTTTATAGCAATGAAGTTATTCAATATACTTAGAACTGGTGTGTGTGTTTTAAACTGCTAACTGTTGTCACATTGTTTTCCACTCACAGGATTTTGCAACTGGTTGAAAACTAGGCTTTTGAGTCCAGCACATACTTTCAGACTATTTGGGTAACTCAAATTTTATGCCTATCCTACCACAGAGCTGCCTTGAGCCTTGTTTTTGAGTGGAAAGTATAAATCAAATGAGTAAATATGGTGGGTTTGTGTCAATGAAAGGATGCAGTACCTAAATCCACCATAAGCTAGCTAAGAAAGGGCATGAGCCAATCACAGTTCAGCACTTATAAACCTCAGTGATTCAGTGGAAGAAAGAGAAGCAAGTGCCCAACAATACTAGCCAAATCAAAGGGAATTTACCATGCTTCACTCCGGCAGGAACTTAACCCCAGCTAATGAGACATTAGTTTTTTTAAAAACAGACAAATTAGGAGCAGATGTCAAAATAGGCTGGGTTTGGGACCTGTCAAATAGGGTGATACCTTTCCAGGGGAACCAACTCATTCTGAATACAAATGATATGAATCGGTTGGAATAACACACATCTTGCAAGCCTTTGTAATAGATTAAAGGAGTTTCTCAAATGAACGCTTAAAACAACAGCAAGTCATCCAGGACACGCCTTCACTAAAGGCAGTGTTAAACTTAATACTTTCTGAAAAGTTCCCTGAACTGAACACACCTGAATTCAGATTCCATGAAGAAACCTTGCACAATGTATTCTCACAACTGTGGGTGTCAGAGCCTGAGTGGATCCAGGGACATATTGGCTATGCATGCCTTGTTTCTAGATTCTGGTTCACACAAAGTCAAAGAAAGGAAGATGCTGAATTGTTTTGTACAGTGAAATGTGCGGCATGTTATACCCATTTTAACAGCTAAATCAAGATTAAAAGTATCTACAGCCATTTCAGAGCAGTCAATTTCCTTTTTTTTTTTTTTTTTTTACAAAGGACCTCTTCCGTACAATCTTTAATGGGAAATGCTGGAACACAAAAAAAATGGGCCACATATCTTTATAATATGAATGTGGCTCTCTTCAATACTTTCCCATAATCTGATGGGGGATAAAAAAAACATTTCGCTGTTTTAACCCCATACTTCTGCATAATGTTGTCAGAAATATGTGATCATGAACACCTTCTTCAGGCATGCTATTTAAACATGCACAGTTAAAAATAGCTGTGACCTCTCTTCTCCCATGGGCATTCCTTGCAGGATGACCACAAGCAAAGCAAAAGAAAAACACCCCAATAGCATATGCAAAGCATCCCTGAAACTTGCTTCCAGCAAATCTCTTTGAAGTTGAACACACATATCAAACTGACATCTGATGATCACACAGCACACTGAGCGACTTGACAAATGTTCCTCAAGAGATGTGTGGCCATATTTGAGATCTCACATTACATTTGCTTGTCACTTTAGCACTGAGTGCATGACACACTCAGATAATAGTTACAATGGTTGTTGTTATGTGCCGCCAAGTCGTCTCCAACTTACGGCAACCCTATGAATGAGAGCGCTCCGAAATGTCTTATCCATGACAGCCTTACTCAGTTCTTATAAACACAAGACTGCGCCTCCCTTTATGGAGTCAAGCCATCTCTTATACGGTCTTTTTTGTTCCTTCTGCCTTCAACTTCCCCAACATGAGTGTCTTCTCCAGGAAGTTTTGCCCTTTTATGATGTGACCAAAATATACCAGCTTTGTCATTCTTGGTAGCTTTTTGTCAGTTTTGCTTCTAGGGAAAGTTCTGGCTTGATTTGAACTAGGACCCACTGGCTTGCCTTCTGCTGGTCCAGAGTATTCACAAAGCTCTCCTCCAGCACCATGCATGCATTGTCTTCACTGCCCAGCTTTTACACCCATACACAGTGATCAGGAATACAATATTATGGATGATCTTGGCCCTGGCATCCAATGAAATGTCCTTTCAGTGCATTATTTCTTCTAGCTCATTCACAGCTGTTCATGTTCAGATTTATTAGCTATTAGTAACCATCATAATTGATGACTGAGCTATGTAAGATCTTTCACAATTTCAACTTCTTCAATGTTAACAGTAAAATACCATGATATAAATTGAGCAATAGTGTTGATTATTTGCCCAGTTCTCTTAGGGTATAATTCAGTCAAGATCAAGAAGTCATTTGGGTAACTTGGAAGAAAACACTCCAACTTCAGAAAGGGGAGTTTGAGATCCATCTTTTCCCAGCCCTACTGCTGGCACAGACAGAACCTTGCTGGCTGCCTCTCCAAGATGGGAAAACCAAAAATCAAGGAGATGGATAAGGGAGCGTTTTTTGGGTGGGGAGAGGAAAAGATCAGAGGCCAGGATACAATTTACTGCCACTCTCTTCCAGCCTCCTTCCTTCTTTCTCCAAAGCTCCCTTGCTACATAGACTAGAAAGCCTGTTTAACGAAAATAAAGATCAGAGGGCAAGGGTACTACATTGCCTCTGCTGCTTCACCTGTTTCAGCTCAGCAGGGTCTAGGGACCTCAGAAGCCTCCAAGTCCAGGGACTTCCAAACAATATCAGTCCATAGGATTCTGCCCTTAGTGTAAATCTTAAAGAGGCAGCAGCCACATGAACCTACTTTAAACTGTGCTTTGTTTCTGGGACTCATCTTGCCAGCTTGCAGTCCATGGATGTGCAGTTTAATTGGATGAGAAGAGTAGCCTTCTTGGTTATTGGTGCACAGCCTATGGAATGTCCTGAGAGTGTTTTGCTGGCCCTTCACTTTCAAAATAAATATTTTATAGAAGTATTGGAGTGTCCTTTTTCAGTAGGTATGTTTTGAATTAGGGGTTTTCAAGCTGTTATATACAAGCTTTCTTTTTCACTGCTATTCTTGTTTTGCTGACTGTATGTTTTATAGAATTTTAGTAAATTGCACTGATTTGCTTTTAGAATTTTGTAGCTATGATTTTCCAAAACAAATCCCTACCTGCTAATACCTTCTAGCAGGTTTCTGAGATAGTCCTTGTAAGTCTGCAGTCCATGGTGTGAGCCAGGCCATCAAAACTGAAATATGGCTTGTGGTGTCTCATTTGCTATCTAGCTAAAAACCACAAGTCTTATTGTTGGCTTAAGAAGTCTGAGTTGTTTAAGGCATGTCTTATTGTGATGCTGAACCCATAACTAGGGATGCAAAGATCATGGTTTGCACTCACCAAACAATTTCACCACGACCAGGAAGCAAGCTGAGCTGAGATCAAGTCTGAATATTCTGGAATGCCAGCAGCTTCTTTGTGCAAAGTATACAGTATACTGGAGAAGGAAATGGCAACCCACTCCAGTATCTTTGCCATGAAAACCCCATGGACAGTACCAAAAGGCAAAAAGATATGACACCGGAAGATGAGCCCCTCAGGTCAGAGGGTGTCCAATATGCTACTGGGGAAAAGCAGAGGGCTAGTACTAGTAGTGCCAGAAAGAATGAAGTGACTGGGTCAAAGTCGAAAGGACACTCAGTTGCTGATGTATCTGGTGGTGAAGGGAGAGTCCGATGCTGCAAAGATCTATACTCCATAGGAACCTGGAATGTAAGATCCATGAATCAAGGCAAGCTGGATGTGGTCAAACAAGAGATGACAAGACTGAACATCGACATCTTAGGAATCAGTGAACTAAAATGGACAGAAATGGGTGAATTTAATTCAGATGACCATCAGGTATACTACTGTGGGCAAGAATCCCTCAGAAGAAATGGAGTAGCCTTCATAGTCAATAAAAGAGTAGGAAAAGCAGTACTGGGATACAATCTCCAAAATGACAGAATGATCTCAGTTTGAATCCAAGGCAAACCATTCGACATCACAATAGTCCAAGTCTGTGCCCCAACCACTGGTGCTGAAGAGGCTGAAGTTGACCAGTTCTATGAAGGCCTACAGCACCTTCTAGAATTAACTCAAAAAAATGTCCTTATCATCATGGGGGATTGGAATGCTAAAGTAGGAAGTCAAAAGATAACCGGAAAAACAGGCAAGTTTGGCCTTGGAGTACAAAATGAAGCAGGGCACAGGCTGGTAGAATTTTGTCAAGAGAATACGATGGTCATAGCAAACACTCTTTTCCAACAACCCAAGAGACGACTCTACACATGGACATCACCAGACAGTCAACACAGAAATCAGATTGACTATGTGCTCTGCAGCCAAAGATGGAGAAGCGCTATACAGTCAGTAAAAACTAGACCAGGAGCTGACTGTTGCTCAGATCATGAGCTTCTGGTTGCAAAATTTAGGCTTAAGTTGAAGAAAGTAAGGGAAAGCACTAGGCCACTCAGGTATGACCTAAATCATATCCCTGATGAATATACAGTAGAGGTGACAAATAGATTTAAGGAATTAGATCTGATAGACAGAGTGCCTGAAGAACTATGGATGGAGGTTTGCAACACTGTACAAGAGGCGGCAACTAAAACCATCCCAAAGAAAAAGAAATGCAAGAAACAAAATGGCTGTCTGAGGAAGCTTTACAAATAGCTGAGGAAAGAAGGGGAGCGAAAGGCAAGGGAAAAAGATACAAACAATTGAATGCAGAATTCCAGAGAACAGCTAGAAGAGATAAGAATGCCTTCTTCAATGAACAGTGCAAAGAAATAGAGGAAAACAATAGAATAGGGAGGACCAGAGATCTCTTCAAGAAAATTGAAGATATGAAGGGAACATTTCAAAGAGGGCATGATAAAGGACCAAAATGGCAGGGACCTAACACAGGCAGAAGAGATTAAGAAGAGGTGGCAAGATTACACAGAAGAACTATACAAGAAAGAGCTTAAAGTCCCTGATAACCACGATGGGGTGGTCACTGACCTCGAGCCGGACATCCTGGAATGTGAAGTCAAATGGGCCTTAGGAAGTCTGAGCAACAACAAAGCTAGTGGAGGCGACAGCTGAGCTATTCAAAATCCTAAAAGACAATGCAGTAAAAGTGCCACACTCAATATGCCAGCAAATTTGGAAAACTCAACAGTGGCCACAGGATTGGAAAAGGTCAGTTTACATTCCAATCCCAAAGAAGGACAATGCCAAAGAATGTTCAAACTACCGCACCATTGCACTCATTTCACATGCTCGCAAAGTTATGCTCAAAATTCTACAAGCTAGGCTCCAGCAGTATGTGGACCGAGAACTACCAGAAGTACAGGCAGGATTTCGAAGAGGGAGAGGAACTAGAGATCGAATTGCCAACATACACTGGATCATGGAGAAAGCTAGGGAGTTCCAGAAAAACATCTACTTCTGCTTCATTGACTATGCTAAAGCCTTTGATTGTGTGGATCACAACAAATTGTGGCAAGTTCTTAAAGAGATGGGAGTACCAGACCATCTTATTTGTCTCTT
>NW_025335568.1:16921629-16976757 GCF_004798865.1 Varanus komodoensis | reverse complement strand
CACCAGGTTGGAGAAGGCTGTACCAGAGGAAAAAAGGAGCAATTCTAAACTTCATTATGACCCATCTGCATTTTACAGATGCAAATGTGGTTGCCAGGTTCAGACACTGCCTATATAGGCGGTAATCACAGCCGAATGCAGCTCCTAACATCTGGACTATGGACTCCCTAATAGTTGAAGATAGGAGTCACCTGTCACCCTACTTATTCATTACTTCTTTTAAAGAGGTCAGAAGTGCTGTGAACATTCCAGACAAAATGGGGAAACTTCAGCCTCTTGATTTGATAAGTTATCTGTAACATCCAAATATGTTTATATGAAGTAGAATTCTCCAAATATAAAGTGGGCTAATGGTGGGAAGCCATACACAATGCTTGCTTTTTCCATTTTTTAGTACGATATACTCTAAACATGTTCATTTGACCTGAGAAAAAGGATGATGTAATTTTAAAAACCACTTTTCAGGCTATTACCACATTTTCCAACAAATGCTGCTCCATGAACTCACCCAGACAGTGAGTCAATGATTCAATAGGTCTATTCACACAAGGAACAAGTCTAAGATTTCATGTCTTGAACATGCATAATTCAAAACAGCAATAGAGTTAAAAATAGAAAAGACTGTTAACCTGAGTCAAGAATTTAATTTTATTTGGTGTTGCTGTTTCATGCAGTGATAGTCCAGAACTGAAGACAACAACCTAAAGGAAAATAGGTTTTATGGGTAGAGAAGGCCCTTCAATTTAAAGGAAACGTTCAATGTCTAGGCTAAACAGAGATTGTGAGAGAGGTATTTGGAAAATTCTCGTGAGATTTATTGTGAGCTCATGTAACTTTTAAACTGGTTCAAGTAATGTTTTCCATGATGTGTTCCCTTATTCATTTCATGAGATCCAAATCAGGCCACCTGATACCGCATGCACCCAGGAACTTGTAATGACATTAGTGTGAGGCACAAGGACAAAGCGCAAGTGACTTGTGATGTGACTTGGACTGCTGAACTGATGGCCTCACAAGGAGGAATCCCTACCAAAATATTACCCACCAACTAAAGTGTTGCATGTTAAAGCCCAGATGATGCAGATTTGCAAAATAAAACTGCTTCCATAACTGAAGGCTCCAAGTTGTGATCATTACTGCATTATTGTTCTTTGTTTAAAAGGTTCCTGCTCCTTTCACAGAATCAGTATATCCGTGATATCGCTTTGGATCTGAAGTATGAGGCTTCTAGGCTGATGATGCAACAGGTTCAAGGCTTTGGAAATTATACTGATAGCCCACTGCATAGCTGGGAGCCTTCTCCCTGCCTGCTTGGAGAGTAGTGGTCATGGTTGTATCTTCTCATACAATGCTTGGAAAGATGTGTACTCTCTCTTCCTGCCCTTGAAATCTAATGGGCTTTTCCTGGGTCATAAATACCAAGGCAGGTACTAATGTCTGCTGTTTTGGACAGTGTTGCCCTTCCAGTGGAGGACATCCTGCTGTTTCCAAGGATGGCTGCACATCAGAAACATATGACCATATATATGTTGTAATGACCACAGTGCCATTGTAGGGAAGATAGGGAATGGCGTCCCTTTCTCTTGTTGCAACAGCTTGAGTCAATTCTCCTGATGGTTGTTTGTGAGTGTATGGAATGAGTCAGTATACTGGCTCCCACCTGCTCACCTACTTCCACTTTCATTGCCATCAAGTGTGAATCCAAAACTCTGGTTGCTTCAGGTTAAAATTAGAATTTAACTAATAGTTTGTTGGCAGTGTAAAGTGGCAGTGATCCGTACATGAGATGTAGCATGCTTGGTCATTCCAGAATAGGTGTGGCTAACTGTGGGTTGTTTTATCCCATGTTTATCCATTAGGGACAAAACTGGTCCACCCATAAGCATGCCAAAACACCAGTTCTGATAGTACTACCATGATGAGGACCCCTCCATTCCAGTGATAATAAGTAACCATGATAAGCTCAACAGATGGCTGTGATGTGCAACCATTATCGTTCTAACAACATATACATGAATGTAGGTTGTCTTTCTTTTTGACAAATGAAATTTGTATTTAAGAAAAAATATACAAAATTTCATTCGTTTAAGAAATGTTGCCACAGAACAAGGGGAGGTGAAGAGGGTACAGATTTTCCTAATTTGCATGTGCTGATATGCAGGTGCATATTTAGACATAATTAAAATAGAAATACAATACGTCTCACCCCAGGGGGAAGACTGTGACTAAGTACTAAGTGTTCAACCTAAAGGTTCCTTCTGCAGTTCTTTATTTTTGAACTAGATGATTCTGTTTTGGATACCGTCAAATAATGGACTGGCCCCACCAGTTCTTCAAACAGAAAACTGTAAAGCCAGCTTACCAATGACTTCAAGGTGAAGCTGGAAGAAATGGTATAGTAACAGAAGATATGTTGTGGAAGGAATCAGAGGCCTGCGTATTCATCACCAGCAATATGCTAATTGACATGTGCAGAAAAAGACTTTTGTAAGAGTTGAATATCTAATGGAAGAGTAAAAATAGAGAATGTAAAATGTGTATTACTGTGCAGAAGCAATACTTCCTATATGGAATATAGAGCAGAAATGGGGGAGAAATCCTTTTCCTTCTTGTGAGACCTATGTGGTCAAGGGCAAATCCAAAAAAGAAAGGGAGGATGCTTCCAGATGTGGCTTTTATCACAACTTTACATTCCTCTGTAAATTTCCCAAGTTTTTCTACAGCTTTTTCCATCTTTTTTCACACTACAGAAAATCCATTCAGAAGAAAAATACAGAATAGCTACACAATGCATTCTAATCAGTACCATGAGCCCTCTTTCCAGAAGTACCTGAATTTGGACCAAAGCACCATCTTTCCCTTGATCTGCAGCATCTCAGTATCCACTGGTTCTACTAGTGGAAACCCATCATATAAGATAGAATCATAGTTTTAAAGCTTCAGCTTTATGAACAATTTTCCAATCAAAGGTCTACCAGAGAATATACTGTATTGTATAAAAAATGTGAATGCATTTCACAGATGTTCTTTGAAGTGTTTCATTTAAATCAGAATTACTCATTTTCATCAGTTATTTCTTTAGTAATAAAAGTATTGCTTACTGATCCTTGGGTATATCAGAAAACATGTGTTTGTGAATGTAAGGGGAACTATGCACACCACTAGATTAAAAATAGAATTTCCATTCCTTTAACTATGGGATTACAGTGAGTACTACTGAAGAAAGTATCAATGAAAAGATTCTGAAGAACATTGACTGACAATTTGACTCTTTGCAAACAATACAGAGACAGGAAATTGGGCTTCCAGCTTACCAGTATATTTTAAAATCTATTCAGAATAGTCAGCACTAATCACTTCAAGCAGGGATGCACAACTTGTGGCTTGCAAGGCAGATGTTTTAGCCTATAATTCCCATTGTATTTCACCAATGGCAATGTTAGTAAGGTTTGCTTATTTATTTATTATAGCAGGAGCTATTTATTTATAATGGGCATTGTAGGCCAGAACATGTGAAGGGGCACAAGCTGCCCACAATTTAAAGCCTTTATGGAAAAGTGGCTTGGTCACTATTTTCATCAGGCTTCAGCCATACAAGAAGAGCCATGCTGGATCAGGCCAAGGGTTCATCTAGTACAGCGCTCCATGCACATGGTGGCAAACCAGCTGCCCACAGGATCCCTCAGGCAGGATGGGTACAAAACCATTGTCTGCCCAAGCTCCTCAGCAACTGGTATACGCAGGCAGGCCAGCTCTGGGACAGGAGGCAGCACACAGCCAGCAAGGCTAGTAGCCACTGATGGCCTCCTCCCTCATAAATCGGTCCAATCCTCCCCTTTTAAAGTCATCCTACTTGGTGGCCATCGCTATTTCACATGACCATAGTTCAACTATACATTGTGTCAAGAATACTTCTTTTTGCCTGTTCTAAACCATCCACCTGGGATGACCCCAGGTTCAAGTTGTATAGAGGAAGGAGAAAAAAATTCTCCCTCTTCATTATCCCCACACCATGGACTATTTTAAACACGTCTCCCATTATTTGTCTTCTTCCTAAACTAACCGATCTCAGTTGTTATAGACACTCCACCCTGGGGAACTGCTCCAGCAACCTGCTCATTTCATTGTCCTTCTCTGTACTTTTCCCTATTCAATAAAATCCTTGTTCAGGTGAGATAACTAGAACAGAACACAATATTCTAAGCGCAGTTTTACGGTGTTCACTTAGCTCTTCCCACCAGTGAGAGTGGCTAAACTAACCAAAACTCATTAGTCTGTCCATTAAAGTCAGTTTACCATTACCAAAAAAATTGAACCCACCTTTGAATCCAGCAAGGAAAGGAGCAACTCAAGTGAACCTCATGAAGCAAGGTATTCCGTAACTTTTGAGATTCTTGACAATTCAGCATGCTGGCTGTGGCTGATGGAAACCAAAGACTAAAACATCTGTAGGACACCAAGCTGGGCCAGTTACCTAAATGTACCCTCATCTGATACAATTTAAGGTTTTAAAGGCAATTTCTAAAGCTCTGAATATATAGGATTCTAATTTATTTTTTACAGTCTAGTAATAATGGACATAAAATTGGATGTGCAGAAACTCATACACTTCCACTCTTGAGTGGGACCATGTTGCACAAGCCTCCTACAAGTCTTTCCAAAGGGATCAATGATGCTTTCTGTTAGGAAGCTCTAAGAAGTGCTCCACTAGAAAACTAATTTTAACACTTTGTTAATTTAAAGACCCTCAGTATTTTGTTTCATTGTTACATTTCAATTTCAGCAATTCTCCTTCAAAGGCTTTTATACAGAACTAGAAAAAAGGCATCATGATAGGTGGAATCATGGGAATGGAGGCACTTAGGGTTACAGTGCACCATGACATCATTTGCGGCTACCTGAAAAATCTCACTAGCAAGAAACTGCTGCCTGCATGACTGCCCTTGGTCACTCTGGGAATCTTGTGTGAATCACATTTCTAAATAAATGGCATTAGATTATTTGCACCTCAAAACAGGAAGGGTTCTTCCCATATTTAAAGCTGCTAAATATGTGTAGATAGTCACACCAACTCCATGTTTATCAAGTTCTGCATGCTACATTTTTCATACTGTGAGGAAACAGAAAGCAATTTTTAAGTAGTAAACTTGGGTGGATGAGTTGATTGTTACTTTGGATCAACTAGTGGGTGCTGATGGTAAGTTTTATCAATCTTGGCTTTGTATGTCAAATTCATGTATAGAAATACATCTTAATGGTGAATACCTATGACATACGGGGTCTGAAGCAAGAATGTCATAGTGAACTGGATTGTCCAATTTTGCTTTATCAATGGTTGATCCACTTTAGCCTGAAGCTGAAGCTACAATCAATCTCAGGTTATACCTAACACAGCAAAAAAAATCTAATGCTATTTCTACTGAATGCCTTAAACTTTTTAATAAGAGTTTAAGTGTTGGAAGCATACAACTAATGATGCTTTTAACCTTATGTTTTAGCAATGTACAGTAGTTGCCCCCTTTTGAGAGGAGGTTTCTATACAGATAAATTTTGTATTGGAACACTCCTTGATATTTACTTGTGTACATGTTCTTTTCAATTATCTACTTACATCCTGGAAGTACTGGTCATAACATATGGTCAGTACAGATAGATTCTCCATACCCTTTTGACAATTAAAAGACTGCTATCGCAACACTATGAAATCCCACTTACTATATTGCAAAACATTAAATACCTTGCAATGCTTTCAATATTTGAATGGGTGATATATAACCACCACCTGCAAAGCGATACATATTTGGAGATACAGTTTGCTTTTGTTGAAGCTTATGTATACATTTATACATTTCATACCCACACACACACCATACACATGCACTGAAACTGATACACTCAAATGAGTATAGCTACATTGCTTCTTTCTCCAAGTTTTGCTTTGATGCCTTTTTTAAAAATGCAAAAGAAACCCACACTTGCTGGCTCACCCCTTCCATTCTGTCTTCATCTCCCTTGCACATGTTGGAGAGGAAATACTGGCAGTGGGGAGTCTGCTGTGAGCACGGAAGCTCCCCCACAAGGTTTACAACTCCAATTTTCCAGGATTCAAATAACCTACACAAATACAGCAGACTCTCTCCTGCAGGCATTCTTCCAGTGCATGGAAGAAACAGAGAGAGCTACCTTGTACGGAATCGGACGACTGGTCCATCTACCCCAGTATTATGCCAGGCTCCAGGGTTACAAGCAAGATCCCTGCCTAGCCCTGGCTGAAGATGCAAAGCATGTGTCTATCCCTGAGCTACAGTTCATCCCAGAGGAGTGGGGTTGGAGAATCATGGATCGTAGAGTTAAAATGGGCCAGAGGGCCATCAGGTCCAACTCCCTGCTCATCCTCTCAGATGGCTGTCCTGCTGCATCTTGAATGCCTCCAGTGTGGGAGAGCCCTCCACCTCCCTAGGCCATTGGTTCACTTGTCATACTGCTCTAACAGTCAGGAATTTTTTCCTCATATCTAGCCAGTATCTGGGGCTGTGGGTGGCACAGTGGTTTAAACTGCTGAGCTGGTGGGCTGGCTGACTGAAAGGTTGACAGTTCAAATCTGCACAATGGGGTGAGCTCTCATTGCTCTATCCCAGCTCCTGCCAACCCTGCAGTTCGAAAGCATACAAAATGCAAGTCGATAAAAAGGTACCACTTCGGTGGGAAGGTAACAGCATTCCGTGCACCTCGGTGTTTAGTCATGCTGGCCACATGACCACGGAGACTGTCTGTGGACAAATGCTGGCTCCCTCAGCTAGGAAATGGAGATGAGCACTGCCCTCTAGAGTCAGGCATGACTGGACTTTAATGTCATGGGGAGCCCATTACCTTTTAGCCAGTATCTTGCATCCTGTCACTTGAGCCCATTATTCCATGTCCTGCACTCTGGGAAGATCGAGAAGGGATCCTGTCCTTCCTCTTTGTGACAGCCTTTCAAGTACTTGCAAAGTACTATCATGCCACCCCTGGGTTTAGACTGGGTTTAAAGGGTTTTTAAAACACTTCAAAAATGGAGGGTTACATTAAAGGAGAGAAATAAGTTTGTTCGAGTTTGTCAAGCCTAAGACACTCATGCAAGAGTCCAGAAGTTCAAGTTCTGAGAGGCTGTGAGAGCAAGTGTTCCTGTGGGATTTTGTCAGACAGGACCAAAATAGGTGCTGAGAGATCAGAACCAGTTAAGAGAGGAAAGCCTTAGTGAAAAGGTAAGGCAGCGCAATCCAGAAGAGGAGCTGTTGACAACGCTGTTGGATGATGTATACCTACCTACCTGCCTACCAACCAAACCACACACATACACTTCACTTGTTGATTTTTATTCTGACAATCCCATTTCATCACAAGTCTATCCGTAACAAGAAGGGAAGACAACATACAATTCCTGGAAATCATGAATCGGCATTGTAAAAGCCAATTCTAGCATCAGAGATGCATTTACAGTATGTTGTGATGCATCAAGGTAGTACATCCATCATCGATTACCCAGAGTCTTGTAAGTTTTACAACGGGATATATTTAGGCAGAAACGGAAAAAGATTAAATAAAAGTCATCTTGTGTTACTTACTGAAAATATGTCCACCTCAAAGTATTCCATTATTTCAAACTATATATCCTTGAATATTTCTATGTGATACAATTATCATCCTATCTTAGGGAAGCCTTGAACAAACTCATTAGTAAAAGCCCAGCTGAACTCACAGTGCAGTCACAGGGACATATGTTAAGAATACTGAATAATATTTGTATATGAACAATTGTAATTTGGAGATTAGAGATCTAACTCAGGGAAAAAGGCTTAAGACCTCACAATCTTTCATGCAAGCCCATGCTTCTACTTTGAAGGAAAGTTGCACATGACCTCCCGATAGTCTTAATTAGTAGCAGGACAGTAAAAAGAAACTTGAAGGATAAATATGTATAAATATCCTATACATATTTAGGCAGAAAAAAGGCATACAACTCCCAGCATATCTAGGTCTTTTTTTCTGCCTAAACATGCAGGTAAGGTTGTACCCTAAAGCTTTTAGGGTAAGATTGTACCCTAAAGCTTTTCTTTTCTGCTTACAAAAATACCACACCTTCTACTAGAATCACGTGATGCTGACTTGACCCAATTCTGTTTAAGTCTGATGATCAGTGCTTCTCCAAGATCTCATGTCAATTTTCCCTCACCCTTCTAGCTTGTAGGTGGAAAAGCCAGACCTTGAACCTGAAACTTTCTGTGCTTTGCAACCAAACCACAATCTCTTTCTTAATGTCAATAAACGATAAACACACTGGATCTTCTCCAAACAGGTGCATATTAAGAATGCTTTTTTTGTAGCTTTCCACAGCGGTTTTAAGATTTCCCTCTGTACTCGTCACAGTTTCATTGCTGAGAAGTTATGAATATGGAGTCATTCATGCCCTCATTCTCAAAGCTGTGTTCCTGGAAAAAGAGCATAGGTCTTACAATTAAATTCAGATGTCCCCTTTTGATGTACTTGAAAGTGCTAAATAAGTTCTCTGATGTAGACCAAAATTCAGATTATGAAGTACCACGTGTACATGTTTACCCTGCTTGTCAGAGTGAAGAAAGCAAAGCAATGCAAGCAAAGGGCCAGTGCAGAACAGTGGTTAGTGCTGGAGTAGGACTTGAGGGTTTCAGTCCCCACTGGCCAATGACGGTCACTGGCTAACTCTGGACCAGTCACCAACTCGCAGCCCAACCTACTGCAAAAAGCTGCTGGGAAGATAAAATTGAGAGGAGCATCACGTAAGCTTCCCTGAAATCTTTGCAGGCAAGAAGTTGGAAAACAGGTATCATAAATAAATAAAAATAAAACAAACCCATATCCACACCCTATGAAGGGCTGCCCTTGAAGATGGTCTGGATACTTCAATTGGTTCAGAATAAAGCTGCCAGGATATTAACTGGGACTAGCAGGTACTCTCCTTTAATGCTGGTCCTATACCATTTACACTGGCTCCCAGCTGAAGTCTGGGTCAATTTAAGGTGCTGGTAATGACCTAGAAAGTCCTAAATGGCTTGGGTCCTGGATACCTGAAGAGGCACCTCCTTCCCTACGTGCCCGCCCACCCCTTGAGATCTGAGCCAGACGTCCTCTTCCAGGAGCCCTCTTTGAAGAAGATTAGGAGGGTAGTTACCCAAGGAAGAGCCTTCTCAGGAGTGGCACCCCAACTGAGGAATTTGCTTCCCAGGGAGGTTCATCTGGCACTGTCACTTACTTTATTTATTTATTTATTTATTTATTTATTTGGAGTTTTTGTATGCCATCCCATTCACGTGAGCCTCAGGATGGCTTCCATACAATAAATAAACAAAGCATACAAATAGTGCACATAAAATCCAGATTCAACCTGGCTGTAAAATTAAAACCAATACATAATATTAAAAGTTGTTAAAATGTTGTTTAAATAAAAAGGTCTTGGCCTGGTGCCGAAAAGCAAATAACAACGGCGCCAGGCAGACCTCTCTGGGGAGCGCATTCCATAGGCGGGGCACCACCACAGAGAAAGCCCTCCTCTGGGTACTTTGCCTCCTAATGTCTTTCACGGAGGGCTCCTGGAGGGCCTCTGCTGCCTATGTCAAGGGGCGGGAGGGCAAATATGGAAGCAGGCGTTCCTTCAAGTATTCAGGTCCCAAGCCATTAAGGGCTTTGTAGGTGATAATCAGCATCTTGAATTGAGCCCGGACTTCGATGGGAAGCCAGTGAAGCTGGTAGAGGACTGGGGTTATGTAAGAGTAACACCCAGTCCCCGTCAGCAACCTGGCTGCTCTATTTTGCACTATCTGAAGTATCCGGACTGTCTTCAAGGGCAGCCCCACATAGAGCACATTACAGAAGTCCAACCAGGAAGTAACCAATGCATGTGTCACTGTCGCTAGGCAATCGTCCTCCAGGTCGGGACACAGCTGATGGATTAACCGAAGCTGAAGGAAAGCACTCCTCGCCACTGCAGTCACTTGAGCTTCCAAACACAGCTCTGGGTTGAGGAGGACTCCCAACTTTATTCTTTTTGGCATCAGGTAAAAACCCTTTTTCACCATCATTTAAATGTTTGATTGGTTTTATTCTGGGTTTTATTGTTGAGGTTGGATGCAGTGCCTTGTTTTATTTTATATTTTTGTGGGTTTTTTCTTATCTTCCTGTAAGCTGTCCCAAGATGCTTGAGGGGGTGGCCTATAAAAGCTTTTAATCAATCAATAAATCAATCAATCATATCTTAACTGAGGCAAAGCAACTTGATAAGAGTTCCCAAAGAACTGAGATTCATCTTACTAGCCGAACTGGAAAAAACAAACACCTGTTAGAACATGAGTTTGCAGATGCTGTCTGTACAGCTCTTGGCTAAGAATCTCAGTACTGTACCAAGTATTATAAACCACATATCTTTGCTGATAGGACATGAGCAGAACTTTCTTTTGCCTTTAAAAATACCCATACTCCATGAAACCACACACAGGGCAAACTGATTGTGTAAGTGACTAACCACGTACACAGACCAGGCCACCCAGCTTGCCTAACCTTTTAGTCCATTTCACTTCTGCTAAATTAGAAGCAAATCTGGGCAACTACAGCAGTGAATTCCCTTGCAAGTATGCCTCTTTACAAATGCCTCTGTTCGCCTCCCACCACCATGTTGCCACTCCAGGCTTCTCACCCCACAGTGATGTGACTTTGCTTCTGCCGACACCTCCATATTTTATTCTTGAAAAACAGGAATCCTACACAGAAATGTGCTGATAGGCAATTCATCAAGTATCTGATTCAAACCCACTCAGCTTGCACTCCATGCTGGCGGGGGAACACTGAAAGTTCTAGGATTCTTTTCTGCTAAAGCTACACAGGACAACTGGAGTCCAGGGGAGACTGTGGCAGTCCTGCATGGGCCTCTGCGAGTCCGCATGGAAAGACGCAATTGCTGCAGAGCGATGGAAGCAGCACTGTGCTCTTTCCAACCAGTCCAACAGCCTTCATCTCCTTCACCGGGATTCCCCAACAGGCATCCCTTGGGCACTGTGGGAAACCCAGGTGATGGACTTGATAGGCCTCTGAGCTAATCCAGGCAGGCTTGCCTTGTGTTATTAAGGTGTGTCTTGCCCCAATTTGCAGTATGTGTTACTGGCTAACGCAGAGGGGGCAGGAGGAAGCAGCTCCCCAAAGGTGTCTTTTACTGACGCTTTCAGTGCAACCATTGCCTAGCTAGCCAAGTGCTGGCTGGAAGGTCGTTTGGGGCACGGGGACAGTCTTCAGTGCTCAGACTCTGTTAATGAGCCTTTCAGTCTCAACTTTAGGCTCTTTGCACAAATCGATAAAAGAGTTTGGTGAAACAGGTGTATGAACACACACACACACACACAGGGGAACACCTTTACAACACCTACTCAACCTTGCATTCCTCTGTTGTATTACTGTTTCAATCTGTTTAAAATTCGAGCACAGTTTAACCCCTGCTCGAAGACACCTTGTCTAAGAAATTTAATTACTCATCGAATTTTGGGGAAAAACCAACAGTTTACTCTGCAATGTTCTCACCTTCATCCCAGCCCACTTAAAAATACACTTGTATTATTCACATTTCCTTTTTTAAAGCCAGAGAAGAGTAGTCCCGTTTCCGCAGCAGCAACCAAGGAGGAGGGTGACGGGTGTTGTGGATGGGGCAGCCAAAACGGCCACGGCTTTCTATTCTGAACCTCCAAGCCTGGGCTTCCTGGCAGGGATCGGTCGCCCGTTCCCAAAATCTTTCCAGGTACGTCCATGTCCATCCAAGCCAGCCCAGCGTCCTCCCGCTGCTACAAAAGGCACCCCCGGCCCGGCCCCGGCCCCGGCGCCGGCCGAGAGGAAGGCACCTCCGCACGAGAGAGGCGCAAGGAAGTGGGACAGGGCGCACCTTCTGGCAAACCAGCGGTCGCCGCACGGCAACGAGGCGGGTCCCGCTGCGACCGACGCGGCCGGCGCCCAAACTCACTCGCAAGTCCTGGAAACCGGAATCCTGCTGGCGAGCGGCGCGGGAGCACGCCGGGCTTCCCTCGCTTACCGGAGGAGGGGGAGTGCGCTGGCAGCAGCGGCCGCTCCTCCGCCGCGGCTGGGCTCCGCTCCGCTCCGCGCCCCGCACGCCGCTTCCCCGCGTCTCCGCCAGGCTCCGCGCCGCCGCGCCAGCGGCTCTCCCGCACAGCGCTCGGCGCGATGGAGCTTCCTCGCCCTCTGCAGCTCCCACTAGTGAGTGGAGAGAGCCGAGTGCTTTCGAGAGACGCGATTCGGTCAGGCGGCTCCCTCGCCTGCCGTCCTCCTCCCCACCCCCATCCCTTCGCCACCCCGCGAAGCCAGGCGATAAGGACCGCTTTGCGCGTCCCGAGCCAGGCCGCGCAGGGGAGAGACGGCGCGGGCAGGCGGCCGCTGGATCACGTGCGGCGGCGGCGGCGGCGCGGCTCCGTGCTGCGCGCGCTGCGAGGGCTTTGGAGCCCGCACTCGGGTGTCTGACTGTGTCGGGGAACGGGTAGGAACTAGCAGCGACGCGTGGCGACACGCTGGAAGTTTCACCTGCGAGTGCATGCATTTATCGCATGCGAGATTTTTAAAAACTAAGCTTTGCGAGGCACTAAAATTACGTATCAGCCCCCAGTGACGGGGGAATCCCTTTATGCAAGGAGATTCTCCAAGACATATGTGCTGAGCAGTTCCGCAGTGCTCGGGGAAGCTTATTCCTTGGTAAACGTACACAGAATGCAACTAAGAGTCAAGCTACCTGATGTATAAAAGATTTAGGTAGATCTGATCCCCCCCCCCCTTACTTATACTGAAATAAGGGCAGCTTGTCCCGAGTGCCCCCCATGTGCACAAGCAATACGTCTCCGCTGCTTATTTTCCAATCTCCCCTAACCTCTTGACATAAAAGGAAAGTTGCCTTACCAAGAGACTAAAAGGAGATGGAAGCAAGTGGCAGACGGGAAGGACTGCTCTATCGGGCTTTCTATGTGTGTTGCGGAGGGGACAGGGGTCCCCTCTGGATTTTAGTTCTCGAAATGTTTCCCTCCCACTGAAGTCACCCCAGGCTGCTCTAGTTGAAGGGCAATCATGCCCTCCCCATTGTGGGATTCTTGCGGGCTTTTCAGATGCAGCTGCTCCAAAGCTACTCTTTTCTTTAGCTCAGTGGAGAACACAAGTTTTGTGCACAGAAGAGCCCATGTCTGGGTATAGACAGAAAATGCCTGCCTGAAACCAAGGGGAGAAACTGCCAGTCAGTGTTAGCAACAGGGGTTAGGCGGACTGTACAAGACAGCTTCCTATGAACCAGCACTTCTGGAAGGCAGGAAGCCTGCAGGCAGTAGATTTGTGTCTGTGGACCTATGTATGTATGTATGTATTTAAAGTTTTTATATGCCATCCCCTTGCTATATAGCCTCGGGACGGCTCACAGAAATAAATAAATACAATACAAATAACAATTACCATTAAAACCCAGAAACACCCTGGCTGCACAATTAAAACCTATAAATATTAAACATAGTTAAAATATTGTTTGAATAAAAAGGTCTTGGCCTGGCGCCAAAAAACAAATAACAACGGGGTGAAACTGGTGCTTCCAAGGTGGACCTCACATCTCCACTGGGAGAGAGGGGTCCCCATTCCATGCTAACTTGGCTAACCCTAACCCGAACCCACAGGGGACTTCTCCACCAGCAGACACAAATCTCTGCCCCATCCTAACACCCACCAGCCAACATATGTAGAGGTTAGAAGTATTCTGCCCAGCTCCAATTGAAACTGTATTTACTGACTGCCAAACATACAGGACTTAGGCTGGGTCTAACGTGCATCAAAAAGAGAGAGCATAACCCTGAATTACAGAACAGAATTTAGACTGCAGTTCAACAAACAGCACTTTTGCATTTGACCTACAGGAACTGTGCCACAGCCGGGCTTCCTGCAAATAAAAATCTAGTGCATCTGGGAGAAATGGACTAGACTGACTTTTCATCTGCTGTGCTGGCTTTCTATTTGTATGGAGTTTTTACTTTAGTATTTTTGAATTAAATATCCAAATTATGATTCCCCATGTAGAGTCTGAAGTGGTGCTGTGTGTAGCGTAGGCCTGAGTTCTGAATTAACATTGAGAATGGGGTTGTTAGGTGTACACAAGGATATCCATACAGGAGACATGTACTGAATTACCTTCCACATCAACGTTCTGGACAACCTCTGGCACCACTTCAGCATCAGGTTCAGATGTTTCAGATGGAGGGGAGTTTAAATCTTAAACCTTTGGGTAGGTTGTGCTAACAAACATAAGTATCACCCAAATGCTGAACTGTAGCCACTAAAACAGGCTGGAATCCCTATATGTCATTATATGTTTTTAAGAGGATGGGAAATAAGCATAAGCAAATATCATTTACCATAGGGTGATTAAACTATGTGTCTCCGGAAACAACACTAATCTGTGGCAGGTTTGGCCTCAGGTTTCAGAGGGCCCTGGGCAAAGTAGCCTCTGCTGGAATCCTCCTGTGTACTTGGGTTCCCAAAACGTTTACCCAGCAGTGGCACCAAAAGTATTCAAAGCAGTACTGGGTAGTTTAACGTTCTTCATGCACTAGACCAGTGCTACATGGGAGCACTGCAGAGGATTTAAATGGTGCTAGGGAATATATACATATAAATAGAAAAATATATGAAAAGGTAAACCAAGGAACTGTGTTAGGGAACTGTGACCCCAGTAATTGTCTAATGATGCCAAGCTTGCTTTTTTGATTTTCTTGTCATCTGGGTGCTTTTTTTTGATGGGGTTTTTTTGTTTTTTGTTTTGCCATCCCATGTCGGTGACCCATTTCTTGGGTTCCTCCTCACTTACTGCATCTCACAGCACACTATTTATTTCATTTTTATACCACCAAAAAGCTGAGGCTTTCTGGGCAGCTAACAAAAGTTTAATAAACAAACGAGAGTGGAGTGAAAATAACATAAAACAATAAAATAACTGCAATTGCAACTTAATCAGCACAGAGGTCTTCCTGACTAATAACAACAACAAATTGCAGAGATACGGGATAAAATGCAAAAAGTTCACTGTTCGAATACTGAAAAAATAAAAAGGAGGTTTACTTAGTGCCAAAAAGAAATCAGACCACTTTGGGAAGCTGATTCCATACCTGGGGTGTCACAACCAAAAATACATTTCTCCTGGTAACCACCCTCCTTACTTCCTTTGGAGAAGGACCCCCAAAGATGACCTTAGGGTCAGAATAAGCATGTGTGGGTTGAGGTGTTCCTTCGGATAACCTGGTCCCAAGCCATTTAGGGCTCTGAATGTTAATACTAGCACTTTGAATCAGGCCCCGACTTCAAATGGTGCAGAATGCAGCTGGAAGGGGACTGGAGTGATATGTTCTCATAAGTCAGTCCCCATTAGCAATCTTGGTGCCCTGTTGAAGTCTCTGGACTGTTTGCAATGACATCTCCCCCTGTAACAACCTTCCAGGCTACTACAATCTTCAGGAAGGTCCTCCTGGCTATGTTGTGGCTACAGATTTCTCTTTTGGTAATGGCACGACAGGCCTTCTCTGCATTGACACCGAACCTGTGGAATACTTTTCCCTCTGACATGTATCCGGCCTCAGCACTGACACATTTTAGGAGTTTACCGAATTGTATCTGTTTGCTTTGGCTGTTCTCCTGCCATGAGTTATCCTCATACCAACCTCAAGATATGCGTGTGTGGTCTTTGTTTTCTTTTGTTTGTTTTAATTCTTGTGTAAATCACCTGGTTCCAAATGGAAAGCAGTATATAAATATTGCTAATAAATAAAGTGCACATGTCGGTATACCACCATGTGATTTGTACCAGAAGACCCACCATGCATTGTTCAGAGCGTCAAGAAAATGATTTGTGTATTATGGACAACTAACATACAGGCTTTCAGGCAATACAATCCTTCTTGATGATGGATGTTTAAACAATAAAAGGAGAATGATAGAGAAAGAATATTTGTGATGGACTGATATAGCGTGTATGATTTGTTCACTGCATGACGATGTTGTCATCATCAGGTCCAACCCTTCCTCCTCCCTTTTCCTGCCCATGGAAGAATCTCAGCCATACACTGAGCCATTGTACCAATTTTGTAAGGTTTTTTTTTTAAATATAGCATACGTAATGCAGCAACTATGCATACCAAACTGTTTGTACACATTCAGTCACCCTGCTTATATCTCTCATATGTATCAATGCAAACAACTGTCTTCAGATAAGGACTAGGATTTATTATTGCTTGAAAGCATTTTCCCCACTTTTCTGAAAGTGGGGAGTAGGTGTAAGGACGCTATTAAGGGTGCCACAGCATTGCCTGATCTGGGGGTGAGAGGAATGGGAAACAAATGCAGTGATTTCCTTGGCTTTATTTCACTGAACAGGTTTTTATCTACCATTTAGGAAACTTGTTAGAATGACACATTTTACATTCTATGCAGGAGCTAGTATTCACATTTCGAAAAGAGGTGCAAAAACTACAGGCTGCACTTATTTGATTTTTATCCTGCTCCATTAAGCCACAAGGCTCCCTTTTAACCCCAAATGCATGTTGCACAGCCCTGGGCACTGCCACCAAATTCCACCTCATCCTCACCCAAGACTGGCATAACTAGTTTCACACCAGTAATGCAAAAGTCAAGGTTCCTGCCTGTGACCCAGAAGCACCCTTTCCCCATCACCTGTGTGTTTGTCTGTGCCCAGTGCCATGCAGCCCCTGGGCCGAAAAGGTGGTGCATGTCTGATTTAGAACATCCAGCCCAGTAGTACAACTAGCTTCTCCCTGGCTCTACACATGAGGCCTGCTCAGGTTCTGACTCCCTTGGCCACACAGGCTGGGCATTACAAAAGCTCTTCCTGGAAGCATCCATTTCTCTCTTCTCTCTTTGCTCTCCAGCAAGAGCCAACACAGTTCTTGTACAATAGCAAGCATTTATTTTCTTTATAAATCGAATGTCCATACCTCCAACAGACAAAGCTCTCTAGGCAGTTCACAGCAATTTACACTCAGAATCCTCACATGGCAAGTCCTACCTCCTGCACCAATATCTAAGCCAAAACAGACAAAACAAATCTGTCCCAGCAAATTATAGTTTTTTGGGTTTTTTTTTTTTTTTTTTTTTTACAGTTTTGCTCTAAAGTAGGCACAGTGGCTTCAATTGAAATCAGGACCTGTGTGTGTTTGTGTGTAGGGGACCGGCATTTAAAATAAAGATTGGGCCCCTCACACCTAATCTAAAGTAAAAGTGGGCTGGGGAAAACTAACTGCTAGATATGAAGGGCTGTTTTGACCTTCCACAGCATTTCTGACTGTTTGGACAAGTGGAAGTAGAACAAAGAGCAACCCATCTTTGTGGGGGAAGACGCAGGCATCACATATAGCAAATGAAGCAACAGAGAGAAGAATGATGGTGGTGCTAGACTGTCAGAGTAGTTCTTGCCCTCTTGCTTGACAAGTACACCAAAAGTAACAGGAGGACATTTCTTCAGAAGGAGAGACAAAAGATATTTTCAGGTGCTACACTGTCCATTCTAGTGCCAGAGTCCTCAGCCAGCCACAACAGAAGCCACCGCAGGTTCTCTGGGCCCCAGTTCCTCAAGGTTATGTGTTGTTAATGTTTAGATACCACTCCACACATAAGCAGAACAGTCCGTGATTCAAAGCAGTCACTGGCCAGCCATGGAAGGCTTCTGAAGAAAGATGTTTTCAAGAGGTGATGGAAGCAACACACTGTTGGTGCCTGCCTGACCTCCCACAGCATGGACATCTCGCTCCAGCTAGGCCCCTTGTTGGCACCTGCCCACAGAATACGAAGCAAAGGTAGAATTTGTCCCTAACAGTGCGATCCCCAATCTCTCTCCCCCGCACCTCCCGTTCTGGTTTTCACAGACCCTGCCCTTTTGGCAGATTGCTCAGGCTGCTGCATCCACGGCTCTTACACCCTTGAAATTGATTCTGCCTGCTGTATCAACTTGTGCCTACAATTAAAGATGTCTAATCACCAGTATATCAAGCAGCCTCAAATGAGTCAGATGCCTTGGCTTGGGAAGCCTTGGCTTAAGCCATGGCAGACTTCATGTTCAAATAACCCCATTGATGTTCTTGGCCAAGATTTTTTGTTTTGTTTTAGCAGAGGAAAGTAGAGAAGTAAAGCAAAAAAGACATCTCAACATTTTGGGATATTGAAACATAGTGAAGAGCGTGCAAACCAGTTCAAAAGCAAACACACAGAAACAAAACAATCCTCCACCTGACCTGTCACCCCTTTTGAGGGCTGAATCTTTGATTAAGTCCTTGACATGTTGGGTGAAATCTTGTTTGCCTTTTTCCATTCATGCACCTTTACACTTGTAGGCCTTGCCTGGGACTCAAGCCAGAACTGCTCAAAGCGTGCAAGGAAAGTTTAAGGCAGACTGAGCTTAGAAGCAGAAATGCTGGAAAGCATTACAAGAAAGCTTGCTGTTGTTTGATTTCTGCAGCCCACGTTAGCATAGAGCATGTTTGCGGCTTATTCTCACACATTCAAAATCTCTAGCTTCTTTTGGCAAGTTCGTACCAAAGATCACTTCATAGGAAATTACAATTCATGCTGCCTATCACACATTTCACTGCATCTTGTTGAAATGTTCTTTTAGAGAAAGGAGTGTCCCCCAATTTTCTGTTTACCTTGCACAAAAGAGCAATGCTCACCAAGAGCACATGAAATGTACACCAAGCACAAAATGAACAGGCCAGAAGAAAGAGGAATAAACAAGAGTTGTATGAACAAATATTGCTATATTAGAGTTGGCTGGGCAATAGGAAAGAAGAAGGTGATCAGAAACCAATGCAGGTTAAACACGAGCCATTACAGAACATTTTAAAGTGAAAATTTGTTCTTATTAATATTTCTAATATTACATTAAAAATAATCCCTTTCAACACATGTTCCCTGGGCTTACAAAGCAATAAACCATTAGAATGAACGGTAATAATTAAATAGAATAAGAGAGACAAACATGTAGCATGAAGTAGTCCTTTCTGGCAGAACTAAGCAAATTACCTAATACAGGGAGTAGGCAACCAACAACCAGGACATCTTTGTGACCAGCTATAGTAGCCAGGATGCCCACGCCTGCCCTTAGGCAGTGTGATTGTGCTGGAGAAAAAACTAGACAGGTCTGACTCTTTTCCCCAGCTGAATTTTGCTTGTTTGGCAGGCTGCCATTCATTATTGTTATCACTGTTGGAGAACCAAGACCTTATTTTCTGAGGATGCTTCTCCTCCAGCTACAAGACGAAGCTACTCAAATTGGCTTCCACTGACTTTTTAAACCCAGTACAATTATCTACAACTCTAATTCTATTTTCTGCTTACCAACAAACTCATGTGTTCTGTCTAACGATGGAAACACATCTGGGGAAGAGTCTGATTTTGTAATTTGAAGAATGGTAGAACAGCCATTGTTTATCTGTCTGTTGAGCAGAAGAATTCTAAGCACAGTTTTAGGTGCAATGCCTAGCTGAACTCAATTTGAAGGCTCAGACATCACCTCAGGTGAGGTGACAGGGCTGTTACTCCTGCCACCCCCATCCACCTGTTAGCTTGGGCAGCATACCTGTTAGGTCAGCCAGATGGCTACTCTCCTCTTTGTTCAGCCAGCAGGCCACTCACTCTTGCCCACCTGCTGGCTCTCACCTTGTGCCCCAACTTGCTGGAATCCCGCAAGAGGTTAGCTGAACTATTGCAAGAGTTCAGCCAACATCTCTCAGGAGCTGTGACCAGGAGGGGCAGCTGGTCCCTGCAAATGGGTGGGCAGGCAGAAGTGAGAGGGTGGCAGGCTTGTTGGCTGACCAAAAGAGAGTGTCCAGCTAGAATGTACATACCTGCTGAGATATAAAGCAAAGAAACAAAACTTTTGCGTACATTAAAAATGAACGTGTACATGAAAGACAAGGTTGGAACCCTTCAAAGCTACATCCTGGCTTAGGGAAGAATCCACCTATTGGATCTGCCACCTCAACTGGTGGTCAGCAGGAGCAGAGTCTGGTGGTCTCAATTGTTTGACTAGATCTCTGCCTTTCGGTTGCATGCCCACCTTATGCTTATGAAAAAGAACTGTCAAAGCAGGAATAATAGCAATTTGCACAGGGAGTTGGTCCCTGTACGAAGATGCTTGCATCCAGGGCACACCCATTTCCTGCCGTCCTCATATGCTTGTAACTTCTTGCCACGCCAACGTGAGTGTGAATTTGCTGTGTGGTGCCACCCTACAGGTTCTGTGCTTCCTGCCAGTCTTTTCATATAGCCAAGTTGCCCAATAATTCTTGTTCATGGAAAGATGCACCCAAATGAGAGCATCAACAGCAGCTCATTTCTCTGCTTTTTTATGGAAAAAGAAAGCACAGAATATTAATTGTATAATACCCATACTTGCAGTTTCATTATCAAATGGGAAACCTCGGCTCACACAGTAGCCTGAATTATAGAAATAGGAACAACAACAAACATTTTCACAGAGGTGTGAAGAAAAAGTGGAGAGAAGGGGGATTATGTAACCTGCCTTGGTTTCCTTGAAGGAAAAAGGAGGTTAAAAATTCCATAAATACATAAATAATCTCTCTCTCTCTCTCTCTCTCTCTCTCTCTCTCTCTCTCTCTCTCTCTCTCCCCCCCCCCTTTTTTTTTTTTTGGCTTTCGTGAGGGGGCCACTTCGTGCACAATTCGTTGTTTGGCAATTACTCCAAGTTACACACTTCTTTTTTTTTAAATGGCACTTATAAAAATTCTTGGCTTTCAATGGTTATGTTTCAAAGAAGCAATAGAGTTATCCAACAAGACACTGCTTGGAGTTGTCAGCTGCAACACCAGTCAGTAAGTAATTGTCTAAATTTGATATTACTTCCAAAGCAAACAGAGAAAAACCACAAAAATGTTCGAGCTCTCTGGCAAAGTTCTATGCATGATTTCACCTCCCTGACCTCAGAATGTTGAACAGCATCATGATCCTTCTTCAGATGCCTTATATGCCCATGTAAGACAAGGTCCTATAATCCCAGGCAGATAAACTACCATAAGGCAAAATCAAATTTTTTTAAAAATATGCTGTTTGTCCCTTTTACCAATCTTTGTAGTGGCAACTTAAGTTTCACACATAACTCTAGAGTCCTAAGATGTACATATTTTCTAATTAACTAGGCTGTCCATTAAAAGATATTTATTACATTCAAATCACACATGACTTACTCTGCAATTTCTGTTCTTGGGGCCTAACTAGATTCACACTCCCCAGGATCAGATGCTCCCAAGCTATTCACTGGACACCCAGCATTTTTACAAGGTGGTCATCATAAGAAGATGTTTTGCCATGTGGGCTGTATTTTAATCTGCTGAAAACAAACTGAACAAATCTATTTGTTAATTGTTAGCCTGGCTTTACACAAGGGCAGGGGTCGGCAACCTTTAACACTCAAAGAGCCATTTGGACCCGTTTCCCACACAAAAGTAAACACCGGGAGCCGCAAAACCCTTTTGACATCTAAAATGAAGATAACACTGCATATATTGTTTTTTACCTTAATGCTATGTATATCTTCATTATGATTTAGCTGCAGCTCTTGTTCAGTCACTAAAAACTGTTATTTTTACCCTTACATTATAAACTAACAGGACTCCTTTCATATATTTTGAATCAGAGAACAGCTTCCTGAAGAGTCAAAGTCAGCGCTAAAGGGCTGCATGCATTAAACAGCAAACCCCATAAGTTCGTCAGCAGTAAAAGCAAATGAATCTATCCACGTATCATTAAACGTTTGGTTTTCGTCAGAAACTTTTCTTTGATTTATCCATGGTTGGCCTGGGGGCGGGGGGGGGGAGCTCAGTAAATCGGTGCAGATCCCCAGATTGGCCTGCTGTGCTGGAGATAAACGGAGCCGCAGCAGAGGGGATCAAGAGCCACATGTGGCTCCAGAGCCGTGGGTTGCTGACCCCTGCACAAGGGGATCATAGTTCTGCAAAGTTAATTTGTTGCCTAGTAGATTTAAGATATTAGTCTCATCCTGCTTAATTAATATACCAGTATTAGAATTCATCCACACATGGCACTTTCCTGACATTTATCACCTTTAGCTTTTTCCTTTTTTTAATGGAAAACCATAAAGCATGTATTGAAACCAAATGCATGCTTACATTTGGTACTTGTTCTTGCAGCCTATTTCCAAACGGCATTGACAATATAAAATATATTTTCGTAAAATAGATATTTTAGGAAGGCTATGAGTGTTGGCATAACCAGCTTAATTAATGGCATCACAAAATCCTAAGAACAGTCAATAAATAGTGATTGGGAGAAGGAAAGAAAATCAGAATGGAAAAGGTGTGGCAAGAAGGCTGAAGAGAATGTCACCCTGAATTTTGCAAGTTTCACTTGTAACTGTTTAATTAGAAATGTTTTTAATCCACAAAACATTTTTCCTCCTAAAGATGTAGCACCAAACTCTCTGAAACTTTGCATGGGAACCTCTAAACATTTATTCTATCTCTTAGGTTCCATTTGAGATCCTTTCCATCCAACAGGTCGGATCCAAAATTGTTCATGCTTAGAGTGGACCTACTGAAAATATAGGTTAGTCATATCTAAATCTTTCTCATTGATTCTAGGGAGTCTGCTAGAAGCATGGTCAAGTCTGGCTCAACCCTTATGATTTTCCAGTGATGCTATTGCTGCATATTTCCTGTATCAGCTGGGGTTGAGGTTACCTTTGATTATCCTCCCACCTCTTTTATGCTATGAACCTATTTCCTCAACTATCCTCAACACTTCCGTATATTGCAATAATGTATGTCTGAGCATATTTTTATATACACAGCAATGAACATCAAAAGATACTACACAGTTCTTGGGGATTTAGACTTCTGTGCTCCTTCTAGACCTCAGCTTGCGAAGACAAGCTGATGGATGACTCTGAAGTTGTTTCACAGAGATGGTGCAATAGATCATGGCATTTCCCATTCTATTATGCCTGCTTCTGGAAGTCAGAATGATGATCTCCGTAGTCTTGATCGTGCCATGCTCGCAGGAACCTTCAGGCTACTTCAAAATAATAACAGTAAAAGCAAAGAGTGACAGCATCCATGGCAATAAACCTCTTCACAAATAAAATGCCTTAGGATTAAAATAGCCCTCACATGCTCCCAGCCTCCCACTGGACAAGAAAACATTTCCCAATTAAATTTGTTCATCCTGCAAATACTACAAGCTGATTTACTAACAGAATACCACAAGTTTTCCACATGTCCTAAATATTTCAAAGACTATTTGTCTCCTCATTTTCCAGGGGCTTTATTTCTTTTTGCTCCCTGAATCACTCATTACTTAAGTAATATAGATAAATCCCATTTTAGCTTCATGTTCCATGGCCTCAGTTAGTTTAATCTAATGATATTTATCAAGTAGTACTGACTCCTCAAATCAGGTTTAATGTGGTTGTCAATGTGGTTTCCTTTTCTAATGTGTATATTTCTCTGTTGCATTCAGGCTAGGTTCTGTGTAATCATGAGGCCTTTGACGATCCATGTATAATTTCCCCAACAATGTTTTGAACAGTTGGCATATGTTCTTTATTAAGTAAGCCAGGAATAGAAAAGTTCATGCTTTGGCCTACAGTTCCAAGAAACACTGATGACTGCCCATGATGGTCTGAGCTGATGCAAGTATCCTTCAGTAACTTGCAAAAAATCTGAAAGCAAGCTAAAAATATTTAAATCTATATATTGCAAGTTAAAATATCTGTGTTTTGCAAAATAAATATATTTTGCATTCTAAAATATCTAAAAGACACCAAGTTGCCCACCTTAAGGTCAGCACAAACATACTCTGCCTAGTTTTGATTTTATGGTGATGATACTAACAATGGCAATAATAAATCTAGCTCTTCTGAGTGTTGAAATATGTTATTATACTATTCTTTACAACATCCTATTAAGTAAGATAGGAAAGTGTATATTCTGCCTATGGATATATGCAGCCACTGAGAATGTGCAGACCTGCTTGTCTGGCATGAGATTCTCACTAAATCCCAGAACAAGCTTCTGTCTGACGTTTCCTCTATTACTATGAAAACATGTCTAATTATTCCAAAATCTGTGACAAAGTGGATGACATCATTTGTTGCAATGTTACTAACTGCCAGTATGCTCATTCTCACTTCCTTCTCCCAATAGTGCTCAAAGTAAAAGCCTCATCACCACCCTAGTTATGCTACTGAATTTCACCTGGGCTTACCTTGCTCCAGGTAGACACACTCAGAAATTTTAAATGCCTTAACTATCACATTAAAGCTTTGGGAAGGGAAATAACCCAGCTTCATGAGGAGAATGAAAAGCAATCCATTAGATACATTAAGAAGCTTGACTCATTTGATTGTCAGCTCTCAGAAGCCATACATAGAAACATAGAAACTGAGTGAGTCAGAAGGGACCTCCTGGACCATCTAGTCTGACCCTTGGCTCTTGCCAGCAACTCTCATGACATGCCTACCATGTGCATGTCCAACCTATCCTTGAACACCATCACCAATGGGGCTTCAACCACCTCCTATGGGAGCCCATTCCATGCCCCAGGTGTCCTAATTGTCAGGAAGTACTTCTTGGCATTCAGATTGAACCATGGTTCCCTGAGTTTGGCTCCATTGGCAAACCTGCATGTAATTCTGCAAGACAGCACATTACTAGTGGTTAGCAATTGACATCCACATCAGAACATGGAATCCCCAGCATGCCAAACTAAAGAGGACAGGAAAGAGGTTCACATGATTCCTCCCCTTCTCTCTGCCATTACAAGTGTGTGAGGAGGGTTGTGAGGTCGTGTAGTGGGGGGTGTCATGCTCTGGATGCATGGGAGGGACCTTGGCATGAATGTCCCACCAGACAGCAACTTACCGTGGTTGTGTCCTGAACACAGAGTTGTGAGGCTGGAAGCAGGATGGATTTAATGGAGCTAGAAATACTACTGAGGAGCACCTTAAAAAGACAGAGAGAGAGAAAGAGAGGGAGGAAGGGAGGGAGGGATTCTGCTTCCAGACAAGGCTCTTTCGCCGTATTCACCATATTTCCTTGCAAAATGACTATGATTTTTGGCTGCCATTGCCACGGCAAATTGGGAAAAGGCAGAAAGCTGCAAAAATGGCTATGGGGAATACATGCTGGCCATGTGTTGCTCTCCTTTGTCATAAATCATGCAAGTAGGTGACGCTCTTTGTAGTGATGCAGACAAATGCCGAGGCTAAGAACTATATTGATGTAATAGATCCCAGGCATGTTTTTGATGTGGATGTGGATGTGGAGATTACCAGTTAAACAGCCTAGGAAATTCCTGAAAGAAGACATGCTTCCCCTTCTGCGAAGCTCAGAGTGATGTGACCTGGGTGTCAGAGAAGCAGCAGACCAAGCCTACTGGGACACTCCTCAAGCAGGCAGCACATACAGATCTGCAGCTGTGTTTTTCCCACCCCGCATTTTTACTCCAGTGTAGATACAGGAGGGCAAATCTGAATTGGGGCCCTAGTATGGGGATAAAAGTGCTTTTAAGATCTGAAGTGGGTGGGGGCTGCACCTAGTTCAAGATAAAATTTTACAAGGGTGTAGCTGCTAGACACAGATGTACAACATCTGTTTTGGTCCAGAGAGATTGAGAAAGGCAGAAATGGCGGGGTGTTGAGACTCTCTGAGAAAGAGAGAGATTGCTCTTTAGGTAAAGGGCAAAGAACATGTCTCCTCCCATTCTATACACTTAAGGTGACTGGTATGGCAGCTGAATCTTACCGCAACGGTGGTGATAGTTCAGCATTTTCCAGCACACCCGAAGGCAGCAGGTTGGCTTAGATTCTAAGCCTTAGAAGGCATGAAAGAGGCTGCAAGGCAGACACTGCTCTCTCCTCCAATGCTTCCTAGCTGCTATGCCTCAGCATTTGCAGCCTGAAGGGGCCACCTCTTGTTGCATAATGGGAGACCTGGTCTTGTCTCTAAGCAACCCTTTGAGATCTGAACTGGGGCTGTTTGCTGTCTAATGAAGCATCTAAGTTGCCCCTCCACCTAAACTCTAGCTGTAAATTAACTCAGACCTGTCAGGACACAAGAAGGGTCCAGTGGCCTCCTTCCAAATGGAACTTGGGTAAGGCACTGCACTGCTGGAACTTCTCAGCATTCACAAAAGCAGTGAGAGCACAATGTCAGGGCTGATCCCAGAAAACAGGGTTAGGGTTAGGGTAGATGGGACTGCTGTGGTCACCCCATATGCTGAAATGCTTCATTAACATGTCCCTGAGTGATTGTATACCTACCTGCAAGATCCCCTAAAGAATATATGACTCCAGCTGCAGATTATGTTAAATGTTTTCCCTTTTATACTATTTGGATAACCAAAACCAGCTCCCTAGACTTCAACTGCTCACACAAGTCAAGCACAGGGGATTGTATGGCAAATAAGTCTTAAGCTTCAGAGAGATTTTGACTTTGGCAGAGAGTGTTTATTTCCCATTTGATTTTGAATAAGTTTAGGCAAAACCTTAAGTTTCTGTGCCTATGAACTTAAAGTCAGTTGCATTTCATTTGCTCGGCACATTAAAGAAGAAGAACTCACTATTGCTTTTGCATTTCAGTGCAGGCTACCTTTGTAAAGAGTCATTCCCCCTGACACACCCCCACCCCTAAGTATTAAGGTTCTCCAGAGAGCCAGTGTGGCGTAGTGGTTAAGAGCGTGGGACTGGGACTCAGACGATCTGGGTTCTAGTCCCTGCTCGGCCATGGAGCCAACTGGGTGACTTTGGGCCAGTCACGGATGCTCAGCCCAACCTACCTCACAGGGTTGTTATTGTGGGGATAAGATGGAGGAGGAGAATGATGTAAGCTGCCTTGAGCCCTTTGTAGGAAAAAGGCAGGATATAAATTAAAAAAAAACCCTAATCAGAATACTAACATATCAATCTCTCCTCATCTCCTCCTCCTCCCTTTCATTCAAATATTAAAGTATACTCATGTCATATCCTAGAAGGCTCAATAAGATATCCTAACGCAATTAGGATTGTGGCTGGAAACTATACTTCTCTTACCTTTTTGCTATAAAAGCCTCCATAAATCAAAGTGGCCAACTTGCATGAGTCAAGAGGGCCACATTGTACCCTTGGAACCCCCTAGAAGTGGCACTCCACCCCTGCCATGGGTAAAATGCGTAGGGAGAGATTGCCACTGCTGGAGAGAGCATCTCCTGAAAGTGTGATTCTGCCTGCGAACAGAGCACCCATTTCCCACACACCTGATTTCCTTGCAAAATTACTACAATTTTTGTCACCACAGCAGGCAGGAGACAGGGAGCTATAAAAATGTCTAGAGGAGATGCATGTAGGCCATGTGTTGTACACCTGTTATAAATCATAAAGGATAAATCTGTTGTTTACAATGCCCAGACTAGAAACTATTTGATAGCATCGTGATATTGTATTTAATAAAGAGTGCTGCCACTTTAATTTACTAATTAAAGGATGGAAGGAGCAGTTGAAAAAAAGAAAGGACTAGACACTGAAGAGGATTACATCTGGACCCCTTGAAAGTCACAGAAGTACCTCTAAAGAACCAGCCTCTGGAGAGAAACACACACAAAATGGAGAAACCATGGAGAAAGAGCAGGGGAAATAAAAGCAATGTCAGGAGGTGAATAGTGAGTCTGGGCGAACAAAGAAGCCCTACACAAGGCCAGGAATTCTCATCATGTGGCAGAGAAGAGTAACAGTGCCCCATGCTCTGTGCATCTCCCAGTGCACCACATCATCACGTCATGGTTATCTGTCAGTGAGCCACTGCTAAAAATAATAGCCCACTGGCATTGTGGTCATGGAGTGCTCCCCAGCGCTCTTATATGTCATCCTTTCAAAAGCTGCCATGTTGCACAATCGGCTGAATCCATTCTTCTGCCCCAGGGAGGCGGAGAGGATTTCTAGTGTTGAACATCTTCTATTTTTGTCCAGTTAAGCTCCAAAGAATCAGATTTCTTTTGATCCAGTAAAGGAAAAAAGTTCCCAGTTCATAATTATTCTGGCTAGGGCCAAGGAAAGGCTCATGGTATGCAATTCATCCTTTCTACCCAGGACAAAGGAAAATCAGAGTGCCTCCTGTCTGTGCAATCTATCATTTGCAATCCACTTGGCAAGGCTTGCTAGAAAGAAGAATTTACCATTAATTTGTCATAGGAAAGCGTACCAGAATAGGAATTGTGTGAATGCAACCTCTGCTCTAGCATGCACATTTCATTTCAGTGGAACATGTGCAGGAGACGTTCATGGTGGATTAGCCACACTCTCTGCATCATGAATTCCAAATAGCTTGGATATGGTAGTTGGTTTTAATTTGGGTTTGGAACTGGAATCAACCAACAGGTGGTTTCCAATTAAAGCAACAGTTCTGTGCACAGGTCATTTTAGTAAAAAGTTAAGGTACCAATGATCTGTATCTTTCCAGCAGAAACCACTTTAACTCAGTTGCTATTATCCAGAACTGAGTCCAGTTGCTATTATCCAGAACCCTATTGATTTCTTCAGAGTACCCAATCCTATCCCCTGCTAGCCCCATTGCTAGTTATAATAAAAGGAGCGCCGACATTTATCTACTTTTTCTGCCACTACTATCAATAGGAGAATCCTATTCATGCAGGTGAAGATGCATTTCTAGATTGTGGGGGTTACTTAATTTTGTTTTAAATTACATGCATATGAATTGTACGCATATATTGCATAAAAGTCACAGCAGTGAAACATATGGCAGCTAAATGGCAAATACTATGTGGCCAGGATCCAATCAGCAGTCACTTAGCATCATGCATCTCGTGTCAAACAGCAACCCTCCTCTATCATCAGCACTGGATGAATCACTGAAAATAATTTCAAAATAAATCTCTGTTGTGGCACAGGAGTCTATATTCCAGAGAAAGGCCACCTGGCTTCACACACACCTGGCTAACAATCTAGTGGCAGTGGTTTTCTCCAGTTTCACTTCTCAGGAAATGGCTATTTGGTATATTGCAACTGAATGTGGAGCAGATGACTACAAATTTTGATTTCATGGCACAACTAAAATTCTATGACTGATACAAAGTATTAGGAAAAGCAAGTATGCAAGTATACAAAGTATACAAATTTATGCAACAGGCAAAACAAACATCATTATATAAATACTTGGATTCCACACACACACACACACAAATCTCCCTGAACACAGAAAGAAATTTAATATGGCAAATTATAAGGACAGTAAATAGGGGCACAACTTTAGGGTTGCCTGATATACGGTGTGATCATTTAAAGTGCTGTGTGTTTAAAGTGCCTTCCCTTCTACCCCACAGTGCTTCATCCAGATGGCCAAAAAGAGCCATCTAGATAAAATATAATGCATATTTTGCTACTTCCAAAGCTTCTTCCATGCACTGGATGTAGTTAACCCTCAAGTCTTTGGATTGCACCAAGGTTCCAGCCAAAGACATTTAAAATTACTATAGAGGTTTGCATGGCGCATGTAGAAAATAGAATGGATGCTTTGTTGACTGCTGATACAAAATTTATAGTAATTTTATGTTTGCAGTCCTGTACCTACTTAAGTAGAAAGAAGCCCAGTAGATGCCTTCTACTTCTGAGCAGAAACATCTAAGATTGTACCATACATGCTTGGTCTGAATCTTTTGTATTTATATAAGCTTTGTTACAGCCTTTAATATACTTTTCCAATGCACACATACATTCATTCTTTCTGAAATGCATTTATCAAACCATCATGTTCTTGCTCACTATGTGAACTTTTATATGGGAGTTTTCTTCCTTGAACTTAAACCTTTTCCATGCCAGTGCAGCCAACATATTTAGGAGCATTTGTACTGTACAATCCATGTACTGTCCCTTCTCAGTGAAATCATGGGGAAAGATGTGGTCAAAGTACATTTCTGGCATGAAAAAATGAATAAATCTAGCTTTCCTTAGGAAGGTCATGAATACTCATTCAAAACCTGTATGTGTAAAATCTCCCTGGGGAAGGTCCTTATTTTTTCAATAAATCTTTTGCATTCCCCAGTCCACCTGAGAAGGAATCTTCAAATTCTCTCCAATACATACAGTGGGTTCAATTTGGCAGGGGCTCGGAAACAGGCTTCACACCTGAATAAATTCTGGATCATACAGAAATGAAATGGATTAGAAATTATTAAATAGCCCCTTCAGCTGGTGCAGTGTAGCAGGTGGAATGCTGAACTGCAGCCCAAGAGATGGGAGTTCTAGACCCCAACTCAGCAATGAATTCGTGTGATTTTGGGCCCATCACACACTCTCAGTCAAATCTACCTCACAGGGCTGTTCTGAGGATAAACTGTAAAGGAGAACCATGTAGGCCCCTTTGGTCTGCTTGAAAAGACAAGATTTAAACACAACATTTATACAATTAATATGCCAGTGTGGTATAGTGGTTAAGAGCACTGGACTGGGACCCAGGAAGTCCGGGTTCTCATCCCACTCAGCCATGAAACCCACTGGGAACTTTGGACCAGACTCTGTCTCACAGCCTAACCTACCTCATAGGGTTGTTGTTGTGGGGATAAAATACAGAGGAGGAGAGCCTTGAAGTTGGGTGCCTTGTAAAAAGAAAAAAAGGAGGATATAAATGCAATGTAATTGTAATAATTGTGTGAGGTCATACCAAACCCTGCCCATCATGTCCCCATCCATATATTGGGACTGAGAGTCGAAGGAGCAAGGCCTCCTCCCTCTTCCTTGGCTCTCCCTCCCATGTGGAGATGCTGAATCACAGGGGCACCAAGTGCACAGAATAGATTTGCTTCTTCTGACTTCCTGAATACATTCATTACAGAGCCTGACCCCTCTTCCTCTTCCTGCAACTGTCAATGCCAGAAGAGAACCACATTTCATAATATAATTCAGATTCCAACATTAAACTGTGTGTTTTATGGAAAACTCTGGCACACCATATTCCAGCACAGTGTGATATATTCATTGTTGGTCTAACAAGTCCCATTCATTTCAATGACTCTATTCCATCTATTTTATTTATTTTATTTTAATTTTCATATACTGGCCCACTCCCATAGGCTCTGGGTGTTTACAAGAAATTAAAACCAACACCAGGTCAGTTTAGACTAAGGTGAGCTTCTAAGTGGGACTAACACTGAATACAACCCCAAGTATTCACTGTGCACTGTCTTCTTCCATCGGTGCGGGTGTTCAAGGATAGGCTGGACGTCCATATCGTGGGCATGTCATGAGCGGAGCCAGCTGGTGCCGGAGGTCAGACTAGATGGCCCGGGAGACCCCTTCTGACTCGCTCTGTTTCCATGTTTCTTCAGCCCAGCCCTGCCACCAGCCTTCTTCCCTTGTACTACATTAATTTTAGACTATGGTGATGTGGGCTATGGTTGATTAATATTTATAAATCATTAGATTTATATCCTGCCTCTTTTCTCTTTTAAAGAACTCACAGTGATTTACTTCATTCTCTCCCTCCAGCTCTCAATCTTATCCCCACAACAATCACCTTTTGAGGGAGGTTGGGATGAAAGTCTGTGACTTGCGGAAAGTCACTCAGGTGGCTCTGTGGCTCAGGAGGCCTAGAACCCAGATTGCCCGAGTCCCAGTCCCACGGCCTTAACTGCTGCACCACACTGGCTCTCAGTATGGAAGGAGCTACAGTACAGCAGCATTCAGTGGACCACGACCTACCCCATTCCTAATTTGCATAATGAAATGTGCAAGCTACTTTCCCACTCCAACCATCCCTTCATGCAGGTACAAAGAGGCAATGAAAATACAATTAAAATTCAACAAAACAAAAATAAGCACACTTAAAACAAGAGTGCAGGTAAACACCAGGAGCAAAATCAAGAATGCAAGCCAGGAGCATCAAGAAAAACCCAGCTGCAGGCCTGTGCTTAACAGCCTTACTGGGAGCAAGATGCCAGTGACTACGTGGCACTTGAATTCCATAATGAAGGTGCAACAAACAACAGAACGAAAAGAGTCAAGGACTGAATGGAAACAATCAAAGATTCTGGGTCAAGTCCTTAGAACTGTGTTCTTAATTTGAAGGGTCAGGTTTAGGTGAATGGCACAGGGAAATGGCTTTCAGCTCCTGCAAATAGCCCTTCTATCACTACAATAAACCCCAGCACATTTGGGATTAGATGCAGGGCTGCCAAGTGCAGGCTCACTGCTTCCTAGCACGCTTGGGGCCCAGTTCCTCTTGGATTAGACATTAACCACTGGAAAGAGCTTGCACTGTATTATGACAGCCTTATAAATCCTGCAAATCCCTACCTGACAGGTAAACAGGAGGAGGAAGAATCTCTCGTCTTAGATTAAAGAACAGAATGTTCGTTTTCTGCTGAGTAAAGCTCCAGGAAAATAAACAATAGTGATTGTTTACTTTTTAGAACTTGTATGGCTGTCTCAAAGACAGGGCATAGACTTTTATTATATACATACAGCCATTTCAAGACCAGTTCAACAAGGCAGTCAGCCAGTGTAGACAGAAAATGGGCTGTTCTTCCTTTCTTTCTTTTTTAAGGTGTGCTTACCTGAATAAACAAAGGAATTTCTTAGTCTTTGACCTGAAAGACTGATATATTAAGGTGGGTAGGACTTTTATTACCCTGAAAAGAGATCAGATGTTCCAAGAGGGGGGTTGGGCTCTCCAGATGTTTTTGGACTGCAACACCCATAATCTCTGAGCATGACTATTATGTCTGGAGCTATTGGGAGTTGGAATTCAAAAATATCAAGATGGCTTCAGGTTCCCCAGCCCTATGCTAGGCTAACTCCATTTTCTCATCTAGCTAGACCAAGCAAGTTGCCCCCATAGATATCACACCAGCCTCTATCCACTCCCAAGATGCAGAGGAGAATTTGCAGGGCTTTTGTCAGTGTGCCTCATCAGGTGCCCAACCTTGCCTATCCTTGATCCAGGCCATGAATAAGCCAAGGTTTCAAAACAAAACAGTGTACTTGTAAAATCAAAAGGCTGGATCCAAATGAAAATGAACCCAGTTTGCTGAAGCACTGACCAGGCCCATACCTAGCTAAGCATGAACTTTGACCAGGAAAAGGTCTCAGTTCAGCCCCAAGAAGTCTGGGAAAGACTCTTGACTGAAAGCATCCAAAAAGTACTGAGCTGGACAGACCAGCGGACTGATGCAATATACTCATCTCATATATGCCTATGAAGTTCAACCTATTTCATCAGATGCCATTTCCCAGATGAGAGTGCAGTTCCCAGTGAGAAGGGGTATCTATTAATTCCAGTTCAAAGGCCGTTCCATTTCAAAGAAGCTGCAAAAAGGACTACATTCCTGTGGTAGGTGGGGCTGAAGGCAAAAGGCCATGGGCAAAATATCAGCATATTTTAAGGTACGGCTCTTATTTCTGGTAAGTAAGCCTCTGGAAAGTCATGTTAATCTTTATACAAGCTGGGAGAACACGAAGCAGTTGGTTACTGGGGGAAAGGGAATGTAGATTCTGGGGAAATCCTAGAGAGCCAGATTTTAAGAACAGGTGGGCCTGACTTAACTGGTGAGACCGGGGTTAAATGCCCCTGTTCTAAAGTTTAGAAACAGAACTCAGTGAAGTAAAAATAAGGACCTCTGCCAAGAGACTATGGTGTACTGAAGCTTACTTTTTCAGGAATCAAAACTGCATAGGAGCAATTCTATGACTCCTAACAGCATCTGAGGGGCCACAGGATATTTCAGATTCCTAGGTCCACAGTCAATGACAGCACTCCAACCTCAGAGCTGGAAATGGAAAGTTGTACCACTTCTCTGTGGAAAGATCAATATTGGCTGTTCTCTGAGGTTGTAAAAGTGACCTGGGAAATTGGTGAAAACAAGGGATTACAGTGGGAGGGGAAAAAACTAGAGAAGCCAAAATTTGAATTTATCCTGAGGCCTCTGCAGCCTCCTTCCATGCTGCTCTGAAGAATTGTGTTGTACTTCTAGTGCAAATGCAGGGTGGGACAACAGGTCACTGGACCTCACCTCTGTCACTTCCTCACACCCTGCATTGGGTGTTTCAACCTTCTATATTCATGAAGTTAGGACATTGAGGGCACAACACACAGGACTGAATAGAGAATGGTAGGGAAAGGAAAAGAGTTTAATTCTAATTTTAGAAAATTTAGTGATAAAAAGTAGTGATAAACTCTCTTTCCCTACATAATAAGTCATGCTAAAATACTTGTTTATTCATTTATCATTATCTACTGGCTGATGGGGGTGGGGGTTGGCATTTTGTACATGTTGGTACTGATGCAGAAAAGATGGCAGAGGGCAAAAATTGTTAAATTGTTCATCAATTCTTCTGAATTACCACCTACAATATGTGGAGGATTAAAAAAAAATAACAACAACTGGGCAACAGCTCAAGAATGGGCTAGGACACCATTCTTGTAAACACTGGATAGTCTTGTTTTGATTGCTCAGAGGCTTATTTTTGATGCTATGTTTTCACTTAAAAAAAAAAAACATGGCAGATAAGGACATTTTACATATAATTTTCATCATAGGGCAAACCCGAGACATTTTGCTATCTGAGTCAAAGGACAGAAAGGCCCTCCTTGCATTCCATAAAACTCAACTAGACTTTTAGTTGAATTTTAGTCCAGCACTGGTGGGGAGGGGGGTGGGGACAATGGCCACACAAAGCTCTCTCATCCAATACCAAAAAGTCACATTTTACCCTCCGCCGCACCTGAGGTGCTTGCCTCATTGTACATAATGGTATGGCCGGCCCATACAGATCCATAGCACATGCATGATAGTTCTTAAGGCCTGAACCTAAGAGAATCCTTGACAGGAGATAATGCAGCTCAAGAGGCCCAAGGACCCTTGTTGAACAAGGACTACGTACAGATCACTCTGGTATTTTATTTTGACCCAAAACAAGCAGCCTTAGGTATCAACACCACCCTGGCATTTTTTAAAACGACCAGCTGTTTTCCTGTTGATTGAATGCTTTCTTTCCATGAGCCAAAGAACTAGAAGCTAAAAACTGACATATTTATGGTGAAAAATTAGAAAGATACACTAATTATTTCTCTCTCTCTCTCAATCTCTCTCTCTCTCTCTCACACACACACACACATGATATTGCTTCCAAGGCACAAACTAATTTTTTACAGCTCCTATTGGAAAGTAAAATAATGTTATTTATAATATTATAGTTATTTCCTACACTTCTGCATAAATCACTCCTTATTCTAGGAGGAAGGTAAGCAAGAAGTTGTAATTTCAGTGACAATTTTGCAGAGCATGAATTGCCTTTCCAGAATTACGTATGTTTGAAAGCACAGTTTCATACAAAAAGGAACATCTGTCCTTGCCTGAACTACTGTTTAGCCTAAAGAATGTGACTCCAGTTTTCTTTCCATGTTCCCCAGCCATTGATCTAACACTGGAGGCAGCATATAGTTATCAGGACTAGTAGCCATGGATTGCATTATCTTCCATGACTATAACATGAGGATGAAGAATAGAATTGTGGAGTTTAAGTAAATCAGAGAAACTAGCTGTCTTAGGAAGGAAAAAGAGAGCTCTAGAAACAGCTCATAAGAGTAGGGGGAAATAGTTTTAGGTGGCTTGGTCTAACAAGCAATTGTGTGATAAAGCTTTTTGTAATGCACGGTCACAACAACAGAAAGAGATGTTGGAAGTAGGTTACCTAAGCTTCAAAACACATTCACTCCAATTTACAGTGCTTTATGCATTTTCTCTGGTTTCTTCTTCCAAGAATTTACTATGCAAAATGGGGGCTCAAAAAACACCATGCATCAAAACTACATACCAGAAGAATTTGTCTTGATAGCTGTGGAATGGAGTGCAAATAAAGGTGAGCTGCTCAAGAAAACAGGAGTCCCCAGCACAGTTCAGAAAGGCTGCTCTAAGTGTATGTAACCCTTTACAGTCCAAAATAAGAATGAGTTCACACCCACTGATACCCATGGAACAGGTGATGCAATGTAGAAAGGCTACAGTTTGCAGAAGGACAAACTTCATGCACATAGGATAGTATTGCAAATATACTTTTCCCTGGGTCTGTATGTCCTATTCCTGTAGCTGAACTTTGCAGTGCATTTAGACTGCTGAAGACACAAATATGTTTTGAAGCCTGTGGTTCAGGAGCCTGGGTTGCCAGGCACAGATATTATTGGGTAAAAAACAACAAAGAAGTGATAAAAGTGCTGAGTCCTATGGTACTCTGGAGGTTATCCTACTCTGAGCAATGGAGTAATAATCCTTCCAAGCGTGTGGGGGCTGCTTGGGCAGGCTGTTCTGTTGACACTTTTTCTGCCTTGGCTTCAACAAAGTGGCCATCTCTTTTTGGTTGCCGACCCTTTTGGGAACCAGCAGTGTTTGCTGTATGCTGAGCAGCCTGGTAACACTATTGTCTGGAATCCTCTTTGACGGTATCATCAGAAGTCAGTCCATTATAGCTAAATCCTATAACCTTTAATAATAAGCTCTCACATTCTTTGCGGATGAAGCGATATACCATTGAGATTTATACTTGGTATTTAAGTCCAATTGTTATTTTCCAAACAAGAGCTTTTCCTTGAATATTCAGCTCCAGACATATCAATTTAATTAAGTGCTTTTCAAAACCTGGAAACGTCATCTTCTTTCATGATGGAAAAGCCATTGTTTTCGTAAATGGCTCTCTTTCTTTCTTTCTTTCTTTCTTTCTTTCTTTCTTTCTTTCTTTCTATCCTTCCTTCGTCATGCTTCTTTAGCAACCTTCTGGAAAACACCGATCTCCAGTTGTGGTGGAATCAATCTATTCAGCAAAACTCAAATGCAATTCCTCCGAAAGATTTCTGAGAGGGTGTCTGCACAATTCTCCATCAGTGTCATATTTGCAAAGGGCTTGAAGTGAATGTGCCTTATGTTTATTTTTCAAAGCCTTAAAGCTGAACAATGAAATGCATCCACCTGGTATCCTCACTCCTGGCTGACAGAAGGCTTCCATCAGCAGAATGAAGAGGGAGATGGTTTTAAACAATTCCTCCTCCTCTCAAGTTCCTCATAAGCCAGCTCCTACACTTTTTCAAACTTTTCCTCCCAATGCTCTGATGAAAATTGGAGAGGTGGGGTGAAGGAATTTATAACCCGATATATCAGAAGGGAGCAGATTGGGGAGGTTTGACTTAAATGAAAAGAGTATTAGCACTGTGGGAAGATGGAGAAGCAGGTTTCCATTACCACTCTATACTCCTTGCTGCTGTTCCTTGCAGGAGAGAGGAGGAAGCCATCTGTAGTCGATCCAACTTGGTGGGAAAACAGTGCCCACAAGATTCAAAGCTATTTTAACCAGGCTGCTGTGACCTACTGAAGTGCAGAAAGAATGGTGCTCATTGGGTGGACAGTACCGGCTTTCTTCTGATCCCTCTTAATTTTGATCTCATGTTAATGTGCATGATGTGCATTCCAGAAGATACTAATGAGAAGCCACAGTGCAACTATTCCATGCTTTCTTCCTTAACAGAGTCGCTGCAGTTTATGGAGTAGAAGCCTAGTCTGGAAGCATCTTCAGTGTGGATTGGATTGTTTAATAGAAATCTTGTACTTATACTATGCTGTGCTTTGAGTGGTTGGGTTTTCCATCTGAATTTGTGGATGAATTGATGATAAAGTGCTATGGACTTAGTCTACCATCAAAAAATGACATGTAGAACCAATTTTAACTGACCAAGGCTGCAATCATATGGCTGTCTAGATGGCCACATGATAAGATTGGAATCTGAGCTCTGTCCTTGGGAATGTGTGAAGCTGAACTCTGACCTGGAAATATCATCTTTCTGCCCTTATAGCTGGTACAATTCTTTCCACACTGGCTGTAGCTCTGAGGAAAAAGTCTGACACTGGAATCAGTGTGTGCGTGTGGAGATGTTCTGGGACCAAGTCTGCTTTTTTACAGGGCTGGAGAAACATTTTCCTCTCAGAGAAAGGAGTTCAGAGAGTTATGAGACCCCAAAATTTCTGTTACTTTATATGGGTGTTGTTATACCATTGTACTTTCCTTCAGGGTGATGAATGGAACAATTCATTTACCCTGGAGAAAGTTAAAGGGTGCATTTCATGTGAGAAGATCCACTTGCTCCCTTTCCTTGGCAGTGCGAAAGACGGAACAAAGGACTCCTAATTTCAGTATCGGAGAATGAACACTTCCAAATAAAATTATTAATGTGCCATTGACCTGACTCATTCTTAAAATTTTATGGTACAGGGCATGTGTCCATATGTTCCTGACTCCCACTTGCAATGTTCCATATATCCCTACTACTTTGTGTCCATCCTTTTTCTTATCACAGAAAATGTGTTCAGAAAATAAGTTTGAATGTCTGAACATCAAGGGCCCATCTAGAAGTATCCAATGAATCATACAAGGGAGATCAACAGAATTACATGCAACCATGTGCCATTTGAAAATCCCACCAGGTTATTTCCATGGGGCCATTGCATAAGGCAGTTACAGAGCAAACTCCTATTCAAGGCCCTCCTCTTCCCCTATGCTTAGCACTGTGTGCCTGGGCACTGGCCAGTTTGATTTCCATTATACCCCTGAGTGGCACTACAATGGGGACATTACTGTAAAATTAAAATGATCGACCATTGGCCCTCATAAAAGAATGCCTGCCAGATGTACATTTACACTGAGTTTTGATGACTCCAAACCATTCAAAACAAGCCAGCACTGATCTTCATAGCGCCACATTGAGTTCTGATACTTATGCATCATGAAGTATGCTAGAATTGTGGGAGAGAGAGAGAGAGGGAGGGAGAGGGAGGGAGGGGGAGACAATGTAGTTGTAGCAATTAGACTGGGACTTGGGAGGGCTGGGTTGTAGTCCCCACTTGGGCCATATAGCTCACTGAGTGACGTCGGGCCAGTCATGACTCTCAGCCTAACCTAGTTCATAGGGTTCTTGAGAGGATAAGAAGGAGAGGAAGAGGACCTTGGGTTTCTTGCAAGAGGTAAAAAGGCACAATATAAATGCAATTATTTATATATTAGCATATCATATAAGGCAGAAGCAATCAGAGATGTGGAAGGGACTCAAACTGTTCAAACTAATTTGATGCCTCTTTATTTTTTCTTCCTCTGGCTCTCAAAACTGTTTTTGCCATCTGTGTGAGCTTGGAGCAAACAGGAATCTTAGTTAATCAATTAGGCTCCCAAGATTTTACGCCTCTCCCACATGTAACAGGAGGGTTAAGTTATGGCTGGATCAAGTACGTTGTTTCTCAACCAGCAGATTAACAATGAATATCTTAAAGCATGCATGACTCATTCGTGACCTTTCCTGACAAATTCCATGGCATATTCCATATAGAACCACCCTGGATTGGAAAATGCTCTTACTCGAAATAACATGATGTACCAGTATATTGTTGGCAACAACATAATGCCCCCAAGTCCAGATTTTAAAGCCTTAAAAACCTGGAACTTCCTTCTGTTTCCATATCCTTTGCTAGTGTTGCTATCTCAATTAGAATAGAGAAGCAAGCACTTATGGCTGCCTGTGTGGCCATGAATGTGTTTGTGATACATGTGGCTAATTTGATATTAGCATAAAAGAAATAGTAACATGCATAACAATAAGCATTTTTAATAGAATAGTTTCAGTGTACAAAGCCATTCTTGTATGTATAAGGCAGAGTCCACAGTTCTGTGATAGATTATATTCTATACACACAGAAGTTCCCAAATTCAGTTCTGGGTCAGCAGTGTGTGAACAAAATTTGAACAGGAAGATACTATCTGTAGTGCCTGCTATTGTTTCATTTGTCCAATTTGAAACGTGCCCCAGTACTAGTGATGAATGGTGGGGTACCTGGAACCCAGGTCCTCAGAGGAATGGCTGAAAGATTTGGGCACTGCTTAGCCTGAAGAAAATTAAGATGAGACATCATAAAGATGCATAAATAGCAGAAAGGCTGTGATGCAGACGATAGTGCAGATTTATTCTCTTTTGTTCCAGCAGACTGGGCTAAAATGGATGAGTATATATTACATGGAAATAGACTTTGGCTAATATGAGAAGAAACATCTTTATGGTAGCTGATGGGGAGTCACACTGCCTCAGCAGTGTATATCCTCTTTTGCTGTATATATGTAAGTGGAAGTTGGATTGTCACCTGCCAGGGATGCCCTAGCTGCATCCTGCCTTGCTGATCCAACATTGAGCAGGAGGTTGGACTAGATGATCTCCAAGGCATCATCCAATTTTATGATTCTAAGGGGGCCAGAATCCCCTTCTCACTCACACACAAGAGGCAGCAAAGCATCCAAATTATACTCAAATAACCACCATACTAAATAGAATTGAATTCTACTCAGCCTTAAGATGGAAATACACTGAACCTACTATATTGTCCAAAAATCCCCCTCCCATTTCAGAATTATTTGAAGACTTAACTCCTTTGGTGGAGGTTTTCCAGTTTCCCTCCCTCCTTTCTTTTGTGTTTTGTGTTGGAATACTCATGGAGACACACCCTTTAAAAGGTCTCTAAGATGACTCAGATTGGCACAATTATGAGCAAAAAACCTATAATCTAGTTACTTGGACCAATGTCAACCTCCCATGATAGGAAATCTATTTGCAAGAAAACTATCAAAATAACAAAACTGAATGTTGTTATAACTACTGCTAGTATCAAAGCAGTTGCATCTTACAAATTCCAGAGTAAGACTGGACTGGGATGAAAGATGTACCCACAGCAGTTTCTGAAAGAAATGTAGTGGTTGTACCAAGTCCACATCAACATGCCTTTTGTAAAAACGAACACACTGAAAGGAGGCCAGCTCCAAACCCTATTGACCCATTCCCCCTTTTGTTCCTTGAGAAAAAGCCACAGACTTTGGTTCGTAAATACTGCACCTGCTTTTGTTGGTTCATCACTTGGAATCAGCCTTATATCTTTTATAGAAGGTACACAAATAATTCTGATGGTCCTCAGTCACTGTACATTCTGTTCTTTTTGCTATTCCAGAATAATACTTCTGCCTGCCTTCACATTCTATCACTTCCACCTACAGTATATTCAAAATACCATCCCCAACTGGTCTAACATGAACTTCTTCAGGCTCTAAAAATCTGATTATTTGATTGTTATGGTGTTTTAACTTCTCCAAAAAGTTGAATAGCATAGGCCTTCTACTATCTGTGGACACCTTACTCCATAATTAATTTACAAAGGAAGGAAGGAAGGAGCAAATCTCTCAGTCTATCCATGTTCAAAAACACAGAAAAATAGACTTAATGCAATTGTATCTTGCCATTAAGGACTGTTTATAACCAATCTTGGTTTCAAAGTATCTGAAATTGTTGGAATAATAGAGAATGTAAAGGTTGAGAGTTCTGTCTACTTCATAACAGAGTATATTAAACAGCAAAAATAGAACAACTGATCAACTCAGGGCCAACAGAGAAAACATACTCTATGCTTTCTCAACCTTCTCTTCTAGATCTCCCTGCTTCTGCTGCTATGTCAAAATAGGAAACTACCTTATCCCATTGATCTGCCTGTCCCAGTTTTTTCTACCACGATTGGTCCACTGATTTCAGTACTAGCTACACAGACTGGCATCGGTTCTTGAGGGTTTCAAGTAGGGGTCTTTGTTAGCCCTACCTGACAATGTCAAGGACTGAACTGGGGGCCTTCCGTATGCGGAGCAGGTGGCCTGCCACTGAGCAAATGGCCTCTCCCCAGTCCAATTCCATCTCCTTTTCCTTCCTTTTCTTGCCCTCTGCCATTTTAATTGGTGAACAATTTGAAATTACTCTGACCATTTAAAAAAAATGTAACTGGAATTCAATATATTCATTTTGCACAATTGATTCCAAATTGAGAAGTTGTAGTATCTTGAAGCAGAAAATGGATCTTCTTTGGCCTAGACTCGAGAATACATGGGTTACCAGTAATCACAAAAGTCAGATCTTTGGAATTTTGGCAAATATTATAATTGTTCTGTAATTTAGCATGTGGAGAGTGTGGGTCCACTCACCATACTGAACACTGTGCTATTTATAAATATTAGTTTGTTAGAGCTTTGTTAATTGATTGCATTCTTTGCTCTTCCCCAGAAAGGTTATAAATATCAAATCATGATTTTCCAGCCATTTCTCATCTAAGTTTCTATCTTTGGACATCCTGAAGTCTGATCTGCCCTATATTTTCAAAGCCTGGGAATTCCTGATGCTATCTTTTCCGTTTCCACAGCTTTGCTGTGGACACCTGTTCCAAATGCAATTAGCAAGGCTTGTCCATATCCCTGACCTTTAATTTCTAGCCAACAAGAAGCCCTTTTAAAGGCTTAGCATACAGCACTGTGTTTCACATTGCTGTGGTCTGAATCCTTTGAGGGAGAATTTTGCATCAGAAAATACTTTTGCCAGATTATCTAGCTTTTACCATTGATTCCAGCAAGCACAACTTTATGGCAACAATTCCAAAATTCTGTTCTGCAGCTCAATGAAAAAAAAATTGACCTGTGAACGCCAATTAATCAGCTGCTCAAGAGGCATCTTGCCCTTTTTCTTCATGATAGCCTGATCTGGTGTATGGCAACATCCTATCTCATTCTGTACTATCTATTCCATCCTTCACAGTTATCTGGGAGGCTATGGGAGCTCTGGTCCAACACACTGGAAAGTACCAGGTCAGGGAAGCTTAGTCTAGTATTATGGCCAGCAGTACTGCAGGACCTCAGCCAGGGAGAACTTTCCCACCATTTGCTTTCTGATCTTTCAGCCTAAAAATACTAGAGATTGAACTTGAGGGACCTTCTGGATGCAAATCGCTGAATAGTTTTTTCCCACTGCTCTCCCCTTGCCTTCTTCCAATAAGTTGTTCCTGAGAGAAGGTAAATTTGGCTCATTTATTTATCAGGTGTGATAGACCATTCTATCATTCTAAGTGTAAGAGGCTTACAAGCTGGCATGGCTATGGTCTTTCCTTTTCTCAATAATTTAATGTTGCTTGTGTTGGGACTTGTCCCGAAGGATATGGAAATTTAAAAATATTATTTGAGCCCTACTCTTGGCCAGCAGAAATCTGTGGAAAAGATTATCTTTAGGGTTCAACTTCTAGAGAGCTTGGGGACCAGCAACAGGGCTAGCTATTAGGAATAAGAATTTTGGGGCATTGCAGGTGGCCTTTTCTCAATCATGGCAAAATGGAACAGATGTGCATAGAGGGAGATGGCCCATTGAAGGTGTTTGCTTAAGGATTCTGTAAAATCTAGAGCTGGCACTAATTAACAATATATGAATGAAACAAACAAAGCTAACCAATCAGAGCATCCCCCCTGTTTCTCAGGTCAGTCAGCAAGATTGCTTATTATTGGCATAATGGCTTCCTCCATTATGAACTTACATTACCAAACAGCCTGGAAAGTAGAAATAGCCTTATAAAATTACACCCGAAAGTAATTACAGCCACTTTTCAATGTTTAATATCCTGTCTGTTTAAATTTTTTACAAGATGTTAATGGCAATGCAATCATGCTATTTGCTAACTGATTGCCAATTTGGAGGGGGAGGTAGTTAGCTTCATCCTAAGGTATTTATTCAGTCAATAGATTTGCTGAAATCAAAGGATGACAGAGTAAAAATTTTAGATCAAATTTTGCTTTACACAAACATGTGATCCATTACAAAAGTCCACAAGGGTGCCTGAAAATGGTTGTTATCTTAATTTTTTAACAAATTAGCTAAATTGGACTCTTAATGTTGAATTAATTAGTTTTGAAAATGATAACAAAACAGCAGCAACAGGGAGGATATATATGTCAGGATTCGGCTCTACGCCCAGATCATAAAAAAACAAGAACTTATAATGGAAGTTTTGACACAGCCTCAACTACAGGAGAGTGTGATAGTGCCAAGGCCATAAAACTGAACACCATGAGGTTACAACTTGGTACCAAAAATAACTAAAAAGAAACAAATAGGAACACATTAAGAAATTAGACACATACTCTGTTAAAGCTTTTAAAGGCTAATAAAATGTCTTAGCATATTCTGTGAATATAGGAGCTACTGCCAAACAATACCAAGGATTTTAAAAAGGCAAAATAAATTTTAACATATGCAAAAGTACCCAGCCTATAAGTTATAATTGAAGGCCTACCTCCAGGACAATTGCAAGCTCTGGCAACCACAGAGAAGCTTTTCCTTGCTGATTTCCAGCCTCTCCCGACGTAGCCAAACTGGCTGTGCGAACTGCTAGTCCTGCCTTACCACGCAACGCACATTGCCTGCCTGCTGCATTCAGTCTCTGGGAGTGAGAACCAAGAGGCCAGTTCCAGGCTTGAAAAGGCAGTGATTTCTGGTGGGTTCCTACTTATTTGAGTGGGCCCTGGTAAGGTTATCTGGAGCAACTATGGATGGTAAGCAGCATCCGGTAACTTAGGGATGATGCATCCACCTTTAATGTCCTACTAAATGTGCAATGTAGCATCACTGGGGACAGTGTGGGCATTTTACACAGTGGCTCCCATTGGCATCACACAATGGGTCTACTGTAGTCACCAACACAACAGTGGGCCTAAGGGAAGTTTCTGGCAGCTGCCAAGTTGATACAAGCCTAAGAACACAATGCCTGAGCATGGGCTAAAGCAGCTGGAATTCAGCACAACCTAATCCTTTTCTGTAGCTGCTGCAAACCAAAACAGTCCTGTGTTCATCCCCAAGTATGGTTCGCTTCATACATGGCTGTGGCCATTTGTCTAGCCCCAATCTAGACAGCATACTAAAAAGCAGAGACATCATCCTGCCAATAAAAGTGTGTATAGTCAAGGCTATGGTTTTCCCAGTTGCAATGTATGGCTGTCAAAGCTGGACCATAAGGAAGGCCGAGCGCTGAAGGATTGAGGCCTTTGAATTGTGGTGCTGGAGGAGACTCCTGCGAGTCCCTTGGACCGCAAGGTGATCAAACTGGTCAGTCTTAGAGGAGATCAACCCTGACTGCTCTTCAGAAGGCTAGATACTGAAGATGAAACTCAAATACTTTGGCCACCTAATGAGAAGAAAGGACGCCCTGGAGAAGAGCCTAATGCTGGGAACAATAGAAGAAGGGAACAGCAGAGAATGAGGTGGCTAGATGGAGTCACTGAAGCAGTCGGTGTGAGTTTAAGTGGACTCCGGGGGTTGGTGGAAGGCAGGAAGTCCTGGAGAAATGTTGCCCATTGGGTCGCAATGGGTCGGAGATGACTTCGCGACTAACAACAACAACAAAGACTGTTTCTGTCTGATTGGTGCTCCCTTTCGCAGCCATTCACAGATGCAGATTGTACAGATAGCTGGGATCCTCCAATTAATTCCTTTGCTTGAATGAGTGGTTCCAAAGAATGAACCAAGCTACAAGAAAACCGCATAGGATTTCTTAAAGAAATATCATTGCTGTTTTAACCCCCAGCTTAGTCTTACCATATTACCGAATGGTGAAAAATACAGTTTTAATTTCCATCTTCTATGGGTCAAATGCTTGCACTGTACAGAGCTCTATACAGAAATGTTTGTAGCTGTCTCAAGGTGTTTGTTCCTGCCTGTGTCTGAGCGGGTCCAGGATAAGCTTATAGGTAAATCACTTTTGCTTTCAGCATGAAAATACCGAATCTGCATCTCCTGGGGCAAGGTGTGCATGACAGGCTATAGAGCCCTGTCCAGGCAGTACCTTTCAGCTTTCTGTAACTTTGGTGCCTGAGCTGCTGCTTTTTTCTTTTTTAATGTTTGCATAAAGTGCTACTCCTGTAGACTAAACAAATGGAGTGGCTTGGCGACTAGGTTACAGGTAGAAGTGCCAAAGTATACTGTAGTGAGCTCTAGCAAGGCAGGAAGGTTAAGCCAATATTTTGGGGAAATTATATTGTCTAATTTTTGCTGCAACAAACACAATATAACCTCTCTAAAATGGTTCTAGTGGCTCCCCACACACAATTTAAGGCGCTGGTGCTTACCTTCGATGCCTATACAACTTGGCATCAGGATCCCTCCAGCACTCCCTGTCCATATTTAAAGCCTTTGATATGGGATGCAGCAAGGGATGGCCTTAAGGGAAAATGAAAAGGGCCCCACAGTGCAGGCTTCCCTGCTCAAATGGACACGGGAGGGGGGCATCAGTAACAAATCCCATTTCATATTTTTAGTCATGATAATGCTGTGCATGAAGGGAGTTTGAAATGCAAAACTGCATATGCTCAGAGTATTTTTTTTTAAGCAGGGTTGGTAAATTGTGTTGTTCTTCAAACACAGAAGGAATGCTGAAGCACCTGTAACACATGTGGTAGCACTGGTGTGGGTGTGTGGGAAAGGAAACTCCAGTTGTGTGCTTCACAGTTGAGTGCATGTGGTTATTTAAACCTTCGCTTCCTCCTCCCCCTAAGATCATTCAGTCCAGGTACTAAAATTACTTAGGTGCATCGCAGTTTCTGATGAGACCCTTCTGAGTTTCTCCAGTTCTGAACTCTTGTCAACTGGTTTCTGGAGAATGGGTTCTTTGACTGCCCCAAAGTCACCCAGCAAGCTCCATGGATGAGACCTAGTCCCACCTTCTGGCTCACACTCCCCAGGTTCTGGTCGTCATTTGAAGAACTGGATGTTTGGAGCATCTGGGAAAGGACCAGGGCTTGGCAACATAGCAAATGCATAGTTAATACATCGCATAATCTATCCTGCCATCCCAGTTCAAAGGATCAGGAGGTGGTGCCAGAAAAGACCTCCATACAGAATCCTAGAGAATTGCCCATTAGAATAGGTGATTCTAGGCTTGATAGACAAACACTCTGGCCAGGTATACAGGAGTCAGAAAGTGAAAGTTGCCAAATGCCAGTGAAGGAGGGAGAATACATGAGCCTGGTGCTCATAATGCCAGACCACAGTTTGGCATTACGACTAAATATCCCAATTTGTTTTTTCCTTCTTCAGTTTTCCATTGAACACTGATGGCTCAGACCTTCGGTTTATCCCTGGCAGACATGCCTTGAAGATGGAAATGAACCAAGTCTTAGTTCAAATTATTCAACAGGAAACTTTGTGGTGACAAGAGCACAAACCTATATATTTATGCTCTTATATTTGCATGTTTGATTTCTCTGGCTTGCAGTCTTTTGATTGAAGGAAAACATCTGGTGTTAACTTCATTGAAAATATACAGTTACATCTCATTTTAGCGATGCCTGTAGGAGGCTATAGGTCTTCCCAGCACTTCCAGATATCACCAGCTTAACCCAAATGATTTGGCTGCACACAGTGGGAAATACAGTTTGCGTTATGTTGCATGAATGCAGAACACAGAACTGTTTAATTTTTCTTCCACGTGATTTATTCTATATCATGCAGTAATTGCCTTACAAAGTTAGCATCAGGAAAAAGGTTACATATTCAATTATTTGTTTCCTACAGAATAAATCACCTGATTTTTATCACTTGTAATGCAAAAAAGTTTTTAATCCTTTGGTTTTGGGAATAGGATAACAAATGCATTCCCAGATCAGCCATCTTTTTCCAAAACAATATACCAGATATTTCAGTTTGAAATTTATTTGCTCTGAAGGAGTTTTGGAAGAAAAGATGGAGGAAGCATAGTTGTGATATGAGATGCATAAGGTTTAATGATTTATTCCCAGTGATGTAATCCTGCTCCAAGGGCTATCATGCTGTGCAATCCATGAAACAAAAGGGTCAGTGCACTTCTTAAAGTTATATGCAAATGTGCATTTCTCTTAGGTTTAATTCAGCCACTGCCAAAACAAACGTGCCACAGGAAGATGTTAACACACCATGGGGGATAGAGATAGAGAGAATGCAGCAGAGACTATTGGCTGTCATCCATATTACAACACCACACTGAGAACTATTCCAGATGGAGAGCATTTCCAAAGGAGTTCCGAGCCTCTGTCAAATAACGAGCCAGTGTATCAGGACAGGGATTAGAGCTGGATAAATCCTAGAGCAGTTACTCCCCTGCGGAATGTCCTAAAGTAGTCTACCAAATGTGTGCAGTAGAGGATCACCATAGGAAACACACAATCCTCGTGCCAAACACACACCAAGGGGTTTATTTAATGTGGTGAGCCATGGCAACTACCCTTGGGGATCATTCCACTTCTCAGAGCAGCTGCACCAAAAACTTTCACTGGTGAAGAGTTGGAAGTGCTTGTATTCCAGGTTCACCATGTAAAGTAAATTGTGTAGAAAAGAGGAAGAAACTTTCTTACCAAAGCAAAACAAAATGTTTTAGTTGAACTTATAGACAGGAATTCCATTTTCATTACAGACTTTTTGTATGCACAGATTTTGAGACACCCTAAAAAGCATGCATTTAAGAGATCTAGCTTTCAAGGAAGTTAGTGAGTTCACACAAGCATGTTCTTTGACTCTATTCTGCAGGGAAACTGAAATCCAGACAATATAAAGACTAAATCCATGGACACATTTCTTTTAAAAGCAAACTAAACAAAGTGATACCTTCCTTGTAAAAAGCATTATTTCTTTAGTACAGTTTTAAATCCATTGAATTCCAATAAAAACAGAATCATAACAAAATAAAGAGCTGCATGAAAGTTAGTCAGGCTCCCTGTGAAGGCCCACAGATGGGAAGGGCCCCATTGACAACAGCTTTGGCATGGGTAATCCATAGCCCCTTCATGGTTATGGTATTTATGCAAAACAATTCACCCCAATCCTTAGTGGCTCTCTGGATAGTTTACAGTAACACTGTAATAATAATACAAATAATACAAATGGTAAAATGCATTTACCACTGTTGGGCCTATGCATATCATGCCATTTCCACTGTGCTGAAAATACTATCTTGTGTTACACACAAACGCAATTTCAGAAGAAGTAGGAGTTGAAAAGGTAAATGACCCTTTAATAAATAAGTGGGGGAGGGGCACTGTGTGCACCTTGACTGCTGCAAAGGAGTGGCAATTTTTCTTACTTTAAATAATTCACAGCTCTTTTTTGAAAACCAAAAAAATGAAATCATTTTCCCTGTGTTGACTTTTGGAGTCATGTGAAGGCAATGTGATTTATTTTTAAGTAGATACATATATAGGAATGCTTTCAGATAGTTGTTCCTGCAGCTCCTGTTAGATCCTGACTTTTGCGGGAATAAGTGCCACTGAAAGCAGTATGATTTACTTCTGGGCAGACACATATATTGAGGAATCTTCAGCTACTTGTTCCTCCTGCAGTACTTGAAGCAACATGAGTGGTTTGTTGCTTCTGCATATACCTCTGCATATACACCTCTGCATATACACATTACTAAATGTCTTTAAAAAAAAAAAAAAGCCCACTGGAATACTGCCTCTTGCAGTGTCATGTCCCTCCCAGCCCACCATCCTGCTGAAGCAATCCCTGCAGGGATTGGGCCAGCTCTTAAAATGCAGAGCCTTCAGACCTGCTGGACTGGATTCTGACTCAGAACTGGAGGAGAGGCTAGAATCCACAGGTGAATTGTCAGGGCCAGTGACCCAGGGAGAAGCCAGTAAGTCCCTGAGAATCTGACAGTGTCAAATTTTGTGGGAAAATTCAGTAAACGTTTTAATTTGGAGGGGAACAAGACCTCCATCTTCAATGCAACAATACAACATCAAATTAAGAAGGCAGGCATAGTTGAGAAGCAGTAAGTTTCTAAGAAATTGATGACTGCAATATTCAGATTTTGGATTACAAAGACAGCCTAGTTGGCCAGCTTTAACATAATAACTTCTTGTTGGAAAGCCTTTGTCTTGATCTGCTTGCAAGAAGAGGGAGAAGACTGGCTGCAACAAACACCGACTACAAGTTTAGCACACACTGAAATACGTATATGCTACTGAAAATATACAACATAGAAAGTAATGTCATAACTGGATTGAAAACTCTGGGATGTAATGGCGGGGATCACATCAGAAGTTTGGGGAATGCATGATATAATCAATATCACTGGGAATAAGTGGGATAGAGATGAATATAATGATAATAATTACAGTGATGATAAAAATCCCTAATGTAGATTCCCCCGTACCTGGACAATCTGTCTTTACTACTGCAGCCTTATCTAGTTGCATCTCATTCTGACCAAGACAAGAAAGATGATGAAAGGATAAGCAGCTGTTACCACTGTCTCTTTATCTGTAGGTTCTTTGCGGATGGTAGGAATGTTAAGGAGGCGGTGGAAGAGCAACAGAGGCTGGTGACATTAGTGGTAATAAGGTATATTAATTCAGGCAGGGAAATATTGATGGTGTCCTGTCCAAGGTCTGTCAAGAACCTGAAGCCAGCACCGAAGATATACACAGCTATGATGTTTGTTTTTTAAGAATCCAAACCCACAACAACAAAAATATACTTGAACATGAAAGTTTGAAGGTTAATGCTTAAAAGGGTCCCAGTACTTTTTGGTTGAGAAGCTAGTCCTAAACTTTAGAGGAGTTGGAGCACTGCAATGAATAGTCAAGCTTGGAGGCAACCATCAGCTTAATTGATGGGTGTGCCACCAAAAGGTTAGAGTTTCACCATCTTAAAGGCCAGGAAGGAAAAATATAGAGGGCTATGTTGCCTCAACTATCTTGGCTCAGACTGTAAAATAATTTAATAATTGGCATAAGAAATCTTGATTTAGTTTAGGAACAGTTCAGCAACAAAAGAGCTTATAAAGAACAGGTGTACCAGGTTGTGGAACTTCTGTAATTTAGTGGTCAAGTTTTGAACTAGCTGCAATAAAGTATCTATTACAGAATGGTATATTTGACAGAAAGTACATGCAGATCTACCAGTGAGCTACACTTGGATTTCCTGTAGGATGATATACTGGGACCTCTGATTTGCAGTGGTCTGATAAGGGGTTCTATCTAGGGTGGCCGTGAGGGAACTTTTACAATGGGGCAATCTTCATTCAAAGCCTTGTCCAATTTTGGCTCAAAGACATAGAATCATAAGAAGTATTCCCCAGCAACAGTTAGCAACTGAACTGGCTGGCATGCAGTTCCCTGTATTTTTATTTTAACCGTTGTCTTAATTTGCATCTCTTTAGATGAACAGGCTTCTAAATTTATGCCAATCACTGACTCTTTTGGGGTGACCCATATAACCACCTTGTTTTGGACCTATGGACATATTTGGATTTATGGAAATGTGAGCACTGCTGCAAAATGGAACCCCCAGGGATGATATGACTAGTCACATAATGGCGGCTACAGGGGCCTGGCCATTCAAAAGTCAACTAATTAACTCAAGAAACCAAGTAAAAACAGAAGCAGGGCCTGAACTTCAAAGCTAATCTAAGTAGCCAAAGAAGCACAGTACTGTTGTTGTTGTTGAATTGCATTTATATCTTCCCTTGTTTCCTCTTATAAGGAACCCAAGGTATCTACATAGCTCCATTCTATCTCCAAACCAACTACCCTGCTAAGAAGGTTAGGCTAAGAATAAATGACTGGCTCAAATTCACCCCTGGAGCCTTAAAATGCCAATTTAAAGCTGCAGCCCAGTCCATGGTTAGGTGGAACTCAGTGGGAATGAGGTCTGTATGGGAATATTCTGCTCACCCTTTCTACACACACCTTGTCCGGGCTCAAGAAGAAAGAATAATGCTCCATGCCCCAGCAGGAAACGCCTTGCTCCCAGGGTCAGGCAGCCTGTTCTCACCGGCTGCCCCTGGGCCTCAGAGCCCTGATCCCGATAGGTGCTGTGCTGCAAACTAGGGAGAAAGGACTAGAAAGGGAGAGAGAAGGAGCAAGGCTGGAGGCTGGGAGAAGGAAGCGATGGCAAGAAAGGAATTGAGAGAAGAAGAAGAAAATGGCATGGGGCTAGGAGTGAGGCAGAAACAGTGAGAGAAACAGCCGGACTAGGAAGGGGAAGAACTTGCAAGGGAAAGAAACCACCAGGTTAGGGCGTGACAAGCAAACCAAGGGGATAGTGGGATGACCAGGAGCCTGGAGAGAGGGCACCTGTGGGAAATGGCGAGGTAAAGATATGAGAGGCAGAAGAAAGCAAGGCAAAGGCTCAGAGGGAGAACAGGCGGCAGAAGGAAACAGCAAGGCAAATGGTGGACTGTGAGAAGAGAGGTAGAAGAAGGTTTGTGTGGGCGGAACCAGAGGGAGGGAACCCTCCTTTTCCTCCCTGCCAAACACTGATCAGGTGAGCAAGAACCACCACCTGGCCCCAAAGTTTTTCAAGTCTTTCTTTAAAATACATTTTGCAGGGGCTGCTGGAAGTGAAGAGCTTTGTGGGGACAACTGGCTTTCCCTGTAGGCAACATAACATCCGATGGATGCTGCATTGGAGATTCGTGCTGCAACCAGTAAAAACAATCCCGCTTACCCTATGGCATTAATTGATTTGAAAGCAGGCATGGTTGGGCACTTAAGCTTTCCTTCCCAAATGCACACCGGGAACATCAATAATTGTGTTGTGCTTCTTTAGCGTCTTTGGCTCGGTTTAGATACATATATAGATTATAGCAATTCCATATAGATTGTAGAGACCTAGTCGAAAAAAAACTACCAGCATACGAATAAACCAGCAGTCGTTTTCATCACTGTAAGCAATGTTTCCTAAATAACATTTCAATAGTTTTAGCTAGAAATTAGCAATACTCAGGGGCAGCATTGTATAAGGGTCTAAACAGGGCAAGAGTCCCTCCAGAGAGGTTGGGCAGTTATTTGCTTTTCTGGGCTCCCTTAGGAGAATGCCACTGGTTGGGCTGGTACATGGCTGGAACAAAAGTGTTTTCTGCATTTCTTCCTAAGCAGCTTGCCACAGGAAACAGAGCTTGTGGTGTGACATTTGTTTTTCTTCTCAAACAGGCCATTTGATGACTTCACGGCTTCCTTCTGCTGCCTTAAAGTAGTTAATAAACTGTCATTTATCGATAAGGGGAAAGACACACTGGGTTTGCCAGGCTGGCATGGCTTTTTCCACTCTTCTTGCCCTACCTCAGCCCTTGGAGACTGCAGTAAGGAAGCAGTTGCTAGTTTTGGTGTCTGTGAAGGTGCTGGTGTTGTTGTGGGGGCATCAACGCAGGGGAGTCTTTTTCCGTCTTGCCTTTATCTCCAGAAGGAGAATTACAGTGGGAGGAGAGTTCCCTTTCCTTGATCAGGACCCTGGATTCCAGGGAGAGAGGTTTCCTTCTGCTGCTTGAGGATGGTCCATTTGACATGCCATGGGCGGGGGGTCCTTTCCCATTTTGCTGATAATTGGAGCAGAATAAAGGATCTCATGAACTATTGCTCACTGTATTTCCAACAGCTAAGTGATGTGCCCATCTCTCGGTTTACATTTGGAAATAGGGGCAGCATGAAAATACAGGGATGGGGAAGGAGAGGATTGCAGCAAAAGTTTAACTGAATAAAAAACCCAGTGGGGGATGGAAAGAAATGGTGGGGATGACCTGGAGGAGGCTGTTGCAGTTCTTAGGCAAACATACAGAAAGGACGGGGATCACTGGGATGCCGGGCAAGGCTGGGAAGATGCATCGGAGAGGGAGGAATTCATTCTGCCTGGGTCACCACAGAATTCTCTGCCTGGTAAGTTTGGGCAACACTCCGTGCAATCTAGAAACAGTGCAAGGTTGATGGCATGCTGTGTGAATGTAGCCATTCCGTACTGTGCATCTGTAGCAACTGAACTGTTTTCCCAACATTTGATCTTTGAGACAGAACATATCTAAATTGCTAGTCATGTGAATCATCTTTGGAAACCACAAAGGAAGCACCTCTCTATAATGTCCATTGCAGCTTAGAAAAAGGAATTGTTTCATCCTGGCCAAATTGTACATTATGGGTCGTTTCTGCACACTACTAAATGTAACTCCCCATAATACAGGCATGGGAAACTAAAGATTCACCCATGCAAGGAGATGAACGTGGTGAGTAATGTAAACTACAGATCCTGGCATTAGCTATATTTACCTTTGCTTAACAAAATGTCTGAGATGCCTGTAAGACAAAACGCCATTTGGCAAAGTGAAATAGAACCATGGCTCATCATGGTGCAAAATTTCTTGGGCTAGTAGGATTAATGTACAATTAATGGAACATAATGCTCACATTCTACCATCTTGCAGTAATGTTAAAACATTTGGCATAAACCGCACAACTGTTGCAAGAAATGCCACATAAAACACATTTATATGAATGGAAATGTGTGCAAGAAGAGTTAACTCAATACATTCCTTGATATAAATCTAGTGCAACTTTGCCTTTTAAGTCTTTTCATATTAAAGAAAGGCTGAGAGTTTAACATGCAAATGGAGAGATAACACAATGTTATTGTTAAAAAGAAGGTGTTCTTGTTGTTATTTCTTATAGCTGCTGTAGAGGGTTAGAAAAGATAACTATCACCCAACAAGCGTTACCTTTTATCTGTAAAAGAAATTCTCTAATGCAGGGGTAGGGCATGTTGTTTGCCCACCTTTCTTGCTACTCACCAGAGCAACCTACAGCTCCTTCTTAAACTTATTTTCATACCGGCAGCCAACACTGCTGTGAAGTGGCCCTCTACAGGAGCTGAAAACAAAGGCATTCTTTAATGAATCAGGGCTCAGACCCAGTCTCTGCCTTGTACATGTCCTTTGCCATGTCCCATTATGGTGGTGTCCAAGTGTTTCTCCAACTGCCTATGGGCCCAAATAGCTTGTCTACTGCTACTCTAATGAGCCTGGAGTATCAATGATTGAATTTAGAGTGGAGTGATTTCCACACATGAAAAATTCAGCTAGGTAGTAGGAGCGCTGACTCTCCTGCTTTAAAATTTAACTAGTACAGCGGAGCCAGTTGCCTTGGGAGTCTCCCATGATTAGTTCCAAATTCTCCTTAGAGGAATTCTGACACCCTGTTAATTAGCTGGTTTTGAGTGGGAGCTGGGCTTTCAGTGACTCCTATTTTGCCATCAGTAAAGTGTGATTTCCTAATAAATTTTCATCAAGCAAACTATTTCTGGTAACTCCCGCTAATTAACACCAGACTGCTAATAATAAATTAAGCTCTACGTGTTT